>NC_134355.1:471319774-471968941 GCF_048569485.1 Anomaloglossus baeobatrachus | reverse complement strand
TTAAGGTTCATTTCTCACAATAGTTTATGTGGGCACATTGCTTAAACTTGAAAACGTTGCAAACTTCAAACTGGTCAAAACTTTAACTTTTCAACTGCTGTACTTCTTACTTTACATGGATTCCTCCTCACCAGGGCTTGGGCCTGTAGGGCTGCGGCACCTGTTGCTTTCTTGACCTCTTTCTTCATCCGTGGTGGTCTCATCGGTAGGTTCCTTGTCTTTTCTTTCTCTGTCTTCCTCTGTTTCTTTTCCTGTGTCTGTTTCTTTATCTTGTAGCATGGGATGGCTGTGGGGTTTGCTGGTACATGGTGCTACATCGAGCGCATACCACCCTCTTTCTCCTTGGTGCATGGTGAATTGCACTGAATCTCCCATCTTTAAGTTTCTTCCAGGATGTCCTCTGGGCAAATGAGCTCTCACATCTCTTCTATTGACGAAGATACCTTCCTTTATACCAGGTGCAACGATGAATCCGTACCCTGACTTCAGGCTAAAATCTTCCACTACTCCTCTGCAAAGGGGTCCTCTGACCTGTGCTTTGGCTCTTCTCAGGAACCGTTTTTCTTCTAGGTCTCTGGCCGTGACTTCTCTCTGCTCTGGGGATGGCGGTGCAGGGGAAAACTGGGTTCTGCTGCGGCGCCGGGTCTTGCGGGCTTGATTCTGCTGGGCTGTTACTTCAATGCCTGCAGGCCCCCAGGTGAGGTTTCTGGGCAGATCTTCTTCAGCAGACGGTGTCAGGTCTTCTTCATCCCAGCGGGAGTATGGCAACATCTCTGGCTCTGGGCATAGATCCACCGCTGGTGGCTCCTGAGTCAGCTCCTCAGCTTCCTGGCCTCCTCTCCCCCTTAGTTCTTCTGAGCACTCCTTCGGTGGCAGTGCTGGGGATGGGCTTTCTTCAGCAGACCCAGACGGGGAACTCTTTGGCGTGGTTGCTGCAGGAGTTGTCAGAATCCTCTTGGGGGTGTGCGGAGGGAGCATGTACTGATCCACCATTTCCTGTGGGAACTTGGCCTCCATGTCAGCCTTCAGCTGCCAGTATGCGGGGTCCTCCCCCAGCGTGGGCTTCCTAGCAGGGACCTCCTTGGACTGGGGAGCAGTGTCTGCTCTGGCCTTGCAGGCCGGGGAAAATGGTGATGCAATCTTTTCTTGGCGGGCCGCGCCTGGCATGGCGGCGGCCTGGATCGGCGTCGCAGCTGCGATGGGATCTGTGCAGGCTGGGCTGGGCGTCGCTGCAGCGATCGGAGCTTGGCGGGCCGCACCTGGCGGGGCTGCGGCCTGGTTCAGCACCTCACTTGCGGCGCGGACGAGCGTTGCTGCTGCGGTGGGGTCTCGGCGGGCCGGGCCTAGCATGGCGGCGGCCTGGGTCAGCGTCACTCCTGCAGCGCGGATGAGGGTCGCGGTCGCAGCCGGTTCTTTGCGGGCCGGGCAGGGCATCGCTGCGGCGGCCGGGGCTTGGCGGGCCGCACCTGGAGGGGCTGCGGCCTGGCTCAGCGTCGCCGCGCCGGGCGCCTCTTCAGGGACCGCGGGCGTGGCAGCAGGGGTCGGGGCATCCGGGCCGGCAGGGGTAACACTGGACTCACCCATCGGTAGCAGCATCGGGGTCTGAGTCGTCACCGCCCGGTCTGGCACTCGGTGCGCGGCTCTCTCCTCGTAGGCCCGAACCGCCGCGGTCATCCATAGAAACTCCGTCCGTCCCTCTCTAATCAGCCTTCCGACCCTGGCTTCCAGTTGATCGCAGAACTCAGCAAGCTCCCGACACCACCAGGCAGCGGAGCCTGGCTCTGGGTCTCTGCACTCAGACGCCATTTTCTCTAACAGCAAGCTGCTGGCTTCTTCTCCGTTCCGCCGTCTCTGGACGCTTCCGCTCTCTTCACAAGCGAGGTCAGAACTCTGCGGGGGATCTCTGGGTAGCCACACCTCTTCGTGGGCGGTAACTTCTTCCAGCGCGGGCTGCTGTTGTTTTTCAGCGCGCTTTTCATGGTGGCAATATGGCGGCGCTTCCAACTTTTCAAGCGGACCGCCCAGGCACATGGTCACCTGTCTGAACAGGTCTAGTCCTTATCCTGTTCGTGACGCCAGATGTCGGGCCCCGGGTACGCTGTGTCGGTGCATTACCTTCAGGGACTCCGCTGTCAGTCTGGATCTTGTCACTGGTAGGAAATCTTCTGTTGATCGTGACGCCACTCTCAGTATTGCGGTCAGTGGGGACCGCCACTGCAGGTTGAGGGACGCCTGGGGCTGATGGTAGGTGCAGTCAGTTGTAATAGCCTCCTGAGAGTGAGGCAAGCCCCAGGGCCCTGTGTAGGTGTGTAGAACCACAAGGCGCAGAATAACTCCACACAAGCAGAATGTCTTTCAGGGGTTTTACTCACTTCAGATGGCAGGGTGAGTAACCCGGGCGTAGCTGGGATGAACCAGGCTGGAACCAGGTATCCTTCAGGCTGACTTCTGATGGTGACTACCAACTCGCCTTCCTTAGCCCTTGGTGGTTTGGGGTAACCCCGACTTTTAGTCCCTATGGGGGTCACCCAGGGAAGTTGCTGAAGCCTCACTCCCCTTCGTTTGCCGTGTGCTTGTTGCCTGGGCCAGATCACTCCAGCTGCTTGCCTCCTGTGACCTGTGGGCCCTCACTGTGGCTACGTGGCTGCGGCTTTTGGTTGTTGTGGTGTGGGCTTTGAGGGCCCCACACCGGCAGGTTTAGCAGGGAAAGGTGGATCTATCCCCGCTCCGGGATCTGCCGCCCGTTTGGGCCTGGTTCTCCCTAGCAGTCTCCTTACTTCCCACTCTGTGCTCTCTCTCTAGCTGGAGATGGGTTTCGGGTAGCACTCCTAGTTGACCGTTCTCCCCCGTCGGTAGCCACTGCGCGGACGCTGTCAGACTACAGCAACCCACGGGGTCTGCTCCTCACTGAGCTCCCTGGACTCTGCACTGAACCGGCTCACTGCTCCTCCTCTCCTGTTCTTGCCTACGCCACCTAGCAACCAGACTCTCTTACCACACCCCTTGAGAGGAGATGGAGGCTTTTGGCCCCCTCCACTATTCCAGTGGAGGTCAAGGCTTTTCCCCCTCCTGGGATCCCCAGGGGTCCTCTCAAAGGTACATGTGTGAGACCTGATCACTATGCGCCTGTGTAGTCACACCTCGGTCAGCCTTCTGGATTACCTGTATTGTACTGTCCCCAGCATGGGTGCAGTACTCAGTGGTGCCTGACCAGGTCAGGGGCGCCACACATGCAGCTTTTTTTTGGGCTGTCAAAATGACGACTAACAGTTAATGTTTGATTGGTGAAGGCGATTTGCAGAATGGAGATTTTCCAAGAGTGGTTGTGGGACTGTGGAAGGTTCAAGGGGTAGAGGCAAAGCTGGGGTGGAGGTGGAGTCTCAAGGGGGCCCAAAAATGTTGGCAGTATGGGGCTCTGCCCTGGACCACCATCGAGGACTCTGGCCCAAGTCCTAGGTCATAGTGTGGAGCTGATGGACACAAATACTGACACTCCAGAAGTTACTTCTAAATGTACAGATGTTTGTGGAGATCCTATAGGAGGCAGTTCCTGCTCTAAAATCTCCAATTCTAGTGAAAGTTTACCCAGCAGATGACAGAGACAATGCCATTAAAGTGTATGCTATTTTGGAAAACCAGAATAACAAGTCACTAGCCAAGTCTGCCTTTTATTGAGAGCTTCAACATCAGAGGATCCAATGCCCCCTATTCTCTAATAACGTGTGATGGTTCTGTAGAAACAGCTGGTAAGAAATGAAGAGGCTATGTAGTTGAGACTATAGATGTCCAGATGTGTCTGCGCTTACCAGCTGTACTGGAGAGTAACCAGATTCCCAACAACAGGTCAAAGATACCTATGCCTGAAGCAGCCTCATATTATCCTCTTCTGAAGCGTATAGCTAACCTGATCTCGAAAATTGCTCCAAAAGCTCAGATAGTCTTGCTCCTTGGGAGAGATATTCTATGAGTCCACAAGGTTAGACAGTAGATCAATGGCCCTCACAAAGTTCTATATGCCCAGAGACGTGACCTAGGATGGGTCTAAATAGGAGAGGTCTGTTTAGGATGTACACATAAGTCAACAATAGTCAACAGCATGATTGCCACTATGCTCAAGAATGGACGTTCAGATCTCCAATCATGTGAAATCACTGCGTAAAGGAACTGCCACACAGCACTTCATTACCAAATGCCTACGATGACTGTATTTGGGATGGTGACCAAGATCAACTTGGATGCACAGTCTTCCAGAAGACATAAGAAGACAATTATACAGCAATGTCATTCTAGGATATCCTATTCCTAGAGATGATGAAGCAAGGAATGGTGCAGGACAAGACCAAGAGCTCAGTTACACCTCTACACTTTAAGCCTCAAAGACAATGCTTACCTGGCAATAGAGAACAAGTCTACAAATGTTTTGTTTCTGTCAGGCACAGCCTACTCCAAAAACAAACCCAACATGTGAGACCATTTTATCACTTTCATGCAGAAGATATTCAAGAACGGTCATGCAGACATAGCACCTACACTTCAAGACTCTGGTGCCTGCCTCTGTTTGAAGTCTAACACCTGAAGAAGGCAGATCAGACCGGCGTGCAGCACGAGAATGGCAATAACCGGCTACGGAGGAGAGAGGGAGAGAAATCCCTCCCCTCCGCAGTGCTGGCCAGCCCCCCGCAGCTGTTGTTCGATCGCACAGTCAATCCCTCAGTCGCAGGGACACTTGCATGACACTCGGCTCCTGCTGTGCTGCCAGCCTGAGCCGAGTGTCATGCGAGGATCGCACTAGTGCCCCATGTGGCCCCAGCCTTAGTGGATCCCATATTGTACTATGGTTTATTATTGAGGAGTCCTTAAAAATGATTTGTTATTGATTGTATGGTGTGCATTACTTATTCTCTAGTTATGTACAGCAGTACTTTTTTCTCCTGAGAATATAGTGCAATATTGTTTTAATACTTTGAGTTTTTGAAAAATAAAGAATTTTTAATTGAATATACAGTATGTGGTTTGAGGTCACAGATTTTTGAAACCATTGAGCCTTCAGTTTTTTGTTTTTTTTTAAATTCACCATGTGGTTCCAGAAATACGGACTTTATTTTCAGCTACTGTTTATATTTTTTTTACCAAGTGGGTGTTTTGGGAGGGAGATTCATGGTTGGGTTATGGGGAATAAAAAGCGATCTGCAAAGTGACCTACTTTATATATAAATCTCCTTGTCCTTGTCTGTTCACACAAAACACATTCACACAATAAACTAAATAAAGCCAGAAAGCAAATGTTCTCTTTTCTCGTCTAGAGCGATTTTATTGTGCATCATGGTTATATGTACAATAAATACATCATAATGCATGCTTTTGGTTAATAGATTGAAAATACATATATGTTAAATACATGCAACAAGGCAATACCTGAGGTTATACTATTCTCTTAAAAAATGTCCTTTTTACAAATCGGATGCCTTTGACCATCAAAGGATACACATTTTAAAAATATAAATTTTTCTTTCAGAACCTTGGGTGTATAAATATCATATTGCATTGAGATTACTAGAACTGTCATCTTAGAAAAGGTGGGAGAAATATGACCAAGAAATGTACCTTATTAAACAAACCATAAGTGTGTACTTGCTTCAGATGGGATGTGGCACTGTGCCATCTGACAAATTCCTGTTTTTTCCCCGATGTGAAGTATCAGAAGTTGTCCACTGATTGGGCTTAATGCATAGCCTGTATGACTATTAAAGCGGCAGCAGAAACAAGCGTACATGTTATTGTACAGTAGATTGAAATTGCTAAGTGCTCTTGAATCAAGGCTCTTTGTAGCTATTGACTTGTGGAACATTATAACTTGCGTTCTGTAATTCTATTTTTCAGCGCTGTAGGAGCTTTATGGGCAGGGGTGGGGGACATACAAGTAATAAGGCCACCAGTTTAGTTACTTCCATTTAACATTTAGTACTATATGGAATTGATCTGAGGGCAGATTGCTCTGGCAGTGAAGTTTTTGTTATGATAATGCATAGGTGGTTAATCCATATCTTCCCTGGGAAACCAGCTAAGCTAGTTACTGAGTTATTTCGGAATGTATTAAAGGTGTCCTTCCTAAATGATCACTAGATTGGGCATGATGCATACAGAATTTGTCGCTTTATGGCAATAAGTATGATCTCTTTCTTCAGCTCAATTTCCTTCTATAATCAACTCTTATATATTAGTTATGCACACTATAAAATAGTTATGACCAGACCACTGTCATCTGTGGGGCTCCAGTTTTATAACAGACTTAAGTAGCTGGGTTGAGGCTCTATATAATTTTATCTTGATATCCTGACCGCTATATATTCACTATATGCTGAAGTATCACAAGACTTAGCTGGATCACATGTATGACACTATTGATTACAACTTCAAATTGTGCCTCTGCCCCACCTTCATAAATGCACAGACCAAACGTTTGGACACACCTTCTCATTCAAAGAGTTTTCTTTATTTTCATGACTCTTAGGCTATGTGCCCACGGTGCGTTTTTTCATGCTTTTCTGCAGCGTTTTCAACTGCACCTTTTTAGTGCCCAAATGGCTGCGTTTTGATTTCCCAGCAAAGTCTATGGGAAATAGGGTTTTCCTGTGCCCACCATGCATTTGAAAACGCTGCGTCAAATTTGCTTATTTTTTGACAAAAAACATGCGTTTTAAAAAGCAGCATGTCAATTGTTTTTGCCATTTGAGGTGCGTTTAGATAACATAGAAGTCAATGAGAAACAGGGAGTAACCAAGAAACATCAAAATTCCAGCGTTTTACCTGCTTTTTAGGTGCAGAAAACATGCGTTTTGGACTACTAAAACGCATGCTTTTTGCACATCAAAATAATGATTTCATATGTCCCTTTACACACACACATAGTCCGACAATTTATTTAAAGAAAATTATCATTTTATTGCTATATTTCTGTTTTTTATTAAATAACCGCTATAATTCTATTAAATCTTGCTATTTTCTTTTTTGTCATACAAATATTTATGTGCCCCTTTTTTTTCTCTTTTTTCATTTGGTTTGACTGTTGTAACTTTATTTATCAGTGTCTTGATGTTCAAAACGCATGTGTCAAAAAGCATTTGAAAAAGCATTCAAAAAGCGCTAAAAATGCATCAAATATGCGGCAAATACGCATGCGTTTTCAGCGCTAAAGTTCTGCAAAAGGCAACTTTGGCTAATTCAATTAAGGACAAAACGTGCATTTAGAACTGCAAGTAGGGAAAAGCAACGTGGACACATAGCCTTAAATTGTAGATTCACATTGAAGGCATCAAAACTATGAATTAACACATGTGGAATGAAATACTTAACAAAAAATTGTGATACAACTGAAAATATGTCTTATATTCTAGGTTTTTCAAAGTAGCCACCTTTTGCTTTGATTACTGCTTTGCACATTCTTGGCATTCTCTTGATGAGCTTCAAGAGGTAGTCACCGGAAATGGTTTTCACTTCACAGGTGTGCCGTCAGGTTAAGTGGGATTTCTTGCCTTATAAATGTTGTTGGGACCATCAGTTGTGTTGTGCAGAAATCTGGTGGATACACACCTGATAGTCCTACTGAATAGACTGTTAGAATTTGTATTATGGCAAGAAAAAAGCAGATAAGTAAAGAAAAACGAGTGGCCATAATTACTTTAAGAAATGAAGGTCAGTCAGTCCGAAAAATTCGGAAAACTTTGAAAGTGTCCCCAAGTGCAGTGGCAAAAACCATCAAACGCTATAAAGAAACTGGCTCACATGAGGCCCCCCCCCCAGGAAAGGAAGACCAAGAGTCACCTCTGCTGCAGAGGATAAATTTATCCGAGTCACCAGCCTCAGAAATCGCAGGTTAACAGCAGCTTAGATTAGAGACCAGGTCAATGCCACAGAAAGTTCTAGCAGCAGAAACATCTCTAGAACAACTATTAAGAGGAGACTTTGTGCAGCAGGCCTTCATGGTAAATTAGCTGCTAGGAAACCACTGCTAAGGACAGGCAACAAGCAGAAGAGACTTGTTTGGGCTGAAGAATACAAGGAATGGACATTAGACCAGTGGAAATCTGTGCTTTGGTCTGCTGAGTCCAAATTTGAGATCTTTGGATCCAACCACCGTGTCTTTGTGCGACGCAGAACAGGTGAACGGATGGACTCTACATGCCCGGTTTCCACCGTGATGCATGGAGGAGGAGGTGTGATGGTGTGGGGGTGCTTTACTGGTGACACTGTTGGGTATTTATTCAAAATTGAAGCATACTGAACCAGCATGGCTACCACAGCATCCTCCAGTGGCATGTTATTCCATCCCGTTTGCGTTTAGTTGGACCATCATTTCTTTTTCAACAGGACAATGACCCCAAACACACCTCCAGGCTATGTAAGGGCTATTTGACTAAGAAGGAGAGTGATGGGGTGCTATGCCAGATAACCTGGCCTCCACAGTCACCAGACCTGAACCCAATCAAGATGGTTTGGGGTGAGCTGGACCGCAGAGTGAAGGCAAAAGGGCCAACAAATGCTAAGCATCTCTGGGAACTCCTTCAAGACCTTTGGAAAACCATTTCCGGTGACTACCTCTTGAAGCTTATCAAGAGAATGCCAAGAGTGTGCAAAGCAGTAATCAAAGCAAAAAGTGTCTTCTTTGAAAAACCTAGAATATAAGACAAATTTTCAGTTGTTTCACACTTTTTTGTTAAGTATTTCATTCCGCATGTGTTAATTCATAGTTTTTATGCCTTCAATGTGAATCTACAATTTTCAGAGTCATGAAAATAAAAAAACTCTTTGAATGAGAAAAAAATATACAAAAATAATTCCTCCAGCCAGCTTACCAGTACTCCCCGATATGTGGAATCACTCGTATCATCCAGAAATGAATTCCGCAAGGAAAATAGGGCAGATGACAGCCACGAAAGTCAATATAGAAAGATCAAAGTCTCCAGCGGAATATTCCAGTATTCAAGTTTATGATTTTAAAAATAATTTCTTGCGATGCAAGTTTTTATTACAAATTTTCATTAAAAATAGATCCACAATTCGGGCAATATAATAAGTTAGATAAGGAGTGGTAGCCTCTCGGACTACGCGTTTCGGCGCATGTCGTAGTCCGAGAGGTTACCACTCCTTATCTGACTTATTATATTGCCCGAATTGTGGATCTATTTTTAATGAAAATTTGTAATAAAAACTTGCATCGCAAGAAATTATTTTTAAAATCATAAACTTGAATACTGTAATTTTTCCGCTGGAGGCTTTGATCGTTCTACTTTGAATGAGAAGGTGTGTCCAAACGTTTAGTCTTTACTGTATCTGCGGCCGCCTCCTTAAGATAGAGTCACAATTGTGTGACTCACGCAAAGATGGCATTGCATCGTCTGCACTGGTTGCTGGCTCTCCTGATAGGAGCAGGTCAGCTGAATAGAAATACATACAACTTACTGTTTTCTGTCAGGAGAGCCAACGACCGTGGTCCAGGCAGTGTGATGTGATCATCTCATGAGTCACATGCAAGTGTGACTCCAGCCTTATACTAGTACTGAGCACTTCCATTCTTAGGGACATCATACTTCCGATTACCATATCCCTGATATTTTTTCCTATAAACTATGTAAAAACTATTTTAGCAGTTTTGCTGCCCCAGGAATGTATTTTGGAATGCAAGAATAATACCTGCTCAATGTAAAAACTGTATAGTTACATTCATCTTTTTCCAGGTGTCTTAGAAGTGAGTGGAGTGGCTTTAATGTGATTTCTTCATGAATTTAAAAAAAACCCCACAACATCTCCAAATTAAACATAGCAAGTGTGAACAGGTGCCAACTGCTATAATTACAGGAAACACAAACAAAAGGATAAAGCAGCACTCTATAAGTGGAGGTGTAGACCACCTGCTGTTCTGACTGTGGTCTACACCCCTCAACCACAGGGTGGTTTTCAATTATCTTAGATCCCATCAGCCCATATATTTGTAGACTTTGTACACGAGAGGCATGACACTAGGAAAGGGTCCGATCAAAGAAAGGTCACCTTGCCGTGGTAGATGGGCACACAAGAATTGGCCACTTTTCACACAAAGAACCTTAATTTTTCTAAGTATATTCCATGTGGCATTAATGCAGTAAAACTTTCATGTATTCTATGTTTGCATAGGTCTTGACGCTCAGAGTGTTCCTGTATACTTTTGTTTGTATTTCTCCATAAATGTTAGTGACAGGTAATGATAATTTAGAATATAAATTACATACATTATTAAAAAGTTCTATTGGACCTGGTGAGTAATGTACTCACTTGAAAAGCTGGGGCAGGTGGACTAATTTTACTTGAAAAGTTTCCTGCCTGACATAAAAATGAGCAGCATCTTTCAATATCAGGATTAAATAGCCATTCTGCCTACTTTTCATAGTAAATACATCATCCTCATCAGGAACAAGAGTTCTATATAATAATATATGCCATCAGTATCTGGATATATAGTGACAGTTTACTGATCTTTCTTAAAGGAAATGTCACTAGGTGTTTGCTTTGCAATTTTTAAGCAGCATGATGTAGGGGCAATGGTCCTGACTACAGCAACGTATCACTTGTCTGCATACTGTAACTTTGCTAAAACACTTTCTGCTGCAGCTGTACCAGTTCTCTGAATGCTCAGTGCTGTATAACCCTACCCATCACTGATTAGCAGCTTTAGGCTTTTTGCACTTGTCAGTGAAAACCACATACTTTTTCATTGATGTATTAAAAATCCATAAAATCCTTCTATGTGCCGGGATTCGTGGCACACGTGTTCTCCGTATGCTATCCGTAATAGCACATAGAGATCAGGTATTCAAAACTGACCTGTCCACGCTCCTGCTCTCCGTGGTGCTGAATCTCCGGCTCTGCTGTGTCCGGCCGCTGCTGTGTCACCGATGCTGCTACTTCCGGGTCAGCTGTACAGTGCATATTCATGAGAGTAATTAGCCAGCTTGGAAGCAGCAGCCAGCAGTGGCCGAACACAGCATTGCTGGAGAAGGGGAGTATAAAAAGCTTTTTATTGCAAAGATAGGTGTTTTTTCTGGTATGTGTTTTACGGATCACATCATACTGTGGTCCGTGAGACATCAGTGATGCCATAAAATAATCTGACATATCTCCATGCGGAGACACGGACACACGTGTACGCCACACAAACGCGGCAGTGAGAAAGCAGTGATGTATGAGCAAACCTATTGATTTTAATGGGTCTATGTATGCCCGTGATTCTGGTACGTATAAAAACTGTCACATACATACCAGAATCACTGACGTGTGAAACAGGCCTTATGTGTACACACAAAAAATAGCTGAAAATCATTGGTGGAGGCAGGGTTACACAGAGGACTAAATGGCACAAGACAACTAGTCTTGTAGTGATAATGTTATGATGATCAATACTGACTACGGACTTTAAACACAGCCCAGTAAATGGCACATTGCTAGAATCAGAGTCTCTACCACTACACTATGCTGCTCTCAGATTACATAAAAAAATTAGAGATTGATTCCCTTTAAAGTAATAGAGAAGAAGATTTACTTATATGACTGGAACATTTGCTTATAAAGGTATATTTAACTAAAAAGTTGTGATCTCCATAAGTGTCCCTTCTAAAATAGAGCAATCAAACAGGGTTATTTTAAGACAGGGAACATAATCAGAGCAGAGGAAGAGGCTAATCAAAATGAGGATTAGACAGCGTTAGAGCAGTAAGACACAGTATGAGAGATATCTGCACAGACATTAGACTCTGATTAGGAGATATTTAGGAATGTACTTTACCAACGTCTATGCAATAATTCTTATTTTTATCAAATGTACTTAGAGAACATTTTGTGCCATGATTCTCAGAAGTCTGGGCTAAAATAAAGATTACATTACAAAATTGGATTTTTTTTTATTTTTGGTAGATTAAATATTTTGCAGAAAGTCAAATGATTCTTTTATGCCAAGGCTACACTACATGTCACATTGCAATATCGCATCTAGTAAGCTCTCTCGTAGTGTCGAGCTGTGACGTGTGACCTATTGCAACTACATAGCACAGGGCCGCAACGTTTCCAAATGTGTTGGATTTTCTGTAATTGGTCACAACCCGTATACAAGGCACCCGTCATAGATGCCAATGTAAGTTGCATGGGACTTATTTGCATCTTACAACAGTGCTAAAATAGTTGGAGGTATCACCCTCATGCCCCATCGTTTTGGTACCCCAGGGAGGCTCGTGCATTTGCAGTTTACTCCCTGGTTTTGTCCCCTGATGAACCCCTGGCATCTTTGGGAGGAAACGCGTCAGGACTGCGTCTTTGGACATTCTCAGATAAGTGATCTAATTAGTATCTCCATCTTATCCTGATTGGGTTTAATATCCTTTGTATTGGTGTTTATTATGGCCTGTGCAGGGCTTTATAGGGTCATTTCAGTTCTCCCGTCGGGGAATGGGGGCGCCATAACCCTAGGGCATCTTAAACACTCCCTACCTAGCAATGGGGAGGGTGAGCAGGGCTTCCATAGGGCCAGCTTACTCCCTTCTCCCACCTAGCATTTATTATACACCCTGCATTTACCATTTTGTTTGTGATTTTTGTGGTCTTTGACCTTTAAATGATATTATTAAAAGTTTAACGGAGATTTTTTTAATGGTTTTCTAAAATAGTTGGATGACAGCAAGTCTCAAACACGTTGCATAGATGTGTTTTATCACGCAACACATGTAGCCCCAGCCTCACTGAAACGTGTAATAACATTTCTTACAAATGTGATTAGTGATCTGAAACAATTAACTTATGTAACAGTAATTAGTGCTCAAACATCATTAAAGAGAAGCTATTGTCAGAAAATTACCTATTGTTTTAATCAAGTTTGTGTTAATTGTATTTTAAAAACATTTTTTTGGCAACTTTTTTCATATTTATATTAAAATTAAAAATAGAAATGTTACATTTTACATTGGCCACTGGGATTTTTTGGGCTATTATCTTGTCATTTCAGGAAACAGAACATGTACATTAACCACAATGGTCAGACCTCAACCTTAAATTTAACATTAAAGCATCTAAAGAGCCTGTGCAAAGCTCACTTTGAAGATGGGCGCTGGCGTAACGTGAGCGGTGACCGCCTAATGTGAGCATATATTAGCAAATATCTATTGAAGCACTAGCCATCACTGTAACCCTGCTTATGATCAAAGTCTTAAATGTCAGTCTATAAAAAGCCATAATGGCCAGTGTGAAAATTAGATTTTTAATGAATGAGGTAGAAAAAAACCCCCAAACAATTAACACAGTCCTGATTAAGGCTATGTGCGCACTAGAAAGTGCTTTTTTTCTTAAGGACAATCCGGACCCTTTTCAAGAATCCCGCACCCACTGTAAAAACCGCAGCAAAACCACAACGAAATCAGCATGCGGATTTACTGCAGGTTGGTCCCTGCGGATTTTTACCATTATCTATGGCAAAAAACGCAGGTACCTCCAGAAAAGTAGTGACATGCTCATTAATTCCGCAGTGGGAAATCCGCGGGTATATAAAAAAAACCAGTGTGCTCACAGCATTTTTTAAACCCATAGGATTTGCTGGGGAATGACTGCAGCAATGTTAGACACATTTTCTGCAGCAAATCCACAGTAAAATCCGCGTTAAATCCACAGCGTGCGCACAGGTCCTTAAGTAATAGTATTTTTTTTTCTGATAATACATTTCCTTTAAAACCCATTGAAAATGCTAGAGTATTAATCTAGTATCTCATTTTGAGAGTCAGGTCACAAATCCCTCATAAAATGATTGATACTAATTACTATTACTGATGTGTGTAGTGTCAGAGGAAATTAAAAATCTGGCCCATTTTACTTTTGTACAAAGTTGTGACAAAATCTGAAGTAAATAGCACGCAGCCCAAAAACACTTTTTACATTTTACACCTACCTTGTGCAAACTATTGGTGCAGCCATGAGATTATTTAAAGGAACAGAACCAACTAAGGCCTCGCTCACAGCGAAAAAATATCACATTGCACTCAAACATATGATAGTCAATGAGAGAGCAGATCTGCAAGTTTTTTCTCAGCTCTAAACGGACTGCCGAAAAAAAAATATCAGCATGCCGTCAATGGCAGAGTCTCAGATCATACGCATCTATACAAATCTATGGGTGAGGGTGAAACATCGGAGTACAATCCGATATACGCAGAGACAGGCAATGGAGATTGAGAACTTAATCTCTCCTGTTCCTTACCTGTGAGCTGGGAATAGAGCTGAGGAAAAACTCACAGATCTGCTCTGCCACTGACTAACATTGGTCCAAGTGCAATGTGAGATTCCCGCATTGCAGCTGTCCCATTCATACGCTAATTACTCCAGCCTAAGGCCATGTACACACATTGAGTATTTGCGTTTTTTACTTCAGTATTTGAAAGTCAAAACAAGGAGTGGGTAAAAAAATCCAGACGTGGTGGCTGTGTTTCTATTAGGCCAGAAACTCACTTGCGAGAGACTCAGGTGAGTCTCGCGTCGCCACACCCGGCACGGCCGCATGTATTTCTATGCAGCTGAGATGCTCCTGTCCAGAGGGCGGCAGGCTGTGCCGGGTGATGCTATGCGAAACTCTCGCAAGTGTGACTCCGGCCTTATGCTTTTCCTCATTGTTCCACTCCTGGTTTTGAATGATTGCTCTCAGGTGAGAGAAACTAGATTAAAATTAATTCATGGTTTTGGCTTACAAATACAGAAGTAAAAACTGAAATATTCAGTGTGTTCACATGACCTATAGGAGCAATGCCAGGTGGGACAACTATTTTGAAATGGATCCCAATAATTTCTAACACTTCCCATTCAAATAATGAGACAAGTCAAGTTTATTGTGGTAATAGAACTAGTGACTACATTATTCTTTGGAAAAAAAGAATTGCTAATGTGAAAAGTCTAAAATGACCATGTAGGTGCCACTAAATTTATTGTAGCACTGTTCCATCTTTGGAAATTTGTAGCAACTTATTTTCTGGAATTTTGTGACAGTATTGATGAATATCAACCAAACAATAATAAATGGGGTGCACATACATTAGATATAGGTAAGACAATTCAGCTGATTTCTGCAGGGCTGACAGCCTGGTTTGGGCTTGACTCATGAATGCAATTGTCAGCATTCTGGCTTGAATTACTTCAAAGAGTTGCAAATTTTTATGCAAGTAAGTTTCTTAAATTTGCTTCTTTTCACACCAGTTTCTCTGCAATGAGCAGAGGGATGGGGGCATCGCCTGAGTGCAACACCCCAGCTCCTCTACCTCATGATTTGCTGTGGCACTGCTGGCACTAAAACTCTTACTCCAGCCACTGAGTGGAATAAGATTTGTGCCAAGAAGCACAGTGGCATACTCCACTTTTCAGACACTCCCAATTCATTAATTCACCTCAAGGAGTCATGAGCATCTGACTCCACCACACTCCATCAAAACCGACGTGAAAAGCAGCAACCTTGATGAATTAGGACCTTAAAGTGAATCTGTCAGGAGCAATATGCACCAAGAATCATGAGCAGTTCTGGGTGCATATTTTTAATCCTGCCTAACTGTCCCAGCTTATAGTAGCATAAATAGAGATCTTTATAAATCTTATTTCTAAAGATCCCATATGATATGTTAATGAGGCCAGGGACTAGTCACAAGGGTGTTGGTTCCCATGGCTAGTTGGCCCCATTAGCATGTAAGCACGTCCTTGTGCTAATGAATGCTCAGCGTTAGAGGTATGGTCACGGTCACCTCTCTGCTGCCATTGCATCAGACACTGGACTTCGGCTCAGTGCACATGATCCCGGACTTTCGTTCATGCACACTACACAAGTGAAGACAGGATGCGTACAGCAAGCTTCATAGCACGCATGACCGAAAGTCCGGGATCATGCGCACTGACAAAATCCAGGAGTCAGACACAATGGCAGCAGAGAGGAGAGCGCAATCATCCTCTGATGCTGCACATTCATTAGCGTGTTAGCATGGCAACAAGGGCGTGCTTACATGCTGAAGGGGTCGACTAGCCAAAGGAAGTAACGCCCTGGTGGCTAGTCGCTGGCCTCAATAACAGATCATATGGGATCTTTAGAAATACTTTTTCTAAAGATCTGTGTGCTACGAGATACAGGGACTGTTAGGCAGGGCTTAGAAATATGCACCCAGAACTGCTCATTGTTCTGGGTGCATATTGCACCTGACAGGCTCATTTTAATGTCTATATGGATGTCCCAAATATCCCTTAATAAAATGTGGCGCAGACAGCTGTGAAGCGTCTCCAGATATAGATAACAAATCTCTGCCAGAACTAGATGTGTTATCCATTTTTCGGCAACATTCGATCCATAGGGATTTCAGCCTCTGCATGTGAACAGCTTCTACATTTACTTATAGTAAAGATTAAAAACTGAGGAATTAAAGTTCAATGGAAAGTTGTAGAACATTTCATTTATATTGTGATGAAGCATTAATAAAGGAGGGGTGGGCTTTTATAGGTGCAGAAGAATGCTAGCGGTCTGATAAAAGAATATCTTATGTAACATGACCGTATGCAGACTACTTAGCATTACCAACGCTATTCATGTATGGTCATATTTAAAAGAAATATCAGTAAGTTTGTAAAATAGATAACCTTTCTAATATGAAAATCTAATTACCATACCATTTTACTATAATCAAATGCTTTTTGAGGCTCTATACCTAGACATGTTCGGTCATGAAAATCCTGGAATGCTGTTGGTTTGGTATATTATATCAAATCTTCTCATTGCAATGCTTTAGCAGTACCTAAATTAGGAGTTGGCGTCCTTTGGTAATATAGTAGTAATAGATAGCAAGTTCCAGCTTGCCGTGCCAATCTCAGGTCCCCACTGGTCAGCATTGGATTTTGATTAACCTTAAACTGCCACGCTCGTGTCAAAATTAAGCTATTTATATAATTTATTTATATTTTATACACTAAAGCAATATTATAATTCAGAATACACAAAAAGGTAACTAAAATGTCTACAAAATATAGAAGGAGAATATATTTGGTCCTATCCGCCATATTGGCTAGACTTTACAATTCTTCAATACTACTAGATGCAGAAACATTGCATAAATAAAACAGACTAAAGTGCAAAATGTACAGTCCCAAACAGGCATGTTATAGCCTCATTCAGTGCAACTTACTGGTTGTGTAGTAAAGTCAATATCAAATTTGGCAGTTGGCTATACCTGCGGACAATACAACTGATATATATCTGTTAACAAAGGCAACTATCATTCCAACAGCTTTGCTGTATACTGTATTTCTGTGACGTGCATTTGATTGTATAGGTAGCATCTCTTGAAAGGTGCAACCCTACTTTTTTATTCTATATGGTTATGCAAAACAGTGCTAAAAACTACATAATATCAACTAACATTTTTAAAGATAGTACAGGCTGTGAATGATATATAAATCCTCATGCGCCGATTAGGGGGTTCTTCCATATTCTGCAGGTGGTTGCAGTGATAGTTTATAAAGGAAGCACCTTCAAAACATTGACATCCAATAAAGAATGAAGAACAGCAGCAGTTGTCTGTACCGAATGCCTTAAAATAGAATAAATCCCCTATATATCAGTTATCTAATATAAGAATATTTCAATGTAAATCAAGGAAAAAGGGTTTTTCAAACTGTCCATAAAGTAGGATTCATGTCCAACTCCAACTTCTTGTTAATTGTGCTTTGTGTCAGATATAACCCAGCAAGCTTTGGGGGAAAAAAAAGCCAAGTTATTATCTGGTGGAAGTACTAGATATCATGCCCAACTGAATACAGTGAACACAACTTAACTAAAAACAAAAAACTAAAATTGTCCTAGAGACTGGACAGATTTTCAAGATTCCATATTAAAGGCTTTTAAGAGGATATCCAAGTCTCCAACATTGGCGGCGTGAGAGAGTTCTGGTTGGTCCATCATAGATAGCGCTATCCTGAGTGCAGCCCAGATGTTGCCCGATATTACAGGATGCGAAGGTTGCTGATGAATTTGATTTTTCCTCTGCATATTTAGAGCTGTCAAGAAGTTGCTAACGGCCTCTCTAAAGAGAAAACATGTGTTATAAAGCATGCAGATACAGACATGTCATACTAGTCCAAAAAAATCACCGTGCTTAACATTTGTGACTCAGTAGTTTGTGTTGAAATTGTATCTCAAGTAACTGGTATATAGATGAATAGCAGTAATGGGGTAGTCTTCAGAGCTGATTGATGAGTCCACTGGTGAATGGTGCCACTCCTTGGGGTGTACATCATTTTAATTTTTTAGAAAATGAATACAGCGGCACTTGGAAACGCTAGCGCCTGACTAGTGTCATCTACAACTGTTTTCTGGCTGTATCAGGTTTTCACTGAAACACCAGGGCACCTAGATTCTGATAGTTGTAAACTAATAACATGAAATGCTAAAAGACATTAACTGGAATCTGTCAGCTCTCGACATGCCTTTAGCCTGTAGCTATAGGGTTAATCTAAAGGATACTTTTTTTTAACTTTGCATTACTAACCTGTAAGCACAAAGATTAATGCAGCTTATTCCTAAATTGTATCTTGATCTAATGAAACCTGGTTGTATTTCCAGTGCTTTTGTGTAGGCTTCCACAGCTTCTTCACTTCGATCTCCATTTGCTAATGTTGCACCTAGACGGTTCCACAATGAATAGTCCTGTCAAGAAAAACAGTCTGATAAAGAGTTTTATATTACATTAATTTTGATAAATCCATTATCATGTCCTTTGCAGTAAAATAAGTCTTTGAAACAACCTCTTTTATAATGCCAAAAATTGATTTAATATGCATGGCAGTTTGTCTTCTCTTAAAATATTAGGTCCCCAATCATTAAAGGGTTATTCCCATCTTTAATCTCCAAGATTGGCTGTAATATTAGCAAATACCTCCAGGTAGAAATGTAGTATAGTTCTTTTAATACACTGTCTCACCTCATGTGCAGGGTAATATGCAGGACCTTTGGTATCCATGGTTACAACCATACATATGACACTTTGTTGCTTATAGTCGTAACCAGGCATACCCAAGGTCCTGCAATACCCTGCACATGAGGTAAGTGTAGTAGCCCAGTCCAGATTTTGTTGAAGAATTGAAATTGGGAGATTACCTAATTATCCGTACTTGCTATACTCATAACGAGTACTGTTTAATACTTGCGTATTAATTCCAAAAAAAGTGCAATGCAAGTCAATGGGGAAAACTGGCAAAGTAACGAGTAACCCGGATGCCGTATTATTCATGTGAGTAGCAAATAGTGTGGAATTCAGGTTACTCTGCAAGTTTTCCTCATTGACTTGCATTGCACACGCTATTCTAAACAAATACGTTGGTATTAGACATTACTCGTTATGAGTATAGCGAGTACAAATAGTTAGGTAGTCATTCAAGCTGCGGCATTCGCTACACCACAAATCTTACTCTGGCAGATGCTGGAGTAAGACTTGGCGAGGAATACCACTATCTTGTGCGATTCATAAAAAGCCATACATCTCTTAATAAATTAGAAACATTTGCGCCAATACACCCCCTCAT
This sequence comes from Anomaloglossus baeobatrachus, assembly GCF_048569485.1. NCBI lineage: Eukaryota > Metazoa > Chordata > Amphibia > Anura > Aromobatidae > Anomaloglossus > Anomaloglossus baeobatrachus. The sequence goes on along the minus strand of NC_134355.1, from coordinate 471,949,336 downwards.
CAAGATCAGCAAAAGAATCACTGGTCTTGATGAATCACTTTTTTTAATGTGCTGGGCAAAGTAAAGGTTTTTTTCCCCAGCTTTTCATTCAACATAAAAAAGCCAATGTAAAAGGTCTTTAAAATCTGAAATACTTACATCCGGTCGGACCATCAGGGCAGAGTTGAAAACATCCACAGCTCTTTCAAACTCTCCACTAAGGTTGAATAAGACTCCTAGTCCGGTCTGCAGGTCAGCATCTATCAGATCACCATTCTGATGTGCTGCTTCCAAGTACAACTCTTTCACCTCCTCCAGAGTACTAAAAAAACAAAAAAAAAACAAAATCCACAAGGATCAATAAATACTTTAGAAATTAGATGCTTACCCTGTATTGCACATCTAGAAAACCTAAATGGATTTGACAGTTTATATAAAGACAGAACGGTGGCAGCTATAGGCATAGAAGTGGTGTCTAGGTCAAGTAAAGTAGCCATGCGCTATGCAATGAAACCAACTATAGCGCCACCTGGTGGAAAACAACAGAGTTAGCATTTTTATCTCGAAAACGGAATGAGCGAGAAAAAAAAGTGAATTACAAAAGTTGTAGGGCATCATCAATTCAATACGAATCGACACCTTGCATACAGAAATGCTATGATATGAAACCCATGACCCCCCCAAAACATTGAATGCTGGTCACGCATATGGCGTTCATTTAACTTTGATGCTCAAAATGGCCACCGCCAGCTGCAATGCACATCTGGACTCTGGACAGCATACTATATCTTGCTGCATGTTGTACAATATGGTAGGTGACACGTTTGCACAAGCATCTGTAATATGTCGTCGTAGGTCCTGCAATGTTGGTGAAGGGGTCGCATACACTTGCTGTTTGATGTGACTTCACAGAAAGAAGTCCAATGGGGTCAGGTGAGTGTAGAGGCCCACTCCAGGCAGCCACCAAACCCAATGACTTGTAGGAAGGTCTCCATGAGGTATCGCTTCATGTCTGCAGCCTTGTGAGATTTACACGTTCTAATTATAGCATTTCTGTACGCAAGGTGTCAATTTGTATTGAATTGATGATGCCCTACAACTTTGTAATTCACTTTTTTGTCTTTCCGTTTGAGATAAAAATGCTAACTCCCGTTTTCCACCAGGTGGCGCTATAGTTGGTTTCATTGCGTAGCGCATGGCTACTTTACTATACCTAGACACCACTTCTATGCCTATAGCTGCCGCCATTCTCAAGTTAATGGCGGTGGACAGGAAGTGGACACACTGTATATGTAAAAACTGTAAAGGGTAATCTGCATTGTTTATCTACACAAGTGTTCCCTATTTCAAGGTAAGTATAGTAGTTTGGTGCCATATTCCCTAATGTGATAAAGCAACATAGGTTAGTGATCTTTCCTGGATACACTTATTGTAGCTCTTTTTGAAGAGGATTTACAAATTTCCAGTCTTGATGATGGATCCCTGAAAGTCAGATGTGTCAGACAATCTTGTTTTATGATAACATTTAATAGCGGGTTGTTGCAATAGGATGGTCCATATATGTATTGATATTGTTTACATTTTTCAGGAATTAATCCCAGTTTTAAAAATTGTTTGTATATGGTTTTTCTATTGGTCTTAGATAAATTTAAACGCATTAATCACTGATTTTTTATATGTATTGAATTTAATATATATTTATTATTATATTATTTGAATAATATATGGAAGAAATATTTATAATAGTAAGCACTTGCACTTTACTACATTGATAGATTTGCGCATAAAAACTTTTTTGGAAGACCAATGGAATACAGTAGAGATCTAGATAGTTCTATGGAATGATGTGAGTAGTATTTACTGATGAATCAGGAGACCAACTATATTAAACATTTGATAATTTTTGTGGGGGATTTTTTGGACATTTGTACAATTATTGCATGAACTTTGTTTATCTAAAGTAACGATTCATTTGTCTGGCTGGGAATATGTTATTTTTACCATTTCTCTGTATATTTTATTCATGTATGTATGTTTATGTTTTGTGGAATAAAGATTATTAATTTTTAATGTTGTTCTGGTCTTTGATTTTGGAGGTTGTAAATCTTGTCTTATAGCTTACAGTTAAAATGAATGTCGTCATCTATCTGGATCAGGAGTAGTAAGCTGCACACAGCATAAGTGAGTTGCCAGGTAAATGGGACGCACAGAAAAAAAAAAAAAAAATTAAACTGGATGGGCCACATTTGCATGGCAAGTTTAGGAACCGAAATTAAATTAACCTTTTTTTGAACCTTTGTGTAACACCATAGGAATGTGCTTGTATGGTGCAGGTTCTGGAGCTGAGCCCGCACCATAACAAAGATGTTAGTTGTGATACATAGCTAGCATCTGTGTGTAACAGCAGTGATCAGAGCTCACCTTGATTATCGCTGTATTTAAATGCCAGTCACTGACAGCTGGATGTACATGATTGCCGGTGCTGCAGTCACCACCTCCCATCCATACCCGTGAAAGAGTAACATGGCAGCAATCGATTAGCAACCAACATGCAAGTCATTCTATGAAGCATGGGTACCTTGGAAGCTGCCAAAGTGCCGGGACTTTATTACAGCATGCTCAAGTGACTGAATGTAATGCCTCCTTGCACTGTCCCTATGGTAGGAAGTGGATTGGCAGCAGGTAAAATTATTTTCTCCCTGTAGCCAATGCTTTACCAGTACACTAGCTAACAAGGCTTTAAACGTTAGTTACTTGCAGATTAATTATTTGAGGATAAATTGCATCTCAAGGTTAAAAGGTTCGTTTTAAAGAGGTGTTCAGTACATTTGTAGGATTTAACTGACTCCTAATGTGTAATGTACTGTTAAGAGTCAGAGGTTTTCACACTTTGCACTCGTTACATTACCGCTCCAGATGCAGTTTGCACAGAAACTCACTTTTTCTGCTTCTCATTTCAATTTAGAAAAGCAGAAGACAAGGGCAGGCAAGTGATCGTAAGTAGGCAACCTGCATAAGCAGTGATGTGTCAAGTGCAAAATGTGAAAAAAGCTGAACCCCAAACCAAAATCAGAATATATTGAGGGTTAAAATGTTAATTTTTTGGGTGGTGTTCAAAAAGGGACAATGTATATAACTTTATAGTGCAAAAAGAAGAGGGGATCAGCACATCCTTAAAATATAAGAACTCTATTGTAAACTGCTGATCCCCCTCCTTTTTCTTTGTGCTATTTGACCATGTCAAATGGTTTCAGATCTCTGCACCCGCCTAATAACTGGTCCTGATGTCTACAGCAGCACAAGGGAGCATTTTCCACATTACTTTTCTATTTTATCTACTTATGAAACCTTTTAGTGTACAACAGTCAATGTAACTTGCTATTGGATGGATTAGGAAAGATTTTTAATAACTTGCAGTTTCCAACCTACAACATTTTATTTTATTTTGATATGTTCCCACATTGGTGTAGTTTTGTTCCTGTATCTATGTAGTAAGCTCCATTCTAGTATTATAGAATTTATGTAGTAGGCTTGGTTCTGTTCCCATATCTATGCAGAAAACTAATTTCTGTTCTTGAATTAATGAAGTGAGGTTGGGTCTGTTCCCACATTTATGTAGTAGGCCCAGTTCTGGTACTGTAATTATGTAGTAAGATTGGTTTTGTTCCCGAACTAATGAAGTTAGCACAGTTCTGTTCCCATATCTATGAAGTTAGCTCAGTTGCTATACTATAACTATGTAGCAAGCTTGGTTCTGGTCCCATATTTATGTATTAAGCTTGGTTCTGCTCCCATATCTATGAAGCTCAGTTTCAGTACTATATTTGTGTAGGAAGCTTTGTTCTGTTCCCATATTTATGCATTAAGCTCTGTTCTAGTACTGTATTTCCGTAGAAGCTTGTTTCTGTTTCCATATTAAAGTAGCAAGCTTTGTTCTGCTCCCATATCGAAGCTCAGTTCCAGTATTGTATTTGTGTAGTAAGCTTGATTCTGTTCCCATATTAATGTAGTAAGTTTTGTTCTGTTTCCATAGCTATGCAGTAAGCTCATTTCTGGTACTGTATTTATGTAGTAAGCTTTGTTCTGTTTCTATGTAATAAGCATACTTCTGTGCTTTTATTTATGTAGTAAGGGCAATTCTGTTCCCATAGCTAGGTTGTAAGCTTAGTTCTGCTCTTGCATCAAACTGTTGTGCTCCCATATATGAAAATAATGGAGTAGTGGTCAGATAGGAGCACTAGGGAACAGGAAGACGGAGGATTTTAAATTACAAACCTTTAGTTTAAAAACCCTCTAATTGCCACTACGAGTTTCAACAGCTGATTGGTGTCTTCATCAGGGGAATCAACCATTTGAAGTGAGCAGCCTCCAGGCAATACCATAATCCCCCCTCACCACCGGGTGCTACTCAGCGCATCTCCCTATCTCCTTTGTTACTGTTCCCATATATGTCCCAGCCCCAATTATTTTGAAATCTTTTAATCTCTGCTGCTTTAATCTAGCAGCCAGATACACAGGCTATATGTGAGTTGCTGCAACAAGGCCACTGCTTTGTGATTGCTCTCCAGGCCAAATTTGCTAGTCAGCCGGTGTAAGCAGTATTTCATTTTTACTTTAGTTAAGTTTCCTAAAGCTTTGCGATATCTTCAGTCAATACACATTAATTCCATGAGCTGACCTTCGTTATTAAGCTGAAGCAGCCTCTACAAAGTATTCTTCAATAAGCTCAGAATCAAATTCTAAAAACACTACCAGCCTTAAGGATGAAGTCTGTATACAAATGAAAAATAAAGTCTTAGTGACTGTAGTTTGTGTTAAGCCTTAAATCATGCTCATTGGCCCAGTGAAGAATGCCCGTCTTGATCAGAGGACATCGAGTGCTTCTCAAGTTCAGTAAGGGGCAAACAACTCAAAAGGACAGTCACAGAATGACTGTTCAAATAAAGAGGCAGGAGCTCATGCATCATGGCAGGCTAATCATTTAAATTCACCTTCCCACCTACTTGTTTTTTTATCTCCACCCTCCCCTCTTCTGTGATTGACGGCTCTGGCTTAATAGAGTCAGAGAAGAAAGGTGATAGATTGTAAAGAAGCAGGTTGGAAGGTGCAATTAAATAGTCCATCATCATGCACGAGCACCTGAACTTTGAAAAGTCATCTTGTGCTGACAGTAATCAATCAGGAGCGTCTGACACGTGGTATACAAATCTTACTACTGTCCCTGTGAACTCCGCTCATGAATTTCATGACCATAGACTTGAATGCCAGAAGTTTCTGTAGTTTAGCAAAGCCTTGTAATGCGCGAAATTTTGCTTATGTGAGAATTTTGGTGTAAAAGCTTTAATGAATTGGGCCCATATAGTTTGAGAAAACTTTATAAAGTCTTTGATTTAGCCGTTTTAAGACTTTGAAGGCTTTGACAGGTAGCATTAAATGAGTGTCCACTACTCAGTTGCCACATTAGCCATGCAGTCAATTAGCGGCCACTTTACTCCCTTCTGTCAGCTCTGACATTGAATGGTGAGAACTATTGCTGCTTGCAGATTTTCTTCGAATGTCATGGCTGAAGGAAAGAAGATGAAGTTGGTTGCTGTTTGGCAGCAGGGTTCACATGGAATAACATCACGCAAGCCCCAGGAGACCCGGCACTGACATTGCTGGAACAGTACCAAAGGTGAGAACAGGCTTATATCTTTCATAAGAGAATTTCGCAATTGACAAGGGGTTGTCAAAAAAGAAGACTGCCCTTTTTATAAGTGTTTTTTTTTTCTCTGGAGCAAAGCTATGTTTTTATTTATAAAGCACGGTCCTAAAGACCAGATTTCCACAAGGAGACACTTCACATTTATTTATATTCTATTAAATAGAATAAAATGGTAAATTCTTTCACAGACTAGATTGACCATGTTAGGAACTCAGTTTTCTGTTGTGTTATAAAAGGGAAAAATAGAATTCATGCAGGAAACATATGCTGTGATACAATCCCCGTACTGCCCGCAAAGTTCTCATGAATCCCTCCTCAGGCTGGAGCATCTGGAAGAATGATTGTCCAAAGAAAAAGGGGAGCACTAACATGAGTCCTGTGTCATCCCAAAAGTATAGCCTCCTGAGACTGTAAAGGTATTGGAGGGTGGGGGGTGGGGGGTGGAGATACTTTTCAAAGAACCATGCCGTCATTAAAGAATGGTATGTAAACTTTTTTTTTATTATGAACTTCTCCCAATCATCTAGTAGGGATTTGGTGATTAAAAATGCTTTTTCCATGATGAAGGCCATGTCACATGGCAAAAGTTATAACCGTGACTAAGGCTAGTTTCACACATCCAGCATTTCGCCACTTTGACGGATCTGTCACACTCCAGTACAGTGCAATACAGTACAATGGCATGGTGGCAAGCTCCAGGCACATGCTCCGATCACATGACAGCATGTGACCAGAGCTTGCCGCGAAGCCATTGTACTGTACTGCACTGTACTGTAGTGGAGTGTGACTGATCCGGCAAAGCAGCGAAATGCCGGATGTGTGAAACCGGCCTAAGTGAACAAAACATTGAAACTTGAGCCGAAAAAATAGAAACGTCCCAGATCTCAATCCCATTAAGAAAATGTAATCCTCAAAAAGACAGTGGACAAAATTTGTGTCAGTCTTTAATTAGGGATGAAAAAAAACACAATTACCATTGTTCATACCAGACGTCCATGGCTTCAACTCTAATATGGAGTTCAGGTACTATTCATATGCCAAGTTTGTTCAAAGGCTGTATTTCAAGCATTTAAGCTGTTCTGCATGTGGAAGATGACAGGAGTGTGAGAAATTCTGGGTCTGCCACTGACCTACATAGACCTAAGGAGTCTCGTTCTGAGTATGGTCTCAGAACGAAGCTCCAAAGGAATAGCCTGGGCATTGTGGGACATTACACCATTTGATTACATCAAGACATCCAGGATTTCTTTTGAATTAAATTGATGAATGAGTGAGTGTGGGGGAGTCTTTATTCCAAAACATTGTCCAGTGTGTTTTTAACGATACTGGCTGGTTTCACCTAGCTAGGTATTACTAACCCCTGACTTTATGCCAGCTGCAAGTTCACAGCTGACAAAACCCCAAAAGTATTATTCTGATTGCCAACGCATCAGGGCAATGCATGCACCACTTCTGGGGTGGCTGCAGGCTGCTATTTTTAGACTGTAAAGGCCCGAATAACCATAGGCTTTCCTGTCCTAAAAGCAACAGCTAGAGGCTGGTATTATCTTGACTGATTATCAAAAATGGGATGGAGCATATAGTTTTTTTTATTTTAAATAACTAAAAACCAGCATGGGAGCCTTTTTATTTTTGATAACCAGCCAAGGTAAAGCAGACACGCGAGGGTTGCAGTCCACAGCTGCCTGCTTTACCTACGTGGGTTATCAAAAATGAGGGAGACCCCACGTTTTATTTATTCCCTATCCACATTTGTTTGCAGGGCAATTAACCTCATTTTGCAGCCCCCTAGCCCTCACTGACCATTTTACAGTCATTTCACAGCACAGAAGTTCAGGTTCTAATTGACCTATATGGTGCTAAGGGTGTGATGTCAAGTTTGGGTCAAGTACGGGTCTCAAATCAAACTTACCTAAAGTACAGCTGAAACCAATGAACCTGAACTTCCACCTGTCCGCTCATTTCTACCTTTAATCTTTCGGTGACAATCAAGTACACCAGATAATTAATTTAAATAAAGTTTGTTATTTATTAATCTCACCTTTCCAAGGCCAATTTTGACATTCTCCTGGCCAGGCCTGGGGAATCAGATTTGCACTTTAGTAAGAACTTGTATCTTTGATTTTGCCTTATCCATGTTTTCAGAGCTTCATATGCTTCATTTTGGAGTCCCATATTGGTATAGCCGACAGCTAAGGCCATGAGTGCTTTTAAATTATTTGGTTGTAGCTGTAAGCACCTAGAACATAAACTTAAAAGTTAATTCCTGTTCACTAAATTAGAAATATAAATGACATGGAAAAATATTGTTAAAGATTATGTTTCATTATTTGATTGTTATAATCAGGTCATTTTTACTTTTGTAATGACTTAGGTTAAATAGAAGACTTGTGATGAGTGTATGGGTTTGAATGTAGCGTATTAAGAGTAAAATCACAATAGAATTCTCATTAATTTCTGCAATTTGTTTTATTAAATTCAATCAGATTAAAAAAAAAAAAAGTGCCTGCAATTTGAGGAATTCTGTTCAGGTCAGTGAACCATTCTCTATTTAAATAATTACATATTTGAGATAATTCCTTAAGTACGTATTGAAGTGTTAAGCAGAGTCTAACCAGTTTCAGATTGGGCCATTTACCACTGCTCCTGACCAGGGTAGGGCTAGTAACAGCAATTTGGATTGACAATGGCATTTAAATGTTTATCTGTTTTTTATTTTACACATTGTGACCCCATTAATGTTTTAAAAGATATTTGGGGAATATTTTAATTTTTATCTCATTTCCTTTGGATCTGGGATTGGTATATCAGCCCCAGTTACAACAGAAATGCAGAGCTGACTAGGTTCTCTTATGACCCAGGAACTCCTGCTCCCTCGCTATATACAGGAGGCGGAAGCGCCATCAGCAGTTAGCGCGTACACAGACCTTGAGTGTTGTGTATTCAGCGATTGAGGCAGCACAAACCATGATGTCACAGGCAGCTGCGTCCCTACACCGACGTTTAAGAATGTCACTACAGACTAGGAGCCGGACTGCTTTGTTATTTAACCCCTTCATGACCAGCCAATTTTATGTTTTCAGGTTTTTTTTTTTTTCACCTTTCTTCAGAGAGCCGTAACGTTTTTTTATTTTTTAGTCAATCTGGTCATGTGAGAGCTTGTTTTTTTAGAGAACGAGCTGCACTTTTAAATGAAAGCATGAGTTTTTACCACATAGTGTACTAAAAACTGCAAAAAAAAATCCAAATGCGGAAAAATTGCAAAAAAAGTGCGATTGCACTATTGTTTTTTAAATATTTTATTCACTGTTCACTATATGATAAAACTGATGTATGGATGGGATACCCGAGGTCTGAGTTCGTAGACACCAAACATGTAGGTTTACTTTTATCTAAGGGGTTAAAAAAATTCGATGTTTGTCCCAAAAGAGTAACTATAAATGCATACAGTTGCACTCTGAAAAGATTTTTCTGAACTTTTTTTAAACTTTTTTTTATTTTACTAGGTTCCCTAGGGGACTAAGGATCAGCTTTCTGATCATTCATTCATTTCTCCCAATCAGAGCAGCACCTCAGACTGGGAGAAATGATCCTCTCTTGTAACAAGCAGCACTCAGCTGTTTACAGTACCTGAGTTATGTGAGCTACAGGAGTCATCACATGACCCTGTGCTAGCATGACAACCATCAGATCCATGTGATCACATCACTTCCAGTGGCAGCCTGTGAGTACAGATCTACCGCGATCGCCAAAACATGGTGCTGTCACATCTTGACAGCGCCATTTAAGGGGTTAACAGGTGGATAGCGATTCCACTCGTACCTGTGAGGCACACATGTTCGTTGTACAAATCAGCTGACATCTGCGCGGATCCCCACCTGCAGCAGCAGGTGGGGATTAACACTGACCGCAGGGAGGTAATATTACTGCCCGTGGTTGTTAAAGGGAACCTGTCAGTTTTTTCACTATGAAACCAAAAGTGTCACCTTCTGCAGTTCCTGGGCTGCATTCTATGAAGGTGCACCTTGTGCCCTTACTCCCCTTGCAGACCCAGATTATAACTTTATAAAACCTGACCGTTAGGTATGCTAATGACCTGTGGGGCTCAGATGGGTTTGCTCATTTTAGTCTCCTGTCCCTCCTTGTGGTCTTCTTCGCCTTCCTCCTTTCATGATTGACGTGCTGCCACTGCAGTCATGCACGCTGTTTGGCCAAATCTCGCGTCTCTGCAGTCATTTCCGCGGCTTGCGCAGGCGCAGTTCACCCTCGCATGCGCGAGATTATGGTCGGGTACGAGGATGACACAGGGGATGTCATGCACATTGCCGACCATAATCTCGTGCATGTGCAAACATCGCACTGGCTCGCGAAAGGGCGAACTGCGCCTGCGCGAGCCAGGGGAATGACTGCAGAGACGCAAGATTTGGCCGAGCAGCGTGCATGACGGCAGCATCATCACATCAATTATAAAAGGAAGATGGAGAAGAAGGCCACAAGGAGGGACAGGAGACTAAAATGAGCACTCCCATCTGAGCCCCACAGGTCATTATCATACCTAACGGTCAAGTTTTATTAAGTTATATTCGGCGTCTGCAAGGGGTGTCCGTGCACAAGGGACACCTTCATAGAATGCAGCCCAGGAGCTGCAGAAGGTGACTCTTGGTTTCATAGTGAAAAAACTGGTGACAGGTTACCTTTAAGGAGTTAAAGTCTATGGTGGTCTAGAAGCATTTAAATTAAATTGAAACTCACCTCTGTAGAGATATAATGGCGGCCTGTTCATTTTCATTCTCTGCCTGTGTAATGCCAAGGTGCTGCCATGCCTGTAAATGTTTTGTAAAGCAAGTAGATAAGACATTAATCAATTTGTAGTTTTCTAATATTTCTAATTTCATATCTCTACAAATTATCACTCACAAGTTTTGCATATTTCAATTGCACAAATTAATCTAAGAAACTAATATCTTATCAGAGAAATCCGCTTCATTCTCCACTTATGAGCCACTTCTCTCTGCATCCTGACCTCAATATATAGGTCTGAAAATATTCTTAAATCAATCTGCCAGCAAGTTTAAACAAATGTAAGGTTAAAGCAGAGGTGGATATACAGCTAGTGCCGATGTGCCAAAGCCCACAGCCTCCAGGGGGGTGGCTTATGAGGCCAATCTGACTTGTTGCTCAGGGCCTGAGACAAAAGTGAATTTGTGAGTGGGAGATGCCATATGCAGGACAGGGAATGCTAATAGATTTGGGGAAGCATGGACACTGGATAGGGAATAATGAATCTTTGGAGCGTCTGAAATTCTAGGCAATGACGTACAGTGCTGGCTTAATTTATATTTTGAATGTTGTGTGGCTAATTGTATGGTCCAGGTTGTATTAAACCCTTCACAACAGCCTCCTTACATCTACGATGCAATCAGAAGCCCACCTCTTACTAGACAGGTAATGGCTGTGTATTACAGCCAGGACCTGCCTCTAACAATCGCGAGTGGAGTTCTTCCTGCTGTTCACGTTACATGCCACTGTCAAACTGACAGCGGCATTTAACACCGACCAGCATCCGGGCGCACCATTTCAAGCTCCCATCAGCAGACCAGTGATGTGATTGTGAGTCACCAGTGGCTTGCTATGGTATGACAGCAGGGGTCTGCTGAAGACCTCCATGCTTGTCATAGCAACACGCCTTTAAAACTGGCTGTAGCGCCAGGCTTCAGAGGAGACAGTAATTTTAGCTATATACAGCAATGTTATGGCATTGCTGTACAGTCATGGCCAAAAGTTTTGAGAATGCTACAAATATTAATTTTTACAAAGTCTACTAAAGTTTTTCTAATGGCAATTTGCATATACTCCAGAATGTCATAAAGAGTGATCAGCTTAACAGCAATTACTTGCAAAGTTAATATTGGCAAGGAAAATGAACTTCAACCCCCAAAACACATTTCAACATCATTGCATTCCTGCCTTAAAAGGAGCAGCTAACATTGTTTTAGTGATTGTTCCATTAACAGGTGTGGGTGTTGATGGGGACAGGGCTGGTGATCAGTCATGATTAAATAAGAGTGACACCACTGGACACTTTAAAAGGAGGCTGGTGCTTGGTATCATTGTTTCTCTTCAGTTAACTATGGTTATCTCTAAACACATGCAGCCATCATTGCTCTGCACAAAAATGGCTTAGCAGGGAAGAGTATCGCAGCTACAAAGATTGCACCTCAGTCAACAATCTATCGCATCATCAAGAAGTTCAAGGAGAGAGCTTCCGTTGTTGCCAAAAAGGCTCCAGGGCGCCCAAGAAGGACCAGCAAACGCCAGGACCGTATCTTAAAACGGTTTCAGCTGCGGGATCGGACTACCAGCAGTGCCGAGCTAGCTCAGCAATGGCAGCAGGCTGCTGTGAGTGCTTCTGCACGCACTGAGGTGGAGAATGCTTGAGCAAGGCCTGGTTTCAACGAGGGCAGCAAAGAAGCTACTTCTCTCCAGAAAAAAACATCAGGGACCGACTGATATTCTGCAAAAAGTACAGGGGGTGGACTGCTGAGGACTGGGGTAAAGTCATTTCCTCAGATGAATCCCCTTTGATTGTTTGGGACATCTGGAAAACAGCTTATTAGGAGAAGAAGAGGTGAGTGCTACCACCAGTCTTGTCTCATGCCAACTGTTAAGCATCCTGAAACGATTCATGTGTGGGGTTGCTTCTCAGCCAAGGGAATCGGCTCACTCACAGTCTTGCCTAACAACACAGCCATGAAGAATGGGTACCAGAATGTCCTCCAAGAGCAACTTCTCCCAACTGTCCAAGAGCAGTTTGGCGCCCAACAATGCCTTTTCCAGCATGATGGAGCACCTTGCTATAAAGCAAAGGTGATCACTAAATGGTTCATGGAACAAAACAGATTTTGGGTCCATGGCCTGGAAACTCCCCAGATCTTAATCCCATTGAGAACTTGTGGGCAATCAAGAGACGGGTGGACAAACAAAAACCAACAAATTCTGGCAAAATGCAAGCATTGCTTATGCAAGAATGGACAGCTATCAGTCAGGATTTGATCCAGAAGTTGATTGAGAGCATGCCTGGGAGAATTTCAGAGAAAAGAAGGGTCAACACTGCAAATATTGACTTGCTGCATTAACTCATTCTAACTGTCAATATAACCTTTTGGTACTCATAATATGATTGCAATTATATTTCTGTATGTGATGTAAACATCAGACAAACAATTAAAAACCAGAGGGCAACAGATCATGTGAAAAAATAATTTTGGTGTAATTCTCAAAACTTTTGGCCATGACTGTATATAGCACAAGAGATCAGATGATCACAGGTTAGTCCAAGAGGTCTATTTAATAACAGACAAAGAAAAAGAAAAACAAAAAGTCAAATCACCCCCTTTTGCCTTATTAATAAAAAAAACACAGATGTGTTATCGCCGCGTTCAGACAAGTCTGATCAAAATATAAAAAAATTAATACAATTGGTAAATGCTGTAAACAAAAAAATTCATGATCGCCAAAATGAATGTTTTTTTGATCGCTTGAATGACCAAAAATGCTGTAACAAGTGATTAAAATCTATCCCAAAATTATATTAATAAAAACATTGTCTTGCCCCACAAAAAATAAGCCATCACAGTTCTATCAACCGAAAAATTAAAATATTCCAGGTCTTGGAATATGGCACCAAACCCCAACTCCTGATTTCTTTCACCACAAACTGGACACATTTGGCATCACCATAATCATACTGATCAGGACAACTGTATTGAAATGTCTACCATAAAATGTACACCATAAACAACTCCCAAAAAGCAGGTTAGAATTGTGTTTCCCACAATCCCCCCACATTTGGGAATTTTTCCTGTTTACAGTACACTATGCGGTAAAATGAATGGTGTAATGCAAAAGTACATTACATACTACAAAAAACAAGCCCCCGTGTGTATGTGGACAGAAAAATAAAGTTATGGCGCTGGGAAAAGGGAAGGCAAAACAAAAATGCAAAAATGGCTATTGGCTGCTTCAAAGGATTTAAGAGTCTCTGAATTTTTTTATTCAGAAGGCAAATATATAGGTGACCTTGTTATTTTAAAGGACTGTAGTGATCAGTACAGTGAGTTCACTCACAGATGGCGACATGGAGATCTGACCAGATGAACAAAGGAAGGGTTCTAATCAGATGAGAGTTCTCCAGTAAAGGTACCGTCACACTTTAGCGACGCTCCGGCGATCCCACCAGTGATCTGACCTGGTCAGGATCGCTGGTGCGTCACTACATGGTCGCTGGTGAGCTGTCAATCAGGCAGATCTCACCAGCGACCAGTGACCAGCCCCAGCGACGCGTGGAAGCGACGCTGCGCTTGGTAACCAAGGTAAATATCGGGTAACCAAGCAAAGCACTTCGCTTGGTTACCCGATATTTACCTTGGTTACCAGCACACACCGCTTAGCGCTGGCTCCCTGCACTCGTAGCCAGAGTACACATCGGGTTAATAAGCAAACAGCTTTGCTTATTTACCTGATGTGTACTCCGGCTAAGTGTGCAGGGAGCAGGCAGCCGGCACTGGCAGCCTGAGAGCGGCATATGCTTGTAACCAAGGTAAATATCGGGTAAACAAGCAAAGCCCTTTGCTTGGTTACCCGATATTTACCTTGGTTACAGCTTACCACAGGCTGTCAAAAGATGGCTCCCTGTACATTCAGATTGTTGCTCTCTCGCTGTCAAACACAGCGATGTGTGCTTCACAGCGGGAGAGCAACGTCCAAAAAATGAACCAGCACTGTGAAACAAGCAGCGATCTCACAGCAGGGGCCAGATCGCTGCTCAGTCTCACACACAGCGAGATCGCTAATGAGGTCACTGGTGAGTCACAAAAACCGTGACTCAGCAGCGATCTCGCTAGCAATCTCGCTATGTGAGAAGTACCCCTAAGTCACTGGATGTGAATATTTAGTCTGTATCTATACCCTGTGATTTGCAGTAATCCTCTTGTTTGTAAAGCAACCACCCATAGGTTGTACTCACACGTGTGAAATGTCCAAGTGCTGCCAGATTTTTTTTTATCAGGTGGAGCACACCGCCATAGAATCAAATCCATTCACATCCATGTAATGAGATCCAGGAGACTCCGCACATGTCCTATTCAGAGCCAATGTTAAGGGTCAGAATAGGGCAGAATGGGTCTGTGTGCTGTCGGAGAAAAGAACTCTAGTAGCACACGGATGCGTAAATGCAGCCTAAGATTTAGCACCATCCCTTAATAAAGTATCATGTTATTTATAGAGCCGTCCTGTATTGTATAGTTTCTTCTTCTGTTTACCACCTCATTTACACAGCATCTTTTATGTACAGCGCCATCCCTTATCAAGGAGCACCCACACCATTAATATTTGGCACTGTCCCTTATATAGTGTCTTAATGTACAGTGCTGGCCCATTATTACATAGTATTTGTCATGTATACCATATAGTATGTGTTCCTTACATAGTGAATTTTGAGATAGTTATTCACAGCCCTTTATTTTATTACATAGTTATCCCTTATTAGATATAAGATAAAATGACCGCTGATGAAGCAGTGTATGAGCAGATGACTAGTTATCAGCATCCTCCATTAGAAAAGAAGCCTTCCCATATTTTATGGGTCATTTTTTATCAGTAGATGCAGCACACACATTTTGGTGCTTTCTCCTGCATATGGGGCGAATGGAGAAGACAGATTAGTCACTATCGGAGCATGGGTATTTTGCACAACACCCTACAGCATATTCATGCCCCAATCATTAAGAGGTGATGTGAAAGTAAGCCTTGCAATGTAAGCAAAATTTGATTTGCTTTTTATCATGTAATTGATGTAGTCCCAAGGAAACCTGGAAAAAAAGGGCTCATTGACTGTTAGAATTTATGTATTTCATAAAAAGGTCAAAAAGTGTTGAGATTTTTCAATAAGCTTTTTTCCCCTTTTTCAAAAACAAACAAATGTATTGGTAACCATTGCTTACAGGTATACAGAGAAGAGCCAGTTAACTACTAGGGATAATGCAAGTTTTTATCCTCATGGCCCAATTCTAAAAAAATTCCATGAAACCTGTTGGGTCAAAATACTCACTTCACCCCTAGATTAATTCATTGGTGTGTAGTTTATAAAATAGTATTTTTATTCTTTCCATTCTTATTAAAATGATACCTGACAAGCATCATAAGTCTGCTAGAATCTAGGTGCACACTTGGGCCACATGCCATTTATAAAGCCCCCAAATAACTGAATATTTTGATGTGAGCAGCTGGTGGGTGATTTTTCAATTCTTTAATTTATAGGCCCCTGAAAACCACTTTAGGACTAAACTGGTTTAAAATAAATATGGATTTTTGCAAACCAAAGCCAACATATTAAAGGGGTTGTCCAAATCTTACAGTCTGCAGTGACTGACTAGAGACTTGTTAATGCTCACATCACGCTCAGCACATGCTAAGGATTCTATGGTGCCAGTGGCGAGACCAATTTGAGGAAGGCCACACACTTCTATAGTCAGAATATGGCCCAAAATATGCATATCCCAAACCTGCGGTCACATGACGACTGTCTCAAGAGTTGCGCACAATGTAAGGATCCACAGGTCTCCAATCTGACGGCAGACTTGTAATAAACGTGGACATCCCCTATAATTATTAAACAATGTGTGCTATGATTGTGTGTTACAGACTAAAAACTCCTTAATTTATAAAATATTAATTTTATTAACAGAAGCAATTAAAAAACTTCCACATTGTATAGAAAATATCCATATAGTGCCATACAATTCAAAACCTATGTCCCCGTTATTATTGAAGTCCTATGTGTTTCCCCTATTTAGGAGCAAGAACAAATGTCAGTAAAGCATAGTACGGAAGTATATCCCTGAACAGTCCAGTAGTCAAGGGTCCTACAGTCAAGATCCCTAAAGGCAGCACTTCACCCTAAGTTAGTTGGTTCTGTATTGAGATATAGTTCTGTATATACTGCCACTTCCTATATTAGTGAGGAGGTTGTAAAGTGCTGCCTTTAGGGATCTTGACTGTAGGACCCTTGACTACTGGACTGTTCAGGGATATACTTCCGTACTATGCTTTACTGACATTTGTTCTTGCTCCTAAATAGGGGAAACACATAGGACTTCAATAATAAGGGGGACATAGGTTTTGAATTGTTGTATGGCACTATATGGATATTTTCTATACAATGTGGAAGTGTGTTTTTTAATTGCTTCTGTTAATAAAATATTTTATAAATTAAGGAGTTTTTAGTCTGTGAACCAGTTTTGAGCTCTCCTTGTATTAGCTTTTTCGTGAGAAAATATGATTGTGTGTTACACAGCAATGCAAAATGATGAAAACTAAATTTTCCAAATCTGTAAATTTTAGGACCGCTGTGCAGCCTACCTAGAAGACTAAAACAAGTGGCAACAATATAAGCAAAACATTGGTGTTAATCTCAAAATATTAACGTATTAGCAAGTGACAATGCAGACTAAAGCACATTTGTGAAAAGGATCGAGTGACAACCCCCTTTAAGGATTAAACAGAACTCCTTCAAGTGTAACCGAGTAAAATGCACTAGTCCTTTGGCAGTTGGCATCTAACTGCCAAGTGTTGGCTCCCCCATTAGACTAAGCCCTTGATTGCAGAACCATATGTGCGAACCTGATGACAGCCCTAGTGCTAAGTGACTGTACAACCGCAATTGATTTTTTTTTCAGGAGAACCTGATAAATCTTATGTGTAGGCTTATTCAAACTAATCTTCCATGACAAGTCTCTTAAATTATCTCCCAGTATAAAAGTAGTGCATATCCTTCCTAGAATTTCCATTGTGTGGATTAACAAGGGTGATTTCCGATACATTAAGTTACTAATTGGCTTTTATACTTTAATCCGTTCCTTGTAGCCTAATTAAGCTTTCTAAACGAGCATCCTTTGTGTAATTGGCATTGCAGGATTTTACACAGGCTTTAGAGAAAAAAAAAAGTCATCACCTTGAGAATTAGAATTGCCAAACTACAAGTGAAAGGGTTATGTAAAATGTGTTACCTCTGCATCATTAGGGTCTTGTAAAATGGCAGCTTCCAAATACAGGATGCCCATTGGTAAATCCCCTTCTTTCACTTTCTTAATTCCCTCTTCAAAGGCTGCAGAACAGTCTTTAAATGGGTTCTCCGTATGGAAATAGTAACCCTGGATCAGGATAGAAAGGTTATAATTTATTTATATTAAATCTATGACTTCAATGTAAGCTAGTATAGCAGAATATCGAATAAAAACAAAAGAGCAACACAAGAAAAAATGCAGGTATAGGCACCAGCTCACAGGTTACAATCCACCAACTTATGGTATGTTAAGAGATGAAGAGTGGGTAGTACTCAATAGATTCCATGCAAAAAACTAGTGTCTTTATTGGCTCATGTGAGCAGGTGGCAATGCTTACAGGGCAATAAAAAAAATTGCTGCATGGAATTTGCTATTGAGTACTGCCCACTTATTGCTTTCATATCTTACTTTATTTTTTGCCATTTTTAGTTGTATACAATATTGTGTTTCTTAAGATGCACCACATTATAAGACACTCCAAATTTAGAGGAGGAAAATAAGAAAAATGTTTTAAGTTTTAAATGAGGGTCTGTCTTCTATCCTTGTGAGTCTTAATCCTAACGCTCACCATGGGGGAGCAGCGATGGGGGAGCGGCTCAGGAAGGTCACAGTAGGCTGGGTAGGCGATGCTGCAGGCTCAGTGGAGGGGGGTTTGCAGCTCAGGAAGGTCAGCAATACTGTGGGTTCGGGGGTGTAGGGGCGGGTGCAATTGAATCCCCTGGATATGGCTTACCAGGGCGACTGCGGTAGAGCTGAGTAATAGGAGACATGGTCACAAAATGTGCTCGGGGGTGTTTCAGTGGGCGCCATTGATCTGCAGGTGGGCAGGCTGCGGGGCGGGGGTCACAGGATGGTTTGTCTCGGTGGCAGGTGCATTGAGCTGACTGCAGGCTGCATTGAATCGCCCGTGGTTGACTAGATAAAAGTCAAGAAAATGGCCGCCTCTGTGGCCATTTTTTTGAATTTCATCACGTCAACTGCAGGAGATTCAATGAAGCTGGCAGTCAGCTCCATGCACCCACTGCCTAGACCCCATCCTGTGACACCCCCGCAGCCTGCCCACAGATCAATGGCACCCGTTGCGACACCCCCAAGCATATCCTGTGACCCTGATCCACCACCGCCACCCCGGTAAGCCATATGCGTTTTTAAGATGCACCCACACTTTTGGGGGGGGGGGGGGTGGGGGTAGTGCACCCTACAATGTGGAAAATACAATACTTTATGCATTTAAACTCTAGACTATGCATAAATTGCATTCCATCTCCCTGCAATTTTTTTCTTCAGTAAAGCTCCACATCTTTACAAGTTTAGAGTTTTCCACCACAGATTTAGCTGCAAGTCCGCAGCACAATCTGCTAAGCTTAAGATTGTGCGCCATATCAACTTCATACATTAAGTTAAGCACACAAAATATGCAAATTTTTGGCAACAAAATAAGCATTCTAAGGATTAAAAAAAATTAATGTATTACCAATGTATTCTATATCAAACATGGAGATTGTCCCCTGATGGATTCTAGTTAGAGCAGCTGCTTTACTCTACCTAATCTTAATGTGTCTACTCCTTTGTCCAGACCTGCCTGATTATTATGTGCACCCTTGTGATCAAGCCATGGCACCATTAAGACGGAAATGTTACATGAATGACCACCACTAAGTAAGAGCAGTTTACATGAGCCAGGTCATGATCAGTCACAATCAGTGTACATTGTACATACGGTTTCTTTGGAAGATGTTCCAGATGGGCTTGAATTATCAGAAATCCAGTTTCGTCTTGCCATTTCTTCCCATTCAGCCTGCATCTTATCCCAAAATTCTGTGTCTGACTAGGAAAGAGAAAATTAAATCTTCAGCTCATGTTACAAGGTGTCGAATTGTTTCTCCTATAAGGTCATTAAAAAAATTAACCAGAATATGGCAGTGGGTATAAGAAGGAAGATTGCCAGATAGAACTTGTGGAGAGGGTTGAATGGTGTAGTAGTAGGTTTGGTTTTACCCCCTCTCACCCATTTATCCTCTTTATCCATTGTTTCCGCTTTATCCATTATCGTTTCTACAGACAAACTGCTGAAGCATTCCTCACTAACTCCAGCATTACCATCACACATGACTGTGGAGTAAACCTGAGTGCAATGTGTGAAGGGTTTTTATAATCTACACCTGGTTAATGTCAGGTGAGGCAGAGCTTCAGACGGGGGTGGGGATGGGGGAGAGGAGAGAACCCCCCCCCCCCCCCCCCCAAAAAAAAACCAAACAAAAAGCCACGTCTGCGTGCACACAGAGTATTTGGTGAGGGCCATTTCACATTTGCGCTATTTAAGGCCGGTTTCACACATCCGGCTTTTCGCCGGTTTACCGGATCCGGCGCTCTCCCATACAGTGACTACAGTACAGTGACAGCGCAACAAGCGCCGGTCATATGCTGTCATGTGACCGGCGCATGTGACCCGGAAGTTACAGCGCTGTCACTGTACTGTATTGTCTGTACGGGAGAGCGCCGGATCCGGTAAACCGGCGAAAAGCCGGATGTGTGAAACCGGCCTTAACGGATTCGGGCTCCGTTACAAATACAGTACAGATCATTTATTTACAGTGGAAGCGCGACATCATGTGGACACAAGCGGGTACTGCATGACACACACACGCGCCATAGTAACGCGCTTCCAATGTCAATAATTGAACTGTACTACATTAGTGACGGATTCCGTTTGCGTCAAAACAACGCAAGTGTGAAACTAGCCTGAGTTTGGCCGGTTTCACATTTGCGTCATTTTGACAGAAACGGAATCCAGCACAGATGCAGTACAGTTGATTTATTTACAGTGGAAGCGAGACACCATGTGGTTGTGTGCTTCATATACAACCGCATGTGTCCACATGGTGTCGCACTACCACTGTAAATAAATGAACTGTACTGCATCTGTGCTGGATTCCATTCAAAACGACACAAATGTGAAACCGGCCTTTTTTAGACTACTTTCACACATCAAGTTTTTGCCGTCAGGCACAATGCAGCGAAAAAACTGATGTGACGGATCTGTCGAAAAAACGGATCCATTTGATCTGTTTTTTTCCATCCATTTTTTCTGTTTTTCGATGGATCCATTGTGATACTGAGCATGCTCAGTTTAAAAAAACGCAATCCGTTTGCATTGCATTGCATTGCATTTTTTGCCACATTACGACGGATCTGGCGCCCATAGGCTTCCACTACACAACACGCCGGACGGTGCTGAATCCATCCTATGTTATTCCAGCCTATGTTGTTTTTTTGCCGCTCACCAAAAAAATTTACATTTTTACACATCAGTTTTTTGTCATCAGGCACAATCCGGTTTGTGCCTGATGCAACAGATCCATTGCAGATTGTGACAAAACTGATGTGACAGATCCGGAAAACAACCAGATCGGTCTCATTTTTCCCCTTCCGGCGAGAGAGAGATATTTTTTATTCTTTGTAGAAGTGAATTTTCATATGTTCTGGGCATGCCCAGAAACAAAAAACGGATCTGTCACTTGTTTCCGTATTTTTACGGATGACGACGGATCTGGTGCCCATAGGCTTCCATTGTAAAAAAACTAATTTTGCCGGATGCATTGCACGCCGGATAAAACGTGAGGCCATGCGGCGCAATCCAGCTCAAAAACAACACTATGAGGAAAAACCGAATCCGGCGCCAGATCCGTTTTTTACAAAAAATCGCCGGATTGCGCATGATGGCAAGAAGTGGTGTGTGAAAGAGGCTGTACATGGTGCTTCCTTTCTGGTGGCCGCACAGACAACTTTTGCCGGATCCGGCGCACACTTGATCAAACGCAAGGCTATGCGGCACAATCCGGCGCTAATACAATACTATGACGAAAAAACGGATCCGGCGACAGATTCTTTTTATCCGCAATTCGCCAGATTGTGTTAAAGTAGCCTTACATCAGTATTTGTCAGCCAAAATCTGGAGTGGCACAATCAGAGGAAAAGTATAATAGACACACGGCACCACTTCTGTATTTATTACCCACTCCTGGTTTTGGCTTACAAATACTGAGGTAAAACACTCACCAAATACTTTATGTGTGAACATCGCCTAACACTGGGAAGCTACTTGAGCGAAAGGGAACTGTAACTTAACCACTAATTTCCTGGACTATTGATATTTGTTTTTTTTTTGGTTAAAAATGAAAATAATCTTAGATTTAAAGAGCCTGAGTGATGACCCTCTATAATGTCTCTCTCACAGGTCTGTACAAAACACACACGTTTTGTATGGTCTGTGGTGTAGGTGCGTATGTGTGTGTCCGTGTGTGTGTTCAGCGTGTGTTGTCAGTGTGCTATCCGTGGGATATTCGCATAGTACAATGACAGCATGAGCTTCTGTATAGAATATAGAAATGTGGCACTCCTTCTATAGTCGCTGGTGCTTGGATAGGGTCCCACCCCAGATCAAAAAATTGAAAGAAATCCAGCACTCAAAGCATTCAACTGAAATTGTTTTATATTTTATTCATTGATCTGTGTAATTATTAAAGACGTTTCGGTCATCCGACCTTCATCAGTTTACACAGAAAGGGCTCTGTAGAAATATATGGAAAAGCTGGACCAGAGGAAAAAGCTGCCCATCCGGGTCTGCAGTCAATGATTCAGTCAATGAAGCATGAGCTTCTGTCCATGGCGCTGCTATGTCTGACTCTGCTGCTTCCGGTCCACTGCATACACAATGAGCATAATGAGAGGGGGGTTGGAAGCAAGTGACAGCAGTGCCGTAGACAGCAGAACTGGAGACAGGCGAGTAGAGTATAGAAACTCATTTAATTTCACAGACACATGTTTTCTCCAGTACGTGTCACACTGATATCACATGGATCACATTAGTGTGCAGGCCGTGTAACACCCGTGTTGCTGGAGAAAAAAATGGACATGTCTACATGTGGAGCATACGGACACACGTATGCACCACACAGACACACGCTCCATGTGAAAACATGGACATGTGCGCAGACCCATTGATTTTAATGTGTCTATGTGTGTCCGTGTCTCCAGTATGTGTGAAAACGGACTTCACACGTACCGAACACACGGATGTGTGAAGGTGGCCTAATGGCAAGAACAACAGGCACTTCACACTACAATCACTCCCTGCTAGTGTGCCGCCCCCGCGTCAGCAACTTATTGCCGCTGCTCGGGTCTGGATCCGCAGTGGCTCAAGATATCTCTGTAACCGAGGGTCGGGGTCGCGCGGCCACTCGGAATAAAAAGGGGGTTATTTACAGGGGATTGTATGGACAGTTCGTGACGCCACCCGTGGTGCGTGGTAAGGTGTAGTACCACTGCTGCAATGGGGAGTGACAGCCAGATGTTTAACCCCTCCACAGGTAGGGGGAATGTCCCAGGACTCGATGAGGGTGACGGGGAGGTGCCGTTGGGACGGTCAAGGATCACTTTAGTACTCACTCAGTCCAATAACACTGACACCGACAACTGTGGTAAGCCAAAGTTCGTAGTACCGCTGCAGCAGGGAGGGAGCACGCCTGGATCCCGTGCCCATTGGTGTTACTTGTTAGCCTGTGGCCTTTTCCATGGCACCTCACTTCTAACTGGTCCCTCTAGCATAGAACTATCGGGTCCCACTCACCATTATCGTTAACTGGGTGAGCTTGCTTTCAGGGTTCACCCTTGGGATTTTCTGGACTAAGTAGTGGGAAAGTCCTATCCCCCTCATTGCGCTAGTACCCCAATTTTGGAGCGGGTGGAGAACGGATCTTGAAGGCTCCATCCTCATCGGGTAAATTGTCAAAACGCTTGAAGCTCCTTCTCGACCTAGGGTCCCCATACCCCGTCGTGCCCTGGCCCCTGCCCGGTGATGGCACAAGGCTGCCGGCTATCCTCCTTGACAGTCCGTGGCCCTTGTCACGATCCCCCTGCGACCGGGGTACAGCTCCTACCAGTCCCAGACCAACGTCTGCCACCTAGTAAACCAAGGAGCCCAGCTCCTGACCTCTCCTCTTGAGAGTCACTCCTCAACTGACTTGTGACCTCTCCTCTTGAGAGTCACTCCTCAACTGACTTGTGACCTCTCCTCTTGAGAGTCACTCCTCAACTGACTGTCTCCTAACACTCCTGACCTCCCTTTACCAACCCACCAAGTGGGCGACTCTATTCTCTTCAGGTCAGCCACTGGTGTGTCTGGTGGGTGTGGTGCAGAGTGTTCCTAGGATTTTGATTAGCTTGTTCTTGTCAACACCAAAGGTCATGGATCTGTAACCAAGGAGGAGGTGGATACTGTGCAGAAGGGCAGATTGCACAATACCCTGTGAAGACCTGATAGGTGAGGGCGATCCATTCCCCCTTGGTTAGACGTAGCTCGTCCCCGAGCTACAGGACACCAGAGGTTTGGTTTTTTTTAACTGTAGAAAAAGGTAGAAAAAGGGTTAACATTTTTATTCACACATACATGCCACATTTGGGAGGCTTGTCACTTAAATGTTACTAACTCATTTAAAGCGTTTATCTCGTCAACGGTGGGACGCTACCCGTTTCAGTGGTAGCAGAGACTCAACCTGCTCTGTTGCAGCCTCTACCCACAACAGTCCAGTCCCAATGTCCCGTATCCCATTAACCCACCACCCAAACAACCTGAATCCCTGCAAACCTATGGTGGGTCCGTGACCAGGTCAAGGTCCCGGGCGTTGTTTTAGACGACTCTGGTGGGCACAGGAGGTGCAACTATATACAATACACTAGTTCGTGTTGGTCACGTCAGTCCTGTGACCCTGGTCCATTTTTACTAAATATAAAAACTTAACAGAGTACATGTACCTGGTGTACACATCTTCAGCAATTTTCTAGCAAATCTATTAATTTTTCACTCTGTTCATTAAAACCTGTCAATTAAGCACTTATTTACTAACATTTCTATATGAAAAACAATAAACTGTGGAAAACAATAAACTAAACCACTGATACCTAACAATTCTATGGCATCGTTAAACTACTGGTATTCTTGACATTTCTCAAACTACCTGCCCTGAGCAACCTGGTAGCCATTGCCCCTTGTGCCGACCCCACCGGGGCCTCTCGGTGCCGTCTAACAGCACTGCACCATCCAAGGCCCTGATGGCCTTTTCCCTAGAACAAACAGTGGGGAAAGGTTCAACAAGGAGGGCGCAGTCTATTTAAAACTTTAAAACTTGCAGGTACCGGTCCCCATTTTAATGTTGGGTACCTCCTGAGCACACTCTTGCAAAGTGTCCTGGTAAATACCACAGTGACAGAAGATAGGCACTACTGCAATGGTATCAACTGAGATCTCCTCATCTGAAGTGGACTCTGTTTCCATTTCCATGATCTCCAATGCCAACTTTGCCTCTGACAACAGTATCATCCTGTGGCCGTTCCCTACATAACGTGGTACTCATGCTGCTTCTGGGGTACTAGACCCTGAATCACCTTCGTCCATCGCTTCCGGTTCCGAGTCCACGGTAACCGGGTCAATTTGTTCAGAAGCCACAGACTGATCATCCCTTTTAGGGGTTGAGGGGACCGCTGCCGGTGGTACGGGCAGCGCCCCGGGGTGAGCCGCAGCGGAGGGTGAAGATGACAGCGACTGAGTGCTGAACTGGAGCGGATCACACAGCCACATCGGCTGGATTAAGGAAATCATCTGGGACTGGGTAACCTCTTACCCGCTCCTCTCGTGGAACTTCGGTTTCACAGGTTTGCACTGCAGCAGCCATCCTCCTCGTCTCCATCTGCGGAGCTGCTCCGGGAGCCCCCACTGAGCAGCTGCGCCTCTCCGCCATCTTGACTCCGCGTCGTCCAGGAGCGTTATGGCAGAGTCCTGGCATCCCTGCTTTTCTTCCGCTGTCGTTACATTCCGGCACACCCCCTCGGTTTTTGCTTCACACTACTTCGCGCGCTGTGGACCGCTGGGAACTTCCGGTTCCGGCCCTGGACTCAGGATGAAGGGCGGGGCTTCTGCTTCGCGCGCTTTCGCGGGGAAGATGGCGTTTTGGCACGAAAAGATGGCGGAAGATGGCGGAATTGGCGGGAAAAGGAATTTTGACTTGCGGTTTTCGGTTCTAAGTCGCACGTCACCCAGGTAAGTGGGTCCTGCCCGGATCCTGTTCGTGACACCAAAGTTTTCCAGGGTGTGCTGCCCCCACGTCAGCAGCCTGCCGCCGCTGTTTGGATCTGGATCTGCGATGGCTCTCGGGGTCATACGGCCACTTGGAATTAAAAGGGGGGTTATTTACAGAGGATTGTATGGACAGTTCGTGACGCCACCCATTGTGCGTGGTAAGGTGTAGTATCACCGCTGCAATGGGGAGTGCCCGGTGGCAATGGTATGGGCAGCCAGATGTTTAACCCCTCCACGGGTAGGGGGAATGCCCCGGGACTCGATGAGGGTGACGGGGAGGTGCCGTTGGGATGGTCAGGGATCACATTAATACTCACTCAGTCAAATAACGCTGACACTGACAACCGTGGTAAACCAAAGTTCTTAGTACCACTGCAGCAGGGAGGGAGCATGCCTGGATCCCGTGCCCGTTGGTGTTGCTTGATAGCCTGTGGCCTTTTCCATGGCACCTCACTTCTAACTGGTCTGTCTAGCATAGAACTATCGGGTCCCGCTCACCAGTATGGCTAACTGGGTGAGCTTGCTCTCAGGGTTCACGCTTGGGATTTTCTGGACTATGTAGTGGGAAAGTCCTATCCACCTCGTCGTGCTAGTACCCCGATTTTGGAGCGGGTGGAGAACGGATCTTGAAGGCTCCGTCCTCGTCGGGTAAATTGTCAAGACACTTGAAGCTCCTTCTCGACCTAGAGTTTACATACCCCGTCCTGCCCTGGCCCCTGCCCATTGATTGCACAAGGCTGCCGGCTGTCCTCCTTGACAGTCCGTGCCCCTTGTCACGATCCTCCTGTGACCGGGGCCAGCTCCTACCAGGCCCAGACCAACGTCTGCCACCTAGTAAACCAAGGAGCCCAGCTCCTGACCTCTCCTCCCGAGAGTCACTCCACAACCGACTTGTGAACTATCCTCTTGAGAGTCACTCCTCAACTGACTTGTGACCTCTCCTCTTGAGAGTCACTCCTCAACTGACTTGTGACCTCTGCTCTTGAGAGTCACTCTTCAACTCACTTGTGACATCTCCTCTTGAGAGTCACTCCTCAACTGACTTGTGACTTCTCCTCTTGAGAGGCACTTCTCAACTGGCTGTCTCCTAACACTCCTGACCTCCCCTTACCAACCCCCCAAGTGGGCGACCCTATTCCCTTTAGGTCAGCCACTGGTGTGTTTGGTGGGTGTGGTGCAGAGTGTTCCTAGGATTTTGATTAGCTTGTTCTTGGCAACACCAAAGGTCAGGGATCCGTAACCAAGGAGGAGGTGGATACTGTGCAGAAGGGTAGATTGCACAATATTCTGTGACGACCTAATAGGCCAGGGCGTCACACTAGAACACATGATCAGTGAATGTTGGAACTTTTATAACATGAATGCAACTTTATTGTCAATATAGATGTGGCGCCCCTGACCTGGTCAGGCACCACTGAGTACTGCACCCATGCTGGGGACAGTACAATACAGGTAATCCAGAAGGCTGACTGGGGTGTGGAACACAGGCGCATAGTGATCAGGTCTCACACATGTACCCATGAGAGGACCCCTGGGGATCCCAGGAGGGGGCAAGCCTTCACCTTCACTGGAATAGTGGAGGGGGTAGAGCCTCCATCTCCTCTCAAGGGGTGTGGTGGAGAGTCTGGTTGCTAGGTGGCGTAGGCAAGAACAGGAGAGGAGGGGCAGTGAGTCAGTTAGAGCAGAGAACTTCATAGGGCTCAGTGAGGAGCAGACCTGTGGGGCTGTTGCTGTCTAACAGCGCCCGCGCAGTGGCTACAGACGGGGGAGAACGGTCAACTAGGAGTGCTGCCTGAAAGCCAGCTTCAGCTAGAGAGTGCACGGAGTGGGAAGTAAGGAGACTGCTAGAGAGCACCAGGCCCAACCGGGCGGCAGATCCCGAAGCGGGGATAGATTCAACTTTCTTCTGCTAAACCTGCCGGTGTGGGGCTCTCAAAGCCCACACCACAACACTACAAAAGCCGCAGCCACGTAACCACAGTGAGGGCCCATAGGTCATAGGAGGCAAGAGGCTGGAGTGGCCTGGTCCGGGGAACAAGCACACGGCAAACAAGAAGGGGAGAGAGGCTTGGAGCATCTTCCCTGGGTGACCCCCATAGGGACTAAAAGTCGGGGTCACCCCAAACCACCAAGGGCTAAGGAAGGCGAGTCAGTAGTCACCCTCATAAAGTCAGCCTGAAGGATACCTGGTTCCCACCTGGTTCATCCCAGCTACGCCCGGGTTACTCACCCTGCCATCAAATGTGAGTAAAGCCCTTGAAAGACATTCCTGCCTGTGTGGTCATTCTGCGACTTGTAGTACTACAAACCTACACCGGGCCCTGGGGCTTGCCTCACTCTCAGGAGGCTACTACATCCGACTGCACCCACCATCAGCCCCAGGCGTCCCCTAACCTGCAGTGGCGGTCCCCACTGACCGCAATACTGAGAGTGGCGTCACGATCAAACAAGAAGATTTCCTACCAGTGACGGAGATCCAGCAACGTGGAGTCCCTGAAGGTAATGCACCGACACCGACACAACACCTGTGGGGCTTCACATCTGGCGTCACGAACAGGATAAGGACTAGACCTGTTCAGACAGGTGACCATGTGCCTAGGCGGTCCGCTTGAAAAATTGGAAGCGCCGCCATATTGCCACCATGAAAAGCGCGCTGAAAAACAACAGCAGCCCGCGCTGGAAGAAGTTACCGCCCACGAAGAGGTGTGGCTACCCAGAGATCCTCTGCAGAGTCCTGACCTCGCTGATGAAGAGAGCGGAAGCGTCGAGAAACGGCGGAGCAGAAGAGAAGCCAGCAGCTTGGTAGAGAAAATGGAGTCCAGACGCGGATACCCAGAACCAGGCACTGCTGCCTGGTGGTGCCGAGAGCTTGCCATCTTCTGCGACCGGCTGGAGGCCGGGATCGTGCGACGGCTCAGAGAAGAACGCACGGAGCTCCTGGAAATGGCTGCGGCGGTGCGGACCTATGAGGAGGGAGCCGCGCGGAGCCTGCCGGATCGAGCGGCGACGACGATTCAGACCCCGATGGGTGAGTCCGGTGTTGCCCCGGCTAGAACAAGAGCCCCGACCCTAGCTGCTGCGACCGCGATCCCAGAGGAGGCGCCCGATGCGGCGACGCTGAGTGAGGCCGCAGCCACGCTAGATGCGGCCCGCCAAGTCCAGGCCGCTGCAGCGATGCCCCGCCTGTCCCGCAGGGCTCCGACCACCACGGCAGTGCTCATCCGTGCTGCAGGTGTGACGCTGACCCAGGCTGCCACCCTACTGAACCCGGTCCGCCAAGACCCCAACGCAGCAGCGACGCTAGTCCGCGCCGCAAGTGATATGCTGAACCAGGCCGCAGCCCCGCCGGGTGCGGCCCGCCAAGCTCCGATCGATGCAGCGACGTCCAGCCCAGCCTGCACAGAGCCCCCTGCAACAGCGACACTGATCCAGGCCGCCGCCATGCCGGGCGCGGCCCGCCAAGACCAGGCCGCCGCCATGCCGGGCGCGGCCCGCCAAGACCAGGCCGCCGCCATGCCGGGCGCGGCCCGCCAAGACCAGGCCGCCGCCATACAGGGCGCGGCCCGCCAAGAAGAGAAGACTACCTCATCATTTTCCCCGGCCTGCAAGGCCAGAGCAGACACCGCTCCCCAGTCCACAGAGGTCCCTGCTAGAAAGACCCTGATAGGAGAGGATCCTGAATACTGGAAGCTGAAGGCTGACCTAGAGGCCCAGTTCCCACAAGAGATGGTGGATCGGTACCTGCTCCCTCCGTATACCCCCAAGGAAATACAGGCAACCCCTGCAGCTGCGCCGAAGAGTCCATCGCCTGGGCCAGCTGAAGAAAGCCCATCCCCAGCACTGCCACCAAAGGAGTGCAGCGAAGAACTAAGGGGGAGAGGAGACCATGAAGCAGAAGGGCTGACTCCGACGCCAACCGCAGCAGACCCCTACCCAGAGCCGGAGATGCTGCCCTATTCCCGCTGGGAGGAGGAAGACTTGACACCGTCAGCAGATGAAGATCAACCTAAAGACCTCACCTGGAAGCCTGCAAGCATGAACCCAGCCCGCAAGACACGGCGCAGCAGAACACAGGTTGCTCCAACACCGCAGTCTCCAGAGCAGAGGGAAGTCACGGTCAGAGACCTGGAGGAGAAAAGGTGCCTAAGAAGGTCCAAAGCCCAGGCTAGAGGACCCCTTTACAGAGGAATAGTAGAGGACTTCAACTTGAAAAGCGGATACGGCTTTATTGTAGTAAAAGGAATAAAAGAGGGCATATTTGTAAATCGGAGAGATGTTCAAGCCCACCTGCCCAGAGGACATTCAGGCAGAAATTTGAAAATTGGGGACTTAGTACAGTTCACCTTGCATCAAGGAGAAAGGGGCTACTATGCCTTAGACGTAGCACCATGTCCCAGACAAGAAAGACAAGAAAGACAAGAAAGACAAGAAAGACAAGAAAGACAAGAAAGACAAGAAAGACAAGAAAGAAAAGACAGAGATAAAGAACCAGATGTAGAAACAGACGAAGATCAAGAAAGGAAAGACAAAGATCCTACAGATGAAACAACCACGGACGACGACGGAGAGCAAGAAAGTCACAGGTGCCAGTGCCCTACATGCTCACGCCCTGGTGAAATGGAGGAGTAGAGTAGAGAAAAGTAAAGTAAAGTAAGAAGAGAAGTTAAAGTTTTGAAAAGTTTTGTTTTGCAACGTTTAAGAATGTGCCCACAAAAACTATTGTGAGAAATAAACTTTAAGGCTATGAACTTGCTATAGCCACAAACTCTCGCAGTGTAAATAGTTACACCAGTGGCACCACCACCAGGGCCAGCCTGTTTAGGGGCTTGGCTCGTCTGCAACCAGGGGGGCCCGTCCGTAGAAAAGGGCCTTGGCTCACCTGCGACCAGAGAGCACGCCTGTTTATGGGGCCTTGGCTCACCACCACAAAGAGGGTACCTGGTCAGCACCAACTGTGGAGGCCGCCTCTACATCCTGCCAGAAGAGGCTGAAGTCGCGGCCAACGGGAGAGGAAGATTGGAGGAAAGGTCTGGGGAAACGGATGGCCCAGACCTGGTTACCAACAGGACCGGTGACCTGCCTCCTGAGAGGGTTTTGGGTGGGTTAACGGACTTGTGGGTGGAGGGTGGTGATGTCTGATACCTGGTGCTTTTAAATGTTTTACATGTTTTAATGTTTTATGCATTTTAAAATGTTGTCTTGCAGCCCGAGGACGTGCTGGTGATAACTAAGGGGGAATGTGGCGCCCCTGACCTGGTCAGGCACCACTGAGTACTGCACCCATGCTGGGGACAGTACAATACAGGTAATCCAGAAGGCTGACTGGGGTGTGGAACACAGGCGCATAGTGATCAGGTCTCACACATGTACCCATGAGAGGACCCCTGGGGATCCCAGGAGGGGGCAAGCCTTCACCTTCACTGGAATAGTGGAGGGGGTAGAGCCTCCATCTCCTCTCAAGGGGTGTGGTGGAGAGTCTGGTTGCTAGGTGGCGTAGGCAAGAACAGGAGAGGAGGGGCAGTGAGTCAGTTAGAGCAGAGAACTTCATAGGGCTCAGTGAGGAGCAGACCTGTGGGGCTGTTGCTGTCTAACAGCGCCCGCGCAGTGGCTACAGACGGGGGAGAACGGTCAACTAGGAGTGCTGCCTGAAAGCCAGCTTCAGCTAGAGAGTGCACGGAGTGGGAAGTAAGGAGACTGCTAGAGAGCACCAGGCCCAACCGGGCGGCAGATCCCGAAGCGGGGATAGATTCAACTTTCTTCTGCTAAACCTGCCGGTGTGGGGCTCTCAAAGCCCACACCACAACACTACAAAAGCCGCAGCCACGTAACCACAGTGAGGGCCCATAGGTCATAGGAGGCAAGAGGCTGGAGTGGCCTGGTCCGGGGAACAAGCACACGGCAAACAAGAAGGGGAGAGAGGCTTGGAGCATCTTCCCTGGGTGACCCCCATAGGGACTAAAAGTCGGGGTCACCCCAAACCACCAAGGGCTAAGGAAGGCGAGTCAGTAGTCACCCTCATAAAGTCAGCCTGAAGGATACCTGGTTCCCACCTGGTTCATCCCAGCTACGCCCGGGTTACTCACCCTGCCATCAAATGTGAGTAAAGCCCTTGAAAGACATTCCTGCCTGTGTGGTCATTCTGCGACTTGTAGTACTACAAACCTACACCGGGCCCTGGGGCTTGCCTCACTCTCAGGAGGCTACTACATCCGACTGCACCCACCATCAGCCCCAGGCGTCCCCTAACCTGCAGTGGCGGTCCCCACTGACCGCAATACTGAGAGTGGCGTCACGATCAAACAAGAAGATTTCCTACCAGTGACGGAGATCCAGCAACGTGGAGTCCCTGAAGGTAATGCACCGACACCGACACAGCACCTGCGGGGCTTCACATAGATCTCTACGGCTACATTCGCATGATAAGCTCTTGGTGAGTTTTTGATTTTCCAGCTTTTCTACACCTAGTATGTAAATTAGATTACTTGAGTTTCTATACATGCGTTTTTGTGTGCGGTTTTTTTACATGTAGTTTTATCACTTTTTTCTTGTCTTTTGTTGGCATGTCAGGTTTTAAACAAATCTGCTTTGTTTTTGATACTTCCTGGTATTTGGCTTTAAAAAAATCTTTATTGATACAGTCATGTGAGGAGATTACATGTGTTTTTGATGCAATTCTGCAGCGGGAATGCACAAAAGATGCATATGAGTTTTTTACTTGCAGATTTTCTGCATTAAATGCAAGTGTATTAGAAAATTCTGCATAGAAAACTCAGCGCACTCACAAGAGAAATTGACATGTTGCGAATGTGAAACACGAACCTCAGGTCAGTATATACTAAGTAAAAAGAAGCAGATTGGACAGGAAATCCCATTTACTTTGCTGGAACTGTTAGGCCCCATGCACACATTGAGTATTAGGTAATTTTTTTTCCCTCAGCACTGTTTAACCCAGAACAGGTGTGGGTGAAAAAAATGCAGAAGTGCTCACGTGTTTCTATTCTACTTTTCCTCTGATTGTTCCACTCCTGATTTTGGCTAACAAATACTGAAGTAGAAATGTTATGAAATACTCAATGTGTGCATGCTGACTAAGATGCTGTGTTTCTGAACCAGTGAAAACACACAGTGCCAAAAATTTATCGTGGGTACACAGCCTCTACTTTGGTAAGGCTATGTGTCCACGTTGCTTTTTACCTGCTTTTTTGCTGCTTTTTCAACTGCAGCGTTTAATGCCGAAATGGATGTGTTCTGCTTTTCAAGCAAAGTCTATGGGAATTTGGGTTTCTTGTGCCCACTATGCAGTTCAAACTGCAGCCTTTTTCTGGCAGAAATTTGGGCAAAAACTCTGCTTTGCAGTTCAAAACGCAAATGACAAAAACAATTGACATGTCAATTGTTTTTGCCATTTGCGTTTTGAACTGCAAAGCAGAGTTTTTGCCCAAATTTCTGCCAGAAAAAGGCTGCAGTTTGAACTGCATAGTGGGCACAAGAAACCCAAATTCCCATAGACTTTGCTTGAAAAGCAGAACACATCTATTTTGGCATTAAACGCTGCAGTTGAAAAAGCAGCAAAAAACAGGTAAAAAGCAGGTAAAAAGCAACGTGGACACATAGCCTAACAAAAGAATGGCTGTATAAGGCCCGTTTCACACATCCCGCACACTCCAGTATAGTTTGAGGGCTCGTGCGCACATTGCGTAATAGCATGCATTTACGCTGCGTATTGCACTGCAGCATAAATGCATGCGTCCTGCGTCCCCTGCACAATCTATGAAGATTGTGCATGACACGTGCGCACGATGCTTTTATGAACGCAGCGATTTGGGTGCTAAAATTTTGACCCAAATACGTTCGTTCAGAAAATGAGTATGTCAATTATTCCCTGCGCTATGGATGCAGCTCCCACTCTGTCTATGGTGGGGGCAGCAGTCATAGCGCATGAAATTGTCATTTTTGTACAGAAAAACTGCATCCATTATGCAGTTTTTCTGCAGCAATTTGACGCACACATGTACTGTCAAATCGCTGCAGAATATTCAGCAGTTACGTGCGCATGAGCCCTAATACTGTGCAATGGCATTGCGGCAAGCTCTGATCACATGCTCCGGTCACATGCTGTCATGTGACCGGAGGTTGCCGCGATGCCATTGTACTGTATTAGTCCTCTGCCACATTCACGTGAAAATCACGCACGTGCCAAGAGACACGTATTTTCCCTGCGTGTTGCGTGCAGGTAAGTACGTGTCTCTGGTACGTGCGGGACACGTGTGTACTACGTGTGCTATCCGCGATAGCACACGTAGAACCGGTAATTATCATACTCACCTGGTCCTTCCTGATGTCCGTGCTGCTGTCCGTGGTGCTGATCTTCGGTCTCCAGCCCTGCTGTCTCCCCGCTGCTGCTGCTGCCAGGCAGTGAAGTGAATATTCTATGAGAATAATGAGCGGCGGTCGGCAGCAAGAGGCAGCAGCAGCAGAGACAGGAGGGCAGGAGAAGGTGAGTTAATGTTTTTTTTTTTTCACTGACACGTGTGTTTTCTCCGGCGCGTGTCACACGGGACCGCATCCACACTACACCCGTGTAGTACGGGTGCGGGCCATGTGACACCCGTGCTGCCGGAGAAAAAACGGACATGTCAGCGCTTTGAAAAACGCACACACGTACAAACGCACACGGACACACGTTCCGTGTGGTTTTACGTGTGTGTGCCTGCTACCATAGGGTAACATTGCTGTACGTGTCTCCGTGCCGCCGGTACGTGTAAAAAATGACAAACACGTGCCGGCGGCACGGATGTGTGTCGCAGGCCTTACACTGTACTGGAGTGTGCCGGATCCGGCAATCCGGTGAAATGTTGGTTGTGTGAAATGGGACTTATTCTTTCTCAATGTTTAACCTCAGTCACTACCAATTTAACTTGATTGGAAACTCACGAGTCCCTCCTCCCTGCTACTGACAGCTCACACTGTATAAGGGCTCTTTCAGGTGTCCATGCAATGCCTCCTTCACCCATCTGTGTCTCCGATACGTGTGACTTCCATTTCTGCACGTACCAGAGAACACAGACACATGTAGACCCGTTAAATTCAATGGGTTTGCACACACGTCCGTATTTTCACATGGATCGTGTGTCCGTGTGGAGCACATTTGCGTCCTTGTGCTTCACATGGCAACATGTCTGTTTTTTGTCAAGAGGCACGGGTGTCTCACGGACCGCAAAATGATGTGATCTCTATGACATGTACCGAAGAAAACGCCTGTCCCTTAAAAAAAAATAAAATAAATAATTATACTTACCTGTGTCAGGCGCTGCTGTTGCTTCCAGGTCCCACTCATTATGCTCAAGCTTCACTGCACTGATCGCGGACCCGAAAGTAACAGCAGTGCCGGAGCCAGCAGCACCTCAGACAGGTAAGTATTAGGGATGAACAAATGCCTCAAATATTCGGCTTCGCGAATATCCGACGAATAGGTCGCGAATATTCAATGCGCAATGTAAGTCTATGGGAAGCCCAAATAGTTCCGAATAGTTGTTATTCAGGTTTCCCATAGACTTACATTGCACATCGAATATTCGCGAATAGTCGAATAGCGGCGACCTATTTGGCAAATATTCGCGAAGCCGAATATTTGAGGTATTCGATCATCCCTAGTAAGTATACAAGTTCATGCTGTCCATGTGCTATCCAGATGTCACACGCATAGCACGTGAACAGCACACACAGAAAACATACACATGGACAAACATACTGACATGCCCCACGGATCATCATACACATGCTTTAAATGTACAAACATGTGAAAGAAGCCTAACACAGTCTGTGCACAGACCAGAATGCATGGGCTGACCACCGCTCTCCCGACCAGAGAGTAATGCCGGAGTCACACGGTACGGTACGATATATCGGGTGATATGTCGTCGGAGTCCCGTCGTTAGTGATGCACATCGGGCATTGTCAGACATATCATACTGTGAGACACCTCGGAACAACTGTGAATGAGCAAAAATATTCGCCTTATCGTTGCTCGTTGAAACGTCGTTCATTTTCAAAAAGTCGGTCCTCCTTCTGTGCTCCGGTTGTTCATCGTTCCCGAGGCAGCACACGCTGCTCCGTGTGACACCATGGGAACGACGAGCACAGCTTACTTGCGTCCCACCGGCAATGCGGAAGGAAGGAGGTGGGCGGGATGTTACGTCCCGCTCATCTCAGCCCCTCTGCTTCTATTGGCCGACCGCAGTGTGATGTCGCTGTGACGCCGAATGTCCCTCCCCCTTCAGGAAGAGGATGTTCGCTGCCCACAGCGAGGTCATTTGGATGGTAAGTACGTGTGACCGGGGTAAACGACTTTGTGCGACATGGGCAACAAATTGCCCGTATCGCACAAACAATGGGGGCGGGTACGATCGCTCGTACAATTGCACGATAGATCGTCCCGTGTGACGCCGGCATGACAGCTTCATATATTTCGATGAGTCTTTCACGCTCGGCAGAGGAGAGCCATGGCCAGTCCATGTATTCTCGTCTGTGCACAGACCGTTTTGCAAGGACATCTGAAAGAGCCCTAATGCTGTGTCTTATTACATAGTTTCCTCTCTGATTACGGTTAGTTCAAGAAACATTTGGACAGTGATACAAGTTTTGCCATTTTAGCAGATTACCAAAACATTCAATGTACAGTTATATAATCAATATGGGCTTAAAGTGCAGACTCTCATCTTTAATTATAGATATCCACATCCTAATTGGGGTAAGGGTTTAGGAATTACAGATCTTTAATATGTAGCTTCCTCTTTTGCAAGGGTACAAAGGGAATTGGATAATTATCTCAAAAGCTCTTAAATGGACTGCATGGGTTATTCCCTCATTATTTAATCATTAATTAAGCAGGTAAAAGGTCTGGAGCTGATTCGAGGTGTGGCTTTTGATTTTGGAATTTAGTGCTGTGAACCCACAACACGCGGTTATAGGGTTTAAATAAGGTGATTGGCTTGGCCATTGCAACAGGTGAACATTTTTCTTTGCTAGCCAATTTTTTAATTAAATTAGATGTGTGCTTAGGATCACTGTCTTGCTGAAAATTCCAGCTTCTGCCTACTTTGATTTTACCATGTGGCAGCATTACATTCTCCATTATGTCCCTGTACATGGTACAATTCATATTTCCATCAATTCTATGCAGAGGGACAATGGCAGATGCAGAAAAGCAGCCCCAAACCATGACATTGCCATCACCATGTTTCACTGTAGATGTTTGGTACCTTACATCATTACATTTTCCAATTGGGTGGTATATACAGTCATATGAAAAAGTTTGGGCACCCCTATTAATGTTAACCTTTTTTCTTTATAACAATTTGGGTTTTTGCAACAGCTATTTCAGTTTCGTATATCTAATAACTGATGAACTGAGTAATATTTCTGGATTGAAATGAGGTTTATTGTACTAACAGAAAATGTGCAATCCGCATTTAAACAAAATTTGACTGGTGCAAAAGTATGGGCACCCTTATCAATTTCTTGATTTGAACACTCCTAACTACTTTTTACTGACTTACTAAAGCACTAAATTGGTTTTGTAATCTCATTGAGCGTTGAACGTCATAGGCAGGTGTATCCAATCATGACAAAAGGTTTTTAAGGTGGCCACTTGCAAGTTGTTCTCCTATTTGAATCTCCTATGAAGAGTGGCATCATGGGCTCCTCAAAACAACTCTCAAATGATCTGAAAAAAAAAGAATTTTCAACATAGTTGTTCAGGGGAAGGATACAAAAAGTTGTCTCAGAGATTTAAACTGTCAGTTTCCACTGTGAGAAACATAGTAAGGAAATGGAAGAACACAGGTACAGTTCTTGTTAAGCCCAGAAGTGGCAGGCCAAGAAAAATATCAGAAAGACAGAGAAGAAGAATGGTGAGAACAGTCAAGGAAAATCCACAGACCACCTCCAAAGACCTGCAGCTTCATCTTGCTGCAGATGGTGTCAATGTGCATCGGTCAACAATACAGCACACTTTGTACAAGGAGAAACTGTATGGGAAAGTGATGCGAAAGAAGCCGTTTCTGCAAGCATGCGACAAACAGAGTCGCCTGAGGTATGCAAAAGCACATTTGGACAAGCCAGTTACATTTTGAAAGAAGGTCCTGTGGACTGATGAAACAAAGATTAAGTTGTTTGGTCATACAAAAAGGCGTTATGCATGGAGGCAAAAAAACACGGCATTCCAAGAAAAGCACTTGCTACCCACAGTCAAATTTGGTGGAGGTTCCATCATGCTTTGGGGCTGTGTTGTGAATGCTGGCACCGGGAATCTTGTTAAAGTTGAGGGTCGCATGTATTCAACTCAGTATCAGTAGATTCTTGACAATAATGTGCAAGAATCAGTGACGAAGTTGAAGTTACGCAGGGGATGGATATTTCAACAAGACAATGATCCAAAACACCACTCCAAATCTACTCAGGCATTCATGCAGAGGAACAATTACAATGTTCTGGAATGGCCATCCCAGTCCCCAGACCTGAATATCATTGAACATCTGTGGGATGATTTGAAGCATGCTGTCCATGCTCGGCGACCATCAAACTTAACTGAACTGGAATTGTTTTGTAAAAAGGAATGGTCAAATATACCTTCATCCAGGATCCAGGAACTTATTAAAAGCTACAGGAAGCGACTAGAGGCTGTTATTTTTGCAAAAGAAGCGTCTATAAAATATTAATGTCACTTTTATGTTGAGGTGCCCATACTTTTGCACCGGTCAAGTTTTGTTTAAATGCGGATTGCACATTTTCTATTAGTACAGTAAACCTCATTTCAATCAAGAAATATTACTCAGTCCATCAGCTATTAGATATATGAAACTGAAGTAGCTGTTGCAAAACCCCAAATTGTTATAAAGAAAAAAGTTTAACATTAATAGGGGTGCCCAAACTTTTTCATATGACTGTATGGTGCTTGTCATGACTACCAAACAGATTGAACTTGGATTCATCTGACCACAACACCTTAGGGTTACTTTGCACACTACGACATCGCAGGTGCGATTTCTGTGGGGTCAAATCGAAAGTGACACACATCCGGCGTCGCTGTCGATATCGGTGTGTGTAAATCGTTTTTGATATGATTAACGAGCGCTAAAGCGTCGAAATCTTATCATCGGTGTAGCGTCAGTCATTTCCATAATTTCGGAAGGACCGATGTTACGATGTTGTTCCTCGTTCCTGCGGCAGCACACATCACTGTGTGTGAAGCCGCAGGAGCGAGGAACATCTCATACCTGCGTCCTGCGGCTCACGCCGGCTATGCGGAAGGAAAGAGGTGGGCGGGATGTTTATGTCCCGCTCATCACCGCCCCTCCACTTCTATTTGCCGCCTGCCGGGTGACGTTGCTGTGATGCCGCACGACCCGCCACCTTAGGAAGGAGGCGGGTCACCGGCCAGAGCGACGTCGCAGGGCAGTTAAGTCCATGTGAAGCTGCCGTAGCGATAATGTTCGCTGTGGCAGCAATCACAAGAGATCGCAGCTGCGACAGGGGCGGGGACTATCGCGCTCGTCATCGCAAGCATTGGCTTGCGATGTCGTAGTGTGCAAAGTACCCCTTAGACCAATCTGTCTCTTTCCACTGGTTGTGATGTTTGGCAAACTCAAGTCAGATCTTCTGGTTCTTTGCAGAGATGACAGGCCTCTTGATTGGAATTCCTGCATTCAAGCCTATTGCTCTTAGACGTTGCACCACAGTTTGGTAACTCACTTTGACTCCATATTCTTTGATCACTATGTGCGAAATCTGTACAGCACTTTTATGGACATCAGATACAGAGTTTTTCTTAATAATGTGATCAACTTTGGAGGAAATTTTCCATTATCGTCCACTTCTAGGTTTGTCAGCTGCTCCATAACTAGTGCTGAGCGGGAGCGGGATTCCGGCTGCACGATCCGGAACCGGCAATTATTAAAAATGAAAAAAAAACCCCAATAAATAAATGAACGTTTCATACTTCCATAGACTCTGTCATGGCGGCACACTTCTTCCGGGTCGCGCTTTTACTTCCTGTGCACGCAATCACACAGTTTTATGTGTTTTCCCCGCCCACCGGCCATCCTTTTAACTGTGATTGGTTGCAGGCTGACGCGCCCCCCAGCCTGTGACAGCTCTGCCGTGCAGTCATCGCTTATCGCGGTCAGTACTACGCCGCACTCAGAGCGGGCAGCTGTGCTCTATGGCTGCTCGCTGTGACATGTAGCAGAGCTGGATGTGTCTTCGCTGGATCTCGTGTGGATTACGTCGGAGCTGCATGGTGTTGGGATAATAAAGTGGTGAAGGAGGAGGCTGCGTTTGTACTTTATTCCAAATAAAGGATTTATCTGTGTCTTGTTTATTTACTGTCATTTGTCATTTACAGGTTTGTGATGTGGGTATCTCACAAACGCCTGTGCGATCACAAACGTGGGGTTTAATAGCAGCCATGCGCTGTTATTAACCCCTGCTATTACCTTGATTGCCACTGCACCAGGGCAATCAAGATGAGCCGATATCGCCCTGGAATGGCCACATCTAACAGATGTGGCTATACCAGGCGGCTGCGGGCTGAGGATATACCAGCCCCCGGCTGGCATAATCATGGCTGGGAATGAAAATTGGGGGGGACCACAAGTCGTTTTTTTTAAAATTATTTATTTAAATTAAAAAAAAAACGCATGCGGTTTATCTTAGGCAGCAGTCACAGCGAGGGACTCCCACAAGTCTGACATCACAGCACAGCCGCACACATTGACAGGAGTGTGCATGTGTTTCTAGGTATATGTACGCTCATGTTCTGACAGTGGCAGTCTGTGCTGTGTGATGTCAGACCCGCACGAGTCTGACATTGTATCCCCCGCACACACTTCTGACAGGAGCGTGCATGTGTTTCTAGGTACATGCACACTCATGTTCAGACAATGGCAGGCTTTGCCGAGTAATGTTAGACCCGCACGAGTCTGACAGCGCATCACCGGCACAGCTGCACACTTCTGACAGGAGCGTGCATGTGTGTGCAATTTTATCCCACATCTGCATCTCCTGGCAAAAAACAGCCAAAAACCAGCAGTATGAAAACCATTTCATTACCGTTTTCTGCCAGGAGATGCAAATTTGTTGGTGAAGTAATACACCAAAATCCTGCACCAAATTTGCACCTCCTGGCACAAGACCGCACAAAAACAGCGTCCAAACGTTTGTTTCGTTTTAATTTTTGGACCAAGGGATGTAAATTGTGTGATTATTACATTTTTACACCATATTCCGGAACCTATTCTACACATCCTGGTAAAATTTGCATCAAAACACCGCGTTTTTTTGCCAGGAGGTCTAGAGTGGATGCAGGAATATAGTGTAAAAATCTCAGCATCAAATTTGCATCCCTCAGCCCACAAAAATAAAAAAATAAAAAAAATATCTGCCACAGGTGGAAATTTGGTGCTGAAAGCTGGTGCAGACAATTTCAGCACCAAATGTGCACCTCTTGGCAAAAAAACGCGGCAAAAATCGCAGAAAAATAACTGTGGCAAAAAACGCGTCAAAAACCACGGCAAAAAATTGCGTCAAAACACTGCGTTTTTTTGCCAGGAGGTCTAGAGTGGATGCAGGAATATGGTGTAAAAATCTCAGCATTAAATTTGCATCCCTTGGCCCCCAAAAATAAAAAAATGAAAAAAAAAATCTGCCACAGGTGGAAATTTGGTGCTGAAAGCTGGTGCAGACGATTTCAGCACCAAATGTGCACCTCCTGGCAAAAAAACGCGGCAAAAATCACAGAAAAATAACCACGGCAAAAAATTGCGTCAAAACACTGCGTTTTTTTGCCAGGAGGTCTAGAGTGGATGCAGGAATATAGTGTAAAAATCTCAGCATCAAATTTGCATCCCTCGGCCCACAAAAATAAAAAAATTAAAAAAAAATCTGCCACAGCTGGAAATTTGGTGCTGAAAGCTGGTGCAGACGATTTCAGCACCAAATGTGCACCTCCTGACAAAAAAACGCAGAAAAATCGCAGAAAAATAACCACGGCAAAAACCGCGGAAAAAAATTGCATCAAACCACCGCGGTTTTTTGCCAGTAGGTGTAGACTGGATGCAGGAATTTGGTATAAAAATTTCAGCACAAAATCTGCATCTTTTGGCCAAAAAAAATTGCTATTTTTCTGCTAGGAGATGCAGGTCTGTGAACTCAGTGACCTCCGCCTGAGGTCAGGTTACCTGCGATCACAGATGAAGGACCGTGGGAATTTCCAGCTGTGACCGCAAATGACCTGAGTGACGTCAACGCTCAATGCGCAGCTCATTCATTCTCTGGAGCTCACAGAGAGCGGTCGGTCGTGCCGCTCTCTGTGAGATTCAGGTGTAGCAGAGCTGAAGCGGCGTGGGACTTCTCCTGTGGATTACATCGGAGCTGCAAGGTGTTTGGGGTTAATAAAGAGGAGAAGCAGGGTGTGTTTTGTATTTTATTCAAAATAAAGGATTGTTCTTTGTGTCTGTGTTTATTTACTGTCACTTACAGGTTTGTGTGATGCAGGTATCTGATAGACGCCTGTGCCATCACACTAACCTTGGGTTTAGTAGCAGCTATGTGCCGCTATTAACCCCTGCTATTACCCCGACTGGCACTGCATCACGCCAGCGGGAAGAGCCAGTAGCGCACACCGGTATGGTCGCATCAAACAGATGTGGCATTACCGGGCGGCTGCGGGCTGAGGATATACCAGCACCCGGCCGGCGTTATCTTGGCTGGGGATGAAAATAGGGGGAACTGCACGTTGTTTTTTTTTTTTTTTACTTTCACCGGAATCACACATGCGAGGGGCTCACGCGAGGCTGACATGGCAGCACCTGGCAGAGCCTCACACGTGTGACTCTGGGCACTGTATACATAGCACAGATACAGCGCGACGGCTGGGGCTGCAGCCACGTGCTATAACTGTGATGCCGAGTGTTTACCACCGTGAACTGACTGACCGACAGTGCACTGCTTTCCTCACCCACCGGCCGTCCTGGCGCCTGTGATTGGTTGCAGTTAGCTGACACGCTGCCATTCAGGGTGGGGGCGTGTCTAGCTGCAACCAACACGAGCCGGTGGGCGAGGAAAACAATGAATATTGAATTCTCGGCTCCGGAAGGCAACAGCGTGACCTGGAAGGAGAGTGCCGCCATGACAGCGCCTCGGTGGGTGTGCCGCGCTCGCTCCTAACCCCCTAGCCCCTCCACAAACTTTTTAACCTCCGGATTCCGGTCCCCATTCACTTATATGGCCACCAGATTCCCGAGTGGATCGGACTTATTTTTAAGTCTGTTAATGATCCGCCGGCCCCGGATTATTGGCATCCCGCTCAACTCTATCCATAACCTTCCTTTTCTTTCTTTGTTATATCTGACACTTGACTCTGAGAATAGTTGAATTCCATAGTTACCTCTTTTTGGCTTCTGCTGGACTTCACTCAGAGAGTCATAAGCTTCTTGACATCTGATGATAAATTTGGTTTTGTCTTTGTCATGTTTTATCCCCTACCCATGAAAAAACATGCAAAACATGTGGCCCAGCAAATGTGGAAAACTAACACATAAAAGGATAAAACAATGTCAAACACAGTTTTCATCCTTAAAGCTGACAACCATTTGCTTCTGGTTTACTAAAATCACCAGGAAAATGGCATCGCAACAACCAGACAGAAATAATCACATTTTTAAAAAAATGGAAAAATTTTGGCTGCTACTATAAATCAACATTTTAGTGGAAAAATATAATTTTTGAATTATTCATTCTATAGTGGGTATGGAAAGTATTCAGACCCCTATAAATTTTTCACTCTTTGTTTCATTGCAGCTATTTGGAAAATTCAAAAAAGTTCATTTTTTTCTCATTAATGTACACTCTGCACCTCATCTTGACAGAAAAAAACAGAAATGTAGAAATTTTTGCAAATTTATTAAATAAGAAAAACTGAAATATCACATGGTCATAAGTATTCAGACCCTTTGCTCAGACACTGATATTTAAGTCACATGCTGTCCATTTCATTGTGATCCTCCTTGAGATGGTTCTACTCCTTCATTGGAGTCCAGCTGTGTTTGATTAAACTGATAAGACTTGATTTGGAAAGGCACACACCTGTCTATATAAGACCTCACAGCTCACAGTGCATGTCACATCATATGAGAATTATGAGGTCAAAGGAACTACCCAAGGAGCTCAGAGACAGAATTGTGGCAAAGCACAGATCTGGCTAAGGTTACAAAAGAATTTCTGCAGTACTCAAGGTCCCTAACAGCACAGTGGC
The DNA here is from genome assembly GCF_048569485.1 of Anomaloglossus baeobatrachus. Classification (NCBI taxonomy): domain Eukaryota; kingdom Metazoa; phylum Chordata; class Amphibia; order Anura; family Aromobatidae; genus Anomaloglossus; species Anomaloglossus baeobatrachus. The sequence continues at coordinate 471,905,084 of NC_134355.1, read as the reverse complement.
CTCTATAATCCTTAAATGGAAGAAGCCTGGGACCACCAGAACTCTTCCTAGACCGGGCTGTCCAGCTAAACTGAGCAATCGTGGGAGAAGAGCCTTGGTTAGAGAGGTAAAGAAGAACCCCAAGATCACTGTGGCTGAGCTCTAGAGATGCAGTAGGGAGATGGGAGAAAGTTCCACAAAGTCAACTATCACTGCAGCCCTCCACCAGTTAGGCCTTTATGGCAGAGTGGCCCAACAGAAGCCTCTCCTCAGTGCGAGACAGATGAAAGCCCTCATAGAGTTAGCAAAAAAACACATGAAGGACTCCCAGACTATGAAAAATAAGATTCTCTGGTCTGATGAGACGAAGATAGAACTTTTTAGTGATAATTCTAAGCGGTATGTTTGGAGAAAAACAGGTACCTCATCATAGTGAAACATGGTGGTGGCAGCATCATACCAGGGGGAAATTTTTCAGCTACAGGGATAGAACAACTGGTTGTGTGATGCCCTGGACTAGCCAGGTAGTCACAGACAGGCCCTTGCACAAACACCCGTTCCCCTAAAAAGGTAACAGCAGCCAACCTAAAAACTTTGGTCACCCCTCTCGGGTCTTAACGTTCATACCAGGGGGCGGAGTCAGGCGGTTGTCCACACCCACTGAGAAGTTCGGATAGCCTGAGGCAGAAAAGACAGCAGAAGATGAGTTTGGAGGTGAAAGAGAGAGGAGTAGGAGGAGTAAACGTCTGACAGGGGTCTGGGTCGTAGCCTGGACACCCTTTGGCCAAAAGGCAGACGGTGGTCGCCGCCTGCAGGAGCCGGTAAGATGGCCTGGTGGAACCGTAAGGGACAGGGACAGGGTAGTGGCCCGCCGGTACCGAACCGGGGAACCAACTGGAAACCGGAGCACAGAGGGGGGTACTCAGACCCTGAAACGAGGTCCAGAATCTACCAGACTAAGTTAATTCACTGATTGAGGTCTGGACTTTAGGTCCTTTCCCAACCAAGTCCCGACTGAAGACAACAGCCCACAGATATAAAGCCACCGCTCAGGCAGAGAGATCCCACGGGCCAGCGTCTATGGGCAAACGGGCTCTCCCGACACACACACAGCCGGGGAGCGGACTCCCGTCGCTGAAGCGCAGGCAGTCCACAGCTACAAAACAAGGTGCAGGAGAAAGGCGGGGACCACCAAACCGGGTGGGGGACCAGACGCAGCCGGCTGCGAGCACCGACCACCATCTTTTTGGTTTACCAGAGACTCCGGTGTATCTGTCAGAGTGAGTACAACTGTGCCCTCGGGCCGCACACCGCCCCGCACCACACCAATCCGTCTGCACCCTCACAACCGGGCCCCGGGACCATCAACCGTCCCTGGGGGCTTAGTAAACAGCAGCGGTGGTGTCTACATTCACCACAACCCGTGGGTGGCATCATGAACTTAACCCAAAACATGGCCCCGGCCGTAAACCTACCTACCAACCCCCTACGTAGCGCCAGCATTCTTTCAGAGCGACATGACCCCGGGTCCAGAGGAGCTCGAGCCACCCATCGATGAGCCCGGATCCGAGCGTCTCGCCTGCAGCCGAGCGTGGGGTGATACATTTGTAATTGAAGGAAAGATGAATGTGGCCAAGTACAGAGATGACCTGGAAGAAAACCTCATACAGAGTGCTCTGGACCTCAGACTTGGGCAAAGGTTCACCTTCCAACAAGACAATGACCCTAAGCACACAGCTAAAATAACAAAAGAGTGGCTTCAAAATAACTCTGTGACCATTCTTGACTGGCCCAGCCAGAGCCCTGACCTAAACCCAATTGAGCATCTCTGGAGAGACCTGAAAATGGCTGTCCACCAATGTTCACCATCCCACCTGACAGAACTGGAGTGGATCTGCAAGGAAGAATAGCAGAGGATCCCCAAATCCAGGTGTGAAAAACTTGTTGCATCATTCCCAAGAAGACTCATGGCGGTACTAGCTCAAAAGGGTGCTTCTACTCAATACTAAGCAAAGGGTATGAATACTTATGACCACGTGATATATCTACATTTCTGTTTTTTTCTGTCAAGATGGAATGCAGAGTGTACATTAATGAGAAAAAAACCTTTTTGAGTTTACAAAGTGGCTGCAATGAAACAAAGAATGAAAAATTTAAAGAGGTCTGAATACTTTCTGTACCCACTGTATCTAATACATTAATTCATGTTAAGCTATTTTGTGTGGTGTGACTATCTGTACTAAAGATATAAAACTGTAAACTTTGAAAAGTACAAATTTGTAATAATTTGCAGCAAATTTCAGATATTTTCACATATGAATTATGTAAATTAAATTGACCTAAATTTACAACTAACAAAGTACAATGTGTAAAAAAAAAAACCCCAAAACAATCGTAGCAGTAACAGACACAGATTTAAGAAGGCGCCTATTTAAAAACAATATATGGGCCCTTTACAGTACAATAACTCATCATACTGCACAATTCCACCTGCAATAGAGGTAGAAATGGGCCTCCTCATATCTTGTGTTCCTATGCAGCTGTCTGTTGTCTGTTCTTGAATCTAAGGGGTACTTTGCATGTTGCGACATCGCTACTACGATGTCGTCGGGGTCAAATCAAAAGTAACGCACATCCGGCGCCAGTAACGACGTTGCAACGTGTATAGCCTAGATGCACCGATAAACGATCGCAAAAGCGTCGTAAATCGATGATCTGTGTAGTGTCGGTCATTTTCATAATTTCGCTGCAGCGACAGGTACGATGTTGTTCCTCGTTCCTGCGGCAGCACACATCGCTGTGTATGAAGCCGCAGGAGCGAGGAACTTCTCCTTACCTGCCTCCACCGGCTATGCGGAAGGAAGGAGGTGGCGGGATGTTTACATCCCGCTCATCTCCGCCCCTCTGCTTCTATTGGCAGCCTGACGTGTGACGTCGCTGTGACGCCGCACGACCCGCCCCCTTAGGAAGGAGTTACATAATAATACCAAGGATAGGGGCACTAAAGACCCCAAAGAGCCCAAGGTGACTAATTCTATTTTTAATCTTTCTGACTACAGACTCCAAAAGGGGGAAACCCAGGTTTTGAATAAAGGGTTATCTTTTTGCCCTTCATATAGATCCAAGGATTTCGATCTATTTTTGGATGTACAGAATTATATCAGGAAATTAACCCTAAAAAGACATTTCCTCCTAAAAGGGGATATTCCCCTCATCACCCCCACGGAGACAATCCCTTTCTGCCACACCACAGTCAAACCCAAATCAAGGTTCTATCCGACAGAGAGTTAAGGTCCAGTCACACTAAGCAACTTACCAGCGATCCCAACAACGATAGGGATCGCTGGTAAGTTGCTAGGAGGTTGCTGGTGAGCTGTCACACTGCGACGCTCCAGCGATCCCACCAGCAACCTGACCTGGCAGGGATCGCTGGAGCGTGGCTACACGAGTTGCTGGTGAGCTCACCAGCAACCAGTGACCAGCCCCCAGTCTCCTAGTTACAGCACACATCAGGTTAATTAACCCGATGTGTGCTGCAGCTAAATGTGCACAGAGCAGGGAGCAGCGCACACTGAGCGCTGGCTCCTTGCTCTCCTAGTTACAGCACACATCGGGTTAATTACCTGATGTGTGCTGCAGCTACATGTGCACAGAGCAGGAGCCGGCAGCACAGGCAGTGAGAGCGGAGGAGGCTGGTATCAAAGGTAAATATCGGGTAACCAAGGACAGGGCTTCTTGGTTACCCGATGTTTACATTAGTTACCAGCCTCAGCAGAAGCTGGCTCCCTGCTCACTGCACATTAGTTGTTGCTGTCTCGCTGTCACACACAGCGATCTGTGCTTCACAGCAGGACAGCAACAACTAAAAAATGGCCCAGGACATTCAGCAACAACCAACGACCTCACAGCAGGGGCCAGGTTGTTGCTGGATGTCACACACAGCAACATCGCTAGCAACGTCACAAAAGTTGTTCGTTACCAGCGATGTTGCTAGCGATGTTGCTTAGTGTGACGGGGCCTTAAGGGGCACTTTCTAAAGACCTTCTGTGATTTGGTTTTAGCAGACCTCAAGAGGGCTGTGAGCCAAAAAAGACAATTTAAGTGTAACCTATCACACACTGAGAGAAAGGCTCTCAAATCCCTGAAAAATAATAAGGACATTGTCATCCGAGCAGCCGATAAAGGAGGTGGTGTAGTTATACAAAATAGGAAAGATTATCTGAAAGAAGCCTTTAGAATATTATCAGACCTGACCTATTATGGGGTGGTGAACATTGATAAATACAACCAAGCTGTTTCAGCCTATAAAGAGCTAATCCAAAAGGCTGCAGATCAGAACATATTGAATACTGCTGAAAAAAGATTTCTATCAGTCAAAAACCCACCCTTGGCATTTTTTTACCACCTCCCCAAAATTCATAAGAATTTAATCAATCCCCCTGGAAGGCCCATTATTTCGGGCATCGATTCACTGACAGCCAATCTAGCTCATTATATTGATACACTAATACAGCCGTATGTTCTTGGTCTCAATAGTCACCTTAGGGACTCGGCACACCTCATAGAAAACCTGGGGGGCATCCCATGGAAAGAGTCCTATACGTTTATAACTATAGACGTGGCCGCATTATATTCAAATATACACCATCATTTGGGTCTGTCCTGTCTCTCCTTTTTTTTGGAGAGCGATAACAGGATTCCCCAAGTCCAAAAGGAGTTTCTCTTAGAAAGCATGAGTTTCATCCTACATAATAATTTTTTCACCTTTGATGACAAATTGTACCACCAACGCCTTGGCACGGCAATGGGGTCTAAAGCAGCTTGCTCATATGCAAACCTTTTTATGGGTCTATTTGAGCTGGTTTTTGTAAAAAACAACCTGTATGGGAATAGTATTGTTTTATATAAAAGATTCATTGACGACCTGTTCATCATCTGGGACTGCGACCGCTCTGATGTCAGGATTTTCCTGGACAACCTGGATAAAAATGACTGGGGTCTAGTCTTTTCATCCACCTTACATAAAGAAGAGATCAATTTCCTCGATTTGACTATTTTCCATTTTAATGATAAGATATGTACAAAAACTTATTTCAAGAAGGTGGATGCTAATGGGTACATTCATTACAATAGTGAACATTATGACAAGTGGCTACAAAACATCCCTCTAAATCAGTATAAAAGGATCAGGAGGAATTGCTCACAGGATGCGGATTTCAGGGAACAAGCAGGGACCCTCAAAAGACGTTTTTTGGAAAAGGAATACCCCAAGACTTTGATCCAGAAGGCCTTTCAGGGGACTCATAGACTCAAACAAAATGATCTCATTATACCCAAGAGAGACCAGCCTACTCCAGAGTCTTCCCACAATAAGAAGTCATCAGAGTTCACTTTGAATTTCATAACCACATACAGTAGGGACAATGGGGTCATAAGGAATACGCTTCTGAAACATTGGGACATCCTGCAGAATGATCCCATCCTCAAGCCCGTTCTGCCCACCAAACCGGGTGTCACTTTCAGGCGGGCACCCACAATTAAAAATATTGTAGCACCAAGTCGCCTGAGGACAAAGCCGGTGGGTTCCAAGGTCACCCTCCCAGATGGATCATACAAATGTGGCACAAAAAATTGTTTGTGCTGCAGAAGTATTCAGCATAAGAAAACTACTTTTGGCTCCCTGGGGGGCTCTGAAATTTTTCATATCAGAAACCATCTAACTTGTCAATCCGATTATGTGATCTATTTAGTAGATTGCATGTGCGGTAAACAATATGTAGGGAGGACCAGCCAGGCCCTCCATAATAGATTAAATTCACACCGCCATAACATAAGGATAGGTTTTATGCTACATGGTCTCTCGAAACATTGCACGGTTCAGCACAATAAGTCTTTTGATTTCAAGATCACCCCCATCGAGCAGATCCCTCCGAATATCAGCAACAGGATGGAGGTTCTAAGTAAGAAGGAGACCTTTTGGATCCACAGGCTGAATACTCTGAAGCCCTTTGGGCTGAATGAAGTTACTGATCTTTTCTATTAATTCCTTTTTATAAACTCCTCCTCCTCCAACCTATTTCCAAAAGCCAGCTTTTATTGTATTTTCAGGGACTACTAGATTGCTGAGAGTTCCTTTTTCTGCATTAGATATACTCTTGGTACTCAAGAAGAAATTTCTTCCATTAAAGGGGATATTCCTTTTTGAATATGGAATCAATCCTCAGTTTTAAAATATTTTATATTTTTATATGTATTTTTTATATGTATATATATATGCATGTATATGTATATGCTTGTATAATTTTATATGTACGTGCTTCTATGTTAAACCCTTGTGAATGTTTTTACATGCCTTGTTTTATATACCCATTTTTCATTCTATGGGGCTCATTATTTTTACAACAGATATCATCTGGATTTTATCTGGCCCCCTTTTTTTCAGTTTTTTAGTACCTTTCCAACGCTTTCATTATATTCATTATATTCATTATATTTATTCCATTATATCTAAATACTTTTACTCATTCATATATATATATTATATTTTATTCCATCATCCAATTGTCGACCGGATCGACGGTCTCCTTGCCCGTCCATTTCCTTCACAAGCAGCACTTTCACATCAATATGTCTGTTTTATACATTTTTCCTCTTTGATCACGATCACACTATTCATTGCAGGTCCCCACATGAGCCTATGTGTTTTTACCTTTGTGATCCCTTTTAGTATAGAATGCATCTTACTTCAAATTCACTTGTTTTTTTTCCCGACATTTAGTTTTTTCCAATAATACAATGATCATATTTAAAAGACAATTTTTAATATTTTATATAGCTTTCATAAGTCACAAACCGTAGCATGTTTGACTCCAGCACAAGAAATTCCTTTCCATAGCAAAGCAGGAATGCCTTTCCTACACTTCACCCCTGTGAAATATCGAGATTTTCACATCTCTGTCCCACTTAAACATGCGTTTTTTCGCGTCCTCACACCCCTTTTTTGAGGTCACATCACCTTCCATCTTGAGAAACCACTGACTCATCCCACACCACGCATGCGTCCCATATCTCTTTCCCACGGTCTGAACCCATTTCACCTTTCACCATAAAGAATCCGCTCTCCACGCAAGCGCTCCTTGTTGTTTTAACCTACACTGCGTGTGCACTACCCTTTCAGAGATTCAATCAGTCTGTTCACGTTCCTCACATGATCCCCAAATGAAATGGGGGTAAAATTTCAGAACATTCACATACACATATATATATATATATATATATATGTTACTATTAAACTAGATAGATAAAAAAAGTTTTTTTCTGAGGACATCCCATCTGAACCATTGTTCTTTCAGTATAATACCAGGGTAGAGTAAAGGTGAATGAGGCACCCTTTCTCTGTTCATCCCGATGCCTCTTCTGTAGGTTCAAGCCCTCCTCCTTTTTCCTCTCCCTTAAATAAATATCCCTCCTTCCCCCCTCCCCTTTTTTCACTATTTAAAGAAATGCACTCATGGAACACATATAAATGAATGCGCAATTTTTTGATAAAACATTTTTCTTATTTTTTTATTTTATTTCTTTATTTTTATTATATCATTATATTATTGTATTATATCTTTACCATATATATAATTTTTCTCATATATCATATAATTTCGTTTCTTCCAATAATACAATGACTATATATAATAGATAAATAGTTTCTATATTTTTAAATAGCTTTCATGAGCCACAGATCGCAGCATGTTTGACTCCAGTATAAGAAGTTCCTCCCTATAACAAAGCAGGGATGCCCTCTTTACACTTCACCCCTGTGAAATATCGGGGTCTTCACATTACTGCTCCACCTAAGCATGCCTTTTTTCGTGTTTCACATCCCTTTTGAGCTCACATCTCCTTCCATTATGAGAAATCGCTGACTCCCCTCACACCGCGCATGCGCTTTATATCTTTTTCCCACGGTCTGAACCCATTTGACCTTTCACTACAGGGAATCCGCTCTCTGTGTAAGCGCTCCCTGTTGTTTTTTGCCTGCGGGTGCACTGCCCTTGTAGAGATTCAACCAGTTCATTCACGTTCCTCACATTATCCCCAAATAAAATGGGGCTAAAATTTCAGAACGTTCACCTACATATATATATTTATATCACTGTAAAACCAGGTAGATGAGGATTTTTTAATGACATCCCATTTGAGCCTTTGTTTTTTAGTATACTCCTAGGGCAGAGTAATGGTGAATGAGGCAGCTTCTCTCTGTTCGTTCCGATGCCTCTCCTGTAGGTTCAAGTCCTCCTTTTTCTCTCCCCCAAAAACCCCCTCCCCCTCATTTATTTTCCAAAGAAATACAATTATAAAGCACACATAAATGAACGCACAATTTTTGATAAAACAAATTTTATTTTATTTTTCATTACATCTTTTCTATTATAGTTTCCACCATATATATACATTTTCCCATACACCATATAATCATCCTATTGTATCACCATGCTGGACATGAATCTTCCTTTATTCAATTCATTAAAGCATGCAAGACTTGTATGCATTAAATAATAAAAAAAAAATTTTTCCTCTTTTTTCTTTCATCCCTCCTTCCCTTCTCCTCCCCCTTTTTTTTTCTGATCATGACGTAGATTCACTCCTCGTGTCTATGAGTCATGGGGCAATGAGGTCATTTTCAGCAATATGGCCTCTCTGTGTAATCTCTATTTAAACCCTGTTTTTTTCTGTATTGGTATATTTCTATTCCCTGAGGAAGAAGGCGGTTATGCCTTTGAAACGCGTTGGAATGGCTCAATAAAAATATCTTAAGGAATCTTCAACGGTGTGGTTCATAGCGCGGCTGAAAAACCCGTCTTCTTTCATCCCCGTTTTTACAGTAACCACTTCTGACGGGGCCGCTGCTGGAACCAGCTCAGCACTCCCATACGCTGTTATAGGGGTTGTGACTATCACAACCAGACCAGGTGAGTGCATCTCTCCATTTTTCTTATACCCTAAATATCGGGTAAGACCCTATTGCGCCCTTGTTTTCCCTACCACAGATCTTGTCAAGCCCTTAGGAAGGAGGCGGTTCGCTGGCCAGAGTGACGTCGCAGGGCAGGTAAGTGCGTGTGAAGCTGCCGTAGCGATAATGTTCGCTACAGCAGCTATCACAAGATATCTCATGTGCGACGGGGGCGGGTACTATCGCGCTCGCCATCGCTACCATCGGCTAGCAATGTCGCAGCGTGCAAAGTACCCCTAAGAATCACTGTGATCCAGAAAAATTCCAACATTATAATCATATGGTGACAAAATGTCATATTTGAAAAATGGGGTTCTGTTAGGAAGATGAAAACTGTTACGGCAAGGGTATGTGCACAGAATGTCTTTTGTGTGTGAACTAGGTGAGTTTTTAAGGCGGAAGACACTTCAGGACTAGAGTTGAGCGCGGTTCGTGGTTCGTGGTTCTCCAGTTCTAGGTTCGAGTGATTTTTGGGCTGTTCGAGATCGAACTAGAACTCGAGCTTTTTGCTAAAAGCTCGATAGTTCTAGATACGTTCGAGAACGGTTCTAGCAGCAAAAAGCAGGGCTTTTTACAGCTACAGTGAGCAGGAGCCATCGCTGGCAGCCTGCCACAAGCTGGTAACCAAGATAAACATCGGGTATCCAAGCAAAGCGCTTTGGTTAGTAACCCGATGTTTATCTTAGTTACGTGCAGGAAGCCCACACTTTCCCGCTCAGCTCGCTCCACCCCCTCCTGCCCGCGGCATGTACACATACATACACATACACAAACACACACACACACACACATCCACACCCCCCCCCCCCGCCCGCCCGCCCGCCCGCCCGCTCGCTCGCTCGCTCGGCTTACCTGCGGTGATGAAGTCCCGCCATCCCGACCTCAGCGCTGTCACTGTCCTCCATGGCCGCCGCTTGTCACATCACCTATCGCTTCCGACCCGAGACTGACTAGCGGTGACGTCACGGACCTCTCGCGATACTTGGTGTGAAGGCGCCGGGCGGTCATTGAGCTCAGTGACAGGGGCTGTCAGTGTGCTGGAGATCAGCGCAGGTAATGTACCTCACTGACAGCAGCACTTGTCACCCCCCTGCAGTGACCTGGGCTGACCCATTGATGTTAGCTCAGGTCACTGCACTGCTCTCCCAGCCAATGGGGAACATCCTGCTCTTCATTGACTGGGACAGTGTGCATCGTCATGGCAACCCCTTGGATTACACCAGACCTGGATTTGTTTTTCAATCTAATAAATTGGTTAAAGAGGGAATGTTTTGGGGAGTGTTTTTTCAAATAAAAATGTGTTTGTCGTGTATTTTTTTTTTATTACTGACTGGGTTGGTGATGTCGGGTATCTGATAGACGCCTGACCTCACCAACCCCAGGGCTTGATGCCAGGTGACATTACACATCTGGTATTAACCCCAAATATTACCCCGTTTGCCACCGCACCAGGGCGCGGGATGAGCTGGGGCGAAGCACCAGGATTGGCGCATCTAATGGATGCGCCACTTCTGGGGCGGCTGCGGCCTGCTATTTTTAGGCTGGGGAGATTCCAATAACCATGGACCTCCCTAGTCTGAGAATATCAGGCCCCAGCTGTCTGCTTTACCTTGGCTGGTGATCCAATTTTGGGGGACCCCTACGTGTTTTTTTTTTCAATTATTTATTTAATTTAAAATAACAGCGTGGGGTGCCCTCAGTTTTGGATTACCAGCCAAGGTGAGGTTGCCAGCTGTGGTCTGCAGGCTGCAGCCGTCTGCTTTACCCTAGCTGGCTACAAAACTAGGGGGAACCCTATGTCATTTTTTTTTCATTTTTTTGGCTAAATACAAAGCTAAGCACCCCTTAGTGCCACATGAAAGGTACCAAAGGGTGTTCCACTTTTTCTCCATTTTTTTCTCCACTTTCTCTCCACTTTTTCTCCACTTTTTCTCCATTTTTTTCTCCACTTATTCTCCACTTTTTCTCCTCTTATTCTCCACTTTTTCTCCACTTTTTCTCCACTTTTTCTCCTCTTATTCTCCACTTTTTCTCCACTTTTTCTCCACTTTTTCTCCATTTTTTTCTCCACTTTCTCCACTTTTTCTCCACTTTTTTCTCCACTTTTTCTCCTCTTATGCTCCACTTTTTCTCCTCTTAATCTCCACTTTTTCTCCACTTTTTCTCCACTTTTTCTCCACTTTTTTCTCCACTTTTTCTCCTCTTATGCTCCACTTTTTCTCCACTTTTTCTCCACTTTTTCTCCACTTTTTCTCCACTTTTTCTCCACTTTTTCTCCTCTTAATCTCCACTTTTTCTCCTCTTATGCTCCACTTTTTCTCCACTTTTTCTCCACTCTTTCTCCACGTTTTCTCCACTTTTTTCTCCACTTTTTCTCCTCCTATGCTCCACTTTTTCTCCACTTTTTCTCCACTTTTTCTCCACTTTTTCTCCACGTTTTCTCCACGTTTTCTCCACTTTTTTCTCCACTTTTTCTCCTCTTATGCTCCACTTTTTCTCCACTTTTTCTCCACGTTTTCTCCTCTTAATCTCCACTTTTTCTCCACTTTTTCTCCACTTTTTCTCCACTTTTTCTCCACTTTTTTCTCCACTTTTTCTCCACTTTTTCTCCTCTTATGCTCCACTTTTTCTCCACTTTTTCTCCACTTTTTCTCCACTTTTTCTCCTCTTATGCTCCACTTTTTCTCCACTTTTTCTCCACTTTTTCTCCACTTTTTCTCCACTTTTTCTCCACTTTTTTCTCCACTTTTTCTCCACTTTTTCTCCTCTTATGCTCCACTTTTTCTCCACTTTTTCTCCACTTTTTCTCCACGTTTTCTCCACGTTTTCTCCACTTTTTTCTCCACTTTTTCTCCTCTTATGCTCCACTTTTTCTCCACTTTTTCTCCACTTTTTCTCCTCTTAATCTCCACTTTTTCTCCACTTTTTCTCCACTTTTTCTCCACTTTTTCTCCACTTTTTTCTCCACTTTTTCTCCACTTTTTCTCCTCTTATGCTCCACTTTTTCTCCACTTTTTCTCCACTTTTTCTCCTCTTATGCTCCACTTTTTCTCCACTTTTTCTCCTCTTATGCTCCACTTTTTCTCCACTTTTTCTCCACTTTTTTCTCCACTTTTTCTCCTCTTATGCTCCACTTTTTCTCCACTTTTTCTCCACTTTTTCTCCACTTTTTCTCCTCTTATGCTCCACTTTTTCTCCACTTTTTCTCCACTTTTTCTCCTCTTATTCTCCACTTTTTCTCCACTTTTTCTCCACTTTTTCTCCATTTTTTTCTCCACTTTCTCCACTTTTTCTCCACTTTTTTCTCCACTTTTTCTCCTCTTATGCTCCACTTTTTCTCCACTTTTTCTCCTCTTAATCTCCACTTTTTCTCCTCTTATGCTCCACTTTTTCTCCACTTTTTCTCCACTTTTTCTCCTCTTATGCTCCACTTTTTCTCCACTTTTTCTCCACTTTTTCTCCTCTTATGCTCCACTTTTTCTCCACTTTTTCTCCACTTTTTTCTCCACTTTTTCTCCTCTTATGCTCCACTTTTTCTCCACTTTTTCTCCACTTTTTCTCCACTTATGCTCCACTTTTTCTCCACTTTTTCTCCACTTTTTTCTCCACTTTTTCTCCACTTTTTCTCCTCTTATGCTCCACTTTTTCTCCACTTTTTCTCCACTTTTTCTCCACTTTTTCTCCACTTTTTCTCCACTTTTTCTCCTCTTAATCTCCACTTTTTCTCCTCTTATGCTCCACTTTTTCTCCACTTTTTCTCCACTTTTTCTCCACGTTTTCTCCACTTTTTTCTCCACTTTTTCTCCTCCTATGCTCCACTTTTTCTCCACTTTTTCTCCACTTTTTCTCCACGTTTTCTCCACGTTTTCTCCACTTTTTTCTCCACTTTTTCTCCTCTTATGCTCCACTTTTTCTCCACTTTTTCTCCACGTTTTCTCCTCTTAATCTCCACTTTTTCTCCACTTTTTCTCCACTTTTTCTCCACTTTTTCTCCACTTTTTCTCCACTTTTTTCTCCACTTTTTCTCCACTTTTTCTCCTCTTATGCTCCACTTTTTCTCCACTTTTTCTCCACTTTTTCTCCACTTTTTCTCCTCTTATGCTCCACTTTTTCTCCACTTTTTCTCCACTTTTTCTCCACTTTTTCTCCACTTTTTCTCCACTTTTTTCTCCACTTTTTCTCCACTTTTTCTCCTCTTATGCTCCACTTTTTCTCCACTTTTTCTCCACTTTTTCTCCACGTTTTCTCCACGTTTTCTCCACTTTTTTCTCCACTTTTTCTCCTCTTATGCTCCACTTTTTCTCCACTTTTTCTCCACTTTTTCTCCTCTTAATCTCCACTTTTTCTCCACTTTTTCTCCACTTTTTCTCCACTTTTTCTCCACTTTTTTCTCCACTTTTTCTCCACTTTTTCTCCTCTTATGCTCCACTTTTTCTCCACTTTTTCTCCTCTTATGCTCCACTTTTTCTCCACTTTTTCTCCACTTTTTCTCCTCTTATGCTCCACTTTTTCTCCACTTTTTCTCCACTTTTTTCTCCACTTTTTCTCCTCTTATGCTCCACTTTTTCTCCACTTTTTCTCCACTTTTTCTCCACTTTTTCTCCTCTTATGCTCCACTTTTTCTCCACTTTTTCTCCACTTTTTCTCCATTTTTTTCTCCACTTATTCTCCACTTTTTCTCCTCTTATTCTCCACTTTTTCTCCACTTTTTCTCCACTTTTTCTCCTCTTATTCTCCACTTTTTCTCCACTTTTTCTCCACTTTTTCTCCATTTTTTTCTCCACTTTCTCCACTTTTTCTCCACTTTTTTCTCCACTTTTTCTCCTCTTATGCTCCACTTTTTCTCCACTTTTTCTCCTCTTAATCTCCACTTTTTCTCCTCTTATGCTCCACTTTTTCTCCACTTTTTCTCCACTTTTTCTCCTCTTATGCTCCACTTTTTCTCCACTTTTTCTCCACTTTTTCTCCTCTTATGCTCCACTTTTTCTCCACTTTTTCTCCACTTTTTTCTCCACTTTTTCTCCTCTTATGCTCCACTTTTTCTCCACTTTTTCTCCACTTTTTCTCCACTTATGCTCCACTTTTTCTCCACTTTTTCTCCACTTTTTTCTCCACTTTTTCTCCTCTTAATCTCCACTTTTTCTCCACTTTTTCTCCACTTTTTCTCCACTTTTTCTCCACTTTTTTCTCCACTTTTTCTCCACTTTTTCTCCTCTTATGTTCCACTTATTCTCCACTTTTTCTCCACTTTTTCTCTACTTTTTCTATGGTCGGTCTACCTATTAGCTCTGCCATGCATAGTGTAGCTCTACACCTACTGCACATGTTACTTCATGATTGACATCTTTTTCGTACCAGAGCTGTCTAAGCCTACTCTTACCCCATATTTGTCATTACTATATTGTCCTTGTACTGTATTATGACATTTGTATCATGTGTTTCATTTCTTGCTGTGTTGCAATTTTTTTGCTGCATCCCAATTGTACCTCTACATTGTTCGAGTTTATGTTATTGTTCTCTCACTCTTATGTGATACTGATTATTGTCATTTTTCATGATTACATGCAGATAAGTCCAATCTGACGAAGGCTCAGGCCGAAACGTCATTTGTAACTTGTTTTGGACAAAAACATATATGCTTATGAAAAAAAAATTTTCTTAATACGGACCAATAAAGAGTGATTTTGCATTACTATCCGTTGTGACTTACTGACTTAGTCTGGGAGATATAGAGTGCCGAGGTTACTCACTATTTTTATCTATTATTACCTCTGAGCACCTATATACCAGTGAGCAGAGCTTCCTCTACAGTAGTTCTCCTGATTAGGCATGCCCTTACCTCATGAGCAGGGCATTGCAGCTTTGGTAGCAACCATTACGACATGGACTCTGCTGCTGTGGACCCGGGGAGAGTGAGTGCAGATTCATTGCACCCACACTCCTCACATGAAGGGTCCGCACTCCTAGAAAATGGGGGATACGTTCCCTGAGTGTCCCCCCCCATATTCTAGACGGTCCAGAGTCGTCGTGGGACCCCTTTATTTTTTTTCTTACAATAAATTGGTGAAAGAGGAAATGTTTTGGGGACTGTTTTTTCAAATAAATTTCTTTTGTCGATTTTTTGTTTTTGTTAGTACTGACAGTTTATGATGTTGGGTATCTAATAGACGCCATGACATCACAAACTGCTGGGCTTGATCTCAGGTGACTTTACAGCTAGTATCAACCCGATTTATTACCCCGTTTGCCACTGCACCAGGGCACGGGATGAGCTGGGGTGAAGCGCCAGGATTGGCGCATCTAGTGGATGCGCCACGTCTGGGGTGCCTGCGGCCTGCTATTTTTAGGCTGTGAAGGCCCAATAACTATGGACCTTCCCACCCTGAGAATACCAGACCACAGCTGTCCGCTTTACCTTGGCTGGTGATCCAATTTGGGGGGTCCCCTACTTTTATTGTGTAATTATTAATATTTATAAAATAATTATAAAAAAGAGCCTGAGGGGACCTCCACATTGGATCCCCAACCACGGTAAAGCTGCCAGCTGTGGTTTTCAGGCTACAGCCGTCTGCTTTACCCTAGCTGGCTATCAAAAATGGGGGGACCCAACGTAATTTTTTTTTTTTAACTATTTTTTAAATAGAAAAAATTAATGGGCTTCCCTGTATTTTGATTGCCAACCAAGGTAACGGCAGGCAGATGGGGGTGGCAACCCATAGCTGTCTGCTTTATCTGCGCTGAGAATCAAAAATACCGCGGAGCGCTACGTCATTTTTTTAAAGATTTATTTTTACAGCACTGTGATGTCCAGCAATCAAAATACAGGGAAGCCCATTTTATTTTTAGTTATTTAAATAAATAATTAAAAAAAATATATGTTAGCTCCCACTGCATTTTTTGTATTGCTAGCTAAGGGTAATCCAAGCAGCTACTGGCTGCTAACCCCCACTGCTTGGTGTTACCTTCACTGGCAATGGAAAATCCAGGGAAGCATTTTTTTTTTTTTTGCCAAAAAGCTACAAAAAAAGGACGTGAGCCTCGCCATATTTTTGTATGCTAGCCAGGTATAGCAGGCAGGTGCTGGAAGAGTTGGATACAGCGCCAGAAGATGGCGCTTCTATGAAAATGCCATTTTCTGAGGTGGCTGCAGACTGCAATTCGCAGCAGTGGGGCCCAGAAAGCTCAGGCCAACCGGTGGTGCGGATTCCAATCCCAGCTGCCTAGTTGTACCTGGCTGGACACAAAAATGGGGCAAAGCCTACGTCATTTATTTTCTAATTATTTCATGAAATTCATGAAATAATAAAAAAAAGGGCTTCCCTTTATGTTTGGTTCCCAGCCGGGTACAAATAGGCAACTGGGGGTTGAGGGCAGCCGTACCTGCCTGCTGTACCTGGCTAGCATACAAAAATATGGCGAAGCCACATAATTTTTTCAGGGGGCAAAAAACTTCTGCATACAGTCCTGGATGGAGTATGCTGAGCCTTGTAGTTCTGCAGCTGCTGTCTGTCTGTATGGAGAAGAGCAGACAGCAGCTGCAGAACTACAAGGCTCAGCATACTCCATCCAGGACTGTATGCAGAAGTTTTTTGCCCACCAAAAAAATGACGTGGGCTTCGCCATATTTTTGTATGCTAGCCAGGTACAGCTGGCAGCCACGGGCTGCCTCCAACCCCCAGTTGCCTATTTGTACCCGGCTGGGAACCAAAAATATAGGGAAGCCCGTTTTTTTTAATTATTTCACTTATTTCATGAAATAATTAAAAAACAAATGACGTGGGCTTCGCCCTATTTTTGTGTCCAGCCGGGTACAACTAGGCAGCTGGGGATTGGAATCCGCAGCACAGGTTAGCCCGAGGTTTGTGGGCGCCTCTGCTGCGGATTTCAGTCCGCAGCCGTCCCAGAAAATGGCGCTCTCATAGAAGCGCCATCATCTGGCGCTGTATCCAACTCTTCCAACAGCCCTGGAGCCGGGTGGCTTGTTGGGTAATCATGAGTTAATACTGGCTTTGTTTTACCAGCCAGTATTAAGCCAGAGATTCTTAATGTCAGGCACGTTTGACCCGGCCATTAAGAATCTCCAATAAAGGGTTAAAAAAAGACACCACACAGAGAAAAAATACTTTAATAGAAATAAATACACAGACACATTAGAGACTCCATCTTTATTACCCCTGTCAGCCCTCCACGATCCTGCTCTTCTGTCTTCTTTCTTTCTAGTGTAGTAGTAGTGACGATTGTAGTGAGGGGCATCACTTGGGGCTGGGGAACCTCCATCCTAACTACAATGCTCACTACAATCGGGAAGCAGCGTGCAGCCTTCACTCCGTGAGTGATCACTGCTGGCTGCTAGCGGTAACGCTGACAGACGCGTTACCATAGCAACGGTGCTCCCGGAGCCGCGGTTAGCGGTGACGTCACCGCTAACTGCGTTGCTATGGCAACGGTGATCTCCGTTAATGACCGGCTGTGTCAGCCGGTCCCTAACGGAACGGGGAGTCGACCGTGTGCTAGAGCATGTCGCCGGTACACGGCGATACACATATGTGCACCGTGTACCGGAGAGATGCACTCGCAGGTCCTACATGACGTGTCATAGTCATGTGACCAGTCTGTAGCCAATGAGATAATAGCCACGTGACTGGTCACATGGCTATTTTGACGTCACGATAGGTCCTGCTTCTCTGCTGGCAGTGCAGGTCACCGGGAGGATTCAGCGATCATCGGATGGAATAGCGGCAGGAGACAGAGTGCAGAAGGGATCGCGAGGACCGGTAAGTGTTATGGCAATGTTTATTAACTGTTTGTGTACATTTATAATGCATTTTTATGTGTTTGTGATTGCCTCCCATTATAGCCTATACGTTCGAGTTCGGTTCGTCGAACGTTCGACGAACCGAACTCGAACGGGACCCCCGTTCGGCGAACCGGCCTCGAGCCGAACCGGGACCGGTTCGCTCATCTCTATTCAGGACATGCCAACATCTTATGTCCTGAAACATGTTTTGTTTAAGTAATTTTGGAGAGTTTTTTATGACATCTTTTATGATAGTGCCCGCCCCCGTCGCAGCAGCGATATGTGGTGATAGCTGGCGTAGCGAAAGTTATCGCTACGCCAGCTTCACACACACACTCACCTGCCGTGCGACGTCCCTGTGGCCGGCGACCCGCCTCCTTGTTAAGGGGGCGGGTCGTGCGGCGTCACTGCGACGTCACACGGCAGGCGGCCAATCAGAGCGGAGGGGCGGAGATGAGCAGGATGTAAACATCCTGCCCACCTCCTTCCTTCCGCATATCCTACGGAAGCCGCACTGAGGCCGGTAGGAGACGTTCCTCGCTCCTGCGACTTCACACACAGCGATGTGTGCTGCCGCAGGAGCGAGGAACAACATCGGACCGTCGCGTCAGCGTAATCATGGATTACGCCGACGCTGCACCGATGATACGATTACGACGCTTTTGCGCTCGTTAATCGTATCATCCAGCCTTTACACACTGCGATGTCGCATGCGATGCCGGAAGTGCGTCATTTTCAATTTGACCCCACCGACATCGCACCTGCGATGTCGCAGTGTGCAAAGTGCCCCTTAGAATATCGTGAGGGAATTTTATAGATAACTACAAAACTACTGTAGATCTCAGAATACATGACCTTTCAAATTGGTAGCTGATATATTGTCTTAAAATGTACGGCTTCCCAGTAATTCCATCTGCCATCTTGCTATGCCCCATTATCCATAAATAAAGTCTTCTTTATGAAATAACCATCATTTCCGAGAGACTATTTTATTTCATCCAGAACAAATATTTTAGTGATGAATAAGATTTAAGGCCGCTTTACACGCTGCGACATCGCTAGCATTTGCTGGCGATGTTGAGCGTGATAGCACCCGCCCCCGTCGTACAGCCAATATGCGGTGATTGGCATTATCGCTACGGCAGTGTCACACACACATACCTGCTCTGCGACGTCGCTGTGAGCGGCGAACCGCCTCCTTTCTAAGGGGGCGGTTCGTTCAGCGTCACAGCAACATCACAGCAGCGTCACTGAACCGCCGTCCAATAGAAAAGGAGGGGCGGAGATGAGCGGGACGTAACATCCCGCCCACCTCCTTCCTTACTCATTGCCGGCGGCCGCAGGTAAGGTGAGGTTCCTAGTTCTTGGGCTGTTACACATAGCGATGTGTGCTACCGCAGGAACGACGAACAACATCGTGCATGCAGCAGCAACGATAATTGAGAATAGGGGGGCATGTCACCGATTAGCGATTTTGAACGTTTTTGCGACGATTCAAAATCGCTCATAGGTGTCCCACGCAACGACATCACTAACGCGGCCGGATGTGCGTCACAAATTCCCTGACCCCAAAAGCGGCCTTTACTGTTTTGTGCAAGTCATCTGTCGCCGTCATCTGAATCTCATATTTTGTAGAAAAAAATGTTGATTTTGTGCAAGATGAAAATTGACATGTAAGATTCTGTTGCTTTATACATCTATGCCTTGTTAAGAATATGTTGCTTACATATCCTTGTTTTCAGCATAGGTAACAGTGTAGAGTAGATTAAGATAATAACTTCTGAAATGATTGCTAAAATGTTAAAGGACTTGATGCTTAATTAACTTGTCTTATCCCCCATCCCCTAAAGAAGAACCTTATTGTTAGGCTTTGCTCACTCAGGGGTGGATTAAGAGTATCCAGGGCCCCGGGCAGTATAGAGGCAATGGGCCTCCCTTATCAAACTGCACTTGGATTGCTAATCCATAGTTCTTGGCTTTTCGCTGGATTGACTTTAATTGAAAAAAGGGTTAGAGATAAAACTAAAATTTACAATCCTCATTAACTATTTGTTTATTTTACTCTTATAGCACCAATATATTTCTCAGTGCTTTACAGACATTATCATTACTGTCCACACTGGGGCTCACAATTTAAATTCCATATCAGGGAATCTTTGGAGAGTGGGAAGAAACCAGAGTACCTGGAGGAAACCCACGCAAACATGGGGAAAACATACCAACTCCTTACACATATTATCATTGTTAGAATTTGAACCCAATCCTTTCCAATATAAGCAATCCTCAAAAATAAATTGAAGGTGAATCTTTACACTCCCCTACCTAGGCACTGTATACTATCTGTGGGAGTTAGAAAAAACACCATAATTCCATTTGGTGTGGATTTGGTACTAAGACATTCAGTGGATTTATAGAAAATTCTCAGCAAATCAGCCAGTGGTAAACGTATCCTAAGGCTATGTGCCCACGGGACAATGTACCCGCAGGTATGTCCGCAGGTTTCCCACAGCAGCTCTCCGGATTCCCAATCTATCCATTGCTGCGGGATTCCAGCAAAATATCTGTGGTAAACCTGCGGACATTCGTGCGACTTACCTGCCGAAGTCCCGGCCTCTATCTCCATAGTGGAAAGGCGGGACAACCGCAGGGATTTCCGCAGGAGTAATTGACATGCAGTTATGTGCGGCTGCGGGTCTTCCGCAGCATATTCCGCAGCCACACATACCGCACCATGGACACGGCACTCCCCATGTCCCATAGGTTAACATGGGGAGTGTCTGTACTTGCTAAAACCTGTGGATTTATCTAGAAAATCCAGATAAATCTGCAGGTTTTCCACGGCAAAATCCGCGGGTACATTGTCGCGTGTGCACATAGCCTTAAGGTGACCATAGAGATAACACAACTCTTTCGTGAGCAACTGTCTCCTCACTTGTCCTTCGGCATGTTTTTTTCCAAGGATGGTTGGGGTTCAGTAGTTTTTAGATCCCTCCTGGGGAGCTTACTTCATGGGAAACAAAGGCTAAATGTGCAGCCCAGCTCGATCATTTCATTTTCCTAAAAAATGTAGTGGAACTCTTGGGCTGAGAATGTTAACGGAATCATAGATGCATAGATTTTAGTCAGTTTCTTAAGTTTTTTTCAATTTTTTTTTTTTTTAGAAAATAGTAGTATAGGAGTAGACTACACATGCTTTTCTTTAATTAACAATTTACAGTTTTTGCCTTTTTTTCTGATTTTGTCATGAATATACTCGTCTATGTTTGACACATTACCTCAACCGCAGCCTTTGCTCTTTCAAATTCTTCTTCCAATGACTGGTTTCTGGACAAATATGCTCCTCCCAAGCGCAATTCTCTACCCTGGAAAAAAGGATTAAACATTATGTTATTAAGCACTCTGAATATTCATACAACAATATTCCCAATTCTGAATTGGCGTCTCTGATTGGCTGCCGTTGGACCACACCCCCACTCTCTGGGACAACATCTCTGGTTGGTTGGAATCACACATATGCTGTCTGTGTCTTTCTAGTGGTGATAAATAAATAAAACAATTAGCGCGCAGCCCCCCCCGTATTGATACAAGTACAGATAAAGTCATGGCTACAGGCTGCAGCCCCTGGCCATGCACTTATCTTGGGTGTGTATCAAAATAAGAGGAATCGCATGCGGAATTTTTTTCTTAATTAGTTAAATAAAAAATAAATAAATAATTTAAAAAACAGTTCCTCCCGATTTTGATATGCAGCCAGATGAAGCCCGATAGCTGGGGGCTGGTATTTTTAGGCTGGAGTGACCTGTGCTTATTTGGAGCCCCCAGCCTAAAAATATCAGCCTGTAGCCACCGGGAATAGCCACATACATTAGATGTGACAATCCCGGCTCTTTACCTGGCTCTTCCAGATTGCCCTGGTGTGCCCGTTTGCTCCCATTACTAATCTGTAAGTGAAAGTAAATAAACACAAACATCGAAAAAATCCTCTATTTGAAATAAAAGACATAAGATCACCCTCTTTCATCACTTATTAATTCCCAAAACACCCAGTATGTACTGCTTTAACTCTTTTTTATTTTCTTTCTTTTTTAGCCCCCCTACACCATTTTACAACACATCACTTTTGCCTCCCACTGAATTTAATGGGTTCGGCTAGGATCGATGATCAGATCGGCTAGGATCATCGATCCGATTATACTCTCAGGTGGGACCGGCGGTCCTTAACCGATCTGATCCTTGGCAGGATTGCTCATCTTTAGTGGTAGGCCCACTTTGCTAAGCCCAGCTCTTTTTGGAAAAGTGCTTTCACAAAAAATGTGAAAACTTTGCATAAATTTGTGCAAATTCCATAAATCTTATGACTCTTTGTTGTCAGTTTTTTGGGTTGATAAATATCCCCCCATAGAGTATTTCTTAACACATTTCAGTGTAAAAAAACAAACAAGCCAACCAATATATGCATAAGAGTGTATGTAGCTGTGATATAAAAGTACACAATACATAAGTTCAATTGACATTTAATTCAACTCCTCTCTTAAACTGTTCTTCAAACTAACATTCTTAGCTTGTATTGCTACACCCATTCATATGAAATCATCTTGTATGCCATGACATTGTTACCAGGCACTGCTATCTTCCTTTCTCGAATTTTCTGTGTCGGCATCGTATGGGCAGCCCTTACTGTGTTCACACTAGTGAAGCACCAACAGTCTGGATTTAATGATTTACATCTACCAGAAATGCATTTAGAGAAATCATACAGTAGAAGACCATCTGATTGTCAGGTTTTAATTGACCTGGATATGTCTTTTGCATTGCAAACAATAGATAAACCCACTATTGATTCTTTTGTCCTAGGGATAATATTGAATTATGCTGTGTACTATCTCTCGCTCATTATTTAAGTAGGTTTCCATCTTGCTCCCATTTCCCTTTTAGCTAGGCTATCCGGGATTTATTTTACGTTTTCTATAGCTCCAGATGGAAACACAATAAACAGTTTTGATTTAAAGGACACTTTTTATGCTGAAGATTCCCAATTGTGCACTTGTACATTTAAACCCAGCTGTGCCTCTGAGCAATCTTATTTGTCAAGCCTTCTCTCTAACTGAATCTCAAGTTTTCCAAAACTGTAATAAGGCCTCATTCAGACGTCTATTTTTCCTGTACATGTTCTATATGTGTATTTCACAGATAAAACAAGTACTCTTTATAATCCATGAATATGTTCACATGTCTTTGTGTTTTTCTTTTGGGTAACTGAAAAATCACTGATGTCTGATTGAGTCCTAGGCCTTCTGTTACTTTTTTCTTTGAACATTGTTAAACCTGAAATGTTTCTTTCATGTCCATTTAAATGAAGAAAAATTATACCAATTATTCCTGCTAATATTTGGACAGATGAATGCCCTGGATATTTGCAAATTTCTTGTTCTGCAGCCGAGTAAAAACATAGAAGAGCTAATAGAAGATAAAGATGCTTTGTGCATTCGTAATTTTGCTGCTCTAGAGATCAGCATTCTTTTGGTCAGATCCCTAAGCAATATGTTGTTAAAGGGGTTGTCAGAGACTTTAAGGGGTACTTTGCACGTTGTGACATCGCTACTGCGATATCGTCGGGGTCAAATCGAAAGTGACGCACATCCGGCGCCAGTAACGACGTCGCAACGTGTAAAGCCTAGATGCACCAATAAACGATCGCAAAAGCGTCGAAAATCGGTGATCTGTGTAGTGTCGGTCATTTACATAATTTCGCTGCAGCGATAGGTATGATGTTGTTCCTCGTTCCTGCGGCAGCACACATCGCTGTGTATGAAGCCGCAGGAGCGAGGAACATCTCCTTACCTGCGTCCCGCCTGCAATGAGGAAGGAAGGAGGTGGGCGGGATGTTTACGTCCCGCTCATCTCCGCCCCTCCGCTTCTATTGGCCACCTGCCGTGTTATGTCGCTGTGACACCGCATGACCCACCTCCTTAGGAAGGAGGCGGGTCGCCGGCCAGAGCCACGTCGCAGGGCAGGTAAGTGCATGTGAAGCTGCCGTAGCGATAATGTTTGCTACGGTAGCTATCATAAGATATTGCATCTGCGACAGGGGCGGGTACTATCGCGCTCGGCATCGCTACAATCGGCTAGCGATGTTGCAGCGTGCAAAGTACCCCTTACATTAAAGAGGTTGTCCATTACTTTAACATTGGTTGCCTATCCTTAGGATAGGTCATCAATGTCTGATCTACTGGGGTCCAACACCTTTCACCCCCACGATCAGCTGCTCGTGGTGCTGGAGGTGGCAGCATGCAGCTGGAAATGCTCAGTTCCGGAGCTGCCCCATCAACTGATAGTGGCTGCAACCGAGTACTGCAGATCCACGTCCCATTGATTTGATTGGAAGGCTGATGTGCAGTACCCAGCTACAGCCGCTGTCAGAAGACATGCACCTCTGGAACTGAGCATATCTGGCTGCATGTGCTGCTGGCAGTGAGAACAGATGATCGTGGGGGTGCCGAGTGTTGGACCCCGGCTGATCACACATTGATGACCTATCTTAAGAATAGGCAATCAATGTTAAAGTAGTAGACAACCTCCTTGATGACGTATCCTTAGCATAGGTCATCAATGTCTGATTGGTGGGAGTGTGACACCTGGCACCCCCATTGATCAACTGCTACCGGTGTCACCCTCCGGAACTAATCTATAGCAGAGCTACACAGCATAGCCCTGTCAGGTACTGCATATTCACTTCCTATTCAAATCAATAGGAGGCGGATGTGCAGTCCCTGATCACGCAGCTTTGCTGTGCAGTCCAGCTCCACAACTCAGTAGTTCCTAGCTGGCGGCAGCAGCGGAAACAGCTGATCTGTGGGGGTGCCGGGTGTGTCGCACTACCACTGATTAGATATTGATGACCTATTCTAAGGATAGTTCATCAATGTTAAAGTCCTGAACAGCCCTTTTAACATTTATCAGGTGAAAACCCACTTAATGTTTTATATTTTTTTTTTTATATTATTAAAAAAGTCTGTATGAAATATAGTGAAGCTATGTAATAATAAAAAAATGTTTGCACTGGTTTTCAGTAATACTTAAAGCGAAGAAAATAATAATAATAATCATGCATTGACTGTAAAAACAAATTTCACGAAACTGAAAAATTAAATCTTCCTCTAAATTCAATACTTTATTTGTCAGTTCATTTAATACCAAAAAGGGACAAACCTAACACATATATACAGTGTTTGTGTGAGCAGTGCACACCGGGTAATATACGCATACGGGGATTGATGGGACTTAAAGAGCAGTGGTACATTGGTAGCTAGTTAGAAATTAGTTACTAGCAAAAAAAGTGGATGACGATAGTACTGTCCCTCCACTGAAGCCTGCCTGACAATGGAGCTTTAAGCACCCTAATAGTGTGGTGCTCCCATTCCGCAGTGGCTGTCCCTTAAATTCCCTATCGACCTTAAATAATAAGCCTTCCCCAAACCTCCCACCAAAGGTACTTCAGAGCAGGAAATAATGCATGCTGGGTACATTCATACTGACAGAAGGGTACTAGTATCGTACATAACTGTGCCGCCACCGTGTCAGTAGCTGGGCTGCTCGAATCCGGATCCGCGGTGGCTCGAGGGCGTCCGGACCTGGGGATCGCACAACCACTCGAAAGAAGGGAGGTATTTACAGGGGATAGT
Organism: Anomaloglossus baeobatrachus; assembly: GCF_048569485.1. Lineage (NCBI taxonomy): Eukaryota > Metazoa > Chordata > Amphibia > Anura > Aromobatidae > Anomaloglossus > Anomaloglossus baeobatrachus. Next base: position 471,879,619 of record NC_134355.1, on the reverse strand, counting down.
GTATTGAGAGTTCATGATGCCACCCGTGGTGTGTGGTAAGCTGGAGTACCACCGCTGCAGCTGGGGAGTACCCAGTGGTGATGGAGTGGGCAGCCAGGTCTTTAACCCCTCCACGGGATGCCCCGGGACTCAGTGATGGTGACAGGGATGTGCTGTTAGGGAGGTAAGGGTCACTTGTGTACTCACTCAATCCAATATTGCTGACACCGACAACTTTAGGAAACCAAAGTTCTGGACGCCGCTGCCGCTGAGGGAGAGCACGTTTGGGTCCCGTTTCTGCTGGTGTTGCCTGTTGAACTTGACCTTTCCCTTGGCACTTTGTTTTCTTCTAATTGGTCCCTATAGCATGAAACTAATCAAGTCCCGCTCCCCAGTGTGGCTAACTGAGGGAGCTTCCTCTCAGGGTTCACGCTTGGGATTTTCTGGACCATAAGTGTGGAAAGTCCTATCCCCCTCATTGCACTAGTACCCCAATTTTGGAGCGGGTGGAGAGCGGATCTTGAAGGCTCTGTCCTCGTCGGGTAAATTGTCAGGTTGCCTGAAGCCACTCCCTGACCTAGAGTCCACGTGCCCTGTCGTGCCCTGGTCCCAGACCGGTGATGGTACAAGGCCGCCGGCTGTCCTCCTCGACAATGCTGTGCCCTTTGTCACGATCCCCTACGACCGGGGGTCCAGCTCCTGCCAGGCCCAGACCAAAGTCTGCTATCTAGTACTTCCAAGGAGCCCAGCTCCTGACCTCCTCTCTCTTTCACCTCCAACACTACACTCTCCTTTTCTCTGACTGACTCCTGACACTCCTGACCTCCCCTAAACCAACCCCCACATGGGCAAGCCTATTCCACTCATGCCGTCCACTGTTGTGTCTGGTGGGTGTGGTGCAGAGTGTTCCTAGGATTTTGATTAGCTGGTTTTGGCAACACCTTTGGTTAGGGACCCGTAACCAAGGATGAGGTGGATATTGCACAGAAGGGCAGATTGCACAATACCCTGTGACGACCTGATAGGCTAGGGCGTCACATAACTATATACCAATTACACCCCACAGGGGACCCAGCATCACATCAAACCACCCTAGATCCAATTATATCTGTAAATAATAATAGCCTGGTGGTTTGTATGCAAAATGTAGCTAGTATTCTAGCTATATCATTAAGAAAATGGGGTACTTAGCGTTTGAATGGTAACCCTCCCAGGTTACAGAGAGGATCCATATGCCATAACAAGTCCCCACATCTGAGTACCATAAATCCTGATTCCCGATGTGTTTCCCCCCAATTTTACTTGGGGTTCATCAGGGAAATTGCTAGTGGCTGTTGAGGACCAATAGTATATCCAGAATTACAGTTATGCCATCTAAAATGGCTTATAAAGATGCTCAAAGGTGCTTGGGAACAATTTCCCATAAGGCATGGTCCAGGGGCAACAGATAGGTCCCAGTAGCAAGGTGATATTGGTTGGCTGACCATTTTTATATACATCATTCTGGTTCTTCAAAAAATAAATTTCAGAAAAAGTATAGATTAAAGTATTATTCCCATCTTGAACATCTACGGCATGTCTGCAGGAAATTGCATTATTGTAGAATTGTGGGACCTGTGTAGCGCCCGTGAGCCATCAGGAGCTACAGGGAACTGCATCCTGTCAGAGATGCAGGGCCTACCCCCAGGGACCCAGAAGACCAGTGCCGGTAACACCAAAACACACATATAATCCCTGTTTTCTCCCACCCAAAACTGTTGATGGGCTAGAGTTTGACCCAATGGATGTCACCTTGGGGTGGAACCGATCCAGTCCACTAGATGACAACCAGGGAGGAGGGGCCAGATAGTCAATAAGTGGAGGTGAAAGGAGATGGACGTAACGGTACTGACGGGAGAGTGTAGCAGTGACCTGTCAGGCTTAGGCATGTGGTTGCCGAAGGAGTACGGCGGAGTACTCTCGGAGCCATAGCACCAACTGGGTGCAGAGCCCTAGGTCAGAAAAAAGCTGCAGGCAGACCTGATAAAAATCTGCGGTGAGGGGACCATCCAGGACCTCAGCGACCATAAAGTCCGGGCACAGTTACGAAGGGAGAACCTGGGAACGAGAACAGAGATCTGACCCAACAGGGTTCAAGATACCTGCCGTATGGACTAAGACTGAAAGGAGGGGACCCCCAGATGCTCCAAGTCACGGGGACCCACTAACCAGAGACAGGTGCAGGGGAAGTAAGCTACCAGGTCATCATACCGGCACTGGATCTAAGGGGAGCAGTGGTGAGGACCAGCCTCCATCGGGTTGCAAGCAACATCTCTGTGAGTAATGAACCAGTTACACTGCAATTCCTTGTGTAACCTACCTTCTTTCTGCACCCCCTTATTATTAATGGACATAAACAACAACCATCATCATCTATCCCCTGGGGTCTGGCCCTTCTTGCGGATGGCCGCAACATCCAGGCTGCCATTAACATCAGCCCCAGCAGTGAGAGACTGTGCAGCAGCGGCTCCATCTATATAGCCGCAACCCACAAGTGGCGTCACAACAAAAACTTTATTAATAATCCCTGTAAATAACTAAATAATCCCTCTTTTAAAAGTGGCTCCCTAGGGTCATGGAACCGGGCACCGCACATTACACCCGTGACACTTCCCAGTGAAACCAGGCCGGGGACCGAGTACCCCATAGCCCTGGGGTGCGATAACTTCTATTGAGAATTGTGCATATACCATAAATATCTAAGATGGGACAACATCTTCAGTGTTTAATTTGTTGCATTATTGTTCAAAACTTGTCTACACATAAACAGGATTTATGGGGGAGAAAAATAAAATCTCATTTATCAAAAAACTATATGGTTTTAGTCTGTATTATTCTAGCTGTTTTACGCTTCACAGTTTGACCTTTATAGGTGTAGTCATGCGTTTTTTGAAGGCCTTTTATGATATATTGTGTATGAAAGTTTTCAGGACGTAAGTCAGGAGTGCATGTCCTTTGAGTATTGCCAAAAATAAATATTATGGGTCATTAACTGGTTGGATACATAGTAATGTGCAAAAGTTTTAGGCACTTGTGGAAAAAATCGTGCAAAGTAAAAATCCCTTAACAAAATAAGTTGTCAATAGTTTACTTTCATCAATTAACAAAATACAAAGTGAATAAACAAAAGAGAATTCTAAATTAAATAAATATTTGGTGTGACCGCCCTCTGCCTTCAAGACAATAGACAACTTTCCTAGATACACTTGCATGCTGTTTTTGCAGGAACTCCACGTGAGGTTGGTTCAAGGATCTCAGAAAACTAACAACTGATTGTGCAAATACTTCTGTGAATTCATGAAATCCTACAAAGACTGGAGAATGTTAAGATCAGGGCTCTGCCATATCATATCTTCCAGGATTCATTGTTCATTACTTTGAAGATGGTTCTAAATGGCAATGGGGTCATTGCCCTGCTTCAGAATAAATTTGGAGCCAAGTGCATCCCTAATGGAATTAAATGATGGATAAGTATCTGCTTGTATTTCTTAGTATTGAGGACACCAAGAAATGGGCAACGTTGAGGACCATAGATGCATGGATAATTCCCTTTGAAATAAGAAGATATCATTCGGTGCCATCAGCTCAGAACTGGCCACAACACATGGGACCCAACTACACCCTAATATCCAGAGAAGTCTGGCCAGAAGTAGTCTTCATGGAAGATTTGTGGCCAAAAACATACTTATGGCATAGGTGACTCAACTATGCACGGAAAGTAGGGAGCAAGAAAATGGCAGAATGTACTCTCAACTGCTGAGTCAAAATGTGGAATATTAGGTACAAAACGGAATGTCTGCTGGCAACAGTGAAACATGAAACAGGTTCATTGCAAATTTGAGGCTGGAATGGAGTTGGGGATTTGGTCACCTCTAATGGTATCCTCAATGCTGAGAGGAAAAGGCAGATACTTATCTGTCATCCAATAACATCAGGGATGCATCTGATTACTTCGGGTTCAGCATTAGACCTGGCTGTCAGTCAGTGCGGGGAGTGTGGTTACAGGTGCAGCTCTCGATACACAGAGCGGTGAGTACGGTAAAACCGCAACCCCCGAGGACTGAAGCATGAACGCTGCCGGGAGGATTAAAGTTAATTTCCTTCAGGCAGTGGGGTTCAAGGTGCTGATGCCAAGAAGGCTACAAACACTATTAATTTAAAGGCTAACCCTATATTTGCAGTTAATATAGTTAATTCACCTGTTCCCTTTAAATAGCATATGTTACCAGGAAAAAAATCCATATAAGAGCATCTATTAGAGGCTGTGCAAAACATTCATCTGTGTGGACAATTTCTCTAATAGATGCTCTGTTCTGGCTCTACAATACCTCTTCTTAAGAACCATATGTATGAACACATTTTCTAAAATGATGCTATCATCATCGGTTTTGGCTGAATACGTGATTGAGACAATAGACATTCTACCCAGCTGAAGAAAAGGCCAGGAAATAATAATGAATCCAATCTCCCTCAGCAGTCCAGCAATAGATTCTGATCAGCCCCATAATAGGAATCCAAGTAATAAGATTATGTTAGGGATTTCAGACTCCTGTCCTATTGTGAAGCCGCTCTGTACACAATTATCCATTACAAATCATTTTGTCTTCCACAACAGTACAGTGTTTCCCTATTAAACTATCAGGCATCTAAAAATAAATGTAGATACATCAAATCTAAGCTCAGTATATAAGGCTTAGGCCTGATTCACACCATATTTTTTTGCACTTTTTTACATCCTTACTTTTACATATTGTAAACAAAATAAACTGATCCATTGTAAAAACTGATGCAAATAGATGCATTTTAAATTAAGTATATCCAATTATTTATCATATATATTGTATCAGTTTATATATCAGTTTAATGTGGTGGTTTGATGTGCCCCGGGGATTACATTTTGTCACTCCTCATAGTGGGATTTGGCCATTTTCCGAGCCAGCAGTTAAGCCAGCTCAAAGAAGTTATGTGGCACCTTCATTCAGAAGCGAGAACAATTAAAGCCTAACCAGTGGCACTTTTGGGTCAGAGCAACGTTTGCAGCATGAGCAGATCATTTGATCACACTGCTGAAGAGCTGAAGAAAGCGAAGATTTATTGTGATAAGACGGAGAGGGGATTTGCAAAACCAGTATGGTGGAGCGGTCGGGTAGGAAATTTGTGCAAACACAGTATGGTGAGTGTGGGAGCGGGTTGGATACCTCTAGTAATGTATTCATGTACTAATGGTGATACTGGAGATTTATTCATGTAATGATGCTAGCTCTAGTGATGTTTTTCTGTACTAATGATGGTTCTGGTGATGTACAGTTAGGTCCAGAAATATTTGGACAGTGACACAATTTTCGCGAGTTGGGCTCTGCATGCCACCACATTGGATTTGAAATGAAACCTCTACAACAGAATTCAAGTGCAGATTGTAACGTTTAATTTGAAGGTTTGAACAAAAATATCTGATAGAAATTGTAGGAATTGTACACATTTCTTTACAAACACTCCACATTTTAGGAGGTCAAAAGTAATTGGACAAATAAACCAAACCCAAACAAAATATTTTTATTTTCAATATTTTGTTGCGAATCCTTTGGAGGCAATTACTGCCTTAAGTCTGGAACCCATGGACATCACCAAACGCTGGGTTTCCTCCTTCTTAATGCTTTGCCAGGCCTTTACAGCCGCAGCCTTCAGGCCTTGCTTGCTTGTGGGTCTTTCCGTCTTAAGTCTGGATTTGAGCAAGTGAAATGCATGCTCAATTGGGTTAAGATCTGGTGATTGACTTGGCCATAGCAGAATGTTCCACTTTTTTGCACTCATGAACTCCTAGGTAGCTTTGGCTGTATGCTTGGGGTCATTGTCCATCTGTACTATGAAGCGCCGTCCGATAAACTTTGCGGCATTTGGCTGAATCTGGGCTGAAAGTATATCTCGGTACACTTCAGAATTCATCCGGCTACTCTTGTCTGCTGTTATGTCATCAATAAACACAAGTGACCCAGTGCCATTGAAAGCCATGCATGCCCATGCCATCACGTTGCGTCCACCATGTTTTACAGAGGATGTGGTGTGCCTTGGATCATGTGCCGTTCCCTTTCTTCTCCAAACTTTTTTCTTCCCATCATTCTGGTACAGGTTGATCTTTGTCTCATCTGTCCATAGAATACTTTTCCAGAACTGAGCTGGCTTCATGAGGTGTTTTTCAACAAATTTTACTCTGGCCTGTCTATTTTTGGAATTGATGAATGGTTTGCATCTAGATGTGAACCCTTTGTATTTACTTTCATGGAGTCTTCTCTTTAAAGTTGACTTAGAGACAGATACACCTACTTCACTGAGAGTGTTCTGGACTTCAGTTGATGTTGTGAACGGGTTCTTCTTCCCCAAAGAAAGTATGCGGCGATCATCCACCACTGTTGTCATCCGTGGACGCCCAGGCCTTTTTGAGTTCCCAAGCTCACCAGTCAATTCCTTTTTTCTCAGAATGTACCCGACTGTTGATTTTGCTACTCCAAGCATGTCTGCTATCTCTCTGATGGATTTTTTCTTTTTTTTCAGCCTCAGGATGTTCTGCTTCACCTCAATTGAGAGTTCCTTAGACCGCATGTTGTCTGGTCACAGCAACAGCTTCCAAATGCAAAACCACACACCTGTAATCAACCCCAGACCTTTTAACTACTTCATTGATTTCAGGTTAACGAGGGAGACGCCTTCAAGGTTAATTGCAGCCCTTAGAGTCCCTTGTCCAATTACTTTTGGTCCCTTTAAAAAGAGGAGGCTATGCATTACAGAGCTATGATTCCTAAACCCTTTCTCTGATTTGGATGTGAAAACTCTCATATTGCAGCTGGGAGTGTGCACTTTGAGCCCATATTATATATATAATTGTATTTCTGAACATGTTTTTGTAAACAGCTAAAATAACAAAACTTGTGTCACTGTCCAAATATTTCTGGACCTAACTGTATTCATATATTGATGGTTGTTGTGGTGATGTACTCATGATAGTGGATCTTATGATGTGTTCCTAATGGTGGCTCTCGGGATGTATTTCTGTACTGCTGGTGGTTCTGGTTATGTCTTCTTCTGCTGTTATTGGTTCTGATCTTGTACAAATGTAACAATCCATATCTATGTTAATAAAGTATTGTGCCATCTGACAGTTTAAAGTGGTAGTCAGAAATCTAAAGTAATTTTCCTCCTAAGATTGTACGCATGCTGAGTGGTTGCAGAAATTTCTGCACCAAATCTGCATCTCTTGGCAGCAAAAAAAACGCTTGTTTTTGATGTGTTTTTTTTTTGCATGTATTTTTCCCATGCACTTTCTATGCACTCTGGGGTGGAAAAACGCTGCAAAAATGCTGAAAGAATTGACATGCAACAGAAATATCTCAGTAACAAATCTGAAAGGAAAAAAGCAAACATGTACACAAAACATCAGGATTCTCATTGACTTTGCTGGCATAAGAATTTGCATATGGTTTTGTGACAAACAACATGATAAAAACGCACTGTGTCCCCATACCATAAATCAAATAACAAATTCTCTACTGTTCCCAAACTACACTATATAACTGCTTTTTTAACTTTTTTATTTTAATTCTCACTTCCTTTTTGATGATGCTTCATTTGAAAATTCCAGTGCATGCTGGGATACTCAAATGAACCGTTACCATATTAGGTGGCAAAGGCTGAAGTGACTGCCACAGCCTCTGCCACCACCTTAAAAATGGATTTCTCATTTCAGGGGCTGGGCTAGTTCCAGTGAGATGTGCTTGGTGTGGTTTCCACATGCCAGGTATTCTGAAAACACGCTCTTCTGTCAGCTTCTTATTGCTGATCTAAGCTGGCAACAAAAAGCACACTGTCATTGTCCATAGCTCATAATGCAGCCCAGCCCCTGAAATGAGTGTCACTGATAACACTTCGTTTCAGGGAGGGGGCACAGGCTGTGGCAGTGACCATAGCCTCTGCCACCTCATGATGCTTTGTTTCAGTATCCCAACATGCATTGGGATTCTCAAACAAACCATCATCAAAAAGGAAATTAAAAAATAGAAAATTAAATAGTTTAGCTAGGGAATTTTTAATTCAAGTGTATTAGAAAATAGTTTACATTACAACACATAATAGTGATTTAGGAGGAAAATAACTTTGAATTTCACACCACCTCTTTAAGGTTTACTATATTTTTATCTATGTTAAAAGTATTAAAGGGGTTGTACAAGTTTGTGATGAAAATCAGCAGTCATTCTATGTGACTGCAGACTTCTGAATTCTTAAAGCAGCACACGGTACACTGTCAGGATTTTCTTGGGCTGATGGAGAGAGCGGGATGTCATAAAACCGCAAGTATGCGATTTGCATGCATGCTGTCATGTGCTGACTGATAGGGATGAGCAGACTCGCAAATAACCGGGAGGTTTCTTGTTATCTCGTTTTTAAAAACCGGTTCCATTAGTCTATGGGAACTAGAATCCAAGAATTAAAAATGCAAAAGATCAAGCCCACAACTACAGGCTGCAGCCCCCAGCTGTGCACTTATCTTGGTTGTACATAAAAATAAGAGGAACCACATGCTTTTTTTTAAATTATTTAAATAACTTAAAAAATGACGTATGGTCCTCCCAATTTTGATACCGAGCCATGATAAAACCCAACAGCTGGGGGCTGGTATTCTTATGCTGTGGAGACCAATGCTAATTGGGCTGCCCACAGCCTAAAAATAGCAGCCTGCAGCTGCCCAGTATTGTTGCATCCATTAGATATAAGAATCCCAGCACTTTACCTGGCTCTTCCCGATTGTCCTTGTGCAATGGTGATTGGGGTAATATGAGGTTAATTGCAGCCCACAGCTGCCACTAAGCCATAGATTAGTAATGGGGAGAGTCTATGAGACCCCCCATTACTAATCTGTAAGTGAAAGTAAATACACACAAACACCTAAAAAATCCTTTATTGGAAGTAAAATACAAAAAAAAACCCCTCTTTCACCACTTTATTAACCCCAAAACACCCCTGCAGGTCTGATATAATCCACATGAGGTCCCATGATGATTCCAGCTCTGCTACATTTGAACTGACAAAGCGCGATCATGGAACATGACAGCCCACTGTGAGCTTCAGGCAGAGAGTTAATGACCTGCAGCGATGAGCAATGATGTCACTCAGTATAGTTGCGCTAACAGCTGGAGGTTCCTACGATCCTCCACCTGTGACTGCAAGTAACCTAATCTCAGAAGACCTAAAGTGAGCTCATTAAACTCAATGAACTCACCTGCATCTCCTGGCAGAAAACCGTATTTTTTTTGCCAAGAGATGCAGATTTGGTGCTGAAATGAAGGTAATGAGCATATGCAATGAAGGTAATGAGCAGCCCTGTAAGTGAATGGGCAGCCGTAGCCTCAGTAAGTATGAAGTGCTTGCTTCAATCTTATTTTCTTTATTTTTCCTTTTTTTTTTTTTAATTTCTTGAGTTGCTGGACGCAGATCAATACCCGGGCCCAGCACTCAAGAAAGTTGGAAACCACGTGGATCCAGACTTTTACAGTCCAGGTCAGCCCATCACTACTGACTGGACATGCTAGGCCTTACTCAAAACAAGTGAACACATCCAGTCAGAATGTTGCCAGAAGTATGCAAATCGAATACTTGCACTTTCGTAACCTTCTACTATTGTCACCAGCACAGGAGAATCCTGAAAGAGTGCAGTGCACTCGCTGGGAGAATTCAGAAGTCTGCAGTGAAACCTAAGCAATCCTTTTAATAATAAATTAAGCACTGTATCATGCACTATCCTAGTTGTGTGTAATATACTCACTGTCAGGATTCAGTTGTGCTTGCTGTTTCCAGCAGTCATCACATGGGCACTAATATGCAATGTTCATACTTACGGTCACGTAACTAACATTTCTGCTGTCTTGCTTCTCTCAATGAAGCAGGAGCTGTAGTTTTCAAAATTGAGAGAACTAGGAAGAGCAGCTAGTCAGCACATGACTGTAAGTGGCAAATTGCATATAATTGGTCACATGATGACTAATAAAACTGTTTGAGACCTCCATCACACATCCGTGCCTCCGGTACGTGTTTGCCATTTTGTACATGTACCGGAGACACGTACACACGGGAACCTAGGTAATCCCAATGGTTAGGAGACACGTAAGTATTTAGGACCGGAACGTGTGTCCGTTCCGTACTTACATGTCTCCGTGAGTTCCATACGCTGACATGTCCGTGTTGAACTGGCAGCACGGGTGTCACACGGCCCGCACACGTACAACACGGGAGTAGTGTGGATGCGGTTCCGTGTGACAAAAACACACGTCAGGTTAAAAATAAAAAAAACACACACTCACCCCCACCAGCCCTGCAGTCTCTGCGGCGGCTGTCACCTGCATCCGTCCCCCAGTGAATATGAACAACGATCTTCTCCACTGGGGACCGGACGCAGCATCAGCGGGGCCTGTGCCTGACGCTGTCATTCAGCACCACAGACAGCTCCGGAAGACTCAGGAAAGGCAGGGCTTGCCGTTCTCCGTGTGTTATTACGTATAACACACGGAGAACACATATGAGCCATAAACACAGCACACGGGGAACAAACCACCCCTTTAACACGTACGTGACAAAAACGTTACATTTTGTCACGTAATTGTGGCAGTGGCCTGAGTGAGGGTGAGTGGTGTTAGACTGAATTCTTTCCCTGGGTGCCGGAATACCAAAATCCATCTACAAAGGCTGCTATATAATATTATTACATCACCTGCCCAAAAGGTTTCAACCACTGAGGACTTCAGTTCTTTTAAACAATTTTTTATCTCTACTGGCTAACACGGTACAAAGGTATATTTTACCTGTATCACCTGCCCAATTCTTGTTTGTATCTATTTTTGTGATATATTAGATTGTTTTTTAATAGCAATATTCTGAAGAAAAATTAACAAAATTACACGCTTTAATTGTAGAGTACAAAAATCTAGCTTAATTTACAATGTGTCTACGTAGCATGACTTGTTGACAATATGGATGGTTATCTTGCTGGATGATGAATGTAGAAGCCTAAAATAAAAAGAATTATAGGTAATTGGCTTTTTTATTGGGACTGTTGGTATTGGGTCTAGTCTAATTTTGGACTTCTGTGTCATTGGTGGAAGTGACTAAAGTGTGCTTTACATGCTGCGACATTGCTAGTTGAGTGCGATAGCACCCGCCCCCGTCGTTCGTGCGACATTTGGTGCTCGCTGCCGTAGCGAACATTATCGCTACGGCAGCGTCAAACGCACATACCTTGTCTGCGATGTCGCTGTGACCGCTGAACAATCCCTCCTTCAAGGCGGAGGTGCATTCGGCATCATAGCGACGTCACTGCGGCGTCACTAAGCGGCTGGCCAATAGAAGCGGATGGGTGGAGATGAGCGGGACATAACATCCCGCCCACCTCCATCCTTCCACATTGCCGGTGGACGCAGGTAAGGAGATGTTCGTCGTTCCTGCGGTGTCACACATAGCGATGTGTGATGCCGCAGGAACGATGAACAACATTGTACCTGTGGCAGCAGCGATATTAAGGAAAGGAGCGACGTGTCAACGATCACAGTTTTTGCGATCATTGATCATCGCTCCTTGGTGTCACACACTGCGATGTCATTACCGGCGCCGGATGTGCGTCACTAACGACGTGACCCCCGACGATATATCGGTAGCGATGTCGCAGCGTGTAAAGCACCCTTAACAAACAGCCAAATAATCATGCCATAGAAGTGTGATGCCCTGGACTAGCCAGGTAGTTACAGATAGCGCCCCGCACAACACCAGTCCCACACAAGGTAACACCAGCCAAACCATAAACCTTAGTCACCTCTCGCAGTGCTTGATGGTCACACCAGGGGGGCGGAGCCAGGTGGTTGGCCACGCCCACCGATGAGTTCTGAGAGCCTGAGGCAGGAAAGCAGTTGAGTTTTCAGTGGAGTGGAGTAGAGTGCAGTTTGAGAGTTCAGTGGAGGAGGACAGGCCGGTGTGACAGGCCTGTAACAAACTGACAGGTGTGAGGGTCGTAGCCCAAACACCTTGGCTAGGAGGCATACGGTGACCTTAGCCTGCAGGAGCCGGGAAGACGGCGCGGTGGAACCGTGGTGGACCGGGACAGGATAGTGGCCCACCGGTACCGACCCAGGGAACCGACTCAGAAACCGGAGCACACAGGGGGGTACTCAGACCCTGAAACAAGGTCCAGAATCCGCTGGACTGAGTTAATTCACTGATTGCGGTCTGGACTATAGGTCCTTTCCCACCCAAGTCCCGACTGAAGACAACAGCCCATCGAGGGGGATAGAAAGCCCCCGCACAGGCAGAGAGATCCCACGGGCCAGTGTCTGTGGGCAAACGGGCTCCTCCGACATATACAAAGCCGGGGAGCGGACTCCCGTCGTTGAAGCGCAGGCAGTCTACACATACACTACATGGTGCAGGAGAAAGGCAAAGACCACCGAACCGGGTGGTGGACCAGACGCAGCCGGCTGTGGGCACCGACCACCATCAACTTTGTTTACCAGAGACTTGTGTGTGTTAATAACAGTGAGTACAACAGTGCCATGCGGCCGCGCACTGCCCTGCACCGCCAAGTTACTTCTTTCCAATGGGTCCCGGGGCCATCATCCCTGCCCACGGAGGGGTTAACATGTTGCTGCATAACCATCTCCCCCGGGGTGCCCCATAACTGCAGCCGTGGTGTCTTCACCACATCCCGTGGGTGGCGTCACGAACTTAAACACGGCTCCGGCCGTACACCTACCTACCACCCCCCTAAGTAGCGCCAGCACCATTTCAGAGCGAAGTGACCCAGGGTCCAGAGGCGCTCGAGCCACCCACCAACGAGCCCGGATCCGAGTGGCTCGGCTGCAGCCGAGCGCGGGGCGGTACAGAAGACCATAAGTTGGGGGCCTATTGTGCAAATAAATAGATGCATAGTTTCATAGTGTTTAAGGGTGAAGGTAGGCTTATGTCCATCATGTTCAAACCATGAGCTAAACTAACATGGTGAGCCATAGGAAGGCAAAAAACCCCATGCAGCAGACAGTAAACTCCAGATTAGGGGAAAAAAAATTCCTGCTCAACTCCACATCCATCAATCAGACTAGTTCCCTGGATCAACGCCCAATTACAGAATCTACTGCACATAATCATTATATTTTACAAGAAATGCATCCAGGCCTCTGTTAAATTTTAGTGATGAATCAACCATTAAAACATCATGTGGCAGAGAGTTCTGTACTGTTCCCTCATATATTTGTACATTGTAATACGATCGCCCCTAAGCTTTCGTTTTTCCAAACAGAATAACCCCAAGTTTAAGAACCTGTATAGGTATTGCATTCCCCCCCAATCCTTTAATAACCTTGGTTGCTCTTCTCTGCACCTGCTCTAGTTCAATAATTGTCTGATACCGTTTTCCTGAAATATGTGTCATAGAAGTCAAGGTGAGGATGGAGATAAAGAACTTGAAGGCAAAGAAAGATAACAATGAAGATCCAAAGGGGTTGAAAGGACATCACAAAACAGTACCATAAGCATTGAGAGAATGTAAGGAATATGCATAGTCCCCTTTGAAAGAGACAAAAAACTATTAATTTGGTTTTGCCATTTGACCTTGGCTAGTCTTTGAACTTTACTATAAACACACTGGGCATGGCCATCAGGCCACTACAATACTGTTCCCACACTGGGCTGTTTAGCCCATTCTAGAAAATGATCCAGAAAGCCTCTTTGTACTGCCCATTTTCAAATACCCTAGGTCACCATACCAGTGCACCCAGGTACATTTATTTTAAGAAATCGAAGATTCTCTTGAGAAGATATAAAAATTGGAAGTGCAACTAAGGTGCTTTGTGAGCTACAAATACCTACTACCAGCATATTTACCTATACTGTACGCGTTCTGGCATCTGGTACTGATATATCATTTGTGAAGCTTGTGTGGCCACACAGGGGCCCAAGAGAAAAGGGTACCCCCTTCCACATCCAAAGCAGCAAGGAGCTTCTGTCATTGCATAACTATTGGACTGGATAGGACCCATATTCTGTTCTTGTACAAGGGCCCTTTACTGTCTGTGTCCACCACTGTTTGGCATTAGTCTCCCAACATCCTGCACTACTTCTTTACCCCTTCATACTAGCACGTCCAATGTTGTATCCCTTGCTTTGATGTGGGCTTGCATCTTTACCTGTATGATGGCTGGTCTGATCAATCAACATAAGCGTAGATCCACTCGCGGCTATTAACCAGTTAACTCTCGCTATCAATCTCTTACAGCATGCTTTAACACACGCCAGCAAGAAGCACATCATTTTTCGCTCCTATTGGCGGCCCCGTCATGTGATTGTGAGGCGCCAGTGGGTTGTAATGACAGGCAGGAGTCAGCTGTTCACCCCTGTCTCTGTCATTACAAACTTCCAGTGAATGCTGGCTGTGAGCTGACATTCATTGAAAGTCAGTATTTCTGCTGTACAGAGCAGAGCTGGTATAGTGCTCTGTATAGCACATGTGATTGTATTATCACAGCTTCAAAACCACTACAGAGACAAGTAACTACAATAAAAATGGAAAAAAAAAAGTTTTTAAAAATATGAAGTTACAAGTGAAATGGTTTTGGTACCGTGTTAGCCAGTTGAAAAATTATTGAATGTTCTCAGTGAGAGGAACAAAATTATAATCTTGTGATACCTTTTAATGGCTATTTAATGGCAATTTGTCACGAACACGACTACTCTCTAGCGCTGCCCTTGTCAGCAGGCCACTTTTGGTACTGCAGGACAATGCATAAAATGAGTCTGCTGCGCTAATAATGCCAAATATTGGAGGTCTCACAGCAAGGGTAAATGTATATATCACCGATTCCCACTAATGGAATATATATATACCTCGGTACCCTTAATGATAGCACTCCAATAATTCTATGCAATAATAATTACGCTGCCACCACCCAACACTTTAGGGATAGCTGGGGACCCCTTTCAGATAGCAGAAGGCTTTTCGGATGGGTTTGGGTTCATATATAGAACAGAAGGAAACGAACTATTAAATTTTATATATTTAATCCGAAAATAGGCAGTGTTTAAAAAAAGGTATCACAAGATTATAATTTTGATACTCTCACTGACAACATTCAATAATTTAAAAATATGAAAAAATAGTAAAACACAAGTTCAAATCACCTCCCCTTTTACCCCATTGAAAATAAAACAGTAAAAAACAAAAATGCACAAACAGTATTTTATATCGCTGCATTCAGAAATGCCTAATCTATCAAAACATAACATAACTTAATCTGATCGGTAAACAGCATAACGGGAAAAAAATAAACACCTGAATTATGTTTTTTTGAATTTAGTTTTTTTTCCAGCCACAACATTAAAATAGAATGCAATAAGAGGCGATCAAAACATCGTATCTACCCAAACCTAAAATCAGTAAGTGTCAGCTTAGGGTGCAAACAATAAGACATCACTAAGCCCCAGATCCCGAAAAATGAAAGTGTTATGGGTCTTGGAAAATGGTGTCAAAAGAGAAACTTCTTCTTTTTTTTTTTTTACAAATTACATAAAAGAAAAAACACATGTTTGGTATCTACATACTCTTACTGACTTGGAGAATCATTGGTTTTAGTGAACATGGTTAAAAAAAAAAACCAACAATTTTTTTGCAATTTCACTGCCCTTGTAATTTTCACATTTTCGAGTACAGTATTTGGTAAAATTAATGGTTTATTCAAAAGTACAACTTGTGCAGCAAAAAACAAGCCCTCATATGGCTATATTTTCGGAAAAATAAAAAAGTTATGGCTCTTGGAAGAAGGAAGGAAAAAATAAAAATGAAAAAAAAACAAAGCAGAAAATCACTGGGTTATGAAGGGGCTAAGTGTAGCCTGAAACTATGGATTACACATTTCACTTAAACCAAACCATTTTGGAAGTAGTTTTATCTGTCCTCACCTTGTCGATAACAAGAGCTTACATGCAGTACTCTATAACAATGCTTCACTGTAAGGGTCCCGTTACACATAGCGATGTACCAACAATCCCACCAGTGATCCGACCTGTCAGTGGACCAGTGGTCCAGTGACCAGTGGTCAGTGACCTGGAATATCTCTACGTGGTCGCTGTTGAGCTGTCAATCAGGCAGATCGCCACAGCGACTAGCCATCAGCTACCAGTGACCCGTGTAGCGATGGCTCCCTGCACACTCAGAACCGGCGCTCGTTGGTCTCCCGCCGTCAAACACGTCGATGCGTCCCGCACAGCGGGAGACCAATGAGCAAAAAATGGTCCTGATCGTTTTGTCACGATCAGCGACCTCACAGCAGGGGCCCACTGTCACACACAGCGATATTGCTGGCGAGGTCACTGATACGTCACAAAACCTGTGACATTTCAGCGATCTCGCTAGTGATCTCGCTATGTGTGACGGGGGCTTTAGTCTCTACTGTTTAATGAGACAACTGCCCCTCCTTATCTCTTTTGTTGCATAACACATATTATCACATTTGATACCATACTTGTGCATTTTTCTTTGGTAGGTAAAGGAAAAATACTCCTGAACACAGGGAAAGTGAAAAAAAAATCTACACACCATTGCGCCATACTACTACAAACAAAAAGTATATATTAGTTACTGTCAAACATAGCTGCTAAAAACTAGAATCCAGCCTAGCTAAAACAGATAAAGCAGTAGTAAATGATCAAGCCATTGTATTTGATGTAAACATCTTATATGTACCTTAGTCTATAATGAAATAGGATTTATTGTTACACAGTAGAGAAGTTGAATGTACAATTTACCTATGTTACTATAGTGGCATTTTAGAAACTGACTACTGTCTCATCAATACATAATGATCTGCTCCATTACAAGCCACAGAATGTAAAAGGTCATTCTCCAGCAGTAGATGGGTAGGGCACTAAAGCATTAGCTGAAGAATACTATTCCCATAACCACTTGTTAGTGACTCTGTGCTGAGAGACATCCACACAATAATGACTACATTTCCATCATGGAATCAGTAAAGCAGAAGTCAAATATTTTTAGGTTTGTTGCACTAACATTTATGGTCTGTCCATTAATCTCTGATTACTGTAATAAATATGGAGGTTGGTTTCAGGACATAGTGGAGGTACGGTGTTCGGTGCTCGTACCATACACTGACATTACAAAAAAATAGAGTTCAAGTTTGGAGTTCAGGTGCTTTGCTTATACAAACCACTCGCGTGAGCATCGCTGTGCTCAGGTACGCTTGGTGCTCAGCCCAGTGAGCACTTGGAGTGTTTGATCGGCTTGCAGTGGGGAAAACAACAGCGTGATCAGATGTAGTGTGCACCCAAAAAATAGAAAAACCCTTTCCTTCCGCCCCTGAAAGTGTTCTGTTTACGACTGGCTACATGTGGACAGAGACCCGAACTGCCCAGTTAGTGACATTCATTGGGGTTCAGGTTGAGTCCGGTTCTTGAACCGAACTATTTTAATAGTCTGGCTACATCCACCGAAGCAAACTTCCATGGGTCTGCTCATCTCTATAAATGAGGCTGGTGAATTGCATTTTATGGCCTATTCCAAATCCTAGAACTGGAGGTAAGGGAATGGCTAGTCCCACCCAACTCTAGTGGCCGTTCCTAAAACTCAGACCTAAGTAAGAAACTGTGGAAAAAAGAAGCGCAATAGGGTCTTACCCGAGTGATGTTAGGGTGAAAAGATGATAATAGCACTCACCCAGAGAGTTGTGAAAGTCACAACTACTATGCAGGCATAGAATCCAGGCCAAAGGCAGCAGCACCCAAAACGGCTGATAACAGAGAATGATGAAGTAGGGCTTGCACGGCCGCGCCAGTGACCACTCTGACCATAGAGAGTTAATGTTCCTTTATTTCATCTTTAGGTCGACGCGTTTCTGGAGTCTCTGCTCCCTTCCTCAGGACACACAGGAAAAAGGTACATCAAATCTGCTAGACCACGAGGACTGCAAGATCTATATACATTCCGTCATGATGACGTCAGAAACCAACCTCTTTCTTAAAAAAATCGGCGGGAAAGACACCTCAAAAAAGTAAAAAAACACACATGGCTGTGAAAATGACGTGGTCTAAAACAGTGAACAAGAAATGAACAAAAATACATATGATAATATAACCATATTATCTCATAAAATAATAAATTGTAATAAACGGATTTTTTGAGACAAAAATTGTGTGGATTACTGTGTATTAGACAAAATGCGGGAGTAAAACACTGAAATTCCAGTGCAACTCAAAAGCGGCCTCGAATCCCTAGAGAATTTACTTCTTTCTTATAGGGGTAGCTAGTCAAAGGGAGAACATAAACCATGTCTCCACCACAGGAGTAGTGAAATCACCACTGAAATTCAAGTGACCAAGAGGAGGAGCACCTATTAAGTGTAGCCGTGTAGGAAGATACGTAAGCTTACCAGTGCAAGGGCTTACGCAAAAAAAATGTGGAAGTATCAGCGTAAAGCGCCGAAGACGGGGTGAAGAAAGTTCAGAGCGTGGGAAAAAATAGAAGTGTGCATGTCAGAAAAATAAGGTCAGGAGCTTGTAAGTCATCCGAGCTCCACCTTATTTTTCTGACATGCGCACTTCTATTTTTTCCCACGCTCTGAACTTTCTTCACCCCGTCTTCGGCGCTTTACGCTGATACTTCCACATTTTTTTTGCGTAAGCCCTTGCACTGGTAAGCTACGTATCTTCCTACACGGCTACACTTAATAGGTGCTCCTCCTCTTGGTCACTTGAATTTCAGTGGTGATTTCACTACTCCTGTGGTGGAGACATGGTTTATGTTCTCCCTTTGACTAGCTACCCCTATAAGAAAGAAGTAAATTCTCTAGGGATTCGAGGCCGCTTTTGAGTTGCACTGGAATTTCAGTGTTTTACTCCCGCATTTTGTCTAATACACAGTAATCCACACAATTTTTGTCTCAAAAAATCCGTTTATTACAATTTATTATTTTATGAGATAATATGGTTATATTATCATATGTATTTTTGTTCATTTCTTGTTCACTGTTTTAGACCACGTCATTTTCACAGCCATGTGTGTTTTTTTACTTTTTTGAGGTGTCTTTCCCGCCGATTTTTTTAAGAAAGAGGTTGGTTTCTGACGTCATCATGACGGAATGTATATAGATCTTGCAGTCCTCGTGGTCTAGCAGATTTGATGTACCTTTTTCCTGTGTGTCCTGAGGAAGGGAGCAGAGACTCCAGAAACGCGTCGACCTAAAGATGAAATAAAGGAACATTAACTCTCTATGGTCAGAGTGGTCACTGGCGCGGCCGTGCAAGCCCTACTTCATCATTCTCTGTTAAAACTCAGACCTAAAATTTGGAAAACACCTCTCAGCACTATACATGTTGGAGCCTTCTTCTCTGGGTCCTACATCACCGAGGCTTGCCATCTGGGTGTCAGATTCCTCCTGTCTAGGACCTGTCCAGTTGCCACCTTAAAGACAATTTAAAGAGAACAGTAGAGAACATGCAACTTGACTTTTTTGCAAACCCTAGTCCATTTTGTTGAAAGCTATATTGCATATATTAAATGCATATATTAAGAAAGAATATTCAATTTAAAAAATGCTAAAAGTGATCTAATTGTTTACTATGGAAAAACTGGTGTATCCAACTAGGTACCTGTGCACCCGGTGATGTTAAGCTTTGCCTACTTGGGAGTGGGGTTTATCCGCCAGTGAAGTCTAATATTTAAGGGTTCAAAGAGATTGGCTTTCAGCACATTTCTTTCAATGTCTTATGGTTTGTGAAAAATACAGAGAAAGTGCTAATTATTTCAGTCCATTTCGTACATTACAAGATTGGGAGTATATATACAATCCAGTATATCTCCCATCTGCTCAACTGACTAAAACACTGACTTGATTTACGGTTTGTTACAACTGAATATTGCAACGTGTTTTTATTTATTAATATCATTCTTACTGCTTTTTGAGTTTATATTTTTATAGTTTATTTAATTATTTTGTTCCAAATGGTAGAAATAAAAATAACTTTTGAAGTGTCTTTGGATTTATTGAACAAAGCACCAGACTCATGTAGAACAGTTTTACCATTTTTAGCGACTGATGTTTTTAAAAAAGGGAATTGAAAGTTATGAAAAGTAGCAATTTTTTTAAGAAAGGAAGGAGGGAAGGAGGGAAGGAGGGAAGGAATTAAGAAGGAAGGAAGGAGGGAGGGAAGGAAGGAGGGAAGGAGGGAAGGAAGGAGGAAAGGAAATAGGGAATGAAGAAAGGAAGGAAAGAGGGAAGGAAGGAAAGAGGGAAGGAAGGAGGGAAGGAAGGAGGGAAGGAAAGAAGGAGGGAAAGAAGGAAGGAGGGAAAGAAGGAAGGAAGGATGAAGGGAAGGAAGGAGGGAAGAAAGGAAGGAAGGGAGGAGGGAAGGAAGGAAGGAGGGAAGGAAGGAGGGAAGGAAGGAGGGAAGGAAAGAGGGAAGGAGGGAAGGAAAGAGGTAAGGAAGGAAGGAGGAAAGGAAGGAAGGAGTGCACTTGTTTCCGTATGACGTCGTAGGTACAATTATGGTTTCGTACAACCAAAAAGTTGTACTGAGTTGTTATAACTCTTTGAAATAAAGACCTAATTGGCTTATTGGACCCAAGAAGTCAGGAATATACCATATACATTTGGGTCCTCTTTACCCTTATGGCCATTTATTACTCTATGACCTGCATTGGCTCAGAGCTAGTCAATTCAATTGGTCTCAGTATAAATTCCTGGAGGCGACATTGTTGCAGACTGACTTGTACTGGTTTGTCTCTAACAGATCATGCTATGGTTTTGACCATTTCCAGATTTTGTTGATCATGCTAATGTTTTTTTTACTACTCCATTATGACTTGTTTAGGACCACATAGACTGTGGTTATGTTACGCATTTACAGATAACGAGAAGCAGATGGCAAATTGAGGGAATGCATGCTTAAGTGACTTATCAATAGGTCAGCATATGGATGTGCCTCAGAATAGCTTCAATTCCCTTAATACCATTTCCAGGTATTTTAGCGCACACTGTCAGCACTACTGTATTAGTTCTTCTCCTCAGAGGTGATTTAATGAGGCTCCTTTCTCAGAAGCTGGAGAAATTGTTGCAGTGTTTTTAGGTAGCTTTGCTTATAATTTAGCTGTTCTGGCAAAGATTCATGAATTACATCTTATTAAGATTTATTTTCAGTTTGAGAAACTTCTGTTCAGTGGCTGTTTACCCCAATAAGCGTCACTATAGGATAAAATTAAATATTATACAGCATTCCGGGAAATAAGAGCAAATCTACTTTATCATCTTTAGATTTTCTATATTTAGTCATATGGAAAGAACCTGGTAAACATAGACCATGCACTTTAGCTTTACTTCTAGTAAAACTTTTATAGTACCAGTCAAAAGTTTGGACACACCTGTTCATTCAGTGGTTGTTCGCATTGAAATGTGCACATTGTGCATAAAGACTGAAGGTAGAAAAACCATGAAGGAGTCCATATCAAACAGTAAAGAAACATGTGAAACAAACCAGAGTATATGTTAAACCTTACATTCTTCAAACATTAACTATAGTTTAGGATGAAAATAAAACTTAGTTTCAGATCATCCCTGTAAAATGATGTGCACTGAGCAATCTGTCCCATATTATATATAACAAATATACAGCTGCACTCTGAGACTCTAAGGTGTGCAAACATTAAATATAGAAATTTGGACATGCATTACTGTTAAGGAAATACATTTAAAAATTGAGACAATTAATGCATAAAAAGGCCAGTTTTATGTGAGCCTACCAGCCAGTGTCAAGATGAGTCTGTTTGCCAGGGTCCTACCTAAACATCTCTACCCAGGCTGAAAAGTATGGAATTTTATGGGTAAGTAGGAACCTGCTCATAGAAAACAAATAAATTGAACCTATTCAAATGTGTCTGTTAGGGCGTGCCATCAGTTTTCTCATTTTAAATTATAGGGTCATGCCTTCTGACTGAGCACTGCTTCCCACTGGCTTAAGACACTAATTAATTTTCTATTAGCAGGTTCCTGCTTGCCCATAATATTCTAGGCTTTTCAGTCCAGGTAGAGGCATTTAGGCAGGGACCTGGCAAAGAGATATGCCTTGATGCTGGCTGCTGGGCTCACATAAACCTAGCCTTTTTATGCTCTAAGTGTCTCAATTTTTACATTTATTTCCATAGCAGTAATGCATGTCCACATTCCTATATACAATGTTTGCATACCTTAGTATCTCAGAGTGCAGCTGTATATTTGTGAGGGTATATTTCATGTTCAGTTTTCACCTGTTCACATCTGTCTGTTAGAAAGTGCCGTCAGTGTTCTCATTCCATATTATATAGTGTCCTCTTGTATATATATATATATATATATATATATATATATATATATACATTTCTTATTAAATAGTATCCTCTATTATGTATTGCTCTATGTTATGCATAGCATTGTATATAAGAGGAAAAAATATTACACTGAGCACTTAGGGCATTGCTGTCTTTATTTTACATCTGCAGATGTGCACCCCAGCACCTCTGTGTTAATCACATGACCTATCACATGTTCTCTCAAAGGGAATCATGTGATATGTCATGTGATACACGGGAGGGTTATGCCCTCTGAACTGGGGGGTGCCTTAGCTACTTTTAATCTGCTACTGCCTGTAATGGACAGTTTTTTTAAGCTACGACAACTTCATCTGCACTCTCAATAGTAGCTGACAATTTTTCTCTAAGCAGTGCCTGTGTCAGCTATATGCCACTAAACCCCAATAGTCCTGTTAAGGTACTTGCCAGGCTCTGGAGGGTTAAACAACTGGGTTGAAACGAACCTGGTAGTTGCTTCTGTTAATAACACATTATCATAAAGTCAATCATATGGCACAATTCAGGAAAATCAGTCGCAAATGTGTACATCAAGGTTCAAAGATCATGAGTTCATTTCCACTAATTAGAAAAAAGGGGTTTTGCAGGCGTTCTCTCCTGCCCGATTTGACATCCGATGTGGTGAGGATCCACTGTAACCTGGACAGTACTGTTTTTGTACTGAATCTATCAATTAAAATAGGACCCAGCATTTTCTGTCTTAAAGGGAACCTGTTATCACTTTTTTGGCCTATAAGCTGCGGCCACCACCACTGGGCTCTTATATACAGTATTCTAACATGCTGTATATAAGAGCCCATGTTGCTGTGTAGAACATAAAAAACACTTTATGCTGCATGACGCGCCTACGTCATACACATGCGCCTGCATTGAGGTCCTGGGCAAAGTGCACCTGCGCAGGGCCTCAATGACAGCGCGTGTGTATGACGTAGATTCGTCATGCACCGTGGCTTCAGAATAAGGAAGACAAAGATGGTCGAAGGGGGAGGCGCCGGTCTCGGAGAACGGCGCCACCCATCCGACCAGTCTGCACCGGAGCGACCTTCTAGGTGAGTATTATAAAGTGTTTTTTATGTTCTACACAGCGACCTGGGCTCTTATATACAGCAAGTTAGAATTCTGTATATAAGAGCCCAGTGGTGGTGGCCGCAGCTTATAGGCCGAAAAAGTGGTGACAGGTTCCCTTTAATGTTGAATGGGGTTATTTCTGCAACTATTCTGCCTATTTTACAGTGGTGTCTCTACATACAAGATGTTGGATCAATTCAGATAATATATCTAAACCACCTTTTACTAAGCAAATATTTGGCAGTTCTTAAACTTATACTCATTGGCAAATGTTGCTACAGAATAAATTTCATGTAGTCAATGTTTCTTTCTAGTTATTTTTGTTGTGCTGCTCAATATGGCTATGTACACTGATGAGCAAAAGGGTAACATTGTTTTGACCTTTTGAATTAAAGGCTTCATATCTCACCATCCACTACAGGTTTGAGTGTGAGGCTACCTTCATTTTATAGACAATTATCTCATAATCTATCTAATAAGCTATCTCATAAATAAATTTGACTTGCAACTTATTAGCATTTGATTAGTTATGCAGATTTTTGTCATGTCACTGTTTTGCTCCCAAAAATTAATATTTTTTCTTTTTTTTTTTCTTTTGTTAGTATTTTGTAAAACCACCTTTGGCTTTCAACACAGCATGAATCCTATTCTCTTCATCAGATTCAAGCATGTCTCAAAGGAAATCTGATCCCAGGTCTCTTCTACACGTTCCCAATTTTGGTGCATACTGGTCAACTCACTTGGGTATGTATTCAGCTTTTTCTTCAACTCTACCAAGAAGTGTTCAATTGGGTTGAGGTCAGGGACTGTGGAGGCAAATTCACTACATCTACTTCATTGTTATTGAACCATTTCTTCTCCAATCTTGATGTATACTTTGGGTCTTTGTCCTGTTGTTCTTTTCATACCAATG
This sequence comes from Anomaloglossus baeobatrachus, assembly GCF_048569485.1. Lineage (NCBI taxonomy): Eukaryota > Metazoa > Chordata > Amphibia > Anura > Aromobatidae > Anomaloglossus > Anomaloglossus baeobatrachus. Next base: position 471,855,191 of record NC_134355.1, on the reverse strand, counting down.
TAACTTGAGTGTATGAAGTAACTCACCTTGTAGTGTACTCACATATAGCACACGATTGAGAGCACCATTGATTCTGGCCAAGTATCCAACACCTCTGGCTGTAAAAGAACCCCATATTATTAGGATTTCTCCACCAATCTTGACCGTTCTTTCAGTTTCTCAATATGTTAGCACCTTTTTCCCTTGTTTCTTCCAGAGTACCATTTGCACTCATCCCTGCCTAGTCTATTGACTTTTTTCTCATAGCTCCAAGTCATCCATTTTCAATCTTCCACTGTCCACTTTTTGTACTTTTCTGCAAACTCGAGTCGACGCTTCTTATGACAATATTGGAGCTTAGGCTTATTCACCTTTTTACAGGCTACCATTCCAGACTTGTGTAATGTCTGTCACACGGTGCTTGCACGGACGTCTATGATCTCACTATTACAAAGCATATGAGCCACCTCCACTGCCGTATTTGTCACTCCAAAACTGATAGACCTTGTAATGAGCAGACTCTAATGTTGACTCTGATATTTTGTGCAAGAATGTTATGTGGACTTTTTGCAGTCCAATAACTTAATAATGCACTTTTCCAACTGCTTTTGATGTGAAAATTGTCCCCTTGCCTCGTGGGCCCCTATATGACGACACAGCTTGCACCAATGATTGGTCCGCCCTTGGTGTGCCTATATAAGCCAACTTTTACCACATTTCAGATTCTTCTTGAGTTCAACGGGTGAACAGCAGAGTGTTCACAATAATCATGCTGTGCAAATACTCCTTAATAGATCAGGCAATGCTACATAGGAAAATTGATATGCAAATTAGTTGTCTTCCAGTTTGAAGATAGCCGTCTCTCTAATGCCATCTATTTAAAGTAGCTATAATATAAGGCAAATTTGACCCTTTAAAGAAACTTGCACCATGACTTAGGATGTAGGCCTTCCATAGTCTCCTTTAGGAGGAGACTCTAGTTTGTGAAAGGGTCGGATATTTCCTTATTGGCAAGTTCCTACCATAGGTGGTATTAGCGTGATATTTTTTTCATTTGAAGGAGAGCTATTTTTTATGTCAAGAAATATGAAAAGTTCAACAATTATTGTTATAGAAGAGAAACTAAAGAATGGGGGATTTTTTATTTGACTGCAGGTCTATTCCTTTAGAAACTATTGTAACAGTCATACAACAAGTATTACTCGGAATGATTATTACTGGCAGATACTTCTATATACTGAAACTATTCAAAAAATGTGTGTTTGATGGCTTTCAGGGAAAGTGGGACATTAACTTAGCATTTTATGCAGCTCAAATAAACAATGTAATTTCCAAATGAGGAGCCACGGGAAGCATAAAATCCATTACATTCAAATTCTAATTTGGGAGAACTTCAGAAGTACAGAATCAGGAATAGAGATGTCAGACACTCATCTACTATTTAACACGACAGGAGGCTGATTGTGTTGTCTCGACAACTGACATTCTGTATTCATGCTAGTTGTTTCTTACTTGTCAAGACTAGCCCACCATTAACCTGTCACTTTCCATGACTGAGCGGCCAGAAGATGCAGCTTGCAAGAACAGAGCCTGTGAATCTTTGCATAAAATATAGGTTTGGGACCACAAAACATTAGCAATGAGTATGCAAATATGTTTCCTAATAGAAGCCATACTCCTCTTGGACATGCAGGAGACTTGATATAATTCACCAATAACATTATGTCATGTAATGAGTAATCTACATGGTCTGTGTATGCAAGACATTCCTGAAATAAGCTTTCCGGTTCCGAAGAGAGATGTCATCAATATGATATATGTGTGTCCATTAGTACAGGGATGATATGGTGAGCACTCCACCCTGTGCATCAAAGAAAAGCGCTCAATGGTTCTAGAGCAGAACCTTCATGATGTCAGTACAGTGCGCACGCCTGTGTCATTTGAAAAGTGCCCGGCAGGAGAAGATGCGGTGTGGCAGGGGCCCATACAAAGAGGTGAGGGGTGACTTTTTTTAATAGACTGAGGAGGAGACAATAAGGAGGGGGATGATTGGGATCAGAGCATTATCATGAACGCGGGGAGAGGGGATATTAGGGGGAGGACATTATATGTGAGTTTCAAGTCAACCTGACAGGTCCCCCTATGCCCTCCAGCAACATTCATATCTGTATCTCAAAATGCCCTGTCTCACCAGCTCTGTGTAATACTTTTCACTAAATTAAATGATGAGGAAAAAAATTGTAAATTTCACTGTTTCTGTGCTAATTAGAGCCTTGACTAGTCGATACGGCATTGTTTACCCTGACTAGTCACCTTCTGTTACGGTTGCTGTGGCACTGGAGACTATGTTCGGATTTCTTGCTACTGCACATGTGCGAGCACTGGAGACTATGTACGGATTTCTTGCTACTGCACATGTGCAAGCGCTGGAGACTAAATCCTATCTTGGAGCCATTGCACATGTGCGGGTGACATCATCACTGACACGAGGTCACATGTCTCTGACACCTTCTAAGCTGATTGGCCGCTGGTCATGTGCTTGTGACACGTGGTCACATGTCTCTGACACCTTCTATGCCGATTGTTCGCTGGTCATGTGCTTGTGATGCTTTGCTCGGTGATAGGCCAGCGTGACGTCATTCCTGTCATTCTGGCAGCGGATTGGCTCTGGTGTCCTCCATCTTGGATGAGGCACAAAGTCTATATAAGACCCTGACGCACGCCGCCTGGCGCTCAGTCCTCTTGGTTAATGCATGAGAGTAGACGCTCTGTGCACGTCCCTCTAGGCATCTCTCTGTCTATGCTAGGTGAGAACTACCGGCAGGGTAGCGTTCTTATACCTTACAGCTTTGGCTGCGGTCCGTATCCTTACATCTTAGTGGAGCGGACATAGGCAGGTGCCTGATGCACATGGTCCGGCTGGCCCTTGTGATTCTACTCGTAGGTGGACGTTGCCACTATAGTAACGTTCCTTATACTGCGTCTGGCAGTTGTTCGTATCCTCGCACACTAGGGGAGTGAACATAGGTAGGAGCTTTGTGCGGCTTATGCTGCTGTCCGTCTCTTTTGCACCACTAGTGGAGCGGACCCAGGCAGGTGCCATATCTAGTGGTTCGTGTCCTCGCACACTAGTGGAGCGAACGCAGGTAGGAGCTTTGTGCGGCTTACGCTGCTGTCCGTCTCCTGGCACCGCTAGAGGAACGGACCTAGGTAGGTGCCATTTCACACTCACTGCTTTTGTCTCTGTGACCATTAACAGAGACCATACCATACACCCTCCAAGTAAGGGAGGAATTGCTTTATTTCCTAATTATATTCCTGTGTGAGTTTAACAGAGGTATTGCACTCTGCACTTGTGCTATTACTATTTACAGTGGCACACTTATGTACCCCTTATCCTCTGCCATAGTCTGCAGCAGAGTCTTTGCACGGTGGACCCTGACTGTCTGATATTCCTTTGGGTTTTATTATCAGACAGCCCCCCGTAACACCTTCTTTCCATGTGATAACACCCCTGTGGGCATAATAACATGATTTCCACAAGTCAGTATCACCGCCAGCCCCTGCAAATTTTGTGCATGCGTGTGGCTGTGTTCACTTGCATTGAACCTCTTGTGAAGCAAGTGTACACGTCACGGCTTCAGAGAGGCGCACATCACATGATCGGATGTGCAAAAGCTGTTTCTCTGATCATGTGCAGTGTGCCTCTCCGAAGCTGGGACGTGTACACTCGACTTCAGGTGGGACTCAATATGAGTGAACACAGCTGCACATATGCACAAATTTACTAGCTGCTTGCAATGACACCGGCTTGTGGAAATCATGTTATTATGCCCACGGAGGTGTGATCACATGGAAAGAGGGCTGACTAGTCTAGGGAAACAACGCTGTATCGACTAGTCAAGGCCCTAATTAGAATAGAAATAGCGCACTTTATAAATCTTTTTTTTAAAACATTGATTTTAGTGAATAACATTACACAGAACTGATTAGGCAGGGGATTTGTGTGTTGCCAGACTTTTTTTAGCAGACGGCATACGAACTCCTAGAGTTTCCTTAACTATATAGGTTCCCTTTTTTATGCATAACACTGTCGTCCCTTATTAGCTTCCTCGCTAGTTATGTATGGCGCTGTCCTCTCTTGTTATGTATAGAACCATCTCTTATATAGCATATTCTCATTATTTTATTGTTATTCACAGCGCCGTCTCTAATACTTAATCCTCTCTTGGTAGATATAAATTTACTGCTGATGAAGCAACATCTGACCAGAGGACCAGTCCATCAGCTTCTCCATTAGAAAATAAGTTTACCATGTTACATGAGCAGTCATGTGATTTTATATCTAACAAGAGAGGACACAATGAAATGAAGAAAGAGCACTATAAATAACAAAAATATCAAGAGAATCCAATATGTAAGGGAGGGTGCTGTACATAACAAAAGAGGGCACTATGTAATTTACATGTATGTACTGTGGGGAAAAAAAGTGGGAGAAAAAGTGGGAGAACTTGCACAATTGGTGGCTGACTAAATACTTTTTTTCCCCACTGTACATTTATATCTGCAACTTTGTTGCCATAAAGAAAGTGGGGCCCGGACAAAATTTCTTGCACAGGGCCCCAAGCTGTCAGTGTCCGCCCCTGAGTGAGAGACATTCAGAGACTGTAAGTGGCTCCCACAACAGATGCTACATAGGAATTAAAGCAATATGAAAGGAAAAAAATGAAAATGTAACTTTTTCCTACAAAAATTTTACTTTAGCCCCAAAATTTTGCATTTTCACAAGGGTAACAAGAGAAATTGCACCATACAATTTGTTATGCAATTTCTCCTCAGTATGCTGATACTCCACATGTGGTGGAAAACTACTATCTGGGAGCACAGCAGGGCTCGGAAGGGAAAGACAGCCATTTGACTTCTGGAACTTAAAATTGCCTCGAATCAATAGTGTGTTCCGTTTACTGAGCCACAGATGTGCCTAAACAGTGGAGACCCCCACAAGTAACACCCATTTTGAAAACTAGACCCTAAATTAAACCACGCCGCAGCCAATAATAAAGTGGTAGAAGTCAGAAAAAATCAAGAAATTATCAGGTATCACCCTCATACACCATCGTTCTTGTGCTCCAGGAAGGCTCCCGCATTGGCGAACCACCTCCTGGGCCTGTCCCCTGATGATTCCCTGACATCTTTGGAAGGAAACGCGTCGGGGCTTTTTTTCGTCTGACACTTTCAGATAAGTTTCTGATGTCTCCATCTCATTTTGATGGGGCTGTGTTTTTGTAACTGTTTGGTGTTAGTTTGACCTGTGCAGGGCTTGTTAGGGTCATTCAGGGTCTCCCGTCAGTGAATGGGGGCGCTACAACCCTAGGGCGTCATACCCTCCATTGCTAGGTAGGGAGAGCTTGATTAGGGTGATTTAGGGGTAGTTTATCTCTTCTCCCTCCTAGCATTTGTTACTATAACATACCCTGCATTGTCATATTCTGTGTTTGTTATTGTGGTTTTTGACCTTTTAATTATACTAGATTAAAAGTTACTTTTTTAATGGGGAATAATTTGATTTTGTTTTTTTCTGAAAACCAGACTTTTCAGTTGATTTATCTAGATGTGTAGTGAGCACCTTGAACCCCCAGGTGCTTTACAGAATTTTATAAGGTTGAGTCAAGCAAATAAAAAAATATTTTGTTTTTTCCAATCAGTGCTGCGGCTGGTGACTCTGCCATTGCCTAACTCCAGCCTATGATCCATGCTGTTCTAGCACCGATCATAGGTGGACTTCTATGTTTCAGGCAATTTAATTTGTTTAAACATTAAAATCGCTGTGATGGGCTATTCAGAATTGAACCGGAGGTTCCCATGATGTACATTTCTGTCAATTTGCGGGCCCCCCTTCCAGACCATGACATAAATTTACGTGAAATGTCGGGGTGGAGTTAAGTAACTGTCTGAAAGGTTAAAAGACATAGTAAGAACAGTATTTTCCTCCCCACCATACAAGTTTATTGCTTGCATATCCCAGGTAAAGGATTTCAGGTTCAGCTAATACTGTATTATATAGCTATTATATATATATACTTACTTTTACAACAGGTGCTATTTCAAAGTCAGATGTTTGTTCTGTTTCCACCGCATTTTTCCTGTCTCTGCTGGGATCGACTGGTGACCTGCCATCTGCAGACCTGGAAATAGAGCCATGGACAGATTATATTGTCAATAGTATGGCCCTAAGGCTGGAATCACACAAACAGATTTTGGTCCAGTTTTTTTATTTAGTTCTTTGAGAAAGCTTAAAGGGAACCAATCACCAGGATTTGTATATAACCTAAAGCCAGTGCTATACTGGCACTATCAGGCTGATTCTCTACATACCTGTAGTGGTCAGCTCGGCTGTTTAGGTTTTAAAACCCAAAAAAAGTAAAGTTTATAAAACTGCAGCTTCTTGAGTGACAGCAGCTGAGGATCAGATAATAACTGGGGGGTATTGAGAGTTATCCCTTCCCTCTGTTAGAATTAGCATAAGTATTATACAAACAATTCACTTTTTCCCTTGCAGGACCTGTGTGAAATCATACCCATGTGACCAGAAGGGGTGGGGCCTCAGCCAACAAAAAAATGTTACTTCGTGGTATCTGCTTTGATCCTGCAAGGGAAAACGTGGATTGTTTGTATAATACTTATGCTAATTCTAACAGGGGGAGGGGATAACTATGAATATCCACCCCCCCCAGATATTATCTGATCCTGCTGTCACTCAAGAAGCTGCCGATTTCATAAACTTTATTTTCTTGGGTTTCAAAACCTATACATCTGAGCTGACCACTACAGGTATGTAGAGAATCAGCCTGATAGTTCCAGAATAGCACTGGCTTTAGGTTATATACAAAAATCCTGGTGATTGGTTCCCTTTAAATAAAAAATGGAAAGTATAAAGAAAAGATCTATAAGCCTGATACTTTCAAGTAGTCAACATTACTTTTATTTCTTTTAACTACATTGTACCAAAAAACTATAATCTTATATATTGACAATAGGCTGATCCATCAGAAACATTGCTTACAAATGAGCTGATTATCATGTAGAACCTATGATTTACAGCTTCAAAATCTGCTTTTTTACTATTACAGGACACCACATTTACCATAAGAGCTCTTTCGAAGATCCCTTGGATGATAATTTTCTCTCCAGGACCCGATGACTGTCGCTGCTTTTATCTCCTCGAAAACACCCATCACCCCATTTCTCCAACTGTGTCTGAATATGGACTAAAAGGAAGCAAGAGATCTTCACACAAAAGAGAAATAAAAACAGCTTCTTTTATTTTACGTAGGATTCAGAGCAAAATGGGATATACAGTGATGTGGTAATATATATGTCTATCAATGCATTAGAAAACACACCACTCGGCCTGAAGTATAGATTTACTAAACACTAGAAGTAGACCATAGTAGAAATATAAAAATGATCATAAAATGAAAATTTTATTATGTAATCCTCTGCTCCACCAATAACCTCAAGGCTTTTGTAGGGGGCACTTATGTATTCTAAAAGGGCACGTAATGCTATCGGCCCTAGGAAAACCTTAAAGGATTATTCTAAAAACAAACACAAAAGTCTCGTCATCATATTATTATTTAGCCCCTTAAATAATGCCAATGTTCATTTCTGCGCTTTCTTTTTCTCTTCCCCTTTATCGAAGAGACATAATCTTTTTGTTTTTTAGTCAACACAGATGAATGAGGGTCTGGTCTGTTGTTTGCGGGACAAGCTGTAGTTTTGAATTACACCATTCATCTTATCATATAAAGTAAGGGAAATTGGGAAAACGTTCCAAATGCGATGAAATTGTGAAACTAAATGCATTCTGACAGTTTTCTGGGTTTTATTTTGCAATAAAAATGACCCGATAGTATATTCTCCAGAAAATTATGATTACAGCCATACCAAACATTGAGACTTTTTTAATTTTATTTTAGTGACTTAAAAAAATTCCTAACATTTTTTTATATAGCACTATTTTGCCATGTAGCAAGCAGAGGTCACAACTCAATACAGTATATGTCTATGAGAGCCTTGTTCTGGCCTTGTTCTGGCTCTCATAGACTTGCATTGAAATCTTGTGATGTAATTTCTGACTTTCAGCCACTCAGAAGTTACGGTCACAATATGGCACAGCAGGAAGGAGCGGTGTTGGTAAAAGGTGAAGACACCAGAGAGTGAGTATAACACCAGATACAGGATACTTAGATTTCAACCTCAGTTCCACTGTGAGTGTGAGACAAGGGTCATGCGACTGTGATCCGATATTGCAATCGGATCACAGTTGTGGAGGAGAAGGAGCACTTTCTCCCTCTCCTCCACGACCTGTCTCTGCATACATTATACTACAATCAGATGATATGCGAGTGCAGTGCGATGTTTCACATGCACCCAAAGACTTGTATGGATGCATGTGAGCCGGGACTCGCTGACAAATGCAGCATGTCGGGTAACCATCGCAACAGATGCTGGAGCTTCCGCTGTCAGCCGCTTCTTAAAGACAGCGTGCTGACCAGTCAGAGGCAAGCGGCTCTTGCCTTTGACGTCAGCGCGTTGGCAGCGAAAGCTTTGGCATTGGTCACGATGGTTACCCAATACACATCCTGTACCGGTGAACTACAAGACCCAGGAGGCTGGCGAGGGAATGGAAGGTAAGGTGAGCATAATATGTGTGTGCGTGTGTTTGTGTGTGTTTATGTGTGTTTCTGCGTGTTTGTGTGTGTTTGTGCGGACTGCAAGATCGAGTCAGAGTGCGGTGAAAGTACGGAACCAGCAGTGTGTGCGGTGAGTATTTGCTCATACAGCAAAACTTGCTCGTAAACTGAGTTACAAATTTACAGCAAGCTTTGCTCGTATAGCGAACTACTCGCACACCAAGTTACTCGTAAACCAAGGTTCCACTGTACTACCTTACTGGACCTCTGCCTTTTTGCAGTACTGCTGCTCATATCCCTTGATGGTCTTCCTTTTTCAGCAGGGGATGCCATTTAACTAATGCAGCCAATAAGCAGCCACTAGTTGGCTGCAGCAGTCATGTGCCCTATAGGCTGAAAGAGAGTGGTTGGAGACTGTTTTTTCTGGCTTAGATATCATGTAATTGGTGCAAATAATCAGTGGCTGCTGAATGGCTATGGCAGTCAGCGATGTTCACTTCCTGAAGAGGAAGGTAAAAAACTGCAGAACACATGGGCAGTAGTACTGAGGTCTGATAGGTGAACATATGAATTTTTATTGTAATACCATCATAGGCCCTTTTTTTAAAAGTATAAAATGCAGAGTCCACCTCTTCTACGAAACATATGGTTCATTACATTGAGTTAAGGTCACAAAATGTATTTGGGTTAAGGTATCTTAGACTCTTATGAAAATGGCATGGTTGTCTGCAATAATGGTAAGCAAAGTTCACCACACTCTATAGACCATACCCACAGTATATTGTGACATTTTCTAACTGGTAAATCAGACATGAGTTATGCTGGATTACCACATCAGACAAAGTGTGGATTGTCAAGCATGGACTGGCCGCGGGTGTCGTGGTCCGAACTTGTAAACCTCATACTGTATTCCACGTCATACATAGCCAGCTCTAGTCACTTATATAAGATATACTGTATAATGCACTGCAATAGAAATGTAAGCATAATATGGACTGCAGATTTTTATGACCTGAAAAACTGCTGCCAGCATGGATATAATACTGAATATATTTAGAGGTGGAATTTTAGAAATAGCTTGCTTTATATTCACAGACGCAGCCGCTGTCTGACCATTGAACCAGTCAATATTGTGCTGACATCTCTGACAAACTAATAGATATACTGGAATGCACAATTGTTTCAATATACCAGTAATATAGAGAAAAAATACTATTTCCTACACTTTACCCTGGCCAAATTTAGAGTAAATTGACTTTATCAAAAACCATGAGGATTTTTTTATAATTGGGAAGTCCGGCAACCTATGGGCTACAAGTTACCAACAGAATTTTAACATTTTCTGTGAGTGTGAAAGCAGATGAAAGAACAGTAAATAAGTTATAACATTTCACATTTAATCCCTGTAGGTCCCACTATTGTGTGTCCCACTGATTAGGAGAATGAGATTTTATAGTGCCCCGCTTGAGTGGAGAGATGGCCCTGGATGGCATAATCCCATTTATTATCTATGGGACAGCTGGAGCCAGCGAATAGCACGTTATTGCCTATTTTGTGGACAGTTACTAACTTGCTATGATGGGAATAACCCATTAAGAAACTTTTATAAGCAGGGAGATAATCTCTAGCAGTTGTAATACCAATTACGAACATGGTAATAGATGCTTTAGTGGTGGGACTCAGGGACATTTCTTTCGAGAGATTCTGGTGGCATCCATCTCTAATGCATTTATAGCTTTTTTCTGGTATAATGAGTTACAGGACATTTGTAATTATGCATATTTAAGCTTTTACATTACAGACAACACAGGTAAAATGTATTCAGACTTTTTCTTTAAAGAGGTTATCCACTATTTCGACATTGATGGCCTATCCCCGCACCCTTGCCGATCAGCTGCTCTCGGTACTGGTAGCGGCAGCAGGTGACTGGAAATGCTCAGTTCCGGAGAGGACCCATCTTTTAATAGTGGCCGCAGCCTGGTACTGCACATTTGCCTCCTATTGATTCAAACAGGAAATGGATGTGCAGTACCTGGCTGTGGCTGCTGTCAATTCATGGGGGAGGTCCGGACCTGAGCATTTCTAGCTTCCTGCTGCCACCACCGACACCTGGAATAGAGGATCTGTGGGAGAGTGGGGTGTCAGTCCCAGGCCAATCAGACATTGATGACCTATCCTATGGAGGGGCCCTCGATGAAAAATTAGTGGACAACCTCTTTAATATCAAAGGAATCTTCAAACTTTCATTTAAAAAAACAAAAAAAAACAAAAACAGCTTAAAATTGTTGAAATGGTAAAAAACTAAATAAATAACCAATACTGACAGCCTGTCCCAAATCCAGGGCACTTGCTCCACTGGACCCTCCAATTTTTGTTTAGCATCTGAATGTTGCGGTTCATCAGTGTCAGCAGTTGTCACCTGCCGAACTTCTGGCTCAGTGATGGGAGCCATAATGCCAGAAGTATTGATTGTAATTACTGTGCCTACTGATTGAATGCAGTAACCACATGTTGACCACTTTCACACAAAGATAGAAAGGACAATCAGAGAACCAATGTTTGATTTAGGGGAAAATATGGATATGAAGGAAACTTTTTTTTTTTAAATAAATGTTGGATGAGCCCTTTTATATTTATACCATTTGCAGCTGTTAAACTTTTCAGGTGTGAATAACCTCTTTAACATTTAAATTTGTGCCTTAACTGCCTAAAAGCGAACTGTTAAATGCTTAGCCATATCTACAGTATCACCCCTCCATGTACAATTCTCTTCCACATATTGGAAGCTACATGTGTATTGCAATCATTACCTAAATCCAAAGAACATTTTTCTGGAATTTTTATAGATTTTGTGCTTCTTTCAGCCTCCGGTTTAATGAGGTCAGAGTCATCCACCTTCTTTTTGATGGATTGTCCTTTAGAGGGTTCCCCTTTTAGAACTGTTTCTGATTTTTTCCCTTTAGTCTGAGGTGGTGGAATTGGTTCACTCAAATCAAGAAGATCCAAACCTGGAGATAAAACTAAAGAGAATTTCAAGTTTATAATTTTAGTAATTGTTATCTATGTAAATAATTATCATTGTATATTCTTTTTTTGTACAATTTTAATTCTAAGCAAATTGGAAGGTGAGTGGTTGAATCATCAGTATTTTGCACCTATGTTGCTTCCATCTCTAATAAGGCGTTTTGCTGTGTCTCTTTGGGGCATTAATTTCTGTGACCTGGGCATGTAAACATTGTTTCCCTTTTTATCTGTGGTAATTCTTACATTTTTAGTGAAATTTCAATTCCTCTTTCTGCAGTTTAGCTTTTAATTTTACTGTAGGTACTCACAAGACACTGAGGACCCTTTCAGTTCATTTTTTTCTCATTAATGTACACTCTGCACCCCATCTTGACAAAAAAAACCCCAGAAATCGAGAAATTTTTGAAAATGTATTAAACAAGAAAAACTGAAATATCACATGGTCATAAGTATTCAGACCCTTTGCTCAGTATTGAGTAGAACCCTTTGAGCTAGTACAACCATGAATCTTCTTGGGAATGATGCAACAAGTTTTTTACACCTGGATTTGGGGATCCTCTGTCATTCTTCCTTGCAGATCCTCTCCAGTTCCATCAGATTGGATGGTGAACGTTGGTGGACAGCCATTTTCAGGTCTCTCCAGAGATGTTCAATTGGGTTTAGGTCAGGGCTGTGGGTGGGCCAGTCAAGAATGGTCACAGAGTTGTTCTTAAGCTACTCCTTTGTTATTTTAGCTGTATGCTTAGGGTCATTGTCTTGTTGGAAGGTGAGCCTTCGGCCAAGTCTGAGGTCCAGAGCACTCTGGAAGAGGTTTTCTTCCAAAATATCTCTGTATTTGGCCGCATTCATCTTTTGTTCAATTGCAATCAGTCATCCTGTCCCTGCAGCTGAAAAACACCCCCATAGCATGATGCTGCCACCACCATTTCACTATTGGGATTGTATTGGGCAGGTGATGAGCAGTGCCTACTTTTCTCCACACATATCACTTAGAATTATCACCAAAATATTCTATCTTTGTCTCATCAGACCAGAGAATCTTATTTCTCATAGTCTGGGAGTCCTTCATGTGTTTTTTTGCAAACTCTATGCAGGCTTCATATGTCTTGCACTGAGGAGAGGCTTCCGTCGGGCCACTCTGCTTTAAAGGGCTGGCTGGTGGAGGGCTGCAGTGATAATTGACTTTGTGGAACTTTCTCCCATCTCTCTACTGCATCTCTGGAGTTCAGCCACAGTGATCCTGAGATTCTTCCTTACCTCTCTCACCAAGGCATTTCTCCCATGAATGCTCAATTTGGCTGGACGGCAAGGTATAGCAAGAGTTCTGGTGGTCCCACACTTCTTCCATTTAAGGATTATGGAGGCCACTGTGCTCTTAGGAGCCTTGAGTACTGCAGAAATTCTTTTCTAACCTTGGCCAGATCTTTGCCGTGCCACAATTCTGTCTCTGAGCTCCTTGGGCAGTTCCTTTGACCTCATGATTCTCATTTGGTCTGACATGTACTGTGAGCTGTGAGATCTTATGTAGACAGGTGTGAGCCTTTCCAAATCAAGTTCTATCAGTTTAATTAAACACAGCTGGACTCTAATGAAAGAGTAGAACCATCTCAAGGAGGATCACAAGGAAATGGACAGCATGTGACTTAAATATGAGTGTCTGAGCAAAGGATCTGAATACTTATGACCATGTGATATTTCAGCTTTTCTTGTTTAATAAATTTGCAAAAATTTCTACATTTATGGATTTTTTTCTGTCAAGAAGGGGTGCAGAGTGTACATTAATGTGAAAAAAATGAACTTTTTTGAATTTACCAAATGGCTGCAGTGAAATATATATAGTGCTGGGCAACCTGCCTAATCTAATAGTATGGGCATCACTAATAGACTGTTAGCCAGACACTATACACCAACATGTGTGAACAGCACCCTATACAAGCCTTTTTTGTGTACAATTTTAATACTAAACAATCACCACCTCCATAACTAGGTAGGTTGTTACTAGTTGTCTCATTAGTATTTTGTACCTGTATGCCTCCATCTTTATTAAGGCTCCTTACTGCATCCTGTTAGTGCATTTGTTTCTGTGATCTTGGTAGGTAAATGATTTTGCCCCTTTTTTGCTGTGTTAATTCTATATTTTAATTTGTGAAATGTATTGTACTAATGGTTTTATACAATGAATTTTAAGATAGATTTTCAGTAGTCTTTTTTTGCTTCAAACAATTTTACATAGTGGTCCTAACAGTTAGCTCTACCTACCTCTGTATACACAGTTTTACTGAGTGACTAGAAGGACCTGTGCTGATGGGGTGGGGCCTCAGCCACCAGAAAAATAATGTTTCCAGGTATCAGCTATGTTTGCTGAGGTCCCACCTCTTCTGGTCACATGGGTATGACATCAGCAGATGTCCTTCTAGTCACTTAATAAAATGATACTATAATAGAAGGAGCATAAATAACAGATGAAGGACGGAGAGGTGGGGGGCGGGAATTACTATGAATACCCACCTCAGCTATCAGCTGCTCGACACCTGCTGCCACTCAAAAAGCTGCTCATTTTACAAACTTTACTCGCTTGTGTTTCAAAACCTGTACAGCCTAGCTGACAACTAAATGTATGTATAGGATCAGCCTGATAGTGCCAGTATAGCACTGGCTTTATGTTATATAGGAAAATCTTTGTGATTGGTGCGCTTTTAAAAGCTGAATTTCTCCTGTATATGGGACTAGTATACCAGCCCCAGTTACGGGGGCAAATCAGCAATAAAAATAATGTATTAATATGTTGAAATGCTCACCATAGGTTTTTTAAAACCATATTGAGGGCACAGTGTGTAAAATAAATGGAAAAAAATCAAAAATAAAACTATCAAAAATAAAAATATAAAAAATGAAACACCACCAGCCAATTTGATGTTTATAGTCCTGCCTATGTTAAAAAATATATGTCCAATATACAAAAATAATTTCTATGGAAAGGGGAATAATAGAATTTTTAAAATTACTTTTTTTAGCGGTCCTTTGTAGTTAAAATAAAAAAATGGGAAAAATAGACTCATATATCCTATTTTCCTATACAATTTAACCCAATATCAGCAAAAAAACCCCCAGAATATAAAAATGACATAAAAAAATTGCATATTCATCTCTTAGAATTTTTTTTTCATAGTAGTTAAAATTGCATGTATTATAAAACCCCAAAATCTAACTGGTTGGGAATGGGGCAAAATGACCCAGTCCTGAACTGATTAATGCATGCAGTTTTTATAGTGCAATTTGGTTACAGACCGACTTTAAGTTTTTGAACCTCATAAATCAATAGGCTACATTTCATTATTCTATGCACTAATGTTTGGGAGTTTATTTTCTATGGGCAGCAACTAGAAGAACGCATTGTGTAGGTGAAAATGAGTTAATATGGAAAGCTGAGCTTGCCAGACTAGAAGGGTTTATGTGCATAGCTCTAAAATCTGCTACAGAAAATACAAAAATCCATCTGGAGTCCCTGCAGATCTTGGCATCCAATTGTGTCTGATATTCTTAAATTAAACATAACACATTCTTCCAGACTATGGAAACAGCTGGTCTTGGTCAACTGGGGAGTCACAGTGCAATACATTCCAGTAAAATAATTGTGTGATTACATGGTACAGTTATCATTAATTCATGTAAACTAAATGTGGACAATTCTATCCGTGTTAGCAAAACTGAGCTTATTTTAACATGTCAGTACAAAGCAGCTCTGTTTACTGAATCCCGACGGGACTGAGGCTTCAAGTTTACTACGCTGGAACATAATTGTGATTACTGGGATATTTGTGAATTAAATGTACCAGATCACATTTGAGAATATACTCTAATTCATTGAAAAAATGTTGGTGAAGATACAAAAAATGGTAATTTTTATAATATTTTGCCTCCGTTTTTTAAAAAATGACTCAAATCAGATACACAGTGCTGTAAAATATTTCTGAACAGCAATACTGCTAAAATATATAAAACATAAGTAAAATCATTCATTTTATGTGTAATTCGTGCTCTGAAGTTTTCAAGTGATTTATCATATAAGTTCTACTAAAAGTTCTGAAACTCCTATCCTTGCTGCAGGGGCTTGATCCCTTTGACCTAAGAGGGACCTCAGCTCAGCCAAGTGGTTGATTTGTGAACTCAAATGTTTTTGGCTTTTTAGCTGTAAAAATTGCTATATGAAGTGTATTGTAGTTTATATGTGACTCTGACTTTGTTTCATTTCCCAGCTTGGGAGACAAATGAAATGACTGGACCATCAAGCTGTGGATTACGCTTTGTAAAGGAGAGAATGGAAGAGTTTCTAAGTTGGGAATTCGCGCACAATTGTCGGCTTTCAGTGGAACATAAACACTTTTTTTTTTAACAATCATGATTCCAATTTTATACAAGCTGCTTTTTATCTTTTTTATTTTCAGATGGAGTAATGGCTGCCAAAAGAAATGATTCTATCCCGGAGACAAGAGTTGATTACAGTATACAATTACCTGCTGTATTTGAAGTTACTGGCCTGGCCTTTGCTTCTGATTTGGTTTCGCACAGAAAGTCATCAATAGATGGGCTGAGAAGAGGCCTGCTTTCTTGTTGTTCATTCACCAGCTGGAAATTGAATAGAAAAATAAAATAAAAGAAAAAAAAAACAGAAAAAATTCTGTCAGAGTAATCACTGGCAGAAAACTCCAGTTGATGAAAATTGAGCTATTCCAGAGAAACAGCATGTCTATGAAGCTTGCATGCTAAGAATATTAGAATAATTACTCCAAGTGCCCGGGGTTGGTTACTATAGTGATATACAGCTACTGTCAATAGAAATCAACCTTAACTCATGCAAATGTAAAAAATTAAAGAAAATGTAATAAATAGAGATGAACGAATACTAGATATTCAATTTTGGATTATTCGGACCAAATACCTAGTACTAGTCCAGTATTTGTCACTAATAATGAACCTAATGCAAGTCAATGGGGAAACCTAGCATTTTTCTGGAAAATCTTCAAGAAAAATGCTCGGATTCCCAATTGACTTGCATTAAGTTTGTTTTTCGTGATGAATACTGGACTAGTACTAGGTATTTGGTCCGAGTAATCTGAACTCGAATATTTTAATTTTTCACTCATCACTACTAATAAATTTGAGTAAGAGTTCATAGACAGATGATTTGTAAAGGTATATATACATGTGGCAGATTGCAGAGATATTTGTGAATGTAGTAGTTGTCTGAATGGAACCTGTAGAAATCCATGTGTTTTTTCCCAAAATATACCCTTTTAGATGTATGGAGCTCAATTCAATCAAGGAAATTTGTGCAACCAATTTGCTCAAACTGTGTAAAAATACTGGGTTTCCAAGATTTGATTTTAAGGACCTTAGTTGTGAGAGATATGATATTTTATGGCTTTGCCCATGCCCAGTTGGGTTCACATAACGTCCGTGCATACAATGTTAAAGAGAACCTTTCACGTGATTCATGCTGCCAAAACTAAGGGTGGCATGAATCAAAAAATGACTGCATGATTGCAGCTCCAGCGTTTTCTAAGAAAACATAGGTAGAAGATCCGGTCAGGGACCATAGGGGGAAATGAGACTAAGTCTTAACCAAGAATCTGCAAAAACATTAGTGCATGCCCTCATCATCTCCTGCCTCGACTACTGCAACCTCCTGCTCTCTGGCCTACCTTCCAACACTCTTGCACCCCTCCAATCTATCCTAAACTCTGCAGCCCGCTTAATCCACCTCTCCCCTCGCTACTCCCCAGCCTTGCCACTCTGCCAATCCCTTCACTGGCTTCCCATCGCCCAACGACTCCAGTTCAAAACATTAACCATGACATACAAAGCCATGCACAACCTATCTCCTCCCTACATCTGTGACCTAGTCTCCCGGTACCTACCTGCACGCAACCTTAGATCCTCACAAGATCTCCTTCTCTGCTCCTCTCTTATCTCCTCTTCCCATAATCGTGTACAAGATTTCTCCCGCGCATCCCCCATACTCTGGAACGCTCTACCTCAGCACATCAGACTCTCCACTACCATGGAAAGCTTCAAGAGGAACCTCAAGACCCACCTCTTCCAACAAGCCTACAACCTACAATAGCCCTCAGTCCAGTAGACCACTGCACAACCAGCTCTGTCCTCACCTATTGTACCATCACCCATTCCCTTTAGACTGTGAGCCCTCGCGGGCAGGGTCCTCTCTCCTCCTATACCAGTCTGTCTTGTACTGTTAATGATTGTTGTACGTATACCCTCTTTCACTTGTAAAGCGCCATGGAATAAATGGCGCTATAATAATAAATAATAATAATAATAAGTCTGGCGCCACCTCCAACCGGCTTCTCCCTGCTCCATTCTATTAGGTCTGCATTAGAGTTAGATATAAAATGAATAGTGTCTACCACGCCCATCAGCTCAGCCATGATCTGAAGTGCCCATACTGTATATATAATATCAGTTTCAGTAAGTTCAATCTGAGGATTTTTAGTCTGAGATGCAAATTTTTGAATACACTGATTAAAAATGTTGCTCCATTCCCTCACCCATGTAAATACTGTATGGAATTTGTTTGCAGTCTGTACCACACATGAATTACAGTACATGATCTTATTAATGATTACATGCAATTTTGTGAACTTACTGTAATGGAAAAAGAGCAAAACTTTCCAACAACTCTCAATTGATTCCATTATTTTTTAATGACCAGGCCCATTTATGGCTTATACTAGAACTGAGGTGACTTCTTTACACTGACTCTGATTAAATGATGATGTGATTTTATATATTAGATTATAATACTATTTGCAGCTTGTTTTTTAATTTAGTATTTTCAGCATATAACCAACTAGAACCCTGATGACCCCAATGTGGGTATGAAGCGCACTTTGTATTCTTTTGCCTGTTGTAAGGACCGCGAGTGCTGTAATGCAAACTTTCCAAATAGACCATGTGGCACAAATGGACCTGACCTGCATATAAAGTTCAGTAAGAAAGTGAGAGAGACAAGACAAGGACATGAGGTTATTCATTGAAGATGTGAGTCATCTAAAACTCATCCAAAGAATATAAAATTTCCTTTTTGATCTTGTAAATAGTAATCAATCTTGTAAATAATTTTCCGTTATAACATACAGAAAATGTATTTTATGTTATTACATTATTGATGTGGAAACACTGCTCTGTCAACACAAGGACTGATGTGAAAAAACTAGTGCTGACATCAGTCAGTAACTTTATCAGAATTCGACTTTTATTTTTTCAAAGCATGTTAGATCATAAAAGCAAAGATAAGGTTGGCTGTCATGACAAACATCTCTGGATGAATCCACATTAGAGTAGGATATGTGCGCACTTCAGTATTTGCAGCAGAATTTTCAAATGCAAAAATCAGAGTGTTAGGAAAAATGCTCTGAAAAATAAGTGAATTTTTGTTGCGTTTTTGTGTTAGTTTTTGATGCAGATTTCATTGGGTTTTTCCCCCATTCATTGGAGTGGATGAAAAACATAACGCTGTAAAAACACTGAAAGAATTGACATACTCTTATTTGAAAAAAAAACGCTTTGAAGATTAAAATCTTCAAGGAAAAAAATAAGCTGCAAGTGAATGAGATTTCCGAAATCTCACTCACTTTCCTGACACTATAAAATGCTGCATTAAAAAAACCCCACAAAAAAACACAGCAAAAACGTAACATGCGAATAAGAAATTGTGTAAAATATTTCCCGAATCAATACATTTCTTTACTAAGAATCTGCAAAAACACTAGGGCATGCTCTCATCATCTCCCCCCTCAACTACTGCAACCTTCTACTCTGTGACCACCCTTCTAACACTGTTACACCTATCCAATCTATCCTAAACTGTGCTGCCCAACTAATCGCTACCTCTCCTCTCTGCCAAAACCTTCACTGACTTCCCATTGCCCAGAGACTCCAGTTCAAAACCATACCCATGACATACAAAGCCATCTGCAACCTATCTACTTCATACATCTTTGACCTAGTCTCCCGGTCAGAAGATCTCCTCCACTCCACTCTTATCTCCTCTTCCCACAATTGCGTACAATTCTTTCATGCATCCCCTATACTTTGGAACTCTCTACCTCAACATATCAAACTCTCACTAGAGGGGAAACCTTCAAAAGGAACCTAAAAACCTAGCTTTCCGACAAGCCTACAACCTGCAAAAACCCTTGTTCCGCTATACCACTGCATGACCATCTCTACCCTCACCTACTGTATCCTTACCAATTCTTTACAGACTGTGAGCCCTTGCTGGCAGGGTCCTCTCGTCTCCTGTCCCAATCTTGTAGTGTTCATGATTATTGTACTTGTACCTGTTATTTATACCCCTTTTCACATGTAATGCACCACGGAATAAATGGCGCTATAATAATAATAATAATAATAATAATAATAATAATATTATAAATATAGATAGACAAACCCAAGATACAAGGTTCAGTATGCAATGTTTCACTGAAATAAAGTTTCCAAACAATTAGTTTTGTAAATCAGTGGACATAACAAACATTGTGGTAAATCTGCATTGTGGGATTTTCTCTGAATTAAAAATTCTGAGACATGTCACATAGTCTGAGAACATGAATCGAATATATTCTTATGGGAGGCTATTTTTAGAAGTGGTGATCATCTTCTGAGACATTCAGGGTGAATCTAAGTAGAAAATCAGCAGAGTCAAGAAACGTGTTGCAAGAGAAATGTCACAGGAGATAGCCGAGGGTCACTCAAAGTAGGGAATGTTGTAAAAGTACAAAAAACCTCCAATTCTTTTGACAATAAAATCTAAGCTGGATCAATGGAACATCATTGCTAGAATAAACTGCAAGAAGAGGAAACTGAATTTAGGAAAAAGAGAAAGAAAGTAAAAAACATAATGAAAAGAAAAATGTTGTGTAATAAAGAAGTTTCCAAACGTATTGTTTCCAAAAGTAGCATAAATGAATGCTAGGCAGAGAGCAAAACATGAAGGAGGACATAGTAAGTAGCAAGCAAGAGTCAAGGAATTAACTGTGATGTGCCCCATACTGTGTAAAGTACACACATACATGAGAAATTCCTGATCTCTGGCCTCAATGCAGGACAAATTTAGAGCAGCAGCAACATGGAGGAAATTTAATAGCAGAAACGAGCAGTGTAGCTGTGAATCCAGCATTGGGGGGTGAGATAAACTCTTACCAGAAAGCATCACAACAATAGGTAGAATCATTGCACTTGCTGCTATATAAAAGTCCTTGCTTCATTACAAATGCATAAAAGGTGAGGGGGTCCAAGACAAGATGCTGGCACTCCAGAGGTTCTCAGGACCCGTAGAAGCGCAGCAGCATGAAACAGCCAGCGTCCTCTGGAGTGCCAGCATTTGATCTCAGACCCGCTCACCTTTTATGTATTTACAATAAAGCAAGGACTTTTATATAATAGCGTGTGCCATGATTCTACCTTCTCTTATGATGATCTTCGCTGGACTGTTTCCCTCCTGGTGAGCACCGCTGTACAGAGCCTTGGTAGTTATTGTTGCTCCTCCTGTCCCCCGCAGTATTTAATTAGGTGACCCGGCAGTGTGGTACCCCATCTGTTTTTTCATTTTCAGAAAACAGCTGACTGAGTCTGTGAGTGTCTTTTTCTCTTTCACTCTGTTACTCATCCAGTCCCTTCTACTCGTCTCTTTCCTCTAAATACACTTTAATACTCAACGAGCTATACAAAACCTTAGATTCAATGTAGTTTGTTTAGTTATGTAAATAAAAGTAATTACTTTGATAGGTAAATTGGTTGGATAAATACTAAATACAAGACAGTATTTGTAAACACATTAATTCTTTTCATTCAGTCCGATTTTCACAAGTGTATAAAATTGAACACCTCAAGTTCTAACAATTTCACTCAATTTGAGCGTTGTACCCTAAAGGGTGCTTTACACGCTGCGATATCGGTAACGATATATCGTCGGGGTCACGTCATTAGTGACGCACATCCGGCGCCGTTAGCACCATCGCAGCGTGTGACACCAAGGAGCGACAATCAACGAGCACAAAAACGTGAAAAATCATTGCTCGTTGACACGTCGCTCCTTTCCTTAATATCATTGCTGCTGCAGGTACGATGTTGTTCGTTGTTCCTGCAGCAGCACACATCGCTATGCGTGACACCGCAGGAGCGACGAACATCTCCTTACCTCCATCCACCGGCAATGAGGAAGGAAGGAGGTGAGCAGCATGTTCCGGCCGCACATCTCCGCCCCTCCTCTGCTATTTGACGGCTGCCGTGTAACGTCACTGTGACGCCGAACAAACTGCTCTCTTAGAAAGGAGGCGGTTCGCCGGCCAGAGCGATGTCGCAGAACAAGTATGTGCGTGTGACGCTGCCGTAGCGATAATGTTCGCTACGGCAGCGATCACCACATATCGCACCAACGACAGGGGCGGGTGCTATCGCTCGCGACATCGCTTGTCATCGCTAGTGATGTCGCAGCGTGTAAAGCACCCTTAATAGTATTATAGTATTATATAATATTATTATAGTATTATAGTAATTGAATTAAAAAATTGAAGCATTTAGTAGCCACAATAAGCCACCATGTCTTCTGTTCCCCAATTACTGTCCCTCATTGCACAAAGCAAGGTTAATAAAGGCATAGTTGGGTAAACTTGGTGTGGAAACACTTACCTGACCACAAACAGCCCTAAACTCAACCTCATCGATCACCTTTAGAATGTACTAGATCAAAAATTGTGAGCCAGGCCCTCTCATCCAACATCAGTGTCTGATGTCACAAAAGCTCTCACGAATAAATAGGTAATAATTCCCACAGATACATTCCAAAATGTAATTTTGTAGAAAACCTTCCTAAAAGTGTGGAGTCTTTTTTTAGCTGAAAAGGGTGACCTATCACCATACTGATGGGTTTTCTCAGCTTGTTAAATGGGCAAATTTGCAATTTACCTTCTACTAAAAATTCTTGTGTTCTCAAGAATGGAAGGATTTCCAAGTTTATAGCGAAAAGATGTAGAAAAGATTTTAAAGGGAACCTGTCAGTTCCTGTATGCACCCAGAACCAAGAGCAGTTCTGGGTACATATTTCTAATCCCTGCCTATATTTCTAATCCCTGCTTAGCAGTGCCAGCCTATAGCAGCAAACACACCCCGTGTGGATTTGCTAACATGTTAATGAATGTGCAGCATCAGAGGCATGGTCGCTCACTTTTCTGCTGTCACCGCGGCCGACGCTGGTTTTGGTCTCAGTGCGCATAATCAGAAGTCCCTGGTCATGCGCACTATGAAGCTGGGTGTATGTGTCCCGGCTTCAAACTGGTGTATTGCGCATGACTGAAAGTCCGGGGACTTCTGATGATGTGCACTGACCCGAAGCCCAGCGTTCTGAGGCAGTGCAACGGACACAGGTACATGTGTCATTGCCGACGATAACGCTGGCAATGGGCATTGAATAGCATGTTAGCCTACCCCTGTAGGCGTGCTAACATGCTAAGAAGGCAGAATGAGTGCAGGAACTAACACCATTGCGACAAGTCCCTGCACCCATTAACATATCATAAAGGATTTTTAGAAATATGTGTGTTACTACAAGCTGGGACAATTAGACAGTAATTAACAATATGCACCCAGAACTAATCGTGGTTCTGGGTGTATGTTGGACCTGACAGGTTCTCTTTAAGGAAAAGAGCATACAGGACTTGCAGGTTCAATGCTTTACAGCCTGCTCTCACAATTCTGAAGCAGATAGGATTGCTACATCTGACCACCTTCAATCCCCTTGCTTTTCTCCCATGCTGTAGAGGCAAATCTGCCTTTACTAGCAGCCCGGAATAGAGTACAAATCAGAGCTACGGTGTGACCATGCTGCTGGTCCAACCTGTCTTCTGGAGTGCCCTGCACCGCCCTTGGCAAAGAAGGAAATCAGGGGCTTGGAAGTGGTGCATGCCTGAAGAATTAACATTAGAAAAAACATTTAGTACCTGTGGACTTGGGATATTAGAATTTATAATTGGATGTCATTAGCTCCTGTAGGCGTAATGTGTAGGTGTCCCGATACTTTTGTCCTTATAGTGTATTTTAATTGAAAAGAAAATCTAGCGAAGTAACAGAAATGACCTATTTTTAAATCTTTCATCTGAATAAATAATGCGATCAATAAAACCTTGTTTTCAAATGCCGTGTAGAATTTGAGCTACTTCCCTGAAACATTTGTGTATTTGTCCATGCTAATGTGATTAACCAACATGATTTCTAAAGAACTAAGCTGGGAGCCCTTGGAGGAGAAAGCCTGTGTGGGAGTAAGGTCTATTTCATTAAATGTTGTCACTGATCATGCAGCTTACACTCGCTGTAATCTTGCCATGATTTAACAGTTCACTGGTCTTTTGGCAACTGAGTATATCTTTTAGTCTGTAGAAAAGCCGGGGTGAATATGACTTGATTCAGTTTATTAGTCTGCCATACTGAGGTGACAGTAAAAACTGCATAGCAACAATCACCTGGGTGTAATTGAAATTGAAATCCCAGAATTAGATGGATCTTCTCGAGAAACTTCTCATATGTGATGGTGATTAAAATAGATCTGCTTTTACAGCACACCGAGCATTATCACTTGCAAGAAAATGATGACGCTACTCATTTTTCTGCTTGTAGTTAATTAGATCTGTACTTTACATGTTCACAAGCCATTTCAATAAAGAAATGCTAATTATTTCTGAATTATAGGAATTATTTTATTTTTAATTACATTTTGCTGAAAATTGTTGAATTTCCAATGGGCTATATCTAGTGATTTTAGTGTGAAACATGTTGTCTCATCACATTGCATGATTTAAAGGGAATTTGTCACCCTTTTGCAATTTTTTATTTATCAATATGCTCATACAGGTGGCATAAAGGTGAAATTAGCCATATATGTATGCCTCCTGGATGAGGGGTCATTTAGCAAAAACTCTCTTTTATATCTTCTAACCTCCAGGCTATGGGATGTGTGCTGCCTGGAAGATAAGCCAGCCTCTGGTCTTCATTATACAGGATTTCTCCTCCCCTTCTCTTCCCTAGTGTTCCTGTGACTTCAGGTGCGCGGCTGGGAAATTTCACACCTGTGCATTCTTCCTGCCATCCCTCCGTGCACTATTCCGCCCTTCTGTGGGCACATGCTTCAATTTTGCTGTGAGCTGGGGAGTCACTTCTGCTTCACAGTGCAGGGGAGAGACGGCAAACAGATTGCGCATGCGTAGGATATAAAGCTGTGTACGTAACGTCACAGGGACTCTGAAGAGAAGGGGAGAAAGAATCCTATATAATGAAGACTGGAGGCTTATCTCTCAGGCAGCACATGTCCCATAGCCCGGAAGATAGAAGAAATAAAAGAAGATTTTTGCCAAACAACCCCTCATCCAGGAGGTACACAGGTATGGCTAAATTGACCTTTATGCCACCTGTATGCCAATATAATAACTAAAAACATGCAAAAGAGTGACAGATTCCCTTTAATGTTGTTGTTGGGTATTGATACAAATTGCGATTGGGCTGTCTACTAGCTAAATTGTGTAAATTACAAGTAAGCTGGTTACATAGTTCTACTCTGTAAATTATATGCACATGTTGCCAAACACGTATTTAATGGACACTTCAGGTACAGAGTTTTAAACTGTGCAGTTTGCCATTCTGAATTTACCTATTATGTTACTACTAAAATTAGTTATATAACCATTACCATACACTCAAACCGCCCCATTACAATCACCAGATCTTAAGCCAGCTTTACACCTTACGATCCAGCATACAATATCGTATGCGATCGTACCCGCCCCCATCGTATGTGCGGCACGTTCAATTTGTTGAATGTGCCGCACAAACGATTAACCCCCGTCACACGTACTTACCCGTCCATACGACCTCGTTGTGGGCGCCGAACGTCCACTTAGTGGAGTGGGAGGGACGTTCGGCGTCACAGCGACGTCACGAGACAGCTGGCCAATAGAAGCGGAGGGGCGGAGCTGAGCGGGATGTAAACATCCCGCCCACCTCCTTCCTTCTGCATTGCTGGCCGGGAGCCGCAGGACGCAGGTAAGATCTGTTCTTCGTTCCCGGGGTGTCACACACTGCGATGTGTGCTACCCCGGGTACGATGAACAATCTGACGTTCAATTCTACAGAAATGTACGATGTGCGTGCGATGAACGTTTTACCGTTCAATCACAATCACACGTACCTGTCACACACTGCAATGTACCTTACGATGCCGGATGTGTGTCACTTATGACGTGACCCCGCCGACACATTGTAAGATACATTGCAGCATGTAAAGCGGGCTTTAGTCCAATAGAATGTACATAGTTATAATAAGAGTGTTTAAAGGGGTTGAACTAAATTTGGAAATTATATCAATTCTTGGAATAGGAGCTAAAATACCGATCACTGGGGGTTTGACTGCAGAGATCCTTCTCGATCACAAAATCCAGGACTCTGCAGTGCCCCATGTAAATGGAGCAGTGGCTAATTATGTCCACCTCCACTTCATTCATTCTCAATGAGACAGCCGGAGATTGCCAAGTGCAACATTTGGCTGGTCCTCATGGCATCTATTAAGAATTAAAGGAGCGCAAGTGAGCATGATTCACCGCCACTCTATTCACACAGTGCTCTTCAGGATCGGTGGTCCCACTCATCGGATCCTCATCAATCATAACATTATCCCCTATCCTATTGGTACAACCTCATTAAATCCTTGGAAAACCCCAAAATGCATAGAAACACTAAATTTTGGGCAGGTCTTACTTTACTAAAAATGCTCAAGTTTGCTGTAATATTTCTGTAGACTTGGGAGAGTCTCTGCAAATTTGTGATTATTGGCAAATATGCTTGATGGCACCATGAAACTATAGATTTAATCCTAGATAGGTATGTCACATAGTGTATAATGTATACAATACGTGTGGCTGAATCTCAGTTGCACCTCAGAATCCTTTTGTTGCTGTCAATAACTTAGCACATCACTTTGCTGTATATATGACTGCTATTTATTAAAGATGTTTTCCACTATTTGAACAACCCATACTCAATGATAGTGTTTGCCCCCATTAAAATAATAACACACTTATTTCTAGTGCCTCTCCAGTGGTCTCGGCACTCACTTTCCTGGGGCTCACATGACATTGCTACATCATGTCTTGCCCCTAATCAATGCTACCTTCCCTCTCCCTGCATTCGGACAAATCAAACATCAAGAGGAAGTCAAAGCTGCAGCTGGCCACTCACTTCCTATTGATTTTTGATACATCCAAAGGTAGGGAGAGAGAAGCTAGCATTTATTAGGGACAGGACTCACATGATGTTACAATGTCATGTGAACACTGGGAGAGTGAGTGCTGACACAGCTGGAAAGGCATCGGCACCAGAGGCAAGTATAAGTGCTTTAATCTTAACAAGGGGCATAAACTTTGATTAAGAAGGGGTTGTCTGAGTATTGGACAAACTCTTTAACTGTTTTATCATCAGATGGTTTCTTTTAGGAAAGTTGTCCAACCAAATAGCCAGTGATTTCCAGTGAATTACGCTTAACAGCAACATTCGTAAGACAAAGCCACTAAAAAAAGATCCAACCCTGTAAAAGTTATTCTGTGCTATGAAAATATCTCATACCTACAAAGTCTTTACTTAGGAAAATGGTAATCATTCTTAATGGATAGGAACCTTCATGATAGTCAAAGAAGTTGTTTAACACCATAATTTTTTTTTTTACAAATTGCTTACAATGATATAAGATAACAAAAAGTTATGAATCCCCTGCTAGTCATGTGGCTGTGCTTTCTTGATCCCCTGCCTGTCTCTGTTACCAGTCACCAGTAATGAAGTGTTAGCACAACATGTGATCTTTGAAGTCAATGACTGGCTGCAGCAGTGACATCAGTGGTGTCAGCACATCACATTTATATTACTGCTAGTGATTGGCTGAAGTGGTGATGTCATCACTAGAGCTGGGTAAGCAGAGATTGGTGGGAGACCTGGAAAGCATTGGAACACAAGTGGTAGGAGATTGGTAAGATAAGTAATCATAGTTTCATATATTTAAGGTTGAATGAAAAAAAGAAGTCTATCAGGTTCAAAAGTTACAAAAGAAAAAGTTGTGGTACCGTGTTAGCCAGTTGAAAAATGATTGATTGTTTTCAGTGAGAGAAACAAAATTATAATTTTTTTGTTTCTCTCACTGAGAACAACTAATCATTCAGGTTCAAAATACACACATGGACAAAAATGTTGGTTCCCTTCTGTAAAAGTCGGAAGAAACCACAATGGTCACTGAAATAACTTGAAACTTAGAAAAGTAATTTTCAATTTAAATTGACAGAATATCAAAAAATAATGAAAGTCAGACATTGCCTTTGAATTTTTGTTCACAAAAATAAAACAAAAAAACAAAACCCCCAAACATGAAAATGGCCTAGACAAAAATTATAGTACCCTTAACTTAATATTTGTTGCACAAGTTTTTGAGGGGATCACTGCAAACAAATTATTTCTGTAAGGCTCCTTTCACATTGCGTTTCAGTGGCTCCATCGGGGCATACGTCTGAAATCCTGCCCCTTCCCCACAAAATGTGTTTCGTATTGAGTATAATGGAGCAGACAGAGCAAGCGTGTGCTCTGTCTTGCACCATTTTCGGGTGTATATGCTTTTTGCAGGCGGATGCTCAGACGTAGTCTGCTACATCTGGGCATCCACCTGCAGAAAGCGTATAGACCCAAAAATGGTGCAAGACAGAGCCTACGCTTGCTCTGTCTGCTCCATTATACTTAATGGCCCTGTCAGCGCATACGTCCGAAACACAATTTGTCGGGGGAGGGGCAGGATTTCGGACGTATGCCCCGACAGAGCCACTGAAATGCAATGTGAAAGGATCCTAACTCTCAATGAGATTTCTGCACCTGTCCACAGGTTTTTTAGCCTTGTGAGCAAGCTACTCCAACTGTCACAGGTATAAAGGTTGCCTTCTTCAGACTGAATGTTTCAGCTCTTTTCACAGATGATCAGTTGAATTCAGATAAGAGCTCATAGAAAGTCACTTCAGAATAGTGTAATACTTTGCTCTTAGCCATTCTTGGATTTTTTTTTAGCTGTGTGTTTTGGGTCAATTATACTATTGGAGGACCTATGATCTGAGACTCAGACCAAGCTTTTTGATATTTAGGAACACGTTTCACTCCAGAATGCCTTAATAGTCCTGAGATATGATTGTATTTTGTAAAGATTTAAGATACGTTGTGCTAAGTGTAGCTAAGCAGCCCCAAAACATAAGAGAGATGCCTCCAAGTTTCACAGTAAGTACAATGTTCTTTTCTTTATATGCTTCATTTTTGCTTCTGTGATGATGTTATTTGCCAATAAGCTCCAGTTTTGTCTTATCTGTTCCAAAAAATTATCCCAGAAGCATTTGGCTTGTCAATATTCATTTTGGCAAATTCCTGTCTCAGTTTTTTGTGATTTGATTTCAAAAGGGGTTTACTCCTCGGTCATCTCCATGAAGTCCACTTTGGCCAAGACAATGACAGATGGTGCAATTTGACAGTGATGTACCTTGACCTTGGAATTCACTCTAATTTGTTTGGAAGCAGTTCTAGACTCTTTCGTTATGATCCATATTATCCATCTCTTTAAATTGTCGTCAATTTTCCAGGGAAGTTGGCTACAGTTTTAGAGACCTTAAAGGGGTTCTCAAAGAATAAGATAAAATGGTGTGCCTTGTACAGTTCAAACTGCAGCCCATCCTACTCATTTGACCTTAAACTTCTGAATAATATGTTCATCTGTAGTAACAGGAATATCAAGCTGTTAGCCATTCTGTTATAGCCTTTACTGTTAACATACTTGCCTATAATTTTCTTTCTAACCTGAGTCCTGAGACAAGTTTTCTTTGGTCCATATATGGTGTGATACACACAATGATACCAAACAGGACAGTGACTACTTTTCACCCTTTAAAAAGGCAGACTAACTAATTTTAATATTTTAAATACCTTTGATAATAATTTTATGAGATATCTTAGTTTAACATGTCCATCTGGTCAAATTATTTTCATTATTTATTAAGAGTATCATCATTTTTGTCCATGATATTTTCCTTAGTTTGCTTTTTTTTCTGTTGAACCACAATTCAAAAGCAATGTTTGACTTTCATTAGTTGTTATTCAGTAAAATTACTTTTATCAGTTCTAAGTTATTTCAGTGACTATTGTATATATATTTTACAAAAAATGTTGCCTATATGTGTATATTTCCTAACATGTTGATCCAGAGGAAGGCAAAAAAAACCCCATGAGGCAAATGTTAACTGCTACGTTAGGAAAAAAATGTTCATGACTATAAATTAGTCAGACTACTGGATCAATCTCCCATCTCCATCCCATACTCATAACCTGTAATATTATATTGTTCAAGAAAGGCATCCAGGTCATCCTGTTTAGTTAATTAACCACTACAACATTTTGTAAACTAAAAAAAATAGTGTCTGTGATGTAATTAAACGATTGTTCCTTTAGCCGTAGAGGTTACCGCCTTGTCATTGTTGCAAGGATGGGTGTAGCAAGGTCATTAAAAGTGTCCCTCTACTGTCAAATTATATTCTACACTCCCTGACAGAAGTTGTGTCGCTTATCCATGTTATGTAAATAAAAGCGTATAACCGGACTTTAAATTCATCCATTGGTTTCATAAATTACTCTTTTGAAAGCTGAAACCCTCCCAAATTTGGTTTAGGTTATGAAAATAAAGTTGCTGCAAAGCTGAAATATTGATCATTTAATGAACACAGAAAGGTCAGATTTTGGCAAGAGAAAATTTTTGACACCCACAGAAAATAATGTGAAATTCAAACAAATAATTAACTTCTAATACAAAGATATGTTGCATAACATTGGTGAATTAAGTTGTGGTGCTATTAGAGCCATATTTAATATTTTGTGTGAATTCCATGAGCTTGAAGGACTGCATCCATGCGGTTCAACAATGATTCATACAATTTATTGATGAAGTCATCAGGAATAGCAAAGAATGCAGTCTTGCATGCCTTCCAGAGTTCATCTAGATTCTTTGGTTTTGTCTTCCAAGCTTCCTCTTTCATCCTAACCCAAACATGCTCAATGATGTTCATGTCTGGTGACTGGGCTGGCCAGTCCTTGAGCACCTTGATCTTCTTTGCCAGGAGTAACTTTGTTGTAGAAATGGATGTATGAGATGGAGCACCATCCTGCTGCAGAAGTTGACCCCTTTCATGAATGGAAATGTAATAGGTAGCTAATACTTCTTGATATTTTAGGCTATTGATATTGCCTTCCACCTTACAAATGTTTTGCACACCCCATACTAATTGTAACCCCAGACCATGATCTTTCTACCACCAAACTTAACTGTTTTCTGGGTATATTTTGTATCCATACGAGCTCTAGTAGGTCTCCTGCAGTATTTGCAGCGGCTGTGGTGTAATTCAACTGAAGATTCATCAGAGAAATCCACTTTCTGCCACTTTTCCAGCGTCCATCTGTTTAGCAGGCTGTGGGACTTGGCAAATGCCACACGGTTTTTTAATTGCCTTTTGTTTAGTGCTGGCTTCTGGGCACTGATTCGACCATTTTGAGACAGAATCCTACAAACTGTTCTAATTGACACAAAGACTTGAGGTGACCAGGCCTATTGGAGCTCTGCTGCAGTGGAAGAGGGGCTGGCTTTGGATTTTCTAACCAACAAATGTTCCTCCTGAGCAGTTGTCTTGTGGGATCTGCCGGACCTAGGCATGTCAAAAACATCTCCAGTCTCTTCAAATCTTTTTTTAATTCTTTGTACTTGATGCTGAGACACATTAAAGGTGCCCGCCACCTCTGCAGTGGATCTCATCTTCAGCCTCTTGATAATCAAGGCTTTGGTCGCAGGGTGGATTTTTGGCATGTTGTCAGAGGTCAAGTTGCAGTTCAAGTGAAGATCTCGGGTGCTTGATTTCTTTTTATACACACCTACTAATTAACTGATCATTTAGTGAGCACAGTTGAGGATGTAAACTAGGATTGTGTGCATTATATGACAAGGCGACAAAACTTTTGTCTTGCCAAAATCTGACCTTTCTGTGTTCATTAAATTATCAATGTTTCAGCTTTACAGCAACTTTATTTTCATAATCTAAACCAAATTTGGCAGGGTTTCAGCTTTCAAAAGAGTAATTTATAAAACTAATGGATGAATTTAAAGTCGGGTTATAAGCTTTTATTTACATAACATGGATAAGCGACAGAACTTCTGTCAGGGAGTGTAAAACTTTTGTATGACAATTAATATACTATTAGAATTGATCTATAAAAATTATTATAATGTTGAATTTTTTTTATTCTGTGAGTGATCTCCTTATAGTTTCTCCTCTGTTCTTCTAAATAAAGCATGCTTTCTAAATATCGTGCTCACAGTTAATTATATTAATATTATTTTTTTATTTAATTAATAATTTCAATATAATGCTGAAGGGAGCCCCAAATTGTATTGTCTCCACCAAAGGAGAAATTTTAATATGAAATCAGTTGAAAAATCTCTAGCATTTTATTTCATCAATCAAGTTTTAAGAGATAAATTCAATGTATGAATTCTATAATGCATTCATAGTCAAGAAGAAAAAGACACCTACAGAAATGTAAAGAATATGCCAGTAGCTCCATCAACAAACCATCCACATCTATTCAATGGGAGGCACAAAAATTAAAAGAAAGAAATGTCAATTTGACATCAATTTCCCACTGGCAGGTCATAAATATTTTACGGAGCAGGAATTAAAAGCAATTCCGTGAATGTGCAAACCAAGTGAATTGCTTCATATACCTGTAGCTTATATATTTGTAGCTGAGCTGACATTTGCATCAGAATAGAAACTGTAAATTATACATCAGATTTTGCATCTATAATGCCTCCTAAGGTTTGTAAAGAACTAATTATAGTAATTTTAATGTTGGTTTCACATGTCCTTGAAACAGAGCATAGTTTACTACCCAATCCGACTGCCTGGTCCCCTAAACTGGATTACCTAACTCATATGAAGCAGTTAGCGCACATTAGGAAACCCAGAGATTAGACCAAGTGTGATTGCAGCATACGTTCCAAAAATGTGTAAAACTGATCTTACTGTATTCAAAACCTTAGAGTAAGAGGTGTACTATAAAAAAGCAAAGAAAACATACAACTATAGTGCCATGTGAAAAGGTTCAATCCCTTGGCATTTTTCATGTTTTGCTACCTCACAATCTGGAATCTCACTGGGTTTTTTGAGAGTTTGCATTAGCGCCTGTAAAGAATATGCCTAAAATTGTGAATATTTGTTTTTCTTTTTATTGTGAATTCAAGCAACAAATAGAACAAAATAACTGAAAACTTTAGTGTGAATAACTATTCACCCCCCTAAAGTCAGTACTTTGTAGAGCCTCCTTTTGATCAATTACAGCTGGAAGCCGCATTGGATAACTCTCTATGAGCTTTCCACATCTTACCACTGAGATTTTTGCCCATTCGTCAAGGTAAACTGCTCCAGCACCTTCAAGTTAGATGGTTTCCTCCTGGTGTAGAGCAATCATCAAATCAGACCACAGATTCTCAAACGGATGAAGGTCTGGGCTTTGACTAGGCCCCTCCAATAAAATTACACATTTCCCCTTAAACCGCTCAAGTGTTGCTTTAGCAGTATGCTTTCGGTCATTATCTTATTGCAAGGTGAACCTCCGTCCCAGTCTCAAATCACTAACACACTGAAACAAGTTTTGCTCACAAATATCCCTTTAGCAAATGGTCCGAATCACACTATCCCTCTTTCCCTTGACTTGGACCATTTTCCCTGACCCTGCTTCCCCAAAAAATCCTCACAACATGACGCTGCCATCACCATGTTTTAATGATGTTGTTCTTGTGTGATGAGCTATGTCGGTTTGGCGTCAGACATAATGTTTGCCTTGGTGGCCAAAAAGTTCAGTTTTGGTCTCATCTGACCATAGCCCCTTCCTCCATACATTTGGGGAGTCTCCCACATGTTTCTTGGCAAAATCAAAATGAGCCTTACAAATTTTGGCACTAAGTAAAGGCTTTTTTTCTGGCTACTCTTCATGGCAAATTTATTTTAGCACGTACATTTAATTTTTGCCTACATTTTTCTCATTTCATCTCCTCAACCTAGACTATTTAGTGCTGGTGCATCACACACAAGTCGGATTGTGCAAGAATTTAAACAGAGGTTGAAATGTAACAAAATAGGTAAAAAGCCAAAGGGACCAAATACTTTTGTAAGACATTGTATGTGTTAAAAAAATGACTAATGATTGCATCATGTAAGGGCTAAAGCGGTATATAGATGCCCTGCAGATGGTGTACAATTATGGCCAATAGTGTTGGCAGACTTCAAATTGTTCCAGAAAATGAAGTATTTCTCCAGTAGAATGATGTACTTTACCAAAAAGCTCTATCTTGGTTTCATCTGTCCACATCACACTTTCCCAGAAGCATTTTGGCTTAATAACATACATTTTGGCAAGCTACAGTGTATCTTTTTTATGTTTCTGTGTAAACAGTGGGGTCCTCCTGTGTCTCCTGTCGTAGCATTTCATTTCATTCAATTGAAGACGGATAGTTCGCGCTGACACTGATGCACCCTTAGCCTGCAGGACAACTTGAGTTTCTCTGGAACTTAATTTGAGTGCTTATCCACTATCTGGACTATCTTGCTTTGCAACTTTCATCAATTTTTCTCTGACGTCAATGTGCAAGGGTATTAGCTATATTGCTATGGGTTGAAAACTTCTTGATTATGTTGCTCACTGTAAACAAAGGAACATCAAGCTCTCTGGAGATGAATTTGTTACCTTGAGATTGTTGATATTTTTCAAAACAATTTGGTTCTTAAGTAATCACACAGATTGAGTCAACTTCTCCCCTTTTTATTTGATTTCAGGTGTGATTTTTGTATTGTCCGTACCTGTTATTTGCCGCAGGTGAGTTTGATCAAACATCACATGCTTTATACAAAGTTATTTACCCACAATTTTGGAAAGGTACCAACAATTTTGTCCTATTGAAACAAGAACCTGCAGCACTCCGCTATTATAGCAGTCCAGAAATCAGCACACACCTGATCCTGCACGGAACGTCCAAGGCAACAATTTTGTCAAGCCCATTTGTTTGGGTTTTGTGTGAAATTATTTCCAATCTGCCTTTTTTTTCTTTGTTTTGGTGTTGTTCCAGTACACACAAAGACAATACCATGTATATAATAAAACATGTGTAATTGTAATAATTTTCTGGGAGAAATAATTCATTTTCTGGAACAATTTCAAGAGTGTCAACACTTTCGGCAATTACAGGTTTCGTCTGTTGAAATATTGTTGACATATGGGTGCAATTTTTCTGCAACCTTGCTTTGCAGGTAATGTTCATAATAAGATGTCACATGTGTTCACATGAGGAATAACATTAGTTTTGGCTTTTATTTGATTTAAATCAGAGACTTCATTTTTGCTCTCTGCTATTTCTATCTGTGTTTTTAGGTGTTTCTTGGCTAGATGATGAAGACCAGCTGCTATGATGTCTCTCATGCACTGCACACAGTAATATGACAGATTCCTGCTCTCAGGTCTTTGTGTAGCACATGTTTAGTAGCAGCAACATGGAGGACAGTATAACACTGAGAAGATAGCTTTGTGGTAAGATAAAATGCTTAATTGAAAGCCAAAGCACAGGAATGTGTGAGTTTGTTGCTCTTCTCTCTTCCTCCCCTTCCATGTACATTAATAGGCAGCTGTAACCAGATACCTCAGTGAACTGAAGTCTTGTCTTGAGCAAGGAAAATTTTAGCTGATTACATCATATTGCAAAGTTTCATATGTCTGTTTCTACTATTGTTTATACATTGATTTTACCATTTTGTATAATTTGTTGTGTCGTGTAGTTTTACAGAAATGTATACTTTATGATTTGCAGTGCTTATATCCTTTCCCTGTAATGCATTAGCTCCGATTCCTCGGTTTTCATGAGCAGTAAATTAAACCCAACCTAAAAAATGATGACTGACATCTTTTTCATTATAACTATGCATAGGAAGAAAACGGTGAAAAGGTACTGAACAGTGAGGTTAGTCCAGAATTAATGACAGGTGTAAGTTTTCCTAAAATTACACCAAGCTCACACACATTTTTTTTTATTGAAAGCCCATGATCGTGATCTGTACCCAGTGAACTTGAAGTTCATGAGCTCCAATGCAAATTAGGTATAGTCTTTTCATATGGGCCAAAGAAACTTTTGGGCCTCCTAGGCTCGTGGTGGGTACAAGTGCAACCCATGCACCTATTATAGTTACACATTTTTATGCACTTTGTTAGAGACGGGCGTAAGTGTCACAAAGCGTACACTAGGACGCCGTCTATTGCAGCCAACCCCCAAAGGAAAAGGGTTCCCAATTAACCTTTCTCTATCCCTCTGGCCAACAGTAGAAACGAAAATAAATAGCAACGGTGTTAACAATGTAATACTGTCTGGATCTTCCGCAAACTTCCCCCATCCTAGCCAGAAGGCCAAGTAACTCCCACGCAAAGGAGACAGAATGTTGGCATAAATGTGTTTCTAACAAAACATTATTCTGTCATGAGAAATGGAAGTGTCAAAAAGTTGACAGATTCCCTTCAAGCAATACATAAAAAAATCTCTGCATCAAGAGAAACTAAATTTCAGTCAGTTTGTCCCTACTAATGTTTTGTGATTTTTAATTTTTATCATATTCTCATTTTCTGAATATGCTACTATATTGTGTAGGTTTCAGCAAACTGAGGAAGGTACAAGTTGGACCGAAACATTTGTGCTTATTATGGAATAAGCTTTTCAGAATTAAAAAAACATTTTCTCACTACTTTTTGAGTGCCAAATTTTCTTCACATCATTCAGGGAAAGTCTTCCTAATTTTAGTTATCTATGTTTACGTCAATGGGAACACCTTGCTCATCTGGGGCAGTCCCCGCCAGCTTCTCACCTACTATCTCTGCTTGATTTGCTACGTATTTTTCTCATAAGCAAATAATGTCAATAATGTCAAAGAGCTGGTTAAAAATCAGTTGAACCAGCTATTATTTTTTACAAAGTGACACGGTTGCTTTCTAATCTAATATATAAAGCTGAGTGTATGTGTGTGTGTGTTTATGTGTGTGTATGTCCGCTAAAGGAATTTGCACCGTCACATTTATAATCATGAAATTTTGCACAGACACCCCATGTGACTCAGGGAACGTCATAGACTATGTTTTGAAGGGAAAATTTAAACCCGTGCTTTACAGTTACTCTAAAAAAACCCCTGCCTCCATTAAAGTCACTGGAGCTGTGAGGTATAGGTTATTAGTATCTGCTGTGAGTGGTTGCTATAGGAACAAAATAAATTGTTAGTATAAGAAGCTTATAGGTGAGGTAATAAGATGTCGGTGGGAACACGGATAGAGAGAGACAGAAAGAGACAGACAGACATAGACATAGACACAGTAAGAGGCAGACAGGGAAAGAGACAGAGACAGACAGACACAGACGGACAGGGAAAGAGACAGGCAGACAGACGGAAAGAGACAGAGACAGTCAAAGAGACAGAGACAGACAGACAGAGACAGACAGACAGGGAAAAAGGCAGAGAGAGAGAGACAGACAAAGAGACAGAGGCAGACAGACAAAGAGGGAAAGAGACAGGCAGACAGGGAAAGAGACAGACAGAGAAAGAGACAGGTAAAGAGACAGAGACAGGGAAAGAGACAGACAGGAAAAGAGACAAAAACAGGGAAAGATACAAAAACATGAAAAGAGACAGAGACCAGGAAAAAGACAGCGAAAGAGACAGAGACAAGGAAAGAGAGAGGGAAAGAGACAGAGACAAATGGGGAAAGAGACAGACGGGGAAAGAGACAGATGGGGAAAGAGACATGGAATGAGACAGACCTGGATTGAGACAGACCTGGAACGAGACAGACCTGCAAAGAAACTGACCTGGAAAGAGACAGATGGGGAAAGAGACAGACGGGGAAAGAGACAGATGGGGAAAGAGACAGATAGGCAAAGAGACAGACAGAGAGACAGACACACAGAGACAGACAGATAAAGAGACAGAGACAGACAGACAGAGACAAACACACAGAGACAGACACACAAAGACAGACACACAGAGACAGACAGAGACAGATACACAGAGACAGACAGAGACAGAAAGAGACAGACAGAGACAAACAGACAGAGAAAAACAGAGACAGACAGAGACACACAGACAGAGACAGATGGGGACAAACAGACAGAGACTGGGAGAGAGACAGAGAGAAAGTTACTATCCCAGGCAACACCCGGGTACTACAGTACTTACTGATTAATGCCAGACTTTTCATGACTTTCTACACTTATCTTTCTTCATGTGTTCAATATCTTTTCCCTGTGTAATTTCTCATTATTAAGTTCATAGTTACATAGTTACATAGTTACTTAGGTTGAAAAAAAGACCTAGGTCCATCTAGCTCAACCTTCCTCCACCAGTTCTACATTTGGTCACAAAGTCCATTCATGCTGCAAATAGGTTTTTTATTGTGAAGATAATCCGACACCAAACACAGTCCAACGTTTCGACAATATGCTGGTCTTTTTAAAGGACGTCTGTGTGAGTGCTTGCCATATTTCCATATTGGACTGGAAAAAAATCCTATTTTCAGCATGAACTTGCTACTCTCATATCCTCTGTGCTGAGGATTCTCTATCACTATGAGCTCTTTACCACTTGTGTACCACTTCCGATGCGAGAGCTTTGGAAGCGATATGCTAATGGCCCTCTGTTGTGAGTGATAACAGAGAGTAGTAGAGATGGGTTTCTAAGCCGCGCCAATGACCGTCAGATCTCGGAAGTGTAGGATTAATGTTACTTTATTTCATGCACATGGGATGTTCGTTTCCAGTCTGTCCTGAGGAAGGGAGCTGAGTCTCCTGAAACACGTTGACCTGTGCATGAAATAAAGTAACATTAATCCTAC
Organism: Anomaloglossus baeobatrachus; assembly: GCF_048569485.1. Lineage (NCBI taxonomy): Eukaryota > Metazoa > Chordata > Amphibia > Anura > Aromobatidae > Anomaloglossus > Anomaloglossus baeobatrachus. Next base: position 471,816,405 of record NC_134355.1, on the reverse strand, counting down.
ACTTCCGAGATCTGTCAGTCATTGGCGCGGCTTAGAAACCCATCTCTTTTACTTTCTGTTATCAGCCTTTGTGGGGACCGCTGCCATGGCCTGGAGTTACATGCTTTTACAGGAGTTGTGACTTTCACAACCCCTATTGGTGAGTAGGACTACTCCTTTCCTAACCCTGCACATATTGGGGTAAGACCCAGTGTGCTTCTTTTTCCACAGTTTCTCTCCTCTGTTGTGAGTGGCAGCTAAGGGTCATGCGACTGTGATGCGATCTTGAGATCGCATCAAAGGAGTGGAGAAGAGGGAAGGAGCACTTTCTCCCCATCTCCTTTGCTGTCTGTCTCTGTGTGAAATGCATTGCAGTCGCCTAATGTGCGAGTGCGTTGTTGGGTGCGTGAGCTGAGACTCACTGCAAAATGCAGCATGCTGCGATTGCTCCGAGAGCACGATTCGTGTGGAGAAATAACGGGAAAGAGGAAACTGGCTCATTGATTAACACTGGTGCGAGTGCAATCACATATTTGTCATTATTACATATCACTAAATTTATGGATACATATATGGTTTGATTTCTTTGTGTGGATTGGATGGGTAGTCATTGACATCTGGTGAGAAATTAATGTTAATAGCACCTTTAGAAATATACTTACTTAGAAAATTGGTGAATTGTTCAATAATTATTTCACCAGTTTTGTACATGGCAAAATTGTTTGTACCCTTCTGTTAAGGTAAGAGAAACCCACAATGGTTCCTGAAATAACTTGCAGCTGAGAAAATTATTTTTTCATTTAAATAAAATATAAACTAATGAAAATTACACATTGTTTTTGAATTGTAATTCAACCGAAAAAAAATAAGAAGCAATCTGATGAAAATATCCTGGACAAAAATGATGGTGCGATGAGAGTAATATTTTGTTGCAAAACCAGTTGAGTCGATCACTGGAAAGTACGATTTCTTTAACCCTTAGTCAGACTTCTGCACCTGTCCTAGGTAATTTCGCCCACTCTACAAAATTAATCTGCTCCAGCTGTCTCAGGTTTGAAAGGTGACTTCTCCAAACTGCATGTTTCATCTCCTTCCAGAGATATTCAATAGGATTTAAATCAGGGTTAATAGAAGGCCACTTCAGAGTAGTCCAATGCTTGTCTCTTAGCCATTCTTGGATATTTTTAGCTTTGTGTTTTTGGTTATTATCATGTTGGAGGACCTGCCACTCAGACCAATATTTTTGAAACACGGCAGCACATTTTGCTGCAGAAGGCCTTGGTAGTATGGAGATTTTATAATACACTGCACAGATTAAAAACACCCTGTTCCAGATGCAGTAAAGCAGCCACAAGACATAACTGAGCCTCCTCCATTTTTCACAGTGGGTATAATATTCTTTTCTATGTCTGCTTCAATTTTGTGTCTATGAACATAGAGCTAATATAACTTGGCAAAAAGCTCCAGATTTGTCTCATCTGTCCATAAAACATTCTCCCAGAAGTTTTGTGGCTTGTCAATATGTATTGTGGTAAATTCCAGTTTTATTTTTTTATGACTTTCTTTCAACAATGGTTTACTCCTTGGTTGTCTTCTATGAAGTCTACTTTGGCCAAGACTGTGGCAGAAGGTGCGATCTGACTCTCATGTACCTTGATATTGGAGTTCACCTCTAATATCTTTGGAAGTTATTTTGGGCCCTTTGGTTATTATCCATCATTCATCTATTCCATCTCTTCAATTTGTCATCAATCATCAGTTTTGCTCTTGTGAACACATTCAGGGAGGTTAGCTACAATGTAATAAATCTTAAAAGGGGTTCTCTAAGAATGAGATGCATAATTCAAACTGCAGTCCATCCTAGTCAGGTGTAAGTACCGGCTGAAGAATGAAGATATAGAGTATAGCTCCAGAAACCTTTGTGACAACTTATAAGAGCTGTATCACACATACCTAAGTCAGAGGTGAGAGCATGTCTCTCATATGTGAAGAAACGTTTTAACCTATGTTATGTTTGATGACAAGATCTCCAGCTTCATCCTCCTCCGTCAGTCTGACAGCTTTATAGCAGTGCATAGAAACAAATGTCTCTCCCTCCCATTGTGCTCAGTGATGAAGAGATATAGTGACCTCCACTTATGGAAGCAATGATATTAACATGCAAAACATGTGTTGGGGCTTTGTTTTAGGTCTGGCAGCTAGGTGTTGGTGCACTTTATGATGTGTTAAAAAGACTATTACTTTATATGTTTAATACATTATGGTGTTGGAAAAGCATTCAATATGACGACAAAGGTCCTTTATGTTATATATGAATGCTTTCCCTCTCATTTATATACTACTGCAAGTATAATATGAGTTCTTCTTTCTTGTATAGCATTAGCGAACTTTCATTTTTAACACTCTTTGATCCGTATGTGCTCATTTTGAATATCAATAAAATATTTAGCATTTTTTAGCCATTAACTCTGTTGTTTCTCCTCTTTTTTCTTTACCAACCCTAAGTAGCAAGTATTTGTGAAGTGCAAAGGAAATTTATATATGATCTTTTGAATATTTTTAAAATATAAATCTGAAAATTATGACAAGTATGTGTATTCATCCCCCCCTGGGTCGTTACTTTGTGGGACCACCTATTATTGCTGCAAGTCTTTTGGGGTATGTCTCTACTAGCTTGGCACATCTAGAGGTTGAAATTCTTGCCCATTTTTAATTGCAAAATAGTTCTAGATCAGTGAGGTTGGATGAAGAACGTCTCTGAACAGCAATTTTCAAGTCTTGCACCAGATTCTCAATGGGATTTAGGTCTGAACTTCGACTTGGTCATTCAATTGTATGAATATGCTTTGATCTAAACCATTCTGGAAGTATATTTAAAGTTGTTGTGCTGCTGGAAGGTATACCTACACCCCAGTTTCAAGTCTTATGCAGTCACTAACAGGTTTTCCTTCAGAATTGTTCTGTATATAGCTTCATCCATATTCCCATAAGCTCTCAGCAGCTTTTCTGTCCCTGCTGAAAAAAAGCAACCCCATAGCAGGATGCTGCCACCACCATAGTTGATGGGCATGGTCTTTTCAGGGTGATATGCAGTGTTAGTTTTCCACAACAATTGGCATTTGCGTTTAGCCCAAAAATTCTAATTTGGTCTTATCTGACGACAGCACCTTTTTCTACATGTTAGCTGTGTCCCCTACATGGCTTGTGAAAAAAAAGTGCAACATCATAATTTTTAGATCTATATTTTAAAAATATTAAAAACCATGGATTATTTCCTTTACATTTCACATATAATTGCTACTTAGTGTTGGTATATCACATAAAATCACAATAAAATGCATTTCAATTTGTGGGAGGAATGTAAAAAATTGTGGGAAAAGTGCAAAGGTATATTTTCAATCTGCAGCGTGCACATGACTAAGATGGGCTGCAGATTAAATTATATAAGGGACATAATTTAATTTTATTATTAGAGAACCTTTTTAAACGCCTGAATAATATGTGCAACTGTAGTGACAGCAACATAAATCAGTTTGGAGATTATCTTAAAGCCTTTACCTTTAACACTTTTGATTATAATTTTCTTTCTAATCTCCTGAGACAACTCTCTCGTTAGCTTTCTTTGGTCCATGCTCAGTGTGGTACATGCCATGATACCAAACAGCACAGTGACTACTTTTCACTCTTCAATTAGGCAGACTGACTGATTTAAAGTTTGTACACACCTGTGATGCTAACCTTAGTTTAACATGCTCCTTGGGTCAAATTATTTATTTATTATTTTCAATCTTTTCTTGAAGTGCCATCATTTTTGTTGAGACCCTTTTTATTAGCTTGTTCATAAGCATATTTCTGTTAAATTACAATTAAAAAGCAATGTCTGATTTGCATTAGTTGATAAATAAAAAATTGAATATGGCTTTTGTCAGCTTCACGCCCCTACCACGTGACAGAAATGACTCCTACCTGGAAGGAGCCCATACAGTCTAGCATCTAGAGGGGCCAGGCAACAGACAGGGGCGGGAATAGATACCAAAACAAAACCCACATATTAGCTACTCAGCAGCTGCTGCATTTAAAAAACTATACATCCAATCTGACATCTAAAGATATGTATAGAATCAGTATGATAGTGCCAGTATAGCACTGGCTTTGGTTTACATACAAAAATCCTGGTGATTGGTGTTCTTTAAAGTTTGCATTTTGCTATAAAGATTTTTTTTAACTAACACAAGTGATTAATAGGTGTAAGACCAGTGTTATTGGACAATTTTTATTGTTACTTATCTTTTTCCTCCATAAGTAGTACTTTAAAAGAAGAAAAGGGAGATTTCAGTCAAAGGGCCGACATATCATTGGTGTAACCTGTGCAGCCGCACAAGGGGCCCGAGAGGTTAGGGGGCCACTTCTACCTCTAAAGCAAGTGGAATTGGGCATTATGATGACCTACTGGACTAAAAAGGGCCAATATACTGTTTTTGCCCAGGGGCCTTCTTTTGTCGGTGTCCACCAGTGCTTCAAGCAACAGTTGACATAAGTAAATACTACAGCCCCAGATTATTAAGCAAGAGGGTAAGGAATTGGCTCAAAAGTTATAAGAGTTGTCTGACATATTATATTGATGGCCAATTTTTAGACCATCAATATCAGATCAGTGGGGGTCCGACACCCAGCACCCCTATTGATTAGTTGTTATAAGCTCCTGCGGCAGATAGGTGTAATCTTTGAATGGAGCTGAACAGCTCTGTTCTGTTCATAATGTAGTAACCATTGTAGGGTACTGCAGAATCTTTCCTACCCTGGGTGGCAAAATTGAGCACTATCACATAGGCATATGAGGTTCACATGAGGTCTCCTATCTTCTATTTACACCACCCAAAAAGTGAAGATACTTTCAACGTTTAGTATGTGGCATTTTAATGATTATTTTCCCATTGTTTTCAAAGGTGAAAAATATCCATACATTTGGTAAATTTGTTTCTATGCATTGCAATGAGAAAATTGTATTCGTTGTTCGGTAGAATTCTTTGAGTCATACTATTGTGCTGCACTATTACCGCAGAATTACTTTGCCAGAGGCTTTAAAGTAACAGGCAGTTAGCTGTCACTTTTTTAGTAACAATCAGTTTATGCTGTCAAAAGGCTTGTAACAGAATATGAACTGTTAAATGACCAGACTCAATGGTGACAAAATAACATCTAAAATAGAATTAACATGTTATGTCCTATGTCTCACTGGTAAATAGAGTTGAGCGCGGTTCGAGGTTCGAGGTTCTCCAGTTCTAGGCTCGAGTGATTTTGGGGGCTGTTCGAGATTGAACTAGAACTCGAGCTTTTTGCAAAAGCTCGATAGTTCTAGATACGTTCGAGAACGGTTCTAGCAGCAAAAAGCAGGGCTTTTTACAGCTACAGTGTGCAGGAGCCATCGCTGGCAGCCTGCCACAAGCTGGTAACCAAGATAAACATCGGGTATCCAACCAAAGCGCTTTGGTTAGTAACCCGATGTTTATCCTAGTTACGTGCAGGAAGCCAACACTTCCCCGCTCAGCTCGCTCCGCCCCCTCCTGCCCGCGGCATGTACACATACACACACACACACACACACACACACACACACACACACATGGTCCCGCTCGGCTTACCTGCGGTGATGAAGTCCCGCCATCCCGACCTCAGCGCTGTCACTGTCCTCCATGGCCGCCGCTTGTCACATCACCTTCTCTCGCTTCCGACCCGAGACTGACTAGCAGTGACGTCACAGGCCTCTCGCGATACTTGGTGTGAAGGCGCCGGTCATTGAACTCAGTGACAGGGGCTGTCAGTGTGCTGGAGATCAGCGCAGGTAATGTACCTCGCTGACAGCAGCACTTGTCATCCCCTGCAGTGACCTGGGCTGACCCATTGATGTTAGCTCAGGTCACTGCACTGCTCTCCCAGCCAATGGGGAACATTCTGCTCTTCACTGACTGGGACAGTGTGGATCGTCATGGCAACCCCTTGGATTACACCAGACCTGGATTTGTTTTTCTTTCTAATAAATTGGTTAAAGAGGGAATGTTTTGGGGAGTGTTTTTTCAAATAAAAATGTGTTTGTCGTCTATTTTTTTTTATTACTGACTGGGTTGGTGATGTCGGGTATCTGATAGACGCCTGACCTCACCAACCCCAGGGCTTGATGCCAGGTGACATTACACATCTGGTATTAACCCCATATATTACCCCGTTTGCCACCGCACCAGGGCGCGGGATGAGCTGGGGCGAAGCACCAGGATTGGCGCATCTAATGGATGCGCCACTTCTGGGGCGGCTGCGGCCTGCTATTTTTAGGCTGGGGAGAGTCCAATAACCATGGACCTCCTTAGTCTGAGAATATCAGACCCCAGCTGTCTGCTTTACCTTGGCTGGTGATCCAATTTTGGGGGGACCCCTACGTGTTTTTTTTTTTTTATTATTTATTTAATTTAAAATAACAGCGTGGGGTGCCCTCAGTTTTGGATTACCAGTCAAGGTGAGGTTGCCAGCTGTGGTCTGCAGGCTGCAGCCGTCTGCTTTACCCTATCTGGCTACAAAAATAGGGGGAACCCTACGTCATTTTTTTTTTTCATTTTTTGGGCTAAATACAAAGCTAAGCACCCCTTAGTGCCACATGAAAGGCACCAAAGGGTGCAAAATTACAAAATGCAGGAGAGTGGGACATTATGTGTCTTTCTGCCATTATAATGACAGAAAAGACTGATATGAAGTGCACAAGCACAGGAAAATCACCAGAGCGCTCTACGCTGTGAAAAGCAGTAGAAAATGGCACTGGAGTGAACATGTGACCGCCTCATGTAGGATGAAGCTATGGATCCTGGGTAAATTTATGCATTTACCCTCATTCAGTTTTTTTGCAGTACACAAAAAAAACGGAAGGCACACGGATGACAAACAGATGACATACGGACCGTCTACGGAACGGAAACGGATGCCACACGGATGCACCCGTAAAAAAAAACGGACTGTTTTTTGCAGACCACAAAAATGGATCGGTCGTGTTAATGTAGCCTTATTCTGATCTGCCGTTTATAAACAGCAGGCAGAAATAAGTGAATAACGCCCCCAGCGTCAGAAAATCTCCGGGGTTTCAGGGCTAGCTGAGACCCTGGAGATCATGATTCAGGACGGTTTTTCCGGTCCCCGCTCACGTGATCACAGGTATACACCATACACAGATGATCACGTTACAGTAAATGACAGCGCCGGTAAAAAATTATTTATCTCCCATCTGGCATGAACAAACACTTCTCCACTTCTTCTCCACTTCTTCTCCACTTCTCCACTTCTCCACTTTTTCTCCACTTTTTCTACATTTTTTCTCCACTTTTTCTCCACTTTTTCTCCACTTTTTCTCCATTTTTTCTCCACTTTTTTTACATTTTTTCTCCACTTTTTCTCCACTTTTTCTCCACTTTTTCTCAACTTTTTCTCCATTTTTTCTCCACTTTTTCTCCACTTTTTCTCCACTTTTTCTACATTTTTTCTCCACTTTTTCTCCACTTTTTCTCCACTTTTTCTCCATTTTTTCTCCATTTTTTCTCCACTTTTTCTCCACTTTTTCTCCACTTTTTCTACATTTTTTCTCCACTTTTTCTCCACTTTTTCTCCACTTTTTCTCCATTTTTTCTCCACTTTTTCTCCACTTTTTCTCCACTTTTTCTACATTTTTTCTCCACTTTTTCTCCACTTTTTCTCCACTTTTTCTCCTTTTTTCTCCACTTTTTCTCCACTTTTTCTCCACTTTTTCTCCATTTTTTCTCCACTTTTTCTCCACTTTTTCTCCACTTTTTCTCCACTTTTTCTCCACTTTTTCTTCATTTTTTTTCCACTTTTTCTCCATTTTTTTCTCCACTTTTTCTTCACTTTTTCTCCACTTTTTCTACATTTTTTCTCCACTTTTTCTACATTTTTTCTCCACTTTTTCTCCACTTTTTCTCCACTTTTTCTCCACTTTTTCTACATTTTTTCTCTACTTTTTCTCCACTTTTTCTACATTTTTTCTCCACTTTTTCTCCACTTTTTCTCCACTTTTTCTACATTTTTTCTCCACTTTTTCTCCACTTTTTCTCCACTTTTTCTCCATTTTTTCTCCACTTTTTCTCCACTTTTTCTCCACTTTTTCTCCATTTTTTCTCCACTTTTTCTCCACTTTTTTCTCCATTTTTTCTCCACTTTTTCTCCACTTTTTCTCCACTTTTTCTCCATTTTTTCTCCACTTTTTCTCCACTTTTTCTCCACTTTTTCTCCACTTTTTCTACATTTTTTCTCCACTTTTTCTCCACTTTTTCTACATTTTTTCTCCACTTTTTCTCCACTTTTTCTCCACTTTTTCTCCACTTTTTCTACATTTTTTCTCCACTTTTTCTCCACTTTTTCTACATTTTTTCTCCATTTTTTCTCCACTTTTTCTCCACTTTTTCTCCACTTTTTCTCCATTTTTTCTCCACTTTTTCTCCATTTTTTCTCCACTTTTTCTCCACTTTTTCTTCACTTTTTCTACATTTTTTCTCCACTTTTTCTCCACTTTTTCTACATTTTTTTCTCCCTTTTTTTTCACTTTTTCTCTTTACTTTTTCTCCACTTTTTCTCCACTTTTTCTCCACTTTTTCTACATATTTTTTCCACTTTTTCTTCATTTTTTCTCCACTTTTTCTCCACTTTTTCTCCATTTTTTCTCCACTTTTTCTCCACTTTTTCTACACTTTTTCTCCATTTTTTCTCCATTTTTTCTCCACTTTTTCTCCACTTTTTCTCCACTTTTTCTACATTTTTTCTCCACTTTTTCTCCACTTTTTCTCCACTTTTTCTCCATTTTTTCTCCACTTTTTCTCCATTTTTTCTCCACTTTTTCTCCACTTTTTCTCCACTTTTTCTCCGTTCTTTTTCTATGGTCGGTCTACCCATTAGCTCTGCCATGCATAGTGTAGCTCTACACCTACTGCACATGTTACTTTATGATTGACATCTCTTTCGTACCAGAACTGTCTAAGCCTACTCTGACCCCATATTTGTCATTACTATATTGTCCTTGTACTGTATTATGACATTTGTATCATGTGTTTCATTTCTTGCTGTGTTGCAATTTTTTTGCTGCATCCCAATTGTACCTCTACATTGTTCGAGTTTATGTTATTGTTCTCTCACTCTTATGTGATACTGATTATTGTCATTTTTCATGATTACATGCAGATAAGTCCAATCTGACGAAGGCTCAGGCCGAAACGTCATTTGTAACTTGTTTTGGACAAAAACATATATGCTTATGAAAAATTTTTTTTTCTTAATACGGACCAATAAAGAGTGATTTTGCATTACTATCCATTGTGACTTACTGACTTAGTCTGGGAGATTTAGAGTGCCGAGGTTACTCACTAATTTTATCTATTATTACCTCTGAGCACCTATATACCAGTGAGCAGAGCTTCCTCTACAGTAGTTCTCCTGATTAGGCATGCCCTTACCTCATGAGCAGGGCATTGCAGCTTTGGTAGCAACCATTATGACATGGACTCTGCTGCTGTGGACCCGGGGAGAGTGAGTGCAGATTCATTGCACCCACACTCCTCACATGAAGGGTCCGCACTCCTAGAAAATGGGGGATACGTTCCCTGAGTGTCTCCCCCCATATTCTAGACGGTCCAGAGTCGTCGTGGGACCCCTTTATTTTTTTTCTTACAATAAATTGGTGAAAAAGGAAATGTTTTGGGGACTGTTTTTTCAAATAAATTTCTTTTGTCGATTTTTTGTTTTTGTTAGTACTGACAGTTTATGATGTTGGCTATCTAATAGACGCCATGACATCACAAACTGCTGGGCTTGATCTCAGGTGATTTTACAGCTAGTATCAACCCAATTTATTACCCCGTTTGCCACTGCACCAGAGCACGGGATGAGCTGGGGTGAAGCGCCAAGATTGGCGCATCTAGTGGATGCGCCACGTCTGGGGTGCATGCGGCCTGCTATTTTTAGGCTGTGAAGGCCCAATAACTATGGACCTTCCCACCCTGAGAATACCAGACCACAGCTGTCCGCTTTACCTTGGCTGGTGATCCAATTTGGAGGGGACCCTACTTTTTTTGTGTAATTATTAATATTTATAAAATAATTATAAAAAAAGAGCCTGGGGGGACCTCCACATTGGATCCCCAACCACAGTAAAGCTGCCAGCTGTGGTTTTCAGGCTACAGACGTCTGCTTTACCCTAGCTGGCTATCAAAAATGGGGGGACCCAACGTCATTTTTTAACTATTTTTTAAATAGAAAAAATTAATGGGCTTCCCTGTATTTTGATTGCCAACCAAGGTAATGACAGGCAGATGGGGGTGGCAACCCATAGCTGTCTGCTTTATCTGCGCTGAGAATCAAAAATACCGCGGAGCGCTATGTCATTTTTTTTAAAGATTTATTTTTACAGCACTGTGATGTCCAGCAATCAAAATACAGGGAAGCCCATTTTGTTTTTAGTTATTTAAATAAATAATTAAAAAAAAATATATATGGGCTCCCGCTGCATTTTTTGTATTGCTAGCTAAGGGTAATCCAAGCAGCTACTGGCTGCTAACCCCCACTGCTTGGTGTTACCTTCACTGGCAATGGAAAATCCAGGGAAGCATTTTTTAATTTTTTGGCCAAAAAACTACAAAAAAAGGACGTGAGCTTCGCCATATTTTTGTATGCTAGCCAGGTATAGCAGGCAGGTGCTGGAAGAGTTGGATACAGCGCCAGAAGATGGCGCTTCTATGAAAGTGCCATTTTCTGAGGCGGCTGCAGACTGCAATTCGCAGCAGTGGGGCCCAGAAAGCTCAGGCCAACCTGTGCTGCGTATTCCAATCCCCAGCTGCCTAGATGTACCTGGCTGGACACAAAAATGGAGCGAAGCCTAAGTCATTTGTTTTCTAATTATTTCATGAAATTCATGAAATAATAAAAAAGGGCTTCCCTTTATTTTTGGTTCCCAGCCGGGTACAAATAGGCAACTGGGGGTTGGGGGCAGCCATACCTGCCTGCTGTACCTAACTAACATAGAAAAATATGGCGAAGCCCACATAATTTTTTCAGCAAAAAACTTCTGCATACAGTCCTGGATGGAGTATGCTGAGTATGCTGAGCCTTGTAGTTCTGCAGATGCTGTGTGTCTGTATGGAGAAGAGCAGACAGCAGCTGCAGAACTACAAGGCTCAGCATACTCCATCCAGGACTGTATGCAGAAGTTTTTTGCCCACCAAAAAAATGACGTGGACTTCGCCATATTTTTGTATGCTAGCCAGGTACAGCATGTAGCCCCGGGCTGCCTCCAACCCCCAGTTGCCTATTTGTACCCGGCTGGGAACCAAAAATATAGGGAAGCCCTTTTTTTTTTTAATTATTTCACTTATTTCATGAAATAATTAAAAAACAAATGACGTGGGCTTCGCCCCATTTTTGTGTCCAGCCGGGTACAACTAGGCAGCTGGGGATTGGAATCCACAGCACAGGTTAGCCCGAGGTTTCTGGGCGCCTCTGCTGCGAATTTCAGTCCGCAGCCGTCCCAGAAAATGGCGCTCTCATAGAAGCGCCATCATCTGGCGCTGTATCCAACTCTTCCAACAGCCCTGGAGCCGGGTGGCTTGTTGGGTAATCATGAGTTAATACTGGCTTTGTTTTACTAGCCAGTATTAAGCCAGAGATTCTTAATGTCAGGCACGTTTGACCCGGCCATTAAGAATCTCCAATAAAGGGTTAAAAAAAAGACACCACACAGAGAAAAAATACTTTAATAGAAATAAATACACAGACACATTAGAGACTCCATCTTTATTACCCCCTGTGAGCCCAATAAATCCCCAATAAACCAGCGCTGATAAGAGGTTTTTAATAGAGGCTTAAATTATAAGCAGCAATTTCAGCGTTCCAAGTGCATTTAAATGAATTTGAAGAAACTGCACTTCAGGATTGTAGTGAGGATTGTAGTGAGGATGAGGTGCCCCAGCCCATTACTTGATGAGCTGGGGCACCTCATCCTCACTACAATCCTCACTAGTGTAGTAGTAGTGACGATTGTAGTGAGGATGAGGTGCTCCAGCCCATCACTTGATGGGCTGGGGCACCTCATCCTCACTACAATCCTCACTACAATCGGAAGCAGCGTGTAGCCTTCACTCCGTGAGTGATCAGTGCTGCTAGCGGTAACAGCGGTAACGCTGACAGACGCGTTACCATAGCAACGGTGCTCCCGGAGCCGCGGTTAGCGTTGACGTCACCGCTAACTGCGTTGCTATGGCAACGGTGATCTCCGTTAATGACCGGCTGTGTCAGCCGGTCCCTAAAGGAACGGGGAGTCGACCGTGTGCTAGAGCATATCGCCGGTACACGGCGATACACAAATGTGCACCGTGTACCGGAGAGATGCACTCGCAGGTCCTACATGACGTGTCATAGTCATGTGACCAGTCTGTAGCCAATGAGATAATAGCCACGTGACTGGTCACATGGCTATTTTGACGTCACGATAGGTCCTGCTTCTCTGCTGGCAGTGCCGGTCACCGGGAGGATTCAGCGATCATCGGATGGAATAGCGGCAGGAGACAGAGTGCAGGAGGGATCGCGGGGACCGGTAAGTGTTATGGCAATGTTTATTAACTGTTTGTGTACATTTATCATGCATTTTTATGTGTTTGTGATTGCCTCCCATTATAGCCTATTGGTTCGAGTTCGGTTCGTCGAACGTTCGACGAGCCGAACTCGAACGGGACCCTCGTTCGGCGAACCGACCTCGAGCCGAACCGCGACCGGTTCGCTCATCTCTACTGGTAAACTGTTAGGCAGCACATGGACGATAATATTAGTGATTATTAGGCTAAGGCATCAAAAGGTCTCCAATGAGAAGCAATAAAATGTTGCCATTGCCACCAGTCGAGAGGGATCTCAGTTTCTCCTGCAGTTATTGCGATTACCCCCCAATTTTTTCCCTGCAAACATTAAAGATTATATACACTTTCAAATATAACAAGTCTATTGTTGCTTTATGTTTTAAAATAAACAAACCACGCTATTTTCACCTTATTACGCTTCATTTAGCAGCATGTTCTAACTGATGAAGATCTGAATCACAGTTAAGTTGAACTAGCTGCTGTTCAAAAATAAAATCTTTTTTTCAACATACTTGAGTGCCTTGTTACATTGATAGTTATACTACAAGTTTGGATCCTTCCATTGCACCCGAGCATAGTTAGAAATGCCGTGCATTGCATATTACTGTGAGTTCATCTGATGTCACAGCTGGAGGTTCCCTCAGTACCCCAGCTGTGACCTCAGGTGAACTGACCTGTGAAGTTAATGAACTCAATGCTGGAGTACCAGATTTGGCAATGTGTGCACATTGAGTGTTTAGGGGCAGACATTACTGCACCAAATCTGCACCTACTTGCAAAAAAAGTATCAACACTGCATGTGTTTTGATGTTATTTTTGTGTTTTATTTTGCCAGGAGATGCAAATTTGGTGCAGAAATGTCTGCACCCAAATACTCAATGTACATACAATGCCTAATCCAGTAATCCGACGTTGAGTTCAATGACTTTAGCTGAGGTGAGGTCACTAAGTTCAATTGATTCCCCTAAGGTCAGTTCACCTGAGGTCACATCTGGGGTACCATGGGAACTCCAGCTGTAACATCAGGTGAACTCAGTGATGTCACTGCTCACAGCTGCGGCTCAGTCAGTGTGTCCCTGATGGCTGCAGTGAGTGGTCATGTTTTCTAATGTTACTTGTGACCTCAGGATGTAGCATAGGCGGGATCGTCATGGGGCCTCATATGGATTACATTGGACCTGCAGGGTGTTTTGTGGGTTAATAAATTGGAGAAAGGGTGTTTTTTTTTATTTTTTTTTTAAATAAAGGGGACTTTTCGCTGTGTTTTGTGTTTTTTTACTTACAAGGTTAGTAATCGGTGGTCTCATAGACCCCTCCCGATTGCTAACCTTGGGCTTAATAGCAGCTGTGATTTTTATATTACCTAGATTGCCACAATCCCACCAGAGCAATTGGGATGAGCTGAGTAAAGTGCCAGGATTGTCACATCTAGTGGATGTGACAATTCTGGTGGTGGCTGCAGGCTGCTATATTTTGGCTGGGGGTGGCAAAAACCATGGGTCTCTCAAGCCTTAGAATACCAGCCAACAACTGTGCATGTTATCTTGGCTGGATATCAAATTTGAGGAGACTGGATGCTGCCAAAATGAAACACAGATAAAACTGCAGCCTGTAGCTCGCTGCTTTATTTGCATTGGGTGGAATGAAAGCAGGAACTAACACCCTTATGACTAGTCCCGTGCTCATTAGCATATCATAAAAGATCTTTAAAAATACTTTTTCTAAAGTTCTCTTTATCTATGCTAGTGCATACAGGGACGGATAGGCAGGGATTAGCAATATGTACCCAGTACTGCTCCTTGTTCTGGTTGTATATTGCAGCTGATAGATCCCTTTAAATGGTCAAAATTTACTTTTAGGATTGCTACCCCCAATAAATGGCACTAAAGTTCAAGTCCTGTTTTTCTCTGAAGAAGTTATTTGCATACTGGCCATTTAAAAGGGGTCAAGTTTGTAAAAGCCACTCATTATTAGGGAGAATGGGAGATCACTTACAGACATCTTTAGGCTATTATATAGGGCATATGAGCAGTTATTAAGGCAACCCCTTTATCTTCTTCAGTAAATAAAGAAATGTAATTATGGTATACCCTGAACAGAATTACTGATGGGTTATGTATGTTTGCATATAACCTATGTCCTAAAGCCCATTATTTACTATAACAAGATAAAGGGACATTTGCCTTTACCTTCATCAGTTATAAAATGTAATGAAATTCATGGGTCACAAAAACATACCACAATGAACAGAAATAACACAGATGGGTTTGGGTGGATTAATGATAATTTTGAAATTGGATCCATCAGGATAATAGTAATCTATATTAGTATAGATTCTTACCATAGTATTTATGGAGACATTGCCCCAGTATGTTCTGAGCTTATAATGCCAGACTCAATGCAATTAGCTAATAGCGGCTTTATTCCTTTATCCATATTGACAATCTCTCATTAAAGACATTACTCAATTGAAAAGAGAAGCTCATCATAAAGAAGACTTTCCTTATAATTTGATGCATTATATCTAACAAGTGGAGAATAGATGCAAATATTAGATAAAATAATTGTAACGTGTTCAATGTCTTAATAATTTGGGATGATAAAGGCTTTGTCAACTTTTTTTGATGCTGTCACAATGAAATATAAACCAAGTTTGGAATCTTGGGTAACAATGTCAGATGATTTGTTTCTACACTAACCATGCAGAATTATGTGTCTCCATGGTAAGAAACCCTAAAGGGTGCTTTACACGAGACGACGGATTGTGTGATGCATCGTCGGGGGTCACGGTTTTCGTGACGCACATCCGGCATCATACATGACGTCGTCTTGTGTGAAACCTCTGAGCGACGCAGTATCGCTCACAAATCGTGAGTCGAGTACTCGTCGCTCAGTTTCATAATATCGTTTAGTTTTACTTGTGTCGGTTGTTCATCGGTCCCGTGGCAGCACACGTTGCTCAGTGTGACACCACGGGAGCGATGAACTCTGCTTACCTGCGTCCCACGGCTCCCGCCGGCTATGCGGAAGGAAGGAGGTGGGCGGGATGTTTACATCCCGCTCATCTCCGCCCCTCCGCTTCTATTGGCCAGCGGCTGTGTGACGTCGCTGTGACGCCGAACGTCCCTCCCCATTCAGGAAGTGGACGTTCGCTGCCCACAGCGAGGTCTCTCAGCAATTAAGTACGTGTGATGTGGGTTTCACGACTTTGTGCGACACGGTCAGCGATTTGCCCGTGACGCACAAACGAAGGGGGCGGGTACGATCGATCGTGAAATCGCACGATCGGTCGTCCCGTGTAAAGCAGGCTTAAGTCTGATCCTGCAGTCATACCTTCAGTATTTTTTTTCCTACTTTTTGGGGACAGTTGGGGATAAAGGGAAGGGATTATAGTTTTACAATATATATCTCGAATGTGGCACTTATCAATTGATCAAAAAGAATAAAAGCATGGCTCTGCACAATTTCTGTTTTGTTCTTAAAACAGTTTTAGCATAGGGAATGGCATCAATTTTGTTATAATTTTTGTTATTTTGCAGGTTCATCTTCTGGAAAATCTGATACTGAAGAAGCGGCTGCAGAGTCCCTTATAGCACTCCATTCACTTTTCAGCACAGCCATGCTCCTGGCCATCAGCCGCTGCACTGCAGCTCCTAGCACAGCCGGGTGGTCAGAAATGATGCGCAGAAGAAAAGTATTAGAATGCCACACCGCTTAGAATCAGTGGGAGACCAAGAGGTGGGATCCACTAAATATTAAATGATGGCTTATCCTAAAAATAGACCATCATTTCAAGAGATTGGAAAATCCCTTAGGGTACGTTCCCACGATCAGGGATTCACGGCGTTCTAGACACAGTGTCATTCCTCTTACGGAGACGCTAGTAATCGAGAGAGAACGCAGCGTCCGTGCCCGTGATCAGGATTCTGAGCGCTGTGGACTTTCCCTGTGTTCTCCTGCTAAGAACACCCACGTCCCCGCAAGCATAAATTGACATACTACAGCTCGGAAAGCTGCGCCGCATGTCAGTTTACGCTAAATAGAAAAGTATCAAACTGCCATGGGATTTCTATAAATCCCCTCCACTGTGCTAGTACTGTACAACACAGAGTTTTTGACATAGTGAATACAAACTGTGTCCAAAACGCAGCGGACACTGATCACGGGAATGTACCATTAATGTCTGAAAAATATCCACAATATTAATTTTGGAAATAATTTATGTGAAAGAC
The DNA here is from genome assembly GCF_048569485.1 of Anomaloglossus baeobatrachus. Lineage (NCBI taxonomy): Eukaryota > Metazoa > Chordata > Amphibia > Anura > Aromobatidae > Anomaloglossus > Anomaloglossus baeobatrachus. The sequence goes on along the minus strand of NC_134355.1, from coordinate 471,799,529 downwards.
TGATTTTTATGCAATATAATGTGTGTACTTGAATTTTACTATTTGAAAGGGAATCTATCAGCAGGTTTTGCTATATAATCTGAGAGCACCATGATGTAGTAGAAAAGAGCCTGATGACAGAGCTGTGTCCCTTACTGGGCTGTGTTTTGCTGTCTTAATAAAACAAGTGTTTTATCACTTGTAGATCATCATTACAGGAAAACTGGCCTTGGGCCTTGTAGTCCAACCGCACCCCCAGCACTTATTAGCTGCTCTTTGTCAGTATACAATATACACATGAAGCTATGGTGAGGGCGGGGTTATACAGCTCAACATCTGAGCTCTGCTGGATCTCTGTTGGAATCACAGTCTCTGTCCTTACCTCATGCTGCTGTCAGATTACATAGCAAAAACCTGTTGACAGATTCCCATTAAATGATAGAAGGCATATCATAGCAATCTTTAGTTTGGTGGTTTTGCAACTCTTGTGAGCTTGTTATAAATGAGTATAGCCAGTTGACTTTTTCAGAGAAATTATATTTACCCTTATGTCAGTTTTTTTAAATAATAAGTTATGATATTGAATTCTTAATGTTTTTAGTTTTTGTATTACTTACAAGCTTGCTACATTTGTGTGTAGCCACAGGAAGACAGATATACCTTAGTGTTGCCCTGTAATGCATAGAACATGTAGGCCCAATGCCCACACAAGAAAGTGCAAAGTTCTGATGTTCGTAAGTCATAAAAAGATTAAGGAAATTGAGCCTTCTTCTAACAAGAGACTTTCTTTTTGTTTCAGTAAACTAATGCACAGTTAAAACATAAGGAAATAAAAAAGTGTGATACAACACTTATAGCATCCCTTGAACATAGTGATAGTAAAGAACACTTTGTGGATGTTTTAAATACATTAAAGAAGTGGTTCACCCATATTCATTATTGACCACAACAAGGTTTCTCTCAAATACCTTGTGTTGCCAATAGTGCCTGTTGTGGACCGCTCCGCCCCATCGCCTGACCCCTGGGCTCCATGACATTGGAGATCCAGTGATGTCACGTCAACTTCCTGCTCACCTGACATCAATGTGGCCGTCCCCAGTCTCCGCGAGTGACTGGGCCGTGGGCCGAGTTTCCCCGCTCAGCACAGCCCAACGTCACAGCGCAGCATCTCCCTGCTCACTCCTCCTTCACTGCAGAGAGCCGCAAGCAGGAGACATGCTGGGCTGTGATGAGTGGTGAAATGCCACCCACAGCCCAGTCACTCACGGACACTGGGGCCTGCCACAGTGATGTCAGGTGAGCAGTAAGTTGACGTGACATCACTGGATCCCCAAGGTCACATAGCCGTGGGGGTCACGCGATGGGGAAGAGTGGTCTGCAATAGCACCGCTCACATGCACTATTGGCAACACAAGGTATATGAGAGAAACCTTCTCAATAAAATATATCGTTGAGGACAATAATAAATATGGGTGAACCACGTCTTAAAGTACATGCCTATCTGGCAATTTTAACATTGAACTGTAGTCTGAATAATAATAGAACTTATAGACTATGGAATCTCTGACATGGAAAAATGATCTTTACATATGTTAGTGACATTTGATACTTATGGTACTCACTAGGTTTCAGTCTGTTTCTTCATTAATTCTCAGACCTTACTGATATGCAGTTTACTTCCTGACCCATTTTTCAGATTTTCCTCTTTTGGACTGTTTCTGCCAGTAATATAGGCTGGCTATGAGGTCTAGGTATATCCAAGCTTTCATTAATCAGCACAGCTCAAATTTGTACTTTCCTTTCCATGCATTTTCTTCCTTGTTTGTTTTTTTGTGCCCTCGGATATATTTTCCCCCCTCTCCTCTGTTCCTCTTTCTCCTGCTATCTCAATCACTGAGAGAAGGGAGGGAGGAGCAGAGAGATGCCAGTAGCAGAAGAAGGAGCTTTGCCAGGCTTGTATCAGTTTTGCAAAAACACAGAGCTAGATAAAAGACTTACAGACACTCTGTAGAAACAAATTTTTTTAATGAAGACTATTAAGAAAATTGTTTGATTTTTGATTTCGAAAAGAAATGAACAATAAATAAAAAATTATTCTTTGTGAAGGTGTACGTAGCCTTTAAGGTACATATATATAAATTTCAAATTTCCATGAAATGTTCAGAGTCCAATTTAATTAAAAGCATTTAGCATGTGCCTGTGTTAGAAACTGACATTTGTTTCTATCTTTATAAAGAAATATCTCAACTTCACATTGATCAACTAAAATGACACAGACAATATAAACATAAAACCACTTTAGGGCTCCCATGTCTCCATTTGCAACCCCCTCCCCCCTCCTAATCTAACTCACAATAGTTCTTTTATAATTGAGGGACCTAATTAATTTACACTAATAAAACCAATATACGAAACCAGTGACCATTAGGGAAAATGATTTCCGACCTGAGGAAACATCAGTAATTTTACCTCCCAAAGATTTTAGCTCATACTGTATTTATGGGAGCCCTACACACAACACACTGTCACAAACACCACATCACGTCATTTAAATGATTTCCCAGATTGGTCCTACCAGGTAAATCAGTTAAATGTAGTTGCACCAAAAAGTCACAAATAATAAATAAACTTAACAGTAAAACTGACATATGCATGCTGTGCCCATGAGTGCATTGTTCATTCATTCAACATTTTAATTGTCATCCTTTGACATATCATTATTCATCTTCATATAGTAGAGGATATTTAGTGGACACATTCAGAGCATGAGAACTGTAGATGATTTTTTAATATTACTGTTGGAAATATTCATGGATGTTAGCATTTAGATACAAGAGCCAGGTGCATGTGTCAGTTTCGTGAAATCCTGGTGGCGCCCACCTGTGAGGTCATAGTTAGGAGGGGCTTTTCCTCTGCAGACGGCTGTTTCGGTATCTCCTTCATCACCATGGCAACAGCCTTATCTGCCGCCCTAGCGCTTTTCCCCTACAATAGTGAAATCAACAATGACTTGTGTCAGGAAAATGTGATCTTGGCAGAAATCCCCAAAAGAAAATCCCATTAGCCCCAGATAGAGTAAAACACAGTGAGCTAATGGCAATGGTCTGTAGAATGATTTCAAGCTTAGAAAGGAACATATAGTATTGCAATAAACATACATGTGGAGAAAGATCATTAGAATTTTTTTTAGGCAGCAACTTGATTGGTTGCTATGGACTTTGAGAAGTTTGGGTTCGTGGAATGCCATAACTTTTTGAGACTCCCTTTGATGAGCCAGAGAGGAGAGGACATCTCAGTGGGATGGGAGTGGACTGGTGCTACATGATCACCCATTTATTTTAGTAGGAATTATATAATACTACATTGGCTGCATGCAAGTTTTACCAGGAGATCACCTGAAGTTAGAAAAGTCAATCTACTTGGAAACCCAATTTAGAAACTCATTTAATATAAAAACTCATTACGAACATCAGTACAAACTGGACTGGAGTAGTAAAAAACTGATAGTCTAGAAAAACTAAAAACTTGTGGCAGGCATACAGAATGTTTACATTATGCTTAAAGGGGTTGTCCACAACTAGGACAACCCCTTCTGATTCCACAATTTCCCCCATGTATAATCATAAAGCCTATACTCACTTCCTGTACTAGCGAAGTTCCAGTGGTGTCTGGGCTCCCATTACTGGGGCACACAAGGAGATGTGATGTCACAAGAGCCCTGAGCTCAATCAGCGTTGACTTCCTTCTCCCTGCCTTTGGATGAAACAAGCAATCAAAAGGAAGTGAGCGCTGTCACTGTTGATTAATTTGTTTGGTCTGATGGCAGACAGACAGAAGCTGGTACTGATCGGATGCAAGGCTCAAGTGACGTCACAATTCCAAGTGAGCCCCAGCACTGCGAGCCCGGACAAATCTGGAAAAGCACTGGTACGGGAGGTGAGTGTAAGCTTTATTACTTTACCTGGGGAAAACATATGGAATCAGCAGGGGTAGTCCTAGTAGTGGACAACCCCTTTAAACCCGGGTGAGAGCATAATGAATCTGCAATTTTTAAGACATGAGTCCCAATGATTGTTTCTATTTTGTAACCTTCAGTAACAATATTAAATTTACAATCTGGTTAGTTATGTGATGTGGATCTCGACTGCCCAATTTTGCGACAAATTTGTCATCATCTTTTCAGTTAGTCATAAAAAGGTATTAACCACTGAGGATTCTCAATTTTTACTATATCTTATGTCATTGTCTAAATTCAGCAGTAATGATTGTTTACACACATAAATACAGTATTGTAAAGGAGGCAAACAGAAGAAAAAAAGGAAACGTTATTGGCATTAAATTAAACAAGGTGTAAATACATCAATCTCCTTTTCTTTGATAAATCTAATGCTTCAGGACAAAACTATGCATAAGCTAAAAATAATAGTGTGTAGTGTAAGTTCTTCCATCAAAGAAAGAATGCATGAGATTTACCAAGGAGAATGACTCATGGGAATCCACTTCATTAAACCTGCATATAATAGCTGCAGTGATTCATGCTTGTGTACCAAATCCCATACTAACTGCAAAACTAAGTGACCTGCGGAGAATTGAAACATGTCACATCTTCAGTAGTGCATCCCGAGCCTGAAACATGCTATAAATACAGGTAAAGTCCCATGCCATTAAGCACAAAGTGTTGCAGTAGGTTAAAGCGGCATTATTCTGTTTAAACAGATTTCTAAATTGTAATTAGACCCAATTGAATTAAAAAATCGTCTTAAATCTGGTGAGATTTATGTATTCTAGCATTAATGGTGCTCTTTGGATATTTGTAATTATACATGGAAACTAAAGACTCTACTCAGAAGTAAGGATGGGAGAATCAATTTTAGGCAAATCAAATTTGTTTAGAATTTTCCCAAATTTGCCGTTTTACTGGATTTATATGAGCTGAGAGGGGGTTGAAGACAATGAAAATGAAAACTCACCTAGCCCCTCACCTGTCCCCACTGTCCTCTGCCTTAATAGGCCCCTACTTCTCATTTATTACTGAAGCCAGAACCATCAGTTTTGGTGAGGAGTGGAGACTGGCACCTCAGAAGAAAGGCATCCTAGAAGTCCCCTAGTGAGTGGAGACCGGCAACTGAGCAGAACGGCACCCTACATGTCCACTGATGAGTGGAAACCTGTGCCTAAGCAGAATAGCACCCTACATGTCCACTCATGAGTTGAGACGGTGCCTGAGCAGAACAGCACATTAGAAGTGCAATGCGGTGTGGAAATCCGGTGCTTGAGCATCCTAGAAGTCCAGTGGGGAGTGGAGACTGGTATCTGAGCAGTAAGACATCTGAGAAGTCCAATGGGGAGTGGAGACCAGTGCTGGAACAGAACAGCATCCTAGAAGTCCTGTGGGGAGTGGAGACTGGCACCTGAGGAGAATGGCTTTCTAGAAGTCCAATGAGAAGTGGAGGCGGGCGCTTGAATAGAATGACATCCTAGAAGTCCAGTTGGGAATGGAGATCGGCACCTGAACAGAATGACATCCTAGAAGTCCTGTGGGGAGTGGAGGCTGGCACCTAAGCAGAATGGCATCCTAGAACTCCAATGGGGAGTGGAGACTGGCTGCTGAGGAGAACGGCTTGCTAGAAGTCCAATGGGAAGTGGAGATGGGCGCTTGAACAGAATGACATCCTAGACGTCCAGTGGGGAATGGAGACCGGCGCCTGAACAGAACAGGATCCTAGAAGGCCAGTGGGGAATGTGGCAGCAGGAGCAGGTGAGGCGCTAGACGAGTATGAATTTTTATTGTTTTATAACCACTTCCTGGCTTATCAAAAACAGTTTTTTAATGGCAATCAGGGCTTATGAGATGGAAATCAAATTTTGTCAGATTTTCTCATCTCTACCCAGTAGATATCTTTTTTTTTCAATTGCAAAATAATAGTTTCTGAACAAAATTATTTAATCATAGGTTATGGAAAGATTAACGTAATTATTTATGTGGATATAATGGGGAATTTATCACAAAGAAAAAGCTGTCCAATCAGCAATGAGTATTAGAGTAGACCTGATTGTTATACAATTTTATAGGAATAGATTTAGTAGAACTTGTATTTATTGATTAAAGTCCTGGCCTTTTCTACGCTTAGGAGTCCAGTAGGCGGTCCTAATTAGTGATTGGCAGATATCTTTGTGTACACTTACTGTATTTAGAGTAGCACCACAAACTGGATACCTAATGATAGAATGAGCAAGAATTTCAATGCAAGTTTTACTGAATATTTCCAATATAACTATACATCAGTCTGCTCAGCTCCCCCTTCTCTATGTAATGCTAGAAGGTTGGACACCTTTTCCAAAATGACAAGGCTTACACTGTTCTATAGGTATAACCTAATTCAAAATAAGACTTGTACCCCAGCCTATTGAGGATCAGGCTAGGAAACACTATAGTTGTTTATCTAAAGTATGAGAATATTCCGAATTTTGTAATTATTCCCATTTACCAACCACTTTAATGTGGAGACTTGTTCTTTATTCAAATGCAGCTTTAACACCTTTCACACAATGAGAAACACAGTCAATAGAAAGCATTGGACATTGGAAACTTACACATTGCCTACAGCACACACAGAGGAGAAACTATTTTAAGGTCTGAAACATTATTTTTCAGAAATGCACTCAATGTCAGATTTGCCTTCTAGGAGTGGACGTGGCACCTATTTTCCCCCATAGCTGTTGTCCCCTAGATCTCTGTCCAACCTTTTAGTCTTCACTTAGTGGACCATAAATGTAGTTTTTAATTTTGTGTTTTTTTCCTAAACGTGGCATTTTTAATTTTCTCCTTTCACCTCTTTATTTCTGGGAAGCCCCCTCTTTCATACATGTAAATAAAGTATTTTAAGCCAAGTGGGACTGCTCCTCAGTTCTTCTCTATGGGAATCTTCTTGATGACCATGCCCAGTTGGTTAAAAAAAAAAACTACAGTAGTTTTGTATACATTAAAGAGGGGCAATATCTTAGGGAAGGAAAAAAGGGGCAATATCTCATAGAAAGAAAAGAAAAATAATGCCAGGTTGAGAAAAGCAGTGATCAAAAAAGACGAGGTAAAGAAAATGAAGTATATATGGAAAGTGACAGGTCCTCTTTAATGTATTGGGGGCATATGTGGCGGCTGATACCTGCTATGTGTTATGTGTCAGTGATTTATTTTATAGTAAATTGACAGGATGTATTCAGATCCCGATAATAGTTGCATCCACTGTGTGTGATTTGCAGATTAAATCAATCAAGTAGAAATCAATATATAATACAATTCTACTTTTTGTTACAATTTCTAATAGAAATGCACTCGATCATGCTGAGATGACTAAAGACCTGTGTCTTCTTGCTCTATGATTACGGCAGTTCTCCTCATGACATTAACAGCAGTTCATTATTTAGAAGTGGTGCACTGTAAATGCATACTGATCATTGATTAAGGATTATGGAGTATTAGTACATTTCATTCATTGCCTAACCAATATTTTAGTACATCTATATGCATGCATCTAAAAATACTCCGTCACAAAGCAATCTAGAGCATATCTATGTCATTTAACAGCTATGCATGCAAGTGAATAGTTTCCTTGTATAGAAAAACAACCCACCAAAATTGGGGTCAAGTCACTTTTTGGAAGATTGAACCACTTTTTCTTCAAGGTGACACCTACTACCTGAAAAAAGCCATGACACTTTATTAGATCACATCTGTTGCCGTTAAGCAACCATGTAGAATAGAGATGCAGTAGATTTGCTTGAAAACTACATATAGGTGCTGATTTATGAAATAAAGCATGCCTTTCTATTGTATACCTTACAATACATATCACATTTTGCTCCAATGCATTGCTGTCTTACCATTGCTCAAGTATATTTTTTCCATACTGTTACAATCATCTGTGCCAATACTTTTGTCTTCATATATAGGGGTTGTCAATGACAGAATAAGCTCTCCTTAAAGGGAATCTGTCACCAGGATTATGAAATGTAAACTGAGGACAGCAAGCTGTGAGGGATAAAAAAGAAAAACATCTGTTTTTCTCTTATCTAAGCTGAGGACAGCAAGCTGTGAGGGTTAAAAAAGAAAAACATCTGTTTTTCTCTTATATAAGCAGAGGACAGCATGCTGTGAGGGTTAAAAAAGAAAAACATCTGTGTTTCTCTTATCTGTGTGGAGCTGTTGTTTACTCATTTTAAAGGGTTTATTGCTCTGTGATTAACATTGGTGTGACTTCTTGCTTTGTGTACAGTAGTCCAGCACTCCCCCTGCTGTGGCTGACACCTCATAGTCCATGCACAACCTCTATTGAGAGCTTGCTATGGGCTAGGACAGATTCCAGCTCTGCTACACTCAATTCTGAGATAAAGTCAGAATGGCTGCACACAGTGATCTAAGATAAACATGGGTACTTTCAGAATCTCTTTCCCTACATTATGCTACTCTAAGATGAGTAGCATAAGTCTGGTGACAGATTCCCTTTAAATGCTGTAGTCCCCCAAGTACTCACCTCCCAAACAAGCACTGCTCCAGCAATATGGGCATTGGGTTTCCCGGGTCTTATGTGACATTGGTATGTCACTACAGTGTTGCAGGCAATCAGCAGCACTCACCCTTCCTTTGGATGAAACTCAGATGTATGGGAGAAGATTGACTGCACTGCCATTGATTAACTGCAGCACTCATGTGACATAACAATATCATGCAAGTGCCAGTAGACACCACACCGGCATTGTTTCAAAAGTGCTTGTGTGGGACGTATCAGTAGTTTTTTCTTACTTGAGTGACTACAGCATTTAAGAAGGGATTGTCCAAGTAGATAATAACTCCTTTAATCTGTTGATAATACATCCCAATATTACCGTAATGTACAGTTAGGTCCAGAAATATTTGGACAGTGACACAAGTTTTGTTGTTTTAGCTGTTTACAAAAACATGTTCAGAAATACAATTATATATGTAATATGGGCTGAAAGTGCACACTCCCAGCTGCAATATGAGAGTTTTCACATCCAAAGCGGAGAAAGGGTTTAGGAATCATAGCTCTGTAATGCATAGCCTCCTCTTTTTCAAGGGACCAAAAGTAATTGGACAAGGGACTCTAAGGGCTGCAATTAACTCTTAAGGCGTCTCCCTCGTTAACCTGTAATCAATGAAGTAGTTAAAAGATCTGGGGTTGATTACAGGTGTGTGGTTTTGCATTTGGAAGCTGTTGCTGTGACCAGACAACATGCGGTCTAAGGAACTCTCAATTGAGGTGAAGCAGAACATCCTGAGGATGAAAAAAAAGGAAAAATCCATCAGAGAGATAGCAGACATGCTTGGAGTAGCAAAATCAACAGTCAGGTACATTCTGAGAAAAATGGAATTGACTGGTGAGCTTGGGAACTCAAAAAGGCCTGGGCGTCCACGGATGACAACAGTGGTGGATGATCGCCGCATACTTTCTTTGGTGAAGAAGAACCCGTTCACAACATCAACTGAAGTCCAGAACACTCTTAGTGAAGTAGGTGTATATGTCTCTAAGTCAACAGTAAAGAGAAGACTCCATGAAAGTAAATACAAAGGGTTCACATCTAGATGCAAACCATTCATCAATTCCAAAAATAGACAGGCCAGAGTTAAATTTGCTGAAAAACACCTCATGTAGCCAGCTCAGTTCTGGAAAAGTATTCTATGGACAAATGAGACAAAGATCAACCTGTACCAGAATGATGGGAAGAAAAAAGTTTGGAGAAGAAAGGGAACGGCACATGATCCAAGGCACACCACATCCTCTGTAAAACATGGTGGAGGCAACGTGATGGCATGGGCATGCATGGCTTTCAATGGCACTGGGTCACTTGTGTTTATTGATGACATAACAGCAGACAAGCGTAGCCGGATGAATTCTGAAGTGTACCGGGATATACTTTCAGCCCAGATTCAGCCAAATGCCGCAAAGTTGATCGGACGGCGCTTCATAGTACAGATGGACAATGACCCCAAGCATACAGCCAAAGCTACCCAGGAGTTCATGAGTGCAAAAAAGTGGAACATTCTGCAATGGCCAAGTCAATCACCAGATCTTAACCCAATTGAGAATGCATTTCACTTGCTCAAATCCAGACTTAAGACGGAAAGACCCACAAACAAGCAAGACCTGAAGGCTGCGGCTGTAAAGGCCTGGCAAAGCATTAAGAAGGAGGAAACCCAGCGTTTGGTGATGTCCATGGGTTCCAGACTTAAGGCAGCGATTGCCTCCAAAGGATTCGCAACAAAATATTGAAAATAAAAATATTTTGTTTGGGTTTGGTTTATTTGTCCAATTACTTTTGACCTCCTAAAATGTGGAGTGTTTGTAAAGAAATGTGTACAATTCCTACAATTTCTATCAGATATTTTTGTTCAAACCTTCAAATTAAACGTTACAATCTGCACTTGAATTCTGTTGTAGAGGTTTCATTTCAAATCCAATGTGGTGGCATGCAGAGCCCAACTCACGAAAATTGTGTCACTGTCCAAATATTTCTGGACCTAACTGTATATAGCTGTTAATTAATCATGATATTTTGCTTGTTTAACAATTATTCATGCAACTGTATGTTTTGAGTAATATTTATGCATCTGGTTATAGGTCTAAGGCTGTGCAACTGCAGGGATTATTGTCAGTGACAACCAGTGTGTACATGGAAAAGGTTTTATATCTGTAGGCATGCTGAGTGCAGATAGTGCTATCCATGTAGCGTAAAGTGAAAGTCAGCAAGTTTTTGTTATGTAATTTGACAGCATAATGTTATAGAGACAGAGACCCTGATTCCAGTGATGTATCACTTGGTTAACTGGGTGCAGTAGTTGTGATAGAATCACAGTTTTCTCTGCTGCAGATCTAGCACAGCTGTGGATACTGAGCTGTGAATAACCCCACCCACACTACTGCTTGGCAGACTTCTGTGTATGCCGTATGTTGAAAGAAAGATGTTAATCAGTGGTGGGGTGAGGTTCAAGAAGGAGGAAAGCAACACATAGTCCTTTAGTGATAATCTCCTGCTGATAAAACAAAGCAAAAAACATCCCTACTGACAAGATTTCCTGTAAAGGCCACTTTACATGCTGCGATATCGGTACCAGTATCGCTAGCGTGGGTACCCGCCCCCATCGGTTGTGCGACATGGGCAAATCGCTGCCCGTGGCGCACAACATCGCCCAGACCCGTCACACTACTTACCTGCCCTGCGACGTCGCTGTGACCGGCGAAACGCCTCCTTTCTAAGGGGGCGGTCCGTTCAGCGTCACAGTGGCGTCAAAGCTGCGTTACTGAACTGCCGCCCAATAGAAGCGGAGGGGCGGAGATGAGCGGGACGAACATCCCGCCCACCTCCTTCATTCCGCATTGTGGGCGGGAGGCAGGTAAGGAGAGCTTCCTCGTTCCTGCGGTGTCACACGTATGCATCTGGTTATAGGTCTAAGGCTGTGCAACTGCAGGGATTATTGTTCCTCAGTGACAACCAGTGTGTACATGGAAAAGGTTTTATATCTGTAAGCATGCTGAGTGCAGATAGTGCTATCCATGTAGCGTAAAGTGAAAGTCAGCAAGTTTTTGCTATGTAATTTGACAGCATAATGTTATAGAGACAGAGACCCTGATTCCAGTGATGTATAACTTGGTTAACTGGGTGCAGCAGTTGTGATAGAATCACAGTTTTCTCTGCTGCAGATCTAGCAGAGCTCTGGATACTGAGCTGTGAATAACCCCACCCACACTACTGCTTGGCAGACTTCTGTATATGCCGTATGTTGAAAGAAAGATGTTAATCAGTGGTGGGGTGAGGTTCGAGAAGGAGGCAAGCAACACATAGTCTTCTAGTGATAATCTCCTGCTGATAAAACAAAGCAAAAAACATCCCTACTGACAAGATTTCCTTTGAAGGCCACTTTACATGCTGCGATATCGGTACCAATATCGCTAGCGTGGGTACCCGCCCCCATCGGGTGTGCGACATGGGCAAATTGCTGCCCGTGGTGCACAACATCGCCCAGACCCGTCACACTACTTACCTGCCCTGCGACGTCACTGTGACCGGCGAAACGCCTCCTTTCTAAGGGGGCGGTTCATTCAGCGTCACAGTGGCGTCACAGCTGCGTTACTGAACTGCCGCCCAATAGAAGCGGAGGGGCGGAGATGAGCGGGACGAACATCCTGCCCACCTCCTTCCTTCTGCATTGCGGGCGGGAGGCAGGTAAGGAGAGCTTCCTCGTTCCTGCGGTGTCACACGTACCGATGTGTGCTGCCGCAGGAACGAGGAACAACTTTGTTACTGCTGCAGCAACGATATTAGAGAATGGACCCCCATGTCACCGATGAGCGATTGTGCACGATTTTGCAACGATGCAAAATCGCTCATAGGTGTCACACGCAATGGCATCGCTAAAGCGACCGGATGTGCGTCACAAATTCTGTGACCCCAACGAGATCACTTGAGCGATGTCGCAGCGTGTAAAGCGGCCTTAAATCTTCAACTTATGCACTTGGGTATCAAATTGCCATAAAATACTTCTATTCCACACTGCATTCAAACCTCTTTTTACTAATCCAGAAAAATCCTGAGAAAAATATCAGGCATTTATAGAATTCTATAATTTTAAGAGGTTTTGAATTTGGAGCTTTGGAAGATAACTTCGTCCAAGATAAATGATAAATCTATATATTACGAAAAAAAGAGAATAAGGTTACCCTCTATATTAAATGGTACATATAAAATTAACATTAAATAATAATTAAAATGTTAATATTAGTATTGAGCAAAATTAATTTTGGCCTATTGATTCGGCCCACCACACCAGTCACAGTCTCTCATCTGGCTGCTCGGGAAAATTAATTGCCCACCCCTGCCTTAAAGCATAACTTGTGTTTTATTAATTGAAATCCTGGGCTTAGCAGTTAAGAGGGTGGCCTAAATCAGTGACTGAGTTATTTCTATATGCACACATATACAGGGATACCTGTCAATCACATATTAGAAATGCCAGAGCGCTGACATCAAAGGCAGGAGCCACTTGCCTCTGATTGGCCAACGCGCTGCCTTTGAGTAGTGGCTGACAGTGGAAGTTCCTCCCTCGTCGCGATGGTTACTGATACACATCCTGTACTGGCGAACTGCAAGTTCCAGGAGGCCGGTGATGGAATGCAAGGTACACATATTATGCTCACCTTACCTTACGTTCCATCGCCGGTCTCATGGTTCTTGCAGTTCGCAGATACAAGATGTGTATCGGTAATCATAGCGACGAGGGAGGAACTTACACTGTCAGCCGCTACTCAAAGGCAGCGCACTGGCCCATCAGAGGCAAGCGGCTCCTGCCTTTGACGTCAGCGTTCTGGCAGCGGATGTTTCTCCCTTGTCGCGATGGTTACCCGATACACATCCTGTACCGGCGAACTACAAGAACCATGAGGCCGGCGATGGAACGGAAGGTGAGGTGAGCATAATATGTGTGTGTGTGTTTGTGTGTGCTTGTGTGTGTTTGTGTGTGTGTGTGTGGACTGCAAGAGCGGATTAGAGCGCGGTGGATGTACGGAACTGGAAGTGTGTGAGGTGAGTATTTTGCTTGTTCAGCAAAGCTAGCTCGTAAACTGAGTTACAAATTTACAGCAAGCTTTGCTCGTTAAGCGAGATACTTGCTAACAGGGTTACTCGTTAAGTGAGGTTCCACTGTATATATATATATATATATATATATATATATATATATCAAAATGCTCAGCATCTCCTGTTCTACAATATGCTACCCATACATTGTACAGCATTTCCAAACTGACTTGTCCCATGTAAATATGTATTTGAAGCTTTTCTTTTACAAATCAATGCAAATATTGTGTTGATGAATGTAAACTAATGGTCATTTATAGCCAGTGGAATCTAACGACTGTCAGACATAACAATAACCCGTAACAATGCAAATATGAACAGGGAGGATCAATAACAATATTCATATGACTTTTGCTCCATCTGCCAGAACAAATATACAACTGGTTTTAATGTTGCTTTAAATAGATGTGGATCTGATAAAAATATTGGAAGTGGGTCAGATTGGGAAAAATCAGCACATAGAGTATATTGAGATAATATGAGTAATAGGAGAAAAAAAAATATTTTATGTTTCAAAAATGTTAATGCTAAACCATTTGAAAAAATAATTATTGATTAAAAATATATATTTCTATAAGTTGCAATTTGAACTTTGTAAACATAATGATCATTTTGCTACATTTCCGGATACGTTACGCCCCATGATACTCATATTACTGAGTGCCAGCACTTGTTATGTAGAATCATCTCATCATTCGTGCCCGCTGCTCCTCATTTGCTGAACCTATGTTGAATTATGTTGAGTTATTATAGGTAAAACAGTGTTCTAACAAATGTGAGGTTTTGGCAGGTCTAAAGGAATAGTGGACGTAGAAAAGAGCTGGCGGCCCCTGTGTGGAAAAACTCTATAATCAATCATTATTTTTTTTACTATAATTTAAATATTCAGCAAAATATTCAAAATAATTTTATCTTCCAAATTATCAGCATCCTCATGTATTGCTGTTTTCATAGATTATTTTTGCATAACATCCTCATTTTTTACAAAGTTATATGTAAATATAGAGGTAACAGATGGAATGAGATTGTCAAATTTCTACCTGGACCTATTCCAGCATCTGCTTCAGTCACCCAGCGTCATCGTATTAATCTGCAAGCTGCACTGGTGACAGAGGAGTCTTTATGGTCTATATCTTTATGCAGCACGGACTCGGTCCAGCCAGGAATTAGTGTGTCTACGACCTGTAGTACCAACCAGCCAGGCTGTGCGTGTGTACCACACCTTACTTACAGAGGATCTGTCACCAGGTCAAAAGAGCCAGTTTTCGGTCCTGATTTAGTCCCGCTTCTTCCTTTTTTTTAAGAAATCACCATATAGTTTTTGAAATATGGGCCCTTTTATTTAGTGCTAATTTGTCTATTCTTTACTTAAAGGGGCATAGATACAGGGTTCTTTGGGGGCTTGTCTTTCTCTGTATTTTTACCATGAGAACCATGCCTAATTGGTAAAATCCATAAAAATTAGAAACAAACTAAAAATACCCTTATCTCTGGAACTGTATAGTGGATTAAAAAAATAAATTAAAATCAAAATACTCACGGGAGTGGGGGAATAAAATAAACCTTAAAACTGGACATATTTGACTTGGTGTCTGGTCCTCTTTAACCCTTTCACCCCCAGTCTGTTTTCACCTCCCTGACCAGGCCAATTTCTTCAATTCTGACCAGTGTAACTTTCCTCCAATACTTTGCAGACGCCATATACAGAGATCCTAAGCGATAGAACAGCAGAAATCCCCTCAGGTGGCCACCTCTGAGAATTCATCTACAGGTTTAGTTACGATTTTGTTTCTGGAAAACCATGTGCTACCAGTAATGTGGAAACCCTCTATATTTACTTTAACAGATGATGGAACTTAGTGGGGACTTGGTTTCTTGTGGGTTGAGTTGAATGCTATTTGGTGGCATTTTGGGTACAGAACAGTTTGGATCAGTTCACATTTACCCTGTTCTCTATGCTGAGCAGTTACATTAGGGTTTCCATCTACATCTCCGAATTACGTGATTCATGTGAAACTCCTGACTGGTCCATTCACTATAATGAGGCAGCAGAGTTACTCTGGACTCCATTTGGACTCTGTTCAGCAGTGTCCTTCTTTTCAAAGGTGCATAAAACTGTTGTTGACTGCAGTTTTGTGCATACCTAAAAAGACATGTAAAACGATAGACACCACCAGACCATAGGCCAGTCAGGAGTTCAAAGTGACTTCATCTGTCTCATTACAGTGAATTTTCTATTGGGAATTTTGTCTGAATCACGTTTTTCAGAGCTTTAGATGTATTAATCTGTGTAAGTGCTCAGTGCATGGCGCAGGATAAATGTGAGTTAAGCAATATCATTTTTATTTACATATGACTTTTTGATTGCATTTTATTCCCCTTCTTTGTCAGCTATAGGATAAAAAGGCATAATTTTTACTAAGTGTATTTTGTTTTTTATGTTGTTCACTGAAGAGATTAACTAGTGTGAAAGTTGTATACATTCGGATGTTCCGGGTGTGGCAATAACAAATGTATTAACTTTTTTTTTTTCCATAAATATACAGATGTATTGGTATAATATTTTTTCAATTTTTTTTGCTCTTTACTTTCTGATTTTTTTTTATATTTTTACAATTTTTTTTCACTTTTTCAACTTTTTGACTTAGTTCCTATATGGGACATTAACTTTGATTAATCTGATTGTTGGTATACTATATTGCCATGTACAAGCATTGCAATACATTATACTTGTCAGTGTGACACTGACAGAAGCCTTTTAGACCATGCTTCTGGCATGGTCCACCAGGCTTGCACTAGATGGCTAACCCGGAGGTCATTGTGACAACCTCAAGTTGCCATGGCAACAATAGGTCCTGTAATCAGCGCACTCACTCTCCCACCCTTCTAAATGTTGCAATCAATATTGAGTATTTAAGGGCTTAAACAGCCAGGGGCAGGGTGGGGACCATCCCTGGCTGTGAAAGCCAGAGCTTTGCTATATTACATAATTTTGAGGTAACCCCTTACCTAGCATGATGTAAGTGTATGTCAAAAGTCGTGAAGGGGTTAAACATCCACAATACTGCCGACAGTTTCCAGATATTATGCGTCGTTTGCTCCTTAAACTATGTCTGCCTTTATCATCCCTCCTGATAATAACCGTGACTTGTCTAACTATGCTTTGACTGGTCACCTGGTATCTGACTATGGCTATTTCCCTTTTAATGGTTTTGTGTTCTTTTTATTTTCCTAGTTCTGTCCCTCCATTTACTGATCCAGCTAGTAATACTACTCTTATCTCAGGCTTACTCCTCTGGTCAGCAGCTACTTTAAGTATGCAAAATAAGGAACCCCTCAGTATAGTCATATCTTCATATTAGGGTTAAAGAGTAAAGCTGGAATCTGCTAGATGGAGTGGCTTGGGTTAAGTCTACTTGAGGTTGCCAATTTGAGCTGACATCCTCAGACCTTCCAGAGATAAAGTAATTTGTAACACCACTGCTCTTTTCCGTTGCCTCCTCCTGGCTGAGATGCCAGCGTACTCACCCTCCTAGCTGCTAAGCAGTGGCATAGGCATCTGTCCTACCTGCCTGCTCCCAGTGCCTGTGCACGCTATACAGGTCTGCCATGAGTACACTTAGGGCGCACGCACGTCCCTATTCTTAAAGGCCCAGTGTGCCCTAACCTGGAAGTGCCTCCCAGCCTATGGCTAAGAAGCATAAAGTACTTAAGACATATTTCCCCTATGGGAGGTGCCTGGGCATTGTGGTCTATTGCTAGAAACACACTGCTAGTTGCCAGGTCCCGTCCCGCTCCCTGTATCCTGTGTTCTCACCTGTGCTTACTAACCTCTACCTGTGTTGTAGCACCTGCCTAAACCTTCCATACCTCCTTCTGCTGTTGGTACCTGGTGTACCAGCTATGCCCACTTTAGCCGTACTAGCTGTACCTGCTGCACCTGCTGTACCTGCCATACCTGTTGCACCTACAGTACAAGCTGTACCTTCCTACCTGTCATCTCAGCTGTATCCTCTACACCAACCTGAACCAGCCATCCAGTCTGCACCAGAGACTGTATCTGCCCCCATCTGTGCCCATACCTGCATTCCCGCCCCTGGGGCCAGCTATCACAGGACCGTGACTCCTCGGAATAGCACCTCACAGCTACCTTCCAACACAAGCCTATTCTCCCCATCAGTGGCTGTAGTGAAGACGAGGTAGCCGCTTGGTTATGCCTCTCCTGGTCTCCACTACCCATGGCACCCACAAGCATAACATAATTATCACGAATGACACATACTCTGTCATAAAATTACTGCCAGCTTATGCCAACACTAAAATTCCTTTTTACATTTCTTCACAATCACTGCATGACTATGTTTTTTATATTTTCTGAAAATCTAATGTTCAAAGATTTGTAACAGCAAATCATGCATCCTGTATCATAAACAATATTGTATTATAAAAGACCGTGCTGCTATAATACTCTAGAAATAGACAATGCAAGTAGCTTCTGGAGTCCATTCAGCCTTCCTGATTGACAAGCACAGAAAAACCGATATAGTATATTTTTTAACATCCTTTTATATTTTTTCCTTTTGTTAAACAAGACCTATCAAAGACATCTGGAGAAGACGTGCAATGTCTACAAGATCATAATGGGGGAAGGTTACGTAAAAATATAGTTGCTGCCAGGGGCGTAAACAGACAGAAAATGGTCCTCATGCAAGAACTGTGCAAGGATCTATTGATACCTAATAACTGATTTTAAAGAACCCCCTTTATATGTCTCTAGCAAAAATTAAAGGTATAAGCTATGGAATGTATTAGCTTAAGCCCTTTCATGCAAAATGCTGGACAGTAAGGTGCTGCTGTGTCTTGCTTTGAGATGGCAATGTCCCTTCCTTATCTATTGAGCTTTTGTGGAGCAGTATAGTTTGCATCAATGGCATGTCTATGCCCATGCTTGCTGCCAACTTTTTACCAGCTTGATATCCAACTTGAAGAATTCAGTTATTGACTTACTATAATATGAAATGTGAAGAACTAATAACAAGTGTAATGAATGGTTAACAATCAGATCAGCAACACTGGAGTTGAATGGATTAATCTACGAAGAATCGAGTTGAGTTGAATTTCGCATGGTCTAGCGGAGTCAATCTACAGGGCTCCCATGCCAGTATAAAATATGAGTGCTAGCCATGAGTGCCATTTTATGCCTGTACAGTGTGAGGTTAGGAGGTCAGACTAAACAACTTATTACATCTCGGGATATAAAAAGGCCTAATCAGATTGTGGAAAATTGCCTCAGTGCTGAAACACATGGAAATTGTGAGTGGTAGGCCTAGGACACACGGCGAGAAAAATGGTGCTAGTGGCATGCAATAAAAAATCGCATTCCGCTTGGACCAATATTAGTCTATGGGGCAGCACCCATGAGCGATTATTTTCTCAGCCCTAATCTGACCGAGAAATCAGTCACAGCATGCTGCGGGTGCAATGCGATCCTGTTTCACTCACACCCACTCAAGTCCATGAGGCGAGAGAAACATCGCACTGCTCTTGCGTTACACCGGTGTAATGCTAGAGCAATGCGATTCTCGCATCAGCCGGGAACGGAGGAGATAGGGAGATAAATCCCTCCCTCCCCTCTACAGCACCGGCCTGCCCCACCTCAGCTGTGGTCTGATCACACGATCGAACCACAGTCGCAGTGACACTCGCATAACATTCGGCTCCTGCTGTGCTGCCAGCGTGAGCCGAGTGTCATGAGAGGACTCGCAGTAATCCCCAATTGGCCTCGGCCGGAATGTCAGTCTGTAAATAATAATCCAAAAATTCAGGTGATATATACAGTATGTAAAAGCTGTACCTGCATAGTTACTCAGTGTGACTGAGTTGACTGATCTGAGGTATAGTGCAGTAACAGTGTGACGCCCTGGCAAAACAAGGTTGTAATTGAGCCTACACAAATCCACCAAAGTGCAGGCCATTCTCCTGCTTGGCACCAACACAGTCCCCACACAGATATACACCAGCCAATCAGGCCCTACTCACCCCCTCCCCAGGAAAATGGGAGGGATCAAGGAGAGCGTGGGAAGTGACAGAGCATAGTTTAGCTTCAGTTTGAGCTGTAGTCAGTGAAGAGCTGACAGGAGGGAGTTGGAGCTCCCTGGAGAGGTTAGTAGTCAGGGTTGGAGCCCTGGACTACCGGACTAGGTGGCACTGAGGGCCACAGGCACTGAGATCTGGTTGCGGGGAACCTCAGGCCGACTGTGGCAGGGTTGTAGCCCACCGGTGCCGAGAGAGGGGATCTGATCCGGAGGCCTTTCAAGCGGACTAGTCCAGACAAGAAAGAGACAGACAGAGAGTGTGGAAGAAAGGGCCCCTGGCTGCATATCTGGGTGTGGACCCGAGGACACCAACCAAAGGTAACCGGCCATTGGCAATTTGGTTTACAATACAGACTGTGTGTGGTTACTGACCATCCATCAGCAGCTCATCCAGGACCATGACAACCAAACTGTGAGTTTCCTGCTCCCTGCAATTCCTCACCATTCCCTGGACCCCAGGACTACATCTCCCCTACCCGTGGAGGGGATCCCACCTTGCTGCCCCGCTCCATCAGCCCCGGACACCCACTTACCCACATATGGACGGCTGCGCGAGCCTCGAATCCGGTTGCCACTCGAGCCACAGCCACCGCCCGTATCCGAGTGCCTCGAAGCGGCCCCCTGGTTGTGATCTGTCCCCCGCCCGTGACAATAGCACCTTAATAACAGTCTTTTTTCACTCTTTCCATTTTTTACTCTCCACATGCTGTAAACAAAGTGGACAGTACTATATCCCTCAGTGCTAATTTTTCTTCTAAATCAAAATCTTGAATCCAAGATTGTGTTACAGAAAATGTGGTTCCTGGATTGTAAGATGGGTCTTTGTATTACATCCAAAAGAAAAATCTCCACCCATTGCTCACCATCGGTTTACCCTTAGATTGGAGTCACTTGGACATTTATAAGGCTGTGTTGGCATCACAGAGCTCAAAAACAGGGTTCATACACTCTAAGGACACCTCAGATTGTTACAGGCTTATTTTCCGGTTAATTAGAGGCTTTTAAAGGGGTATTCCCATCTCCAACATCCTATTCCAATATGTAGTAGGTATAGTAATAATAATATTAGCAACTACCTCCAATTAGAAATGTAGTATAGTTCTCCTGATTAGCTATGTTGCTTATCTCATGTGCAGAGTATTGCAGCTTAGGCTAGTTTCACACATCCGGCTTTTGGCCGGTTTGCTGGATTCGGCACACTCCAGTACAGTGTATACAGTACCATGGCAGCGCAACAAGCTCCGGTCACATGCTGTCATGTGACCGGAGCATGTGACCCGGAGGTTGCTGCACTGCCATTGTACAGTATCACACTGTACTGGAGTCCACTGAACCCAGCAAACCGGCAAAAAGCCGCATGTGTGAAACTAGCCTTAGGTATCAATGGTTACAACCAGGGACGCCATCAGGTCATTACTAGTGGAACTCCTGTAGCGTGCCCGGTGAGCAGGAGGCAGGAGAAAGGAGGCCCCCTTTCCTTCCTCTTCTCCCCGGGCCCCAGCGCAGGGTGCGTTGACAGTACACTTCGCAGGGCGGGCTGGCCGTGCAGTCAGCAGGAGGGGGGGCCCGGGCACGCTGACAGGCCCCGTCCCTTTTCATTCCTCTGTTCACCGGGCCCTAGGGCAGGGGGCGTTGACAGTACACTTCGCAGGGCGGGCTGGCCGTGCAGTGAGCAGGAGGCGGGGCCTGGACACGCTGACAGCCCGGACCCCTCCCCTTTCATTTCTCTGCTCCCCGGGCCCCATGGGCAGGGGGTGGGGACGTGACGTTGCACTGACAGCACCTGCAGTCGCACAGGGGCCCCAAGCGGGAGCGGGCCCCTAGAGCCTGAAAACTTACTGGGTACGTCATAGCTCCCTGGTACTTAAGGACCCATGACGTACCCAGTACGTCACGGTGAGATTGTGGCCCCAGTGGCTTGCGATCGCTGCAGATATCTTAGATTCGTGGAGGAGGGGCCCGCTGCCTGACCTCAGGAGGGGTGGTGTCTCCTCCCTGGACCTAAGGAGGCTGTGATTGGCTGACGAACGCCGCTCAGCCAATCACAGCCACTGTAATGTTTCAACCATTGAAATTGGCTGTAACATTAAAATCCAGCCCTGATCAGTGCAGCTGTAGCACCGATCATTGGCTGGAGCTGGGTGACCTCTGCTGCACCCGCCCCAGCTCTGATTGGAGAGATTGGCCTTGTGACCAATCTCTGCAATCACTGTAGATCTGCGGCCGGTGACCACTCCCCTCAGCTTCACTCCAGCGTTCGTGGAAGGTGAGGAGAGCGATCAGTAAGTTTAAAGACACTGTGTCCTTTCAGCCGCCGCCATTGCCCCAGCCCCCACCCTTCAGCTGCCGGCTGCAGCAGGCTCTGCCCCTGATTCAGCAGCACTGAACCCATCTGCTGCGTCCCCTCCATCTGCCGCCGCTCTCCCCCATCAGCCGCTGCCTCCCTCCCTCATCTGCTGCCCCTCTCCCACCTCTCACCTTCCTCCATATGCTGTGATCTCCCCACCTTCTGTGACCCCACCCCCACCTGCTGTGACCCCCACCCCCACCTGCTGTGACCCCACCTGCTGTGACCCCCCCACCTGCTGTGACCCCCCCACCTGCTGTGAACTCCCCCCACCTGCTGTGAACCCCCCACCTGCTGTGAGACCCCCCACCTGCTGTGACCCCCCCACCTGCTGTGACCCACCCCACCTGCTGTGAGACCCCCCACCTGCTGTGAGACCCCCTACCTGCTGTGAGACCCCCCCACCTGCTGTGAGACCCCCCCACCTGCTGTGAGACCGTCCCTCTGTCCGTCCCTCTGTCCATCCGTCCCTCTGTCCTTCTGTCCCTCCGTCCCTCTGTCCCTCCGTCTCTCATATATATGTAGCACCTACGGGGCAGGGGTTAAATGTTACTTGTCGCCAGGCAGGTGATGTCGGGTCAGGGATGTGACAGGTGGCCCTGGCCAGCTTTGTGGCCTCGAGGTGTACAATAGAAGGGGATTTGGATGATGGTGGGGGAATGATGAGGATGATAGTCTTGTGACGCCACCTGTAGTACGTGGCCAGGGATTAGCCGCCGCTGCTGTCACTGTCCTCCGGGGCGGATGGTGTTGCAGCAAGGATGATTCTGTTCCCCACAGGTGGAGCGGGGCCCCGGGGAGGATGATGAGGAGAGTAGTGGCCGTTGGTGCCGAAGCGCGAGGCGACGACAATCAAAAGGCTGAATCAGCTGCTGTGGTTCCAGCCGTGATGGGCCCCAGCTGATCCCGGATCTGTTGGAGGTTAGAATCGGTACGGTGGTCGATGGGCCCTTCCTTCTTGCGCCTTTACAGATGGATCCCTGTGGCCTGATGCTGCTTGGGGTTCCCGGTTCGTGTAGTGTTAGCTCCTGTCCCGTGTGTAGGTGACGCGGGGCCGCTGTGGGGCTTCACTGTAATCACGACTTCGGACCCTATGTGGCACTGTGCTCCGAGATCTCGTGGTGGTCAAAGGGACTTGCAATCCCCCTGTCCTGCAGATTCTGGTGATATAAGGTGAAGTCTGTTCCACCCTAAGGCTCTGCACCCTGAACCGCACCGGTCCCACTGCTGTTCTATCCTGCTGGAGAACACTCTAACTGTTGTGTAAGCTCCTAACTCCCCCCGGTGGCTGTTCCCTGTCACTAGTGGGTGGCCGACCCCCATGTTTGGTGACTAGCTTAAGACCCGACCCTAGCCTGGTCCCCAATGGGGAGGGCAACCTGGTTGTGCATATGAGTTTGTGTTGTGGAACTGGTACCGACCTCATCTGGATCCAAGATGAGTATTGCACCTTAAGTGAGGTGCAGTACCATGTGGTGACTGAAGCCACAGGGGTGCTACATATCCATCTATCTATCTATCTATCTATCTAGCCATCTATCTATGATTCTATCTATCTGCTGAAAGAGCCTTAAAGGGAATCTGTCAGCAGGTTTTTGCTCCCCCATCTGAGAGCAGCATAAAGTAGAAACAGATGTCCTGATTCCAGCGATGTGTCACTTACTGGGCTGTTTGCTTTCATTGTGATAAAATCCATGTTTTCTGTGCTGAGGATTTAGCAGTTATACAGAGCTCATGAATATGCTGGACTACCTGCAGCATGACAAGTAGCCCTGGAATCAGGATCTCTTCCCCTATGTTATGCTGCGCTCAGATTAGGTGTTAAAAACCTGGTGACAGATTCCCTTTAAAGGGGTTGTTAGGTCTAAATCCACAAGTCTGCATTATTACAATTTGGTTTCAATTAGTTTAAAAACTGTGACACATTCCCTTAAAGAAAAAAAATAGATATATACTAAAGAAGTTAGATTTAAAAAGAAAAAAAAAAAGTTAGAGTAGAGTAGGGCCCGGCCAAAAAAGTCTACCTTGTCGTGGAGGCAGGCTTAAAAAAATCTTTTGGCCAAAAGAAAATCTGATGGCTGCGTGTGTGATACGGTGTTCAGTGTAAAGGGTTAATGTGTAATTGGTGAGGCTGTAGTGCAGAAGTGAAGTTTTCCAAGAGTGGCGGTGGGACTGTGGAAGATTCGTGGGGTGGAGGCGGAGCTGGGGTGGAGGTGGAGCTGGGGTGGAGGCGGAGCTGGGGCGGAGCCGGTGGAGGCGGAGCTGGGGCGGAGCCTCAAGGGGGCCCCGAACTTTTTCCAGTATGGGGCCCTGAAATTCCTAGTGGCAGCCCTGGTTACAAGTACAACCACTCATATAGTGACCGTTAGTTGCTAGTGGTCATAACCATGGAGACCTAACTTACTGGAATGCCCTGCACATGAGATAAGTGACATAATCAAGAAAACAATACTACATTTCTAATTGGAGGTATTCGTAATTATTATTATTACTATACCTTCTACATATTGGGATAGGATTTTCGACAAGGGAATACCCATTTAAATATTGCAATACCTGGCAAATTTATTTAACACAAATCAAATTTTTAGCATAATTTTAGAAACAGACAAATTGAAATTACAAATAGTTCTTACAGTTCAGAGCCCCAGAATTGAGCTCATCAGTCAGACTACATATATATTTTAACTCTAGCATAGATTCTAAATAAAAAGTGATCATGAATAAGCTGTCACTAAATAAATATGAAGGTCACTAACATCAGAATGCAAAAACATTTCTGTTTAAATACATGTTAATGTGTATGGAATTATTTACTGTATTTTGCAAGCTATAAGATGCACTTTTACCCAAACATTTTTTGGAGGAAAGTGGCAAGTGCATCTTATAGTCTGAATGGCTGTGGAGGGGTTGGAGGTGGCGGCCTAGGAGTTGGTCACAATAGACAGGAGCAGGGTAAAAGGAGGCAGGTGCTTGTCCTGGGGCAGACACCTGTGCCCACTAATAAGGACAATTAATATTCACTGCTCCCCATGCCCATAATCTAACCCACCTCTTGGCTCTGAAATCAGTGCCAAGAGATGGGCAATATTCTGGGCATGGGGAGCTGTGAATATTCATTCTCTGTAATAGCAGGCCCACGTGATTACCCAGCTATAAAAGAGAATTAATATTTACTGCTCCCCATGCCCATAATACCGGGCGTGGGGAGCAGTAAATATTTTGGCAGCTGACATCAGAGTGTAACTGGTGGAGCATGTCATTGACATCATGCGCTGCCCCGCTTACACACTGAAGTCACTTGCCAGCATCAGAAGAGGACACTGTACAGAAAAGGGGTGGAGGGATGGTGAATATAGTTGTTTATTATTTTATGTGTGCAGCATGATGGGATACATATACACCAGGATATGCCCATGATGGGGAACAAATATACCAGGATGAGGATCATATACTGTATACCACGATGGGACAAGGATGGGGAACATATATACCAGGATGAGGATCATATATACCAGGAAGAGACAAGGATGGGGAACATATATACCAAGATGAGGATCATATATACCAGGATGGGACAAGGATGGGGAACATATATACCAAGATGAGGATCATATATACCAGGATGGGACAAGGATGGGGAACATATATACCAAGATGAGGATCATATATACCAGGATGGGACAAGGATGGGGAACATATATACCAGGATGAGGATCATATATACCAGGATGGGACAAGGATGGGGAACATATATACCAGGATGAGGATCATATATACCAGGATGGGACTAGGATGGGGAACATATATACCAGGATGGAATGAAATACA
The DNA here is from genome assembly GCF_048569485.1 of Anomaloglossus baeobatrachus. Taxonomy (NCBI): domain Eukaryota; kingdom Metazoa; phylum Chordata; class Amphibia; order Anura; family Aromobatidae; genus Anomaloglossus; species Anomaloglossus baeobatrachus. Next base: position 471,773,627 of record NC_134355.1, on the reverse strand, counting down.
CACCAGGATTGAGGATATGTATACCTGGATGGATTCATTAGTACAGAATTGGAAGACAATACCCTCATAACAATGAGTCATGACCACATTTTTTGCTTCAAGTTCTTTTTCCCTAGTTTCCATCTTTAAAGCTTAGGTGCATCTTATTGTCCAGTGCGTTGTAAACATTAATAGGATTTTTGTAGAATAGTAAATATATTACATTAATATATTAGTGAAATAGCATAAAATAAGGATCATACAGTACAGATAGAATTGTTCTAGGTTTAAGATGAAATGTGAATGCAAAGAAAAAATGTGTTGTTTTTTTCCCAGCTACTTATTGGAATAATAATAGTTAGATTTCTTAAGTGACGTGTAAATGTCTTAAGCTAGAACCAAATAACAGGAATGCTGGCTTTGTGCATTCCTCTATAAGAAAAAAGTGCAAAGGACAGCAAAATTGCCGATATTACTTCATTAGATGACCCGACACAGCTACATCAGTGTGGTTTGACAGACTACAGAAAAGATTGGTTTAAGATTCAGGAGAAATTATAACAGGATGCTCGAGGCTACTATGTATGTCAACCCCAAATGCCAAGAGAGGGTTTATTGGTATAGAGTCACTCGGGGTCCATAAAACCATCATTAATACTATATCACACAATAGCTATATTGCAGAATGTGTACTTTGTCAGATTTTTATTAAAAAGGCTGTATATATTGTGACTGGGGTGGACATATCACATATGAGCAGATTATGCATGGCTTCCTTAGGCGGGCTTTGCACACTACGACATCGCAGGTGCGATGTCGGTGGGGTCAAATTGAAAGTGACGCACATCCGGCTTCGCATGCGACATCGTAGTGTGTAAAGCCTAGATGATACGATTAACGAGCACAAAAGCGTCGTAATCGTATCATCGGTGCAGCGTCGGCGTAATCCATAATTACGCTGACGCGACGGTCCGATGTTGTTCCTCGCTCCTGCGGCAGCACACATCGCTGTGCGTGAAGTCGCAGGAGCGAGGAGCATCTCCTACCGGCATCACCGCGGCTTCCGTAGGATATGGGGAAGGAAGGAGGTGGGCGGGATGTTTACATCCCGCTCATCTCCGCCCCTCCGCTCCTACTGGCCTGCCGTGTGACGTCGCTATGATGCCGCACGACCCGCCCCCTTAATAAGGAGGCGGGTCGCCGGCCACAGCGACGTCGCAGGACGGGTGAATCCATATGAAGCTGCCGTAGCAATAATGTTCGCTACGGCAGCTATCACAAGGATATCGCAGCTGCGACGGGGGCGGGGACTATTGCGCTCGGCATCTCAGCATCGGCTTGCGATGTCGCAGCGTGCAAAGTACCCCTTAGTATTAGTAGTATTTTAGACACCCTCTAAAGATCAAACTACTCCAAAAAGGATAACAATAGTTAATGGACAAAATATATTGAGTAATAAAAAAAATATTCATATAAATAATCAAATAAAAAAATAAACTGAAAAATGAAGAGGAGATTCGAGGACAAAAAGATGCAATGCAAAATCAGGCCACAAATCAAAATCGGGTAAATAATCAAACACACAAAGTCAATTTAAGTTTATGATATTACAATAAATAAATAAAAAGAATATATAAAGATTGGCCATACTGACCATATTACACTTAGAATTGTAAATATAGGACTGTAAATCTGGACCTAGATACTTGAGGGATTTGATGAAATGCTCTAAGATACATATTTAAGAACGTTTTAATATTCTGTAAATCACCCTATTCATCATGTTGGGTTAGAGAGTGAAGATTGTAATTTCCCTTTTTGAATTGCGAAGAATAAGGGAAAACAGTTTGTGCAATTATAATGTGTTTTGGTTTGTGGTTTGTACTATATGGTCGAGATCACATATGAATGAAGAATGATTTCCACCGCTAATTTATCCAGCCAAGGCTCACATCTGTCTGACTGTAATGAATAATTTTCATCCTTGGAAACCTGATTTTAAAACCATTATTTCACTGCAATTCCGATTGTCGTTAACTAAGAAAGAATGGAATGATTCCAAAGGATATTGAACATGCTCAGTTAATGTTACACAATACCATAGCAGCTTTGTCTAAGCAGACAATGGCCACAAGACAAATACCAAATGATTAATAGAAAAAAACATTTAGAAACTGATTGTCACAAGAATTTGCAATTGTCTTCCAAGGCAGGAGACGAATTGAATGGACTGTCCCTACACAAACGGAATACAAACTCATCAATAACCTATAGATTTAATATTCATTCGGTGCTAATCAAGTGCCCAAGTATGCGCTAGCGTCATACTGAAAACCAAGTCAACTAAGATATTTACGGCATTCACGCGCTCTACTTGTCGTTCCCATATGTATAATACCAGGGTAAAAACTAGAAGACATCCAATAAATGTCTTGTGTCGGAGAACATCCTACAAAGTTAATAGCCGAAGATTAATTTTGTCCTTTAAAGGGAATTTGTCACCAGGTATTTGCTACTTCTTCTGAGAATAGCAAGCTATAAAGGAAGAGACCTTGATGGATCACTTACTCCACTACTTCCTGCAGTTCTCTGAATGCTGAGCTCTGTATTTCCACATCTACATCACTGATTGAAAGCTTTCTGACTTCACTGTGCATAGGCATAAAGAAGCCAGAAAGTGATGGGGCAAGGTTAAACAGCGCTCATGAATATGGAAGAATACACAGTAGGTTTGCAAGTGCTCTAGTGATAATCTCTTACTGATAAAATAGTGATGTTATCATTACTACATCAAGTAGCCCAGTAAGTGACACATTGCTGGAATCAGGGTCTCTGCCCCTACGTTATGCTGCTCTGAGATTAGGTGGTAATAACCTGGTGATAGACTCCCTTTAACTGGCATACATTTCACATATCACAAATGTCCTCAGTGTCAGAGCCCCACATTTTACAGATGTGTACATGCTTGTTATTCTGTCAATTCTTTCTATACAGCTTCAATGCATTCTCAAGCAGACACATGTGGCATATACACCCTCAGATGAAGAAACACAACTTTAAAGCTTGTTCTCTCAGTAAACTTCACGCTAAAAGAAAAGGAGAGACATATTTCAGAACACAATTCTTTAGTCCGCACTGGTCACCTTATGAATTTGTCATATACAGCTGAGTAGGGAGCTGCTGCCAGTGCAGTAGGGCTGTATAGCTGGTGATGTCTGTGGTGACACTGGGTGCTTTATGATTGCCAAATCAAAATATGTGTCTAAAGGGCCCGTTACACGCTATGATATATCTAACAATATGTCGTCGGGTTCACATCGTTAGTGACGCACATCCGGCATCGTTTGACATATCGTAGCGTGTGACAGCTATGAGCGACTGTGAACAAGCAAAAATACTCACCTTATCATTGCTCATTGACACGTCGCTCATTTTCTAAAAATCGAACGTCCTTCTGCACGCTGGTTTTTAATCGTTCCCGAGGCAGCACATGTCGCTCTGTGTGACACCCCGGGAACGATGAACTGCAGCTTACCTGCATCCCGCCGGCAATGCGGAAGGAAGGAGGTGGGCGGGATGTTTACGTCCCGCTCATCTCCGCCCCTCCGCTTCTATTGGGCGGCCACTGTGTGACGTCGCTGTGACGCCGAACGTTCCTCCCCCTTCAGGAAGTGGATGTTCGCTGCCCACAGCGAGGTCGTTTGGAAGGTAAGTACGTGTGATGGGGGTGTACGACTTTGTGCAACACAGCCAACAATTGCCCATAACGCACAAACGATAGGGGGGCGGGTGCGATCGCTCATGCGAACGCACGATACATCGATACGTGTAAAGCGGCCTTAAGAATTATGGATCTGGCTTACACTATATTGTGGCATTGTAGCAGGTGAAAGGGCTTAAAGCTTGCATTTAACTCCTCCACCCCTGGCGTTATTCCATTTTTCGTTTTCATTTTTTTCTCCCTTTCTTCCAAGAGCCATAACCTTTTTACTTTTCCATCATATGAGGGCTTCTTTTTGAGGGACGAGTTGTACTTTTGAATAACACCATTAATTGTTCCCATATTGTACTGGAATACGGGAAAAAAATTACAAGTGTGGTGAAATTCCAAAAAAGGGCAATTGCATGGTTTTTTTTTTTACCGTGTTCACTATTTTGAAAAACTGTCCTTGTACTTTGTTTCTGCAGGTCAGTATGAGTTCATAGACACCAAAGATGTAGAGTTTTACTTTAATCCAAGTGGTGAAAAAAATGCAGAAGTTTGTAAAAAAAGGAATTGCACTTTTGTCGCCAGTTTCCAAGACCTGTTGTCTTCTCAATTTTGGGGATCTGATGCTTAGTGATGCTTAATTTTTGCATCTTGAGCTGATGTTATTAATTATAACATCTTTGCATAGATCCGATGTTTTGATCGCCTGTTATTGCATTTTAATTCAATGTTGTGGTGACCAAATAACCAGAATTTTGGTATTTGGAATTTTTTTTCTCACTACGCCATGTACCAAGCAGATGAATTGATTTGATATTTTGATAGATCAGGCATTTCTAAATGTGGCAATGCCAAATATGTGTATATTTTTTATTATTGATTTATTTTTAATGGGTCAAAAGGGGGATGATTTGAACTTTCAGGTTTTTTGTTTTTGAATTTTTTTTAAAACTCTTTTTTTCTTACTGATTTTACTAGTCCTCTTAGGGGACTTTATGATTACATTATCCGATTGCTTGTGCTGATCACAGCGACACTTCAGCATCACTCTAATCAATAGAAATCCTGTGTTCCTGTGAGTGCCGGTGCTTTGCCAACATTCACAGGAAATAAGTCATGGCACCAACAGGGTCATCATCTTACCCTGCGCTCTCATGGCAACACATTGGCACCCCGTAACCTTGTCACAGGGCTTCCAATAGCAGCGGGAACATCGCAATCCCCACCGAAGTGCATTAGATCATGCTGTCAGAGTTTGATAGTGTGATCTAAGGGATTAAAATGCACATGTAGATCTGAGATCCACCTGCGCCTGTTATTTGCATGTGTCTGCTGATCTGATCAGCAGACATGTATGGGGTTTACGCACGCTCGACACAGGACATATGTGTATATTGCCGTCAATATTATAACAACACTTATAGTGGTTGGCAATGTTTTAAAGGGAATCGGTCAGCAGGTTTTTGCCACATCATCTGAGAGCAGCATGATATAATTAAAGAGATTCTGAATCCAATGATGCATTGTTTAGATTACTGAGTGCAGACGTTCTGACATAATCAGAGTTTTAGATGTAGCAATGCAGCAGAGCTGAGAAAACTGTTGCTGCCAACACCAGGCTATCAATGTAAAATGACTATACACAGTGGGTTGCTAATTACAGCAGGGAGAAAAAAAAAGAGACAAGCGTGCACAGAGTGATAGAGTATAGGGTAGAGAAAGTTAGGGGAAGGTGAGGGGGTGCTCACCTGACCAGGTTGTGCATGTCACAACCTCATTTTATACCCATAGAGAATATAAAACAAAGACTGGAGGACAAGGAGTAAAGTGCAAATAAGTTTAATAAATAGCAACTGGCACAAAGGAATCAGCGGCAAAAACAGGCCGGCAGATAAAATATAGATGTACTAGATGACAATTACGTATAGGGCACAAGTAAAATGAATAAATAACAGACTGGGTCAAAAACATGAACAAGGCATCCTGCACATAAAGAGCATGGTGTAAAATTTTGACAATTGTTACACATAGACAGATGGAAAAAAACAGCTCTGGATAAGCACAATGATAACAGTGTATACTCTGAAATAACAGAGATATATAAAATATATAAAATAGGATCCAAGTCTCACTAATCACTAATAAACAGTGCTTAATACAGATGCTGGTGAAACAGCAACTTCTGCAGTGACAGAGTCAAATAGTTAAACAGTCAAAAAAGCTATAAACAGATAAACAGGTTTAGCCACCATGAGGTGCTAAGTGGATGCCAATGAACAGTCAGATTAAATACAAAGACATGAATGCATGAATAGAATCCCAGCCGGTTTAAGTAAACATACCCATAAGTGCACAAAGCCGGCCTGATAAGCAGCAGAGCAGACCCCCCGGAGAGAGCCCAGACGTATACATTTCACAATCTCAGCTATAAGATTATTTCATCAGGGGGAGGTGGAGAATATAGCTGCTGCAGTCAAGCTTGCAGATAGAAGAAAATCTTCATCTGCAAATACAATGAGGAGGAACGAGAGATGGACATTTACTGATTGACCATGCTGCTTCTGGAATAGCAGTCGTTCCACAGTGTGGTAGTATTTAATGGTAGCTTTATTGATAAAGCTACTATTAAATACTGGCTCAGTGTGGAACGACTACTTTTCAAGTAGCAGCATGGTAAACCAAAAAATGTCCATCTCCTTTTTCCTCAAACACAGCCGGATTAGCTTACCTCTAGCTGACTAAGGATGGCAATGATAATCTCCTGAAGCTAAAACAAACATTGCAGGTACACAACAGCACGCATTGTGATAAGAGTTGCATAGCTGTGTTTTGACCCCTACAGCATTTTGTCATTGCAAAAACCTGTTGACAGATTCCCTTTAAGAGTACTGCAAACACCTGATTAAATACCAGTATATATCAATGAGTGTTTAGTCATGTATGGGCATGCCCATAAAAGTGTAATCTGCGAGCCTACATTGGTGTTTTTTTCTATACGAATGGAGTCTGAGACGTATAGTAAAATATAAATGGACAAGCGGTACAATAAAGAAACACTAAAGTTAGTAGGCAGACATTGGCAGGATTTGTCAAAAACCCTATGGGGCTACCAAAACCACTCCAAATGGCTTAACAATGAATTGTAAATTTGACAGCTGTATAATGTATTTGTTGGGCTGCATCACTTAGAATGTCACTGTCTTTCAATAAACTGCATAAATTAATAGTACAAGAGAATTTAAGAAACGTTGTCATCTATTGTATAGGAGACCTTTCCAATCTGTTCAGCTCCTCCAAACGCATTCAATGTCTCAGGTTAAGAGCTGCCCTCCATAGTGGGAGGTGTGAGGCCACAGAGCATCCTCGGACCGGTCCGTGGCCAACCGGCAAGAAATCTAGATCATATACTGTATGAATGTTTAAATTTACTTTAGTATCAGGTAACAGCAACTTGTCCTTTTGTGAGGAAATGTAATAGGCTGCGTAAGGAACATCACCTCCTCACGGTGTCTGTTTTCTTTGTTAGGAATTTGCCAATACTTCTGTGTCTTATAGGGCTAAAAATAAAATACAACTTGGCACGCATAACATTTAGTTTCAGTGTGATTTGGCAGTGCTATTAACATTATGGACTATGAAAAATGAAGCATCGAAAATGGCTCTGAAAATTCAAAGTGAGACAGGTGTCATTGAGACGCAGGAGAGAAATGCTGAGGATATTTAGCAAACTCCTCAAACAGCTGGTGGTAAATTGTTGGGGGAGATTAACATTTTTGTCACGGCTTTTCTTACAAAATATTACACAGAAAACTATTGGTATTTTCGCTTTTAAGCAATCCTTTTTCCTACGAGACTAACCTATATGTGGGAATGTGGATAATGAGCTTTACTGTGATTGCTGTGGAAGGCAATGATGTTCATCTGGCCATTCTTTGACTTAAAGGCAATCTGTCAACAGGTTATTGCTATATGAGCTGAAAGCAGCATACTGCAAGGGTTAAATCCTATAACATAATTCAGGGATTCCTGTTTTGTCAAGGTCCGATCTGTTGTTTATATGTTTGTTTAAGAAGCAGGACCCTTATCATTGCTGAACTACAATGCCATGCGCACAGCAGTCGGCATACCCCCTCCTCTGTTCATGTACAATCTCTATAGAGAGCCTGGTGTGGGTGGGGCAGCTCTCTGGGCTCAGTACATGACTAAAGCTAAAAATTATCAGAATGGCTGCAGCCAGTAATCTAAGTGATACATCGTTGGATTCAGGATCTCTTTGCCCACATAATGCTGCTCTCAGATGAGGGAGCAAAAACCTGTTGGCAGCTTCCCTTTAAAGCTTCATGCTGCCTCATCCATTAGTTAGGCTCTAGCTCAGTGGTTCCCAAACTCCAGTCCTCACGACCCCCAACAGGTCATGTTTTCAGGATTTCCTTAATATAGCACAGGTGATGTCTTGATAATGATTCCATCACCTGTTCAACAGTAAGGAAATCCTGAAAACATGACTTGTTGGGGACCATGAGGACTGGAGTTTGGGAAACACTGCTCTAGCTGGATTATGGCAACCCTCTTATGCATTACTCTTAAATGCTACAGCATTTTTGAGAAAACATGTTTTGAAAAGCTGGCAGTAAACTACAGTAGGTTTATTAGTTGAGTTGTTCATAGCTTTCCCTGCTGTTCTCCATTAGAATGACAGCTCTCTACCCTTGTGTGTGTATAGGGAGAGACTTGTTAGTGTAGAGGAGTGGGGTGGGTTGAAGCCACCAGGGACCTACCTTGGGCTAGTCCTCTGAGTACCATAGGGGCTGATTCATTAAGACTGGCATTCTGTACGCCAGTCTTAATGAAGGGCTCGCTGAAGTGCAATGCCCCAAATTCATTAAATGGCATGTGCTCCATGCAACTTTCTAGAAATTATATTCCAGTCTTAGTAGCATTTCTTGTGAAAGAAATGCCAACACTTTTCCTGAATTTGACAGCCCCTGCTGGCTCCAAACCACTCTGTCTATTTTGTCAGAGTTGCTTTAAACTGGAATGAAAATGTCAAAAATCTCATAGTTGTGCAAAAACTGTGTGACTTTTCAAAGTGTATTGTGGCAAAAGCCCTTTGATGAATTTTCCGCATTGTTCCATGTATTTTTTTCTTGAAGTGTAAAACATGCACCGATGCAATAATTCTACCAGTGGTCAAGCGGCAAGAAACTATTTTCAGTTTCCCTTGAACTTCTTTTTTCTAAAAACTGCTTCACACGCAGCTGAGAAAGCACCCACCCCCGTCGTTTGTGCGTCACAGGCAAATCGCTGCCCGAAGCGCACAATATCGCTAGTACGCGTAACACATACTTACCTTCCTAGCGACGTCGCTGTGGGCGGCGAACAACCTCTGTTTTAAGGGGGAAGTTCGTGCGCCATCACAGCAACGTCACACAGCGGCCCACCAATAGAAGCGGAGGGGTGGAGACGAGCTGCATTAACGACACATCCACCTCATTGCCGGAGGATGCAGGAACGCTGCTGTTCGTCGTTCCCGGGGTGTCACACATAGCGATATGTGCTGCCTCAGGAACAACGAACAACCTGCGTCCAGCACCAGCAACGATTTTTTGAAAATAAATGACGATTAGGTGAGTATTTTTGATCGTTAACACTCGCTCAAAGGTGTCACACGCAATGATGTTGCTAACAACGCGGATGTGCATCAAGAATTCCGTGACCCCGACGACATATCGTTAGAGATATCGTTGCATGTAAAGCCCCCTTTACTCTCCTTGATTTGCCCCTGCCCTTCTCTATTACTTTGATTTAATTTCTATTAGTCATTTGATATCTATAGATGACTACACCAAGAGTCATCCCATCTCATGTACTTTGAGGGGAATGTCTTTATAGTGGGGAGAAATCTGCAAGACAAATAGTTACCATGTTTTTCCGAAAATAAGACAATGTCTTGTACTTTTTTTGCCTTGAAAAAAGTGCTAGGTTTTATTTTTGGGGTAGGGCTTATTCTTGGAGAAACACTGTTGGGGGTAAGTTTACCCCCCAAAAAAGCAGCCCCCCCCTTCCCGGGAGAATCATACTTATGAGACCCTGGACGTCTGTGTGGATCTCAGGTCTTCCTGCGATCTTCCGTGAGTGCCCACGACAGGTATACTCCACAGTGATCCTTCCCTGCTTCTGGCCAACACACTCACATAGATCATGTTGCATACACAATCACATATCAGATTGCACACACACACTCACTACAGATACTGATTGCTTACGGCGGGCAGGGGAATATGGGATGCAATGCAGTGGAATGTGAGAACCAGTAGTTGAATGCATAGAGGACCTGCAAATCCGCCATGCATTCCAACACAGGTCCTTGCACTCCACTGTATGCATCCCAGATTTCTCTGCCGGCAAGAAGCAATCAGAATTGCCGGATGTGGTGAGTGTGTGTTTGTGATCTGATGTTTGATTGTGTGTGCGATCTGATGTGTGTTTGTGTGTGGCTGTGCAATCTGATTGTGTGTGCGATCTGATGTGTGTGGGTGTGCAAGCTGATGCGTTCCACCGCAGGTCCTCCTGCTCAGTGACTGGTAAGTATACTTGCGGGGTCTTCTGTATTCTTTCTTCTCTCTTTTGGGGGTGTTTGCTTTCTATAATGAAGTGCCCTGCAGTATTGTTAAACTTTTTTAGCTGCATGAAAACTTCATTATTGAACCATGACTAGGGCTTATTTTCAGGGTAGGGCTTATATTTAAGCCTTGCACCAAAAATGCTGAAAATTCCTACTAGGGCTTGTTTTTGGAGGAGGTCTTATTTTTTAAAAAACAAGGTATATAATAAAATTCTGCCTATCTACAACTATAGCTTAGGGGAGCCTGTGAGCCTACAGCATACTGTGTATACAGGTAATAAGTAATAAGACTTTAGGCATCAAACTGTTAGGGTGAGAACGCACTTTGCGTTTCCACCTGCATTTAAGCTGCGTTTTAGGTCCATTTTGAGAAGCACCTTTTTCATGCCAAAAGGCATGCGTTTTGATTTTCCAGCAAAGTCAATGGAAAATGGTGATTTTCAGACCGCACTTTGCATTTCTAAACGCTGCGTTTAATTTGCATATTTTGTGGCAAAAACCATGCGTTCAAAGAAGCAGCATGTCAGTTGTTTTTGCCATTTCGGGTGCGTTTTGCTAACATTGGAGTCAATGAGAAATGGCAAAAACCAAGATTCCTTCAAATTCCTGCGTTTTGCCTGCTTTTTCAGTGCAGAAAACATGCGTTTTGGACTACCACAACGCATGCTTTTTGGACATCAAAATAATGATTTGGTATGTCCCTTTACACACACACATAATCCGACAATTAAATTTAAGAAAAATATGCATTTATTGCTATATTTCCGATAAAGTGTATATTACCGCTATAATTTTATGAAATATATCTATTTTCATTATTTTTCCCATTAATATAGATTTTTTTCTTTTTTTCCTCTTTTTTCATTCTTTTTGACTGTTTAAACTTTATTAGGCAGTGTCTTGATGTTCAAAACGCATCTGTCAAAACGCAGGTGAAAACACATGTAAAAAGCGCTGAAAACGCATCAAAAACGCAGTAAATACGCATGCGTTTTCAGCGCTAAAGTTCAGAAAAAGGCAACTTTGGTCAAATCAATTAAGCCCAAAAGGTGCGTTTTGAACTGTAAGTAGGTGAACACAAAGTGCATGCTTGCCCTAAGAGTTTTGCTGTAAAACTACATGACTTTGTTGTGGATTTGAAAGCAGTAGAAGCAAATTTCAGCTCTGACCAAAATTAAGATTTATTCTTGTTAATTAATATAAAGAACAAAGAATATAGAACTTAAAAAAACAACAGGCAGTTGTTTGGTTAACCTCTTCGTGACCGCCCACTGTAGATAAATGTTGGTGCTTGCTGGGCTCTGTGCAGGGCCGCGTTTTTCTACGGTTGGCGGTCAGTAGAGGATCGCGACCCTCTGAGAACCACAATTCCCGGGGTTCCAGTGCAGAACGTAATTCTGACCGGAGACAGCGTTGGGACCTAATTGGATCAGATCCTGATGATGTTAGCCCTTTCTGATCTTCTATATGCCATAATCAGCAGTGCACTCATTCTCTTACCTCTCTGGCTATCCTATGACACAATCATGGTGGAGCCAAGGGTTGTCATGGCAGCCGGAGGTCAAATGATGACCTCCGGGTCTGCCATGTATGTTGGTCTGTCAGATCCATTCAGCAGTAGGGTCTGACATGCAATCTGCCAGTCTGACACTGATAGTATAATTCATCAGACTAAGAAAAGTTAAAATCCCATATAGGAACTCAGTAAAAAAGTTAAAAAAAACCCCTGTAAAATTTGCAAAAAAAAATCTCAAAATAAAGAATACTAATTTTTAAATATATTAAACCAAAAATTACATTTATTTATCTAAAAACAAAAATAAGCAAAAAAGTACACATATTTGGTATCACCGTGTCTGGAATGATCCAATCTATAAAACTATCACAGCATTTAACCCCCTTCGGTTAACAACTGCAAAATATAAATAAATAAAAAATGTGGCAAAAAACTGCTTTTTCATCATAGCGCAGGAATAAAAGTGAAAAAAAGCACAATAACAAAGCTGACGGTAAATAAAAATAGAATTGCAGAAAACGCCATCTTGTCCCACAAAAAACAAGCTGCTATACATCTCCATCATCGAAAAAATAAAAGTTATAGTTCTGACATTAAGGCGATGCAAAAATAATTATTTTTCTAAAAATAGTTTTTATCATGTAAAAGCAGCAAAACCTAAAATAGATATAAATGTGGTAACAGTCTAATCATACTTATTATATGCCCAAAAATGGTACCAATAAAAAACGACAATTCGTCTGCATGTTTATTTCTGGAAAAATGCCCATGGAGTCAAAAACATCACTACACCTGTATAGAAATTCCCACATGGGTGCAGTTTAAAAATGGGGTCAATTGTGGGGGGTTTCTGCTGTTCTGGCACCTTAGGGGCTCTGCCAATGTGACATGGCACCAACCAATCATTCCAACAAAATCTGAACTCCAATGTGGTGCTCCTTCTTTGTACTGTGCCTCAAAAGCAGTTTTCAACCACATATGGAATGTTGACTTTTTCAGGAGAAATTGCACAACAAACTGTAGGATTCATATTCTCCAGTTACCCTTGTAAAAATGAAAAATGTTGATGCTAAATATACTTTTTCGTGAGAATTTATTTATTTTATTTATTTTAATTTTCATGGTTTAGCGTCATAAATTTCTGTGGAGCACCTGTTAGTTTAAGGTGCTCACTATACCTCTAAATAAATTTCTTGAGGGGTGTAGTTTCTGAAATGGGGTCATTTTTGGGCATTTCCACTGTTTAGGCACATTAGGGGCTCTGCAAATGTGACATGCCGCCCGCTATCTATTCCAGCCAAATTTCCATTCCAAAAGCAAAATGGTGCTCCTTCACCTCTGATCCCTGCCATGCGCCCAAACAGTAGTTTTAAATCACATATTGGTTATCGGTGTACTCAGGCGAAATTGTACAACAAAATGTGCGGTCCATTTTCTCCAGGTACCCTTGTAAAAATGAGAGATTTCAGGCTAAAGGTACATTTTTGCCGGAAAAATCATTGTATCATTTTCACAGGTTAACAATATAAAATTATGTGGGTTTAAGGTGCTCATTATATTTCTAAATAAATTCCCTGAGGGGTGTAGTTTCTGAAATGGGGTCACTTGTGGGGGTTTCTACTGTTTTTGCACATCAGGGGCTTGCCAAACATGACATGGCATCTGCTAATGATTCCAGCCAAATGTGTGTTTCAAAAGTCCTTCTCTTCCAAGCCTTGCTGTGCGCCCAAGCAGTTGATTTCCACCACATATGTGGTATTGATGTACTCAGGAATAATTGCACAACAAATTGTACAGTGGATATTTGTTACTCTTTTGAAAATGAAAAATTGGTGGCTAAAGCAATATTTTTATAGGAAAAAGTAAAATTTTAATTTTTTCCTTCCACATTGCTTTGATATAGGTGAGCTGACACTGATGTTTGTGTCTGTGGAAAAAAGTGCTGCTGTTCCCGGAAAACAATAATAATAATATTTATTCATTTATATAGCGCTGTTAATTCCACAGCGCTTAACATACAATGGCAACACTGTCCCCATTGGGGCTCACAATCTAGGTTCCTTATGAGTATGTTTTTGGATTGTGGGAGGAAACCAGAGTACCCGGAGGAAACCCACGCAAACACGGGGAGACATACAAACTCCTTGCAGATGTTGTCCTTGGTGAGATTTGAACCCAGGACCCCAGTGCTGCAAGGCTGCAGTACTAACCACTGAGCCACCGTTGCCAAAACAACTATCTAGGATCCTGGACAATCTGTTTACAGTTAAAATAAGTTGAATTAATTTAAAGCATAACTGTCATTTTAATTTTTATTTCATAAATCAATAGTACACATGAAAATAAACAACTTTCGGAGGTAAAAATCTGTATTTGAAGACAGACTTTCCTATAACTGAGATAGGAGATGTTATTTGCTATGGATACAATTCTATCTAGACCGGAGAAGGTACAAGCTACAGACAGAGCAACTCCCTGCTCCTCTCCCTTCTATGCAGCTAGAATCTTATAAAAAGCAGCTCTCATGACAGTAATTGGAAAGTCTATCTTCACTGAATACAGATTTTACCAGGTTTCCCTGAAAATAAGACAGGGTGTTATATTTTTTTGCTACAAAAGTTGTGCTAGGATTTATTTTCAGTGCATGTCATATATTTGTGCATGGACAACAATCCTCATTTATTCTTGAACAAAAAAAAAATCAACATTTATTCAAATGCGAGTTCATGTCATCAGATTGTGGAACGGCAACATTTCATGTTAATCCTGTTACTGGTTCATATGCAGATTTTCTTATCTGATCTGCTATTCACATGGTACAAAACCAGTCCTATAGTGGTGGGTACATATCATATTTATAATGCTTTAAATTACCTCCTGCAATTTATAATTCTCTATGTGTGGCTAAGTTTACCCCCAAAAGTAAGCAGACACCCACTAAAAGAATCACACTTACCAGACCTCAAACAATTAGAGTTGGCAAGTGAATGGGCTCTCACATACAAATCTGCTTCGCTGTCAGGTCCACTGTGTTCTACACAGATTGGCTCCCCCTGGTTACTGGATGTAGTATAATTCGCGTGGAGTGATACTGGTACCCAATCTGTTCGTGAGAGCTGCAGTGCAATGCAGCTGGAGTGGCTAGGGACCTGACAGTGACACAGATCTCTGTGTGAGAGCTCATCCACTATCGGTACTTCCCAACTGTAATTGTTTGGGGTCTGGTGAGTGCAAATGGTTTTTTTTGTTTTTTTTTTGGGGTGGGGGAGATGTCTGCTCTCTTTTGGGAGTGTCTGCTTTCTTCTGGGGGTCTCTGCTTTGTTTCATGAAAACTGCTGTATTATTTAACTTTTTAAGCTGTTAGTAATTTTCCTTATGAAACCCAGATAGGCTTATATTTGGAGTAGGACCTACATTTTAAGCATACTCCAAAAAGACCAAAAAATCCTACTAGTGCTTATTTTCGGGGTAGGTCTTATATTTTCAGAATTGAGAATTTTGATAATGATCTATCTAATTTGGCAGAGAAAGAAGCAAATTTGTCTGATAAAATATATTACCAAGTTACTTATTTTCATGTTTACTATTGAATTAAGAAATAAAAATATAAACGATGGTTACGCTTTAAGTTATGTTGCCAGCTCAAAGGTAAAAGTAAGAACGATTATGAAAAAAATAGCTTTATCCCTTATCCTTTACACTATCTTTGTGGTGCAAATTCTTTGACAACCTTATTGCCTGCTGCTTATTCAGTAATTGTGCTCTACTCCTTGTCAGCTACGTCTATACTGCATTGGGGTCTTTCACTATTACCTCCGTTATCTGGCTGCTTACCCCCATGTATCTTTAGCAGTGGTTCTCCCTCATTCTTCCTTGGAGCAATGCTAAAAAATACCTGCAGCATCTACAGTAATAGCTTTCCAGACATGAAAGCAAAGAGGTAAAACCTGTTCACGTCAGCGTCCTATGACCCAGTGGTACATCTTTCCCAGTTACTTCTCCTTGTGATTTAAAACAAATTCAGAATCCTGAAATTAGTAGTAAATGAAAGGAAAAGTACACACAGTGCACAATTAATAGGCAAGTGAGTATTTTAATCATATCATCATATTTATGCAAATTTCCCAACTCCAAGCTGTAAAAACTTGAATGCTTATTGGATGAAACAGATCAGGTGATGTGGATTTGTGTAATGAAGGAGGGCACTTTAACTGCTAAAGATGTGCTAAGAATCCATGGTGAAGAGACTAGGAACCCATTATCCTCCAGTGCGGTCATATTTCAGAACTGTAACCTCCCTGGAGAGCAGAAGTACAAGGTGATCAGTGCTCAAACATGGCTGAGGTGAGGGAGGCTGAAACCCGACCATCAGTGAACAAGACACATAAGTGGCAATGTCAAGACTGGGCCAAGAGATATCTGAAGACTGGTATTTTCAAAGGTTCTATGTGCTGATGAGATCTTATTAGTTGTAGCGCTAAACAGGAAGGCTCCATACACTATGTAGTGGCTACAGATGGCTACAACATGTACAGTACAATCCTACTCATAACAATATTGCTTGTCAGAGGCCACTACACAATTGATGGCGTTGTGACATTGAGCTCAGTACCTGCTAAGATCCAACTACCACCGACATCAAAAGCACCTGTTCAGGTCCCCACCAAGCTGATGTTGATGACCTGACCTAATGATATATCATTGATGTAAAAGTAGTAGTGAACCCCATTAAAAAAACAAGATAATAGAAATATTTGACATGTACTTACCAGGGGCATAGCGATACTGGTTGCAGAGGCCGCAACTGTAACCAGTCCCATAGTCACAACCACCGACCCCAGACGCACATCCAGCATAAATTCCTTGTGGCATAGAGACCCTTCGGGTTCCTGTACCACAATATATGCCTCTGGCCAATTGGCTTTGCATAGTAGTGATGCCATTCATCACCCTAGCAGGCACGCCAATGTCAGCTATTGGCTACAAAGGTGTACGCCACGGAACGTGGGAAGTGGGGAAGATGTGTAGTTTTTTTTTCTTTTATGTGTTAGAGGAAGAACGGAGAACGTATATGCTAGGAAGTGAACTAGGATGGTGACATATATACGAGCATGTAAGATGAGGGACATATTTATCACAAAAGGGCTTAGGATAGGGACAGATATACCAGGCTGTGGGTGACATTTACCAGGAAGGAGACAAGGATAGGGGACACATATACCAAGATTTGGGATTTAGAACTTTACAAGGGCCCGTTGTCTGGGCAACATGTGGAGTAAGGGTGGGGGGGCTGATCCAAATTTCCCATTGGGGCCCATTGGTCTCTAGTTATGCCACTGTTTCTTACATAATGATAATCACAAAATAGTAAATATTATATCACATATGGGACTACAAAACAATCAAACCTTCCTGTCAGGATATGGGAAGGGTTTATCACATTTTCCATACATTTCAGATATTATTTTCTCTTTTATGATTTTTTTTTAAATCTTTTATTCCCTGCTCATTGCTTTGCACACCAGAAATATAACAGGGAAGATTATATGAAATGGCATCTCCAATATTCTCTTGAGGAGGAGGAGGAGAAGGGAAAAAATACCACATCTAGGGAAATACAATACACTCTGCTAGAACGCTGAGCTGAAAATACAAAGCTAGAAGCGAAAAATAGAGAAGTATGTTCATGATATGGTGCCGGTTATATTGTCACTTAGTGAGTGCAGGAACAGCAGCTCACTGTATTAGGACAGAAAGAATATGGTTGGCAGTCGATGTAACAGGAATGAAAAAGTTCAAATAACAGGAAATATCCATGTATCACATGTATTAAGAATATACATGATCTAGCCATAGTCATCATGATAGATTGATATTAAAATGAAGATGTCCACTATATTCATCAATCAGTGGACCGATCTATACTCATGTCTCACTTGTCCACAATGTCATATAGGTTCTGTCCTAAGGATTGATTAGCATAGTGGATGGGATATTAGCATACTAACATCCCTCCTGGGTGACCACTCTTCTCACGAGGCACATTTCTTCTATTAACATCTTTTATGAGTAATTAGTCGGACACAGTGTCCTTTTGTTGCACACACTGAACTTTTGGACCTTTACATGATATTTAATATCTTTATAATACAGACAATATTAAAATGAGGTACATTTTAATATCAGGATTTTTATTAACAAAGGTTAGCATTCATTTACAACAAGAGTTTCAAAGTTGCCCTGGCATCTTAGAATTTTAACTTCTACTTTATTCAGTTACATTATTAAAATTGAGGTATACTTAAAGCAATTGTACAGCCTTGGGGTACAAGTCTGTAGTCACTCTGTGTGACTTCAGACTTGTAAATCGTCACAGAGTGCAATGTGCGCACTGTAGGATTCTCCGGTCCCAGTGCCGAGAGCGAGCGGTCATGTGACCACAAGTATATGATTTGCATACTTCCAGCCACATTCTGACTAGACTTATGGCCTCGCTCAGTTCACTTGTAGTGAGCGAGGATGTGCATGTCTAGTTGGCATGTGAATGCTTGTATGCAAATCATATACAACTCCCAATGCCAGCACTAGAGAATCCCAATAGCACACACTGTGAGTAAGCACACATCTGCAGTTACATAAGCCAGACAACTTTTAACAATTGTTTTAATCATCTTAAGGCCCAGTCACACACGACTTACCAGCGATACCGAAAACGATGCAACGTGATAGGGATCGCTGGTAAGTCGCTGGGAGGTCGCTGGTGAGATGTCACACAGTCAGATCCTACCAACGACGCAGGAACGATACAGGTCGCAGTAGCGACCTGTATAACGATCTCAGCAGTCACTGGGGCTCTGTCACACAGTGTCAAACATAGTGATGCGTCCTGCCCAGCAGGACATCGCCTTTGAAGAAAATGGCCTGGACCATTCGGCTACGACTAGCGATCTCACAGCAGGGGCCTGATCGTTGGTAGATGTCACACATAACAAGATCGCTACTGCGTCACAGAAACCGTGACTCAGCTGCGATCTCGCTAGCGATCTCGTTATGTGTGACAGTACCTTTATGCAATTCTGGGTTTAGGACTAGGCAAAAGTAGGCACTATTGTGTAACTTAGCTTCTAATGTATGGGAGCACAATTTATTTAAAAAAAAAAAAAAAAAAAAAAATCACCCAAAAATCTATTTTTCAGTCAGTTTATGCCATGTCAGAGTGACTACTTAAGTAGTGCAGTCAGGTAAATGCTGTGCCTGCACTACAGAGAAGTGACGCAAATGATTATGTGGTACCGAGGGGTTTCTACTGCATCTGGAGGCCGGCTGAAAGCCCGCGTCAAAGGCTAAGCACCATAAGAGACACTGATTTGTCCTATATAATGCAATACTGTGGTAAGTGGACTAAGAAATAAAGAGAAACATTTAAAAAAATGCTTTTAAAAATAGAAAAAGTTCTAAAAGAAATATAGAAATTGAACCAGCCCCCTTTTCCCCAGAAAAAAATATAAACAAAAAAATTGAAATAAATATATTTGTTATCACTGAGCCAGTAAAAGCTTGTTCTATCAAAACACAAAATTAATTAACGTGTCCAGTAATTGCTCCACACCTCTGTAAAAATGCAATTAAAAGTGATTAAAACATTGTATGTGCACTAAGTTGGCCTTAACTGTATTGTATGACAATGTATGCTATCTGCAGTTGGCTAATGAGTAGTGAGCAAACACCTGGAGTATAAACACATAGGAATCAGTGCTTGTGACTACAGTGTGTGAATGTGTGTACGTGTGTGTTTGGAGTGTCCGCATGTGTGTAGCATGTGTGTGACTAAAGTATATTGAGGTGTGCAGCATACAGTTAGGTCCAGAAATATTTGGACAGTGACACAATTTTCGCGAGTTGGGCTCTGCATGCCACCACATTGGATTTGAAATGAAACCTCTACAACAGAATTCAAGTGCAGATTGTAACGTTTAATTTGAAGGTTTGAACAAAAATATCTGATAGAAATTGTAGGAATTGTACACATTTCTTTACAAACACTCCACATTTTAGGAGGTCAAAAGTAATTGGACAAATAAACCAAACCCAAACAAAATATTTTTATTTTCAATATTTTGTTGCGAATCCTTTGGAGGCAATCACTGCCTTAAGTCTGGAACCCATGGACATCACCAAACGCTGGGTTTCCTCCTTCTTAATGCTTTTCCAGGCCTTTACAGCCGCAGCCTTCAGGTCTTGCTTGTTTGTGGGTCTTTCCGTCTTAAGTCTGGATTTGAGCAAGTGAAATGCATGCTCAATTGGGTTAAGATCTGGTGATTGACTTGGCCATTGCAGAATGTTCCACTTTTTTGCACTCATGAACTCCTGGGTAGCTTTGGCTGTATGCTTGGGGTCATTGGCCATCTGTACTATGAAGCGCCGTCCGATCAACTTTGCGGCATTTGGCTGAATCTGGGCTGAAAGTATATCCCGGTACACTTCAGAATTCATCCGGCTACTCTTGTCTGCTGTTATGTCATCAATAAACACAAGTGACCCAGTGCCATTGAAAGCCTTGCATGCCCATGCCATCACGTTGCCTCCACCATGTTTTACAGAGGATGTGGTGTGCCTTGGATCATGTGCCGTTCCCTTTCTTCTCCAAACTTTTTTCTTCCCATCATTCTGGTACAGGTTGATCTTTGTCTCATCTGTCCATAGAATACTTTTCCAGAACTGAGCTGGCTTCATGAGGTGTTTTTCAGCAAATTTAACTCTGGCCTGTCTATTTTTGGAATTGATGAATGGTTTGCATCTAGATGTGAACCCTTTGTATTTACTTTCATGGAGTCTTCTCTTTACTGTTGACTTAGAGACAGATACACCTACTTCACTGAGAGTGTTCTGGACTTCAGTTGATGTTGTGAACGGGTTCTCCTTCCCCAAAGAAAGTATGCGGCGATCATCCACCATTGTTGTCATCCGTGGACGCCCAGGCCTTTTTGAGTTCCCAAGCTCACCAGTCAATTCCTTTTTTCTCAGAATGTACCCGACTGTTGATTTTGCAACTCCAAGCATGTCTGCTAGCTCTCTGATGGATTTTTTCTTTTTTTTCAGCCTCAGGATGTTCTGCTTCACCTCAATTGAGAGTTCCTTAGACCGCATATTGTCTGGTCACAGCAACAGCTTCCAAATGCAAAACCACACACCTGTAATCAACACCAGACCTTTTAACTACTTCATTGATTACAGGTTAACGAGGGAGATGCCTTCAGAGTTAAATGCAGCCCTTAGAGTCCCTTGTCCAATTACTTTTGGTCCCTTGAAAAAGAGGAAGCTATGCATTACAGAGCTATGATTCCTAAACCCTTTCTCCGATTTGGATGTGAAAACTCTCATATTGCAGCTGGGAGTGTGCACTTTCAGCCCATATTATATATATAATTGTATTTCTGAACGTGTTTTTGTAATCAGCTAAAATAACAAAACTTGTGTCACTGTCCAAATATTTCTGGACCTAACTGTATGTGTGATTGGAGGGTGTCTGGGTGTGAAACATGTTTTTGACTGGAGAGTGTGCAGATATGAAACATGTGTGACTACAGGGTGTGCAGGTGTAAAATGTGTGTGTGACTGGAGAGTATTCAGGTGTGCCACATATGTATGACATCTTGGTGTGCAGCATGTGTATCACTGGACAGTATGTAGGTGTTCAGCATGTGTATGACGTCTTGGTGTGCAACATGTGTGTGACTGGAGAGTATTCAGGTGTGCCACATAGGTATGACATCTTGGTGTGCAACATGTGTGTGACTGGAGAGTATGCAGGTGTGCAGCATGTGTATGACATCTTGGTGTGCAGCAAGTGTGTGACTGGAGAGTATGCAGGTGTGCCACATTGGTATGACATCTTGGTGTGCAACATGTGTGTGACTGGAGAGTATTCAGGTGTGCCACAAGGGTATGACATCTTGGTGTGCAGCATGTGTGTGACTGGAGGGTATGCAGGTGTGCAGCATGTGTGTGTCTGGAGAGTATGCAGGTGTGCAGCATGTGTGTGACTGGAGGGTATGCAGGTGTGCAGCATGTGTATGACATCTTGATGTGCAGCAAGTGTGTGACTGGAGAGTATGTAGGTGTGCAGCATGTGTATGACATCTTGCTGTGTAGCAAGTGTGTGACTGGAGGGTATGCAGGTGTGCAGCATGTGTGTGACTGGAGAGTATGCAGGTGTGCAGCATGTGTGTGACTGGAGAGTATGCAGGTGTGCAGCAAGTGTGTGATTACAGGGTATGCAGTGTGTGAGTGACTGAAGGATGTGCAGTGTGTACATGTAACGGGGTGCCAGGGGTGCCTCGGGGCTTGTAGTCGTGGCCCTTGCTATCAGGCTTACCCCTGGTTCCGCCGTCACTTTGGGGACAGGAGATGTCATGGTGGGGCAGAGTGTGGTGGTGCAACGGTTGTCCAACGTACAAACACTCTTCAAACGTATTTCAGTGAAATCAGAAAGCAGCTTTATTGTTCACAGCTTCTTCACACAACCGAAAACATGCAGATATAGATGGCTGTACACTGCTTTAGCTGGGGGAAACCTGCCCTTGGCATCTTCTCCAGTGGGGATGTGCCCGGCTACTCTGCTTCACCCGGCTCCAACTATGGCTACCCACAAACCGGACCCACACCGGTCTGCTTCGCGCTTGAGATTCTGCCCGCTCCTTTACTCTCCGGCTTCTCCTTTATCCAGCTCCCACACTCTGCCCCTGCTCTGCTTCTTCTCTCCCATCCCACAACCAACTGCCAACTCCTTTCACCCTTTTCCAACAACACTTCTTGTCCCTCCCCTTGCTTCTGCCGGCTCCTCCTCTCCACTGTGGTGACAGCCGTCCCACCCGGCCACTAGGGGGTACCCTAACCCAATATACATACAATAAAAACATTTTTATTCAACAGCATCAACATTCCGGGCTCCTTTGTAAGGGGTCTGCCCACCCCCTACATACCTCCCATCTTAAAGCCTGAGCCTCCCGGCAAGGCATGCATCCAAAACCACACATAAAAAGGAAACAACATCATTTCCATAAAATTACAACCAAGTTCACATTTGGGTAACCGCAAGGGGCGCACCAGTCTAGCGCCCGGAGTTCCTCCTGGAAGCTCCCGGTCTTAGTCGTGCCCGGAGGCCGTCGGCTGGCACTCCCGGTCTTAGATGATAAACGGCAGGAATACAACTCAGCAAGAACTTCTTCTTAACGACGCGGAGGGAGCCCCTGGCTCAGTCCAGCAGTAGGCTCTCTCCGGGCTCAGCAGCTTAAACGGTGATAAACAATAAAACTTCTTCCGGTTCAAAACAACGCCGGTCTTCAAACAAGCCGATCAGAACACTTCACTCCGGGTGCAGAGCCCGTTTCCATTCCGCTCGTTGGGCCCTCACATAGTCCGACAAGGACTGGCCGGGTAGCCGGCGCAGCCTCTGGAAGGGCTCATAACCGACGGTGGGCTCCGGTGCCTTGGTCTCATCAACCCCCGATGGGGGTGCCGGGGTCGCTGCACGAGGCGGCTGAGGTATGTCCATGAAAATTACCGGATGCGTGTTGATGTTCTGGTTAATAGCCAGCACCGCCAGGGTTCCCTTCTCCGGGTCAGTGGTCGGTCCGGGCTTCACTTCAGGAGTTACGGCCAAGGTGCGTCTCGGGTGGGAGGTTTCAGCTAGCACCGGTCTTGGCTGCGACCGCCGCCGATACTGGCATTCCTCCCACTCTAGTTCTTGCTGCCATTGAGCAGCCTCTTGTGAGGTAGGCATCCGGGTTACGCCGACGGCGAAGAGGCCTCGGCATCCCACCTCTCGCATAAACCGGACCTTTTCCCCCGGATATAACGTATGCAGGCGCTGGGGTAGGCCTTCAATGTCCAGATTCACTCTGTTATAAAAGTAGTCATCGCCGGTTTCTTCATCCTTGATGAAGCCGTAACCCTCCTTCTGATTAAACTTCACCACAATTCCTGTGGTGCACTGCTGCTCGAACTCCTCGCTCCGGGAACCAGCCATCATTTCCCGGGCCACGGTCTCGGCAAGCAGTCGCTCCTGTACCGGGTCCGGTTCTGGTGACGGGGACTTCCGTTGAGGTAGGGGTGATGGCTGTATTGGGTCCCAAAAGAAGCCCCAATTGTCCCTTTCTAGCTTCCGGGTGTGTTCTTCTTCCGGAGCCGGGACTGGAACGGGTGTCGAGGGTCTCTCCGCGACGGGCGGGGGTGTCTCCAGGTATGGGGTTCCCAAGAGCCGGTTTCCTGACGGCAGCTGAGCGGTGTATGTCGCTCTGACCTCAGTCGTGGTCTCTCCGGTCACAGCGTCCCACATTGTAACCCAGGTCACTTTGGTGGCCCATCCCTGTCCTCCAGGTATAGCCGGCAAGTGAGCGGGAAATCCCTCCGCAGACGCAGCCGCAATCTGCTTCTGGTAGCTTCTCTCTAGCCCAGGCGCAACCAATGCATCGTGTTGTCCCTCAGGATTCTCCATCTTGCCTGTAGCACAAGGCACAAGTAAGGGCGTCAGGGTCGGTGGAGATGCTGGAGGAAGTGGAGGCGGGCCTGTTTTTCCCGCTCTTGGGTATACTCCACCCCCAGTCTCACACATTAGGTCGACCCCTCCGCGGCGGTTCTTCTTTTTCTCTGGAACACCGCCCACTTCACATGCCTTCATCCGTGCCCTGGGACCGGCACCTCCCCTCTTTGGGCGGAGTACTCCGAACTTCTTTTTCGGCACCAGCCAGCCCCAGGCTCTTCTTTTGGCGCCAACTTTTCGCGCGCTTTCTGCGTCCTTGAAGACGACGGCCATCTTGCCGCCATCTTGTGCCCGGTCCAACGCTGCAGGCACTGCTTCTTCTTCCCACCAAGGGATCGGGACTCTTCTCCAATAATCCGGATCCTGTGCCCTAGGCACCACTTGGTCTCCGTCTTCTTGGGTCGGGACCCTTTGCATGGAATTCGCATCCTGCCGACTACGCCACATGTAACGGGGTGCCAGGGGTGCCTCGGGGCTTGTAGTCGTGGCCCTTGCTATCAGGCTTACCCCTGGTTCCGCCGTCACTTTGGGGACAGGAGATGTCATGGTGGGGCAGAGTGTGGTGGTGCAACAGTTGTCCAACGTACAAACACTCTTCAGACGTATTTCAGTGAAATCAGAAAGCAGCTTTATTGTTCACAGCTTCTTCACACAACCGGCAGACATGCAGATATAGATGGCTGTACACTGCTTTAGCTGGGGGAAACCTGCCCTTGGCGTCTTCTCCAGTGGGGATGTGCCCGGCTACTCTGCTTCACCTGGCTCCCACTATGGCTACCCACAAACCGGACCCACACCGGTCTGCTTCGCGCTTGAGATTCTGCCCGCTCCTTTACTCTCCGGCTTCTCCTTTATCCAGCTCCCACACTCTGCCCCTGCTCTGCTTCTTCTCTCCCGTCCCACAACCAACTGCCAACTCCTCTCACCCTTTTCCAACAACACTTCTTGTCCCTCCCCTTGCTTCTGCCGGCTCCTCCTCTTCACTGTGGTGACAGCCGTCCCACCTGGCCACTAGGGGGTACCCTAACCCAATATACATACAATAAAAACATTTTTATTCAACAGCATCAACATTCCGGGCTCCTTTGTAAGGGGTCTGCCCACCCCCTACATACATATGACTGAAGTGTGTGCAGATGTGTGACATATTTGTGACTGGAGTGTGTGCAGGTATGAAAAGTGTGTGTGACTAGAGGGTCTGCAGGGGTGAAATGTGTGTGTGACAGGAGGGTGTGCAGTGAGTGTGTACAGTGGAGGAGCATCAAAGATTCCAGCTTTTAGTTTCTCCATGCTCAGTCCAGTGAATGATCTAAAAATCTACTTGAAGCTGACCAAAGCCCTAAAAAATTGCTTCATTAATCCTATCTTAATATGAAGCGGTGGGAAAATGATTTTGTTTTGGTCAACCAGCGGCTTTTTGATGATATTTTCAGGGCCAACAATAATTTCTTTCCTTGTAAGCCATGACACCTTTGACCAATGACCTTGTTTTGCCCCGCTATCCCAGAGGCACATGAAGCACGAGCATTTTGTGTATCCAAATTAAAAAGTTCACCATCTTCAGATCACCACAATTCGACCACTGACACTCATGATAACAGATTTTCTGTAATACGATTGTTACATTGTCATATTCTTCTTTAAGTTTTGTTGCGTCAGCAATGGGAAGAAACACATAATGGTTACCATTATACAAGAGAACACATTTCAAGCTTCTAATGGATCTGTGTATAAACAGCCACCAGTTTGCTGGTTGATATTCCATTAGTCCCATTTGAAGTACAATTCCTGGGATATCATTGCAGTATACAAGTTCTTCCTCTTGGGAGACATATGGGAGAAATTGCTCCTCTCTTGTCTTGTCTGATAGACTGTAGTTTTAACTTCTGCCTTTATAAGATTTTGTTCATTAAATCTGGATGCTAAAAGCTCAGTTGCTTGTTTGGAAATATTTAAGTCTTTATTCAGGTCATTGAATTCTGTTTGGCTTAATGATTGAGGCCTCAAAGCACTTCCCTGAAATTCCCTTCCACTACTCTCTGCCATACAATCCAATCCCTGACTCTGTTCAGAGTCTGACTCTGGATGGTCTGATGTCTGGTAAACACTGGCAGCGTTGGACTGGCTACCGGAGAAATTTTCAGTAATACCAGGCCTGGCCGCGGTTACCTGCACTCAACTCCGGAGCTCTCACCTGAGCTCCGGAGTGCAGCCTAGACTGACCGCGAGTGCCGAGTGGTTGATTCCCCGGCGATTGCGGTTCAGTTCATGACAGCTGCAGACAGGCTGGGCTGCACTTCGGAGTTGTCACCTGAGCTCCGGACTGCAGCCCGGCCTGTCTGCAGCTGTCATGAGCTTAACAGCAATCGCCGGGGAATCAATCACTCAGCGCTCGCGGTTCAGTCCTGCAAACCTCGAGTTCATTCCAGGCTGCACCCAGGAGCTCAGGTGTGAGCTCCGGAGTTCAGTGCAGGTAACCATGGCCAGGCCTAGTATTACTGGAGATTCCTCCAGTAGCCAGTACGATGCTGAACACTGGTATGGGAATTTCTTTGCCATGTAGAACAGGTCGTCTTTCTGATTCAAAATCAAGAGAAGCCCACCCAGATTTCTTGTACTGATTAAAGCCTTTAATCTTTACAACATGAAAATAACAATTGTCATGGTGGTTTTTCGGTCCTCTCCATACAATTGGCACACCAAAGTTTAAACTTTTTCTTTCACCATTTGTCCACTGTCGTAGCTGCTACACATATGTTCTGCAAACCATATGTGGAGGCGAAGACTCATATCCTTGTCTCCAAGCTGTACCCCAAAATAAGCCAGTTATATTTGTTGCTGAATTTGTTCTTTGTTTTTCAACCATGTACTTTCCACAGATGCAGAGGAATACATCAGGATTGTTGATGAAGGCTCTTCTTGAAGAAGTCATCATTTTTACAAGTATTTATATATTTATTAAGACAGAACTTTTTGGGTATAAACCAAGGTTGGGCTTACAAACTTTTACTGTAGCCGATTTATTTCCTCCTCAAATTAACAGTAAAATTCTGGCTTCAAAAAGTCACTTTTATAGCATTGTAGGCCTACAAATTGAAATACAAAATAATTATATGGGATATCTCATTACCGAAGACACTGGTAAAAAGTCAAAAGACAGACCAGAAACTATTGCATTTAGTCTCACACACAAGTCGCATTGGGGAAATGCATTATTTTCATGGATGTACATTATCTCAAAAACTAGAATAAATTCAGCAAAAGTAATGGGATTTTTAATTCAGCACCCTCAAAATACCCTAAATCCATTAAAAAATCTTGACACCTGGCATTTTTTTTGTAGACCTGTTTTTAGAATTAATAATAAAGTTTGTTCCCCTCCATTAACATTGTCAATTGGAATAATTCAATTTGCCAAGCCTTCCCAAGGTTTCAGGCCTTCTTGATCTCATCATTTCATAGCTACAACTAAGTGTTTAATTCAACAACTTTGGGTACAAAAGACTGCTCCATCAGTCTGCATTAGCTTGAAAAAAAATGGTGAAAATTTATAGATTTGAGAAGATGACTGGTTGGCAGGCAGGAAAGATAAAATCTTAGGGTCACCTATCTGGCTAAAGGATACTCTGATGCCTCTGCTCTGTGCCAGTCATTGCACTGGCTGCCCATATATCACAGGATCCAATTCAAACTGCTTGTTCTCTCACCCACAAAGCTCTCCACAATGCGACACCCCCCTACATCTCCACCCTCCTCTCTGTCTATCACCCCACCAGTTCTCTACGCTCTGCAAATGACTTTCAACTAACATCCACACTAATTCGAACCTCCCACTCCCGAATCCAAGACTTCTTCCGAGCTGCACCAAACCTCTGGAACGCTCTTCCCCAAGAAGTTAGGACGAATCACAACTTACTCAGCTTCAGACGCACCCTAAAAATGTATCTTTTTAGGGCGGCCTATCACAATCCCTAGCCGAACTAATTTCACCTAATCCCTCCACAACTTCTCAGAAAATAACCCCACGTCAAACTCCATGGCACCCAAATGCATCTCAAGGTTCTAGCCAACTGGTCCAGGAAGCCATTATCTATCCCCCATTTTCTTGAGATGGCTGGATTGTCATTGTAAATAAGCACCTGTACCTTGCCCCCCCATCTCATTGTAGATTGTAAGCTCTCACGAGCAGGGTTGTCTTTTTTCCCTTTAAATAATGTATTTTCTATAACTGCTACTTGTTTCTTTATGAGCCTCCTGAATTGTAAAGCGCTGCGGAATATTTTGCCGCTATAGAAATAAAGATTATTATTATTATCATTAGTACTTGGAGCCTAGTGTTGGAAACCTTTGGCACCTCTATGCTGACATAATGGTTCAGTTTGAATAATGCTGCTCTAGCTCAGACTCATGTTCACTTACTGATTGTTCCACTGCAATGAAAAAAAAAAATTCTTTATTCCTTTTTGAATATATTTATTCTACCCACCCTCTTTTCCCACCTCTTCTCCTTCCCCTCCTCATTCTTTTCCTTCATAGCTTGTCAAAGTTTATTAATAACATAAAACAGGTTTCCTTTTCATCCATGTATGAGACTTGTTGGCAATATGCAGACCACGCTTCTTTCCATCCAGGTCAGAAACTAGATCAAAATGGAGTATCAGTGTGTGAAAAATTAAGTACACCCCATCAATACTTGTACATCCACCTTTTGCATCTACTAGTCTTTCACATCATCCTTGAGGAATTTTGGCCCACTCTTTCTTAGAACATTGTTTAATTTCACTGAGATTTGTGGACATTTGTTTATGAACAGGTCTCTTGAAGGGAATCTGTCATCAGGATTTGCTATTTAATTTAAGAGCACAATCAGAAACAAGGTTTCAAAAAATGAGTATAAAAGCTCTTAATTTCTTGTATATTAATTAAAATACAAAACAATATACTACAACACAATATTATATCAAAAGCAAGATTGCCAATCCATCAAGTCTGTAAACCATGGTTTTTACTATAGGTGCAGGTATATTATGGTTTACAGACTTGATGGATTGGCAATCTTGCTTTTGATATAATATTGTGTTGTAGTATATTGTTTTGTATTTTAATTAATATACAATAAATTTAGAGCTTTTATACTCATTTTTTGAAACATAATTTCTGATTGTGTTATTGGTTAAGGAGTTTAACTCATTATTTTATGATATTTTTGAATAATTGATTGATTAATCTAAGAGCAGCATAATTTAGGGATGGCGAGCCTAATTCTAGAGGCATGTCACTTATTGGGTTGTGTGGTATAATTTCAAAACAATCAGTGTTTTATCAGCAGGAGATTATCACTGCAGGACTAAGTATTTTGTGCCAGAAACTTTAGCTAATCTGTGTAACCCCACCTCCACCACTGATTGGCAGTTTGTTCATAATATACACCATGTGCAGAATTATTAGGCAAGTTGTATTTTAGAGGATTTCATTTATTATTGATCAACAACTATGTTCTCAATCAACCCAAAAGACTCATAAATATCAAAGCTTAATATTTTGGGAAGTTGGAGTGTTTTTTTTTTTAGATTTGGCTATCTTAGCAGGATATCTGTTTGAACAGGTAACTATTACTGTGAAGAATTATTACGCAACTTAATAAAAACCAAATATATTCCCATCGCACTTGTTTATTTTAACCAGGGAAACCAATATAACTGCACAAAATTTAGAAATAAAAATTTCTGACATGCAAAAACAAAACCCAAAAAATTTAGTGACCAATATAGCTACCTTTCTTTCTGATGACACTCAACAGCCTACCATCCATAGATACTGTCAGTTGCTTGATCTGTTTACGATCAACATTGCGTGCAGCAGCCACCACAGCCTCCAGACACTGTTCCGAGAGGTGTGCTGTTTTCCCTCCCTGTAGATCTTAGATTTTATGAGGGACCACAGGTTCTCTATGGGGTTCAGATCAGGTGAACAAGGGGGAGGGTGTAAAAACATTAAAATTAATACTTCTAGTTATCAAACACTTTATAATAGGACATATTATATATGTTCACAGTTCTGTTTATGTTGGAGGGCATAGCTTATTGATAACAGTTCTTATAAGGAATAAATATTAAGGTATCTGTATTGAATATATATATAAATGCTGACATAGTATGGTACATATATATACTCTAGGATTACGTCATGTGTAACATGCGTTCAGCAAAATCTCCCTATATGGATTTGGACAGCTGTATAAATATGACACGGAGCGAGGGGGGCTCTCTCTTACACGTGTCATCAGTCTGCTGAAGCAGATCCAGCACGCCACAAAGCAAGTCATGGCTGTCAGGTCTCCAGCATGACTCCATTCAGGAATCAAAGAAAGATGGATGAATATTTCTATTGATTAGAATGGACTATTATTAACTCTTTACGTAAGCTAACGAAGAATATTATTTTTCCTTTCTGTAACTGAACTTTGGCAACCAATTTATTAGATATAAAAATACATCTATTCATTTTTCTACATTTTTTGAAGTTGTCTTTCATGCGCTTATCACGTATTTGAAGAAAAAAATATTTAAGAGTATATTTTTAACAGGGGGCAAAACATTATTTTTTCATTTTTTAGACCTTTACTGGCCAGCCACGCTGTGGAGTAGTTGGATGCATGTGATGGAGCATTGTCCTGCATGAAAATCATGTTTTTCTTGAACAATACCAACTTCTTCCTGTACCACTGCTTGAAAAAGTTGTCTTCCAGAAACTGGCAGTAGGTCTGGGAGTTGAGCTTCACTCCATCCTCAACCCAAAAAGGTCCCACAAGTTCATCTTTGATGATACCAGCCCATACCAATACCCCACCTCCACCTTACTGGCGTCTGAGTCGGAGTGGAGCTCTCCCTTTGAAAAATCAGTCATGATATTTTTTGGCCCAGTCTTGATGTTTTATCTTATGTTTCTGTTTCTTGTTCAAAGGTGGTCGTTTTTCAGCCTTCCTTACCTTGGCCATGTCCCTGAGTATCGCACACCTTGTGCTTTTTGATACTCCAGTAATGTTGCAGCTCTGAAATATGGCCAAACTGGTGGAAAATGGCATCTTGGCAGCTTCACATTTGATTTACCTCAATTAATGGGCAGTTATTTTGCGCCTTTTTTGCCCAACACGCTTCTTGCGACCCTGTTGGCTGTTTGCCATGAAACGCTTAATTGTTCGGTGATCACGCTTCAAAAGTTTGGCAATTTCAAGACTGCTGCATGCCTCTGCAAGACATCTCACAATTTTGGACTTTTCAGAGCCCGTTAAATCTCTATTCTGACCCATTTTGTCAAAGGAAAGGAAGTTGCCTAATAATTAAGCACACCTTATACAGGGTGTTGATGTTATTACACCACACCCTTCCTCATTACAGAGATGTACATCACCTGATTTACTTAATTGGTAGTTGGCTCTCAAGCCTATACAGCTTGGAGTAGGACAACATGTATAAAAAGTATCATGTGATTAACATACTCATTTGCCTAATAATTCTGCACACAGTGTACAGTGTACTCAGGAAGCTACCAATCAGTGGTGTGGAGGGGTTATACACAGCTCAGTACTTATAGCACTGCTACATCTACAGCAGAAAAAAACATGATTTCTATGAACACTGCTCCACACAGTCCAGTAATTAATACATCACTGGAATCAGGGTCTCTGACTCACTTTCATATTATGGAGCAATAACCTTCTGACAGATATCCTTTAAGATCCCGCCATAGCCATTGTAAGATAAACACTAGTATGTTGTAATTTATCATGCGTTATTGTTCATCCGAGGTTGTATTTACCAAATTTTAAAGCGGTCTTCCACTCCTTTTACATTCATTGCCAATTCTTAGGATAGGTCATCAATGTCTGATCGGCGGAGGTCTGACACCCCGCACCCAGCGATCAGCTGTTCCCGGTCCCGGCCGTGGTAGCATGCAGCCAGAAATGCTCAGTTCCGGCACTGCTCAGTCTTTCTGATCCATTCACATCTACCTCCATTCTAATCAATAGGAGGCAAATCTGCAGTACCCAGCCGCTATGAGGAGATGGAGCACCGCTGGAACTGAGCATTTCCAGCTGCCTGTTGCCACCGCCGGGACCGATAGCACCTGATCGGCGGGGGTGCAGGGTGTCTGACCCCAGCCGATCAGACATTAATGACCTATCCTAAAGGCCGCTTTACACGCAACGATATCGCTAAAGCGATGTCGTTGGGGTCACGGAATTCGTGACGCACATCCGGCCGCTTTAGCGATGTCGTTGCGTGTGACACCTACGTGCAATCGAAAATGGTCTCAAAATCGTGCAAAATCGTTTATTGTTGACCTGCTCCCCTATTCCCAATTATCGTTGCTGCTGCAAATACAATGTTGTTCGTCATTCCTGTGGCAGCACACATCGCTATGTGTGACACCGCAGGAATGACGAACATCTCCTTACCTGCATCCACCGGCAATGTGGAAGGAAGGAGGTGGGCGGGATGTTACGTCCTGCTCATCTCCGTCCCTCCGCTTCAATTGGGTGGCTAATTAGTGATGTCGCTGTGACGCCGAACAAACCGCCCCCTTAGAAAGGAGGCGGTTCGCCGGTCACAGCGACGTCGCTAGGCAGGTAAGTAGTGTGACGGGTCCGAGCGATTTTGTGCGCCACAGGCAGCGATTTGCCCGTGATGCACAAACTATGTGGGCGGGTACGCACGCTAGCGATCTCGCTAGCGAGATTGCACCGTGTAAAGCTGCCTTTAGGATAGGCCATCAATGTAAAAGTAGTGGACAACCCCTTTATGACATTCTAAGGACCAGATTTTATTTTGATGCCCTGATATGTAAAATTATATAATTCGAAGAGGTGTACTTAGTTTTTCCATGACTGTACTTCAACGTATACTTTTTTACTGGATATCACAAGTTTGTTTCCATTTGGCATGATGAAACAATGATACATTTATTGTATGATATGTAAAAATCGCTAAATATCTAAAAGTGAATATATTTTTATGGTGCTTTTAAAATGTTTTTGCCCCTATCCTGGGTTGTAGCATAGACTTTGTGTTTTTTAAGCCTTTATTTTTGTTCTACTGATAAAATATCCTTGACCACATTACTTTTAATTCTTTCCCTATAATTTTACGATTTTCTCTTCTTCATTTCTAAACAAAGAGTAAGATAAGTTGTCATAGATCTCTCTTTGTGGCCAAGGCATTAGAAAACCAAGAGCATGATCCTCTGTCTGCTATAGTCCTTCCATAAATGCTAATTTTCACCTCTTTCTGTTGTTGTTATAAAGCGCTAGACATTTTACTGGTGCAGAATAAAATAATTCTTGCTGGAGTTTTCTGTATTAATGGAACACTTGTGTGACTCCAATTAGAAGGTCATCTTCTCAGCCTGAACCATTTTATGATATTGTATAAATTACAGTCTGTAGCCTTCATGTCATCTATAAATGTTACAGTTCTCTAAATAAATGGGATTTCCGCGCAGACGAGAGCCGAGCACTACAGCAAATTGTTTGGAAAAAAGCAGTACATTTCTGTAGTGTGCATGGATCTAGATGAATATTAATGAGGTCTCCTGCAATAATGTAAAGCTGAAAAGTTCAATACTCAATTCTTTCTTTCTGAAATGCTGGAAATAGGAAAATGTTTTCCTTTACTCTATGAATGCATCGTGATGTATCAATAATTCAGGTGCCTCAGGTGACCTTGTACAGCTCTTTCCTTCATACATGTCGGATAGTTAGGTCATTGTAGCTGATCTCTTTAAAGGTTTGAAAGGTCTGTAGGATAATGCTTGTTGTCATAAATTAGATATGAGAATGTATTATATATACAGCTTAGAGGAAACCAGAAAACTAAATATCCATTCCATTTCAAGAGTACTCAACAGTTGGTACCAGGACTGGGACAAGGTACTTTGGTGCCCCAGGCAGATCAAGCCAGTGAGGCCCCCTTCCACCCCTTCTTCGCTCGGAAGCAAATTAATGGATCAGAGGCTACAAAATTTCACAGAAAATTAGATAAAAAATCTGGAGTATGTGGAGACCAGAAAAATCACAGAAAAATACTCCTAAAATTTATACCTTTATTGATTACCAAAATGTTAAAAAATATTTTTTTGAAAAATACCCTAATGGTCTAAAATACAGTTTAGTACACAATTTAGTGGACTGGCTGGCGGTATATGCCAAAAAAAAATGGGGAGTTGTTATATCGCTCTACCAGTCAACTTTACAATCAATAACAATTCATATGTTTACATTCATTGTAGAAAACAGTCAATCTCAAAGTCATTTTGTCTAGATCTAAAAATTATGCATACATAGAAAAAAGAAGTGTATATTCTTGGGAGGTATGCAACTAGATTTAACATGTATTTCCTATGTAGTGAATGAGAAGCATATATAAAGGTTAAAACTAAGTATGGTTTTAGGTTATGTGATATGTTATGTGATAACATAACCTAAAACCATAAGGGTAGGTTAATTTTAACAGTGAGAGACAGAATATCCAAAATTGCTCTGATCAGTAGAAATGCAGCGTTCCTGGGAGAACCGGCGCTCTGTCGGCTCTCACAGGAAATATGTAATGCTAGTGCCAGGGGTCATCATCACCATTTAAATTGCGCTATAAGTATTTGAGATTGCGATCTAAGGGCTAAGCAGGTGGATCTCTCATCCACCTGCGCCTGATCAGATCAGCAGACATGTGCAGGGATTACCGCTGCCTCACCGCCGGAGCCCACGGTTACCGGTGGGATATGACCTAGGACGTATATCTACCTCCAAGGTCATGAGAGGGTTAATGACTTGAGTTATTTAGAAATCACACCAAATTTACACTGTTATACAAGCAGTACGCTGACTACTTTACATTATATGCAAGTGTCATATCTTCAGCACGGGCCCATGAAAAGATATAATAGTCTAGATTTTGGGTTCAAGTTTTAGGAATGGCCAAAGAGCTGGGTGGGACTGGCCATTCCCTTACCTTCTAGGATTCAGAACAGCTATATAAAGCAATTCAGCTGCCTTTTTCAGGTGGTGGAACGAGAAGTAAAAACATCTCTGGTGTGATCAGCTTGGCTAGTGGCTGACTGGGTTGGAAAAACCTGTGAACGACAGATACTGTCATGGCTGAAAGTGTGGGCACTCTTGAAATTGTTCCAGAAAATGAAGTTTCTCTCAGAAAATTATTGAAATGACACATGTTTTGTTATACACATATTTATTTCCTTTATGTATATTGAAACAACAAACAAAAACTAGAAGAAAAAAAGGGAAAATTGGACATATATTGTCACACAAAACCCCAAAACTGGGCCAGACAAAATTGTTGGCACCTTTTAAAAATTGTGGGTAAACAACCGTGGAAAATAACAGGTGTTATAAATATAAAAATCACACCTGAAACCAGATAAAAATAGAAGTTGACTCAATCTTTGCATTGTGTATCTATGTGTGCCACACTAAGCATGGAGAGCAGAAAGAGAAGAGAATTGTCTGAGGACTTGAGAACCAAAATTGTTGAAAAATATCAACAATTTCAAGGTTACAAGGCCACCTCCAGAGATCTTAATGTTTCTTTGTCCACAGTGCACAACATAATCAAGTTTACAATCCATGGCAATGTAGATAATCTCCTTGGACATGGACGGGAGAGAGAAATTGATGAAAGATTGCAATGCAGGATAGTCCAGATGGTGGATAAGCAGCCCCAATCAAGTTCCAAAGAAACTGAAGCTATCCCTGATGGCTCAGGGTGCATAAAGCGGCCTTTACACGCTACGATATCGTTAATGTTTTATCGTCGGGGTCACGTTGTTAGTGACGCACATCCGGCGTCATTAACGATATTGCAGCATGAGACACTTACCAGCGACCTAAAGCGACCTCAAAAATGGTGAAAATCATTCACCATGGAGAGGTCGTCCCAAAACCAAAAATCGGTAATGGTTGATTATCGATGTTGTTCGTCGCTCCTGCAGCAGCACACATCGCTGTGTGTGACACCGCAGGAGCGAGGAACGTCTCCTTACCTGCGGGCGTCCGCAGTGCGGAAGGAAGGAGGTGGGTGGGATGTTACGTCCCGCTCATCTCCGCCCCTCCGCTTTGATTGGCCGGCCGCTTATTGACGTCGCGGTGATGTCGCTGTGATGCCGAACGTCCCTCCTCCTTGAGGGAGGGATTGTTCAGCAATCACAGCGACCTCGCCGACCAGGTAAGTGCATGTGACGCTGCCGTAGCGATAATGTTCGCTGCAGCAGCGATCACACGAAATCGCATGCACGACGGGGGCGGGTGCTTTTGCGTACGATATCGCTAGCAATTGCTAGCAATATCGTAGCGTGTAAAGCCCGCTTTAGTGTCAGAGCAAACTATCCGTCAACATTTGAATGAAATGAAACGCTATAGCAGGAGACCCAGGAGGACCCCACTGCTGACACAGACATAAAAAAGATAGACTGCAGTTTTTTAAAATATACATGAATAAGACAAAAAACCTTGGTTAAAGTGTCTTGTGGACAGATGAGACCAAGTTAGAGCTTTTTGGTAAAGCACCCCATTTTACTGTCTTCCAAAAATGAAATGTGGCCTACAAAGGAAAGAACACAGTCAAATATGGTGGAGGTTCAAAGATGTTTTGGAGTTATGTGTTGCTGCCTCTGGCACTGGGTGCATTGACTGTGTGTAAGGCATCATGAAATTTGAACATTACCAAAGGATTTTGGGTTGCAATGTAGTGCCCAGTGTTAGAAATCTGGGTGTGCATCCTAGGTCATTGGTTTTCCAGCAGGACAATGACCCCAAGCATACTAACAGTTCAAGAAGCCTTATGCCTGTGCCTACCTCAAGCACTACCAGAAGTGAGTGATTCCTTACTATATATATATATATATATTTTATATATATATATATATATATATATATATATTATACACCCACACAGATATACACACATAGTTTCTGAGGTTTTCTTAATATAATGACTTTTTCTTTTTAGTGTCATTGTTGCAATTTTGAATGTTGAGGAGTATGCGTGTGCATATAGAGTGTATCTATTTATCTATAGTTATATATGCACAATGTATAGTGTACATACAGTACAATATATACAGTATATATTGTACATACAGTACATATGCATAACAAACCTATAGTTATATTATATTAGGTAGGAAATATATAAAATGTGTGCACTGTCTGAGCGAAATTCCTCAGTATTGAATCTGTTCGCTTAGCTTTGAAACATTTTTTTCTGAAGACATACTGTACAAAAAAGGTCTAGAGTGAAATGATTAAGTAGTGCACTTTGTCACACGTCAAATATGTATACATGAAACGAGGACTAGGCACATAAAGATGGTTAATTAAACAAGAAGTGAAGCAACTACAAAACCTAACCTACGTATTCTTTCCAACTGACATGACCCCACCAGAAATGAATGTATGCTTTGCAAAGCGAATAGCGAACTCTGACATCAGTTATGATTAGCAATATGTGAAAAGTGCCAAAAGCAGCAATTCGTGTTCTGCCATAGACACCCATATCATTAGATACACATTATAGCAGATGGAATATTTGTCAGCCAGTCGTGTTTGAAGATTTCTGGATTTCTGCCAATGTTAAGAGTAAATTGCTCAGTCAAAGAGAAAGCAGCTGGTTAATAGAAGTGATAAAATGTGAGACATATATTTTTATCTGAACAAGAAGCCCAACCATGCCCTAATAGTTTGTTGATCTATACTTGTCAAAAGACACAGAAAATCACAAACACAATTACATATTGGGCAACCTATGACAGATCTCTGTTAGAATAGTCTACAAGTATTTTCTGGATCCCCAAATGTTTATAAACTTTCAACTTGACAAAATGACTAAAGCGGGCTTTACACGTTGCGACATCGCTAGCCGATGCTAGCGATGGCGAGCGTGATAGCACCCGCCCCTATCGTTTTGCTGATATTTGGTGATCGCTGCCGCAGCGAACATTATCGCTACGACAGCGTCATACGCTTACCTGGTCGTCGTCGTCGCTGTGACTGCCGAACAATCCCTCCCTCAAGGGGGAGGGACATTCGGCATCACAGCGAGCGACGTCACTAAGCGGCCGGCCAAGCAAAGCGGAGGGGCGGAGATGAGCGGGACGAACATCCCGCCCACCTCCTTCCTTCCTCATTGCTGGCGTGTGGCAGGTAAGGAGAGGTTCCTCGTTCCTGCGGCGTCACACGTAGCGATGTGTGCTGCCGCAGGGACGAGGATCAACTTCGCCCACGTGACAGCAGTGATAATTGAGAATGGACCCCCATGTCAACGAGGAGCGATTTTGGCCGTTTTTGCAACGATCCAAAATCGCTCCTAGGAGTCACACACGAGATCGCTACAGCGGCCGGATGTGCGTCACAAAATCCGTGACCCCAACGAGATCGCTGTAGCGATCTCATAGCATGTAAAGCCCGCTTTACTTGAAGCTTATGAGCGCCAATTTCTAACATGGCTCCCAACTACTAGGTGCCATTTACTGGTTTCTTCATATGTGTCCAAGCCTGCTTACTCACTGTACTTCAGGGTGTCTAATATCTTGGTGCCCTCCAAGAATATTACCCTTCATCTAAAATTGGCATGGAATACCAATCTCCAGTGCTAATTACATTCACGTTTACTTAATGACTATTTGAAGACAAACATTGTGCTGCAGTGCACAACCCTCCAAACAAGTAATGATAATATGGTTACCTTACAGGGGTATTCCTATCTCCAAGATCCTATCCCAATATGTAGTAGGTATAATAATAATAATAATAATAATAAAAAATACTTTCAATTAAAAATGTAGTACAGTTCTCCTAATTATCTATGTCTTTTACCCCTTGTGTAGGGCAACATAGCTTAGGTATTCATGTTCCGCTCAAATAGGTTACCTGCTCGTGGTCATAACCATGATACCTAAACTGCAATGCCCTGCACATGAGGTAAGAGACATGGCTATGTAAAGCGCCATGGAGGGGCAATCATGGGCGAGGGTCTTTGCAGAGGTCCTCAACCCACCCCGGCACAGTACAGACACGGGGGAAGAGTGGAGTAGGTGTTATGTGGTGCAGAGGTGGTACCTTCTATCTGCTGCATTTCTGTTACTTCAGCCGGCTTCTCCGGCTCCCGTTCACTTCCATGGGCCTCAAGCCCCATACGCTCAGTATAGGGAATACTAATTGGTAACACTTGAACAATTTTACTGAATGATTGCGTAACAGACGTTTTCCATTTCTTCAATACAGAGACATCATCACCGCTGCCATCTTTACACATCATCTTCTGTACCTGGCCTGGCTCTACAAGAACGGCTGTAATGGGGCGACTTATCTTCCCGCTTTGGACCCACACCCCCAGCATGGTGGTGGATTGCACAGCTCAGCTCACAAATGGTTAGACTCGTTTGATGCCCACTACCGCAACTGCTTTCCCACAGGTAAAAAAATAAAAAAAACTCACCACAAAAAAGTCACCAGCCAACTCAGTTCAAAAATGGCAAATACACTTGCAGGATGCAACCGGGCCCCCATGATAAAGGCATGGGTAACACAGGTGCCGAATACCGATGAGACAGCCACTCTCAACCTACCAAATCATGGAGGGGGTGGCTGCTGGTATTAAACTTGCACACTAATAGGTTTTAACATAGGGCACCAGTCATACAGATATGTGCAATGCACAGTGTCCGGCTCACAGCCTATTGATGATACCCTTCTATTAGATCAGGCGGGCTGCCCAGCACTATAAGTGCACTAGCACACAGGACAGACACACAGAGGGCCCGGCTGCATCCCGCAGAAAATTGTACAATAAAAATGATATACAGTAAAATGATAATAAATGTGAGTTAGTAGTCCATATTTTGGCCAAAATACATAAGCTCGTAACCCAAACGTCAAGGGTCCTCACGCTTACGAGTCCCTACACTGTATTCAAAATGATTCAACGAAAAGGACATAAATTCAAAGAAAAATTCAAAGACCCTTGACGTTTGGGTTTTGATTTTTTTCTTTGAATTTATGTCCTTTTCGGTGAATGCTTTCCCACAGGTACTGGCAGATAATGCCTAAGGTAGGGGCGTCACAACTCCTTTACATCTCCATGACACACTAGACTTACATTCACTGTAGATGAGTCCCTTCTAGATATCTTTGCTTCTTACTGCTTCTCTTTTTTTATTGTCCTGTCTCTGTCCTGCTTCAACCACCTCCACCCAATTCGCTCCACTCTGCTCTTCTGAGCCTCCTGGTCCTTGTCTCCTGATCTGCACACTAACACAGCATCTCCCTATCTCCCTGAAACAGAAAGCTGCCTTTCTTTATATCTCTTCCTGTGCTGATGAGCCAACCTCTCACTTAACCCTCTGCTGCCCTGTAACTCCCTATTCCTCCATTCTCACTAAGGGACCCGGGAACCATTGACACCTGGTGGCAGATGGCCATATCACAGGAGAATACCATACATTAAAATACTGTACAATGTAGCAAAACACATTAGTCACCAGCGGGGACGTGGGGGCGGTAGAGTGCTGGTCACCCTCTTACAGGAGAACTATATCAGGAGAACTATACTACTTTTCTAATTGGATGTATTAGCTAATATTAATTGGGATAGGATCTTGGAGATGGGAAAAACCCTTTAACTCTAACAGCAAAAGTTCCTTTTTGACTTGTCACTGTCTTGGAAAAAGATCCTTTGGGAATGATTGATTTATGTACTTTAGTATGACTTACAATTGTTTTATATACCTGATGAAGGTACAAAATGTGCAGTAAAAC
The DNA here is from genome assembly GCF_048569485.1 of Anomaloglossus baeobatrachus. Taxonomy (NCBI): domain Eukaryota; kingdom Metazoa; phylum Chordata; class Amphibia; order Anura; family Aromobatidae; genus Anomaloglossus; species Anomaloglossus baeobatrachus. The sequence continues at coordinate 471,732,432 of NC_134355.1, read as the reverse complement.
ACATTGTTCTATTGAAAACAAGAAAAAAAATTGCTTAGATCCAAAGGATTTTCTTTCAAGTCAGTACCCAAGGCAAAGTGGAACTTTTTTGATAGTTACTTGTTGGGATCCATTTTCTAGTCTTGAAAAGTCTACATAGATAAGTATCATCCCTTGATGATGAAGCAGGATCTCCAGCTTAGAGGTTGATGCCAAAATCTGCTCTTCAATAGTAATGTAAATACCCTTTACACGACACAAGGTTAGGGGTTTTCCACAAAGTATTGTTTCAGATCAGCTCCATCAGTAAGTTCTGTACAAATGAGCATCCCTCTCTTCATTTTTATTTTTTTAGATTAAAGGGGCTGTTGGTTGAGAAGATAATGAGCTATAAAAAAATAGGAACAGACCAGTTCATCATGATCCGGCCCATGATAATCATCAGAAACCCACTCCTGCTTAATGTGGAATAATAGCGAAAATGAACATAAACAAAAATTTAAGTCATTTATTGAGTTAAAATAGTTACCGTAAATATATGGCATAATAGGAAAGATAATTAGGACTACATCTTCTCATAAATAACAGCATGTAACACTACAGTGAAAGGTGATAGTGTTCATTGTGCTCATGTCATTAAAGGAATACCAGTTGGTGAAATAACGCCCATCAAACTTAATTATTTCAAGACTGAAGATAATCTATGTGATGCGGAAAAACGAAATGAAACATGTAAAATATGAGGGAATTCAGATTGAATGCTCAGTCGTGCCAAATGCAAAGTAGATACTACTGTACACAGTATGAGAATCTTCTATGTTAGAAGTGAGATAATTGTAAAACTGATTCCAAAGGTTTTGGAGTATAGGGATTAATTTTCCCAAATAAAAAATATAGGCCCATATTCATCAAGACTGTCATTATTCACACCGGTCTTGTTGAAAAGATGTGATGGTGGCAGAGGTGCCTGATTCATTAAGGAGTGCCTGCCTTATAAAGACTCAGGCGAGTCTCAAAAGAGGCATATGCCTACATGCACCATGCTACAAATCTTACCAGATATCTAGTGTAAAATAACCACCTCGTCCTAAAATAGATGAGCTGTGGCATCACACTTTTGTTCTGCTCCATCCTGCACCAAATCAGAAATAGGTAAAAAATTGCATGAAAATGCCTAAAGTGGCAACATGTTTACATAACTCCATTGTGTGCAAAACGTTTGTAACTTTTCAGAGCAATTTAATTCTGGGATACTTGCTTTGCTGGATCAAGGCCATGTTCGTGAAATAATTACCGGTATTATTTGAGGATGAGATGCTCCATCACACATGAAGTTCGCCAGGTAGTTGCCTGTCGTATTCATACATTGGGTAATAAAATAACTTGCAGTCATTTTAATTACTGCGTATCGTCCAAAACTTTGTTAGATCACAAGAGCTTTTTAAATCTGGTTTGGAAATACCTAAGGTGCACTTGTTTCCAGTTGCTATCAGATCCAGGAAACTTCTCCCCATCCTTTTCCGGGAGGAGTTTTATTAATTATTATTTATGTATCAGAAAATTCACTGCACTCTCTGATTGATGCAAAGAAGGAATATTTATTCAAAGGAAAATAGCAATGTGACTATAGTATTTTGGAATCTTGGCCTTGTTTATCACACAGCAACAGCGCTGCTGTGCCTGCATTCCCAAGATCCCAGAAGCCCATCCTACCGTAACTCATGATTAAGACACAGGAGGGTCAAAACATCAAAATATTATAGTCACATTGCTAATTTTTCCTCGAATAAAAATTACTTCTTTGCATCAATCAGAGAGTGCAGTAAATTTTCTGAAAAATTGATTAAGGGATACCCACCCATTTTCACTGGCACCCACATTTCTTCGCCTTATTCAATACTTAAGCAAAATGCATTTTTAGTAGCATAATCTATGAATAAGGATCATGTTTGATCGGAAGCATGTTGGAAAATTCCCAAATTAGCATATATTTTATAACTGGAATGATCTTTTTAATTTTTGTTGGGATAAATATCGGCAAAATAGTTTTAGTCAAGAAATGGCTTGAATATTTGTCTGTATTCATTTATATTTCTGAGCTACCCTTAAAAGTGACTGTCCACTTCTTTGCAACCTCTTCTCATTACCCATGTTTGCCTCCATTAAAATGAAAAAGATTATACAGACTTCCCATGTTTGCACCGTTCCAAAAGTGTCGGCACTTGTGTTCCCGAGGTTCAGTCACCGACTGCTTCACTATCCCGGTTTTCGGATGTGTAAGCAATTAACAGAGAGCAAGCGGCCATCCTCAGCTTTCTCTTTCTTTTCATTACTTATTTGTATGAAGGCGGTAGTGATTGGGCTGAGGGCTCGCGTAACGTAACAACTTTACGTGTTCCCCAGGAGGCACGGTAGGTGAGTATATTTTTTTATTTTAATTGGAGCAAACATGGGGAATTAGAAAGGGTTGTCTGAGTTGTCGACAACACCTGTAAGATAGGTTAGCCATATCAGGCCAATGGGTGTCCAAAACAACTGGCAACCCTACCGTTAACTACTTATTGTCACCAGGAGTGTATGTATGTAAATAAGTGGAATGGAGCTGTGAAGCAGGTACTGTTGGGTGCTGCAGAACAACTCCTAATTTTTCAGCGGCCTATTTGTTTGGAATTGTTTTGCATCAGTCATAATTAATTACATTAATCAACTGACTGTGTGAGGATGTCCAAAATGCATTTCGCCTGCAGCTTTCCCTTGTGATGACTGCAGGTGAAACCCGCGTTGTGCATCTCCACATAGTCTGTTTTGGTCAGTTTTCATTATGCACCATCATGTGTAATCCATCATGCTTTTAATAATTATATTTATCTAAAATGCATGTCTGACTTCTTTGTGACTCGGCACTCTGTGAAGTTATACTCTTTGTATATGGCCTTTTCTATTACATTGGTTCAGATATTCTTTGCCATGCCAGTACTTACCATGCCATGCCATTCCATGCCAGTATATACAGTACAGATCAACGGTTTGGACACACCTTCTCATTCTAAGAGTTTTCTTTATTTTCATGACTGAAAATTGTAGATTCACATTGAAGGCATCAAAACTATGAATTAACACATGTGGAATGAAATACTTAACAAAAAATTGTAAAACAACTGAAAATATGTCTTATATTCCAGGTTCTTCAAATTAGCCACCTTTTGCTTTGATTACTGCTTTGCACACTCTTGGCATTCTCTTGATGAGCTTCAAGAGGTAGTCACCGAAAATGGTTTTGACTTCACAAGTGTGCCCTGTCAGGTTTAATAAGTGAGATTTCTTGACTTATAAATGTTGTTGGGACCATCAGTTGTGTTGTCCAGAAGTCTGGTGGATACACAGCTGATAGTCCTACTGAATAGACTGTTAAAATTTGTATTATGGCATGAAAAAAGCAGCTAAGTAAAGAAAAACCAGTGGTCATCATTACTTTAAGAAATGAAGGTCAGTCAGTCCGAAAAATTGGAAAAACTTTGAAAGTGTCCCCAAGTGCAGTGGCAAAATCCATCAAACGCTACAAAGCAACTGGCTCACATGAGGACCGCCCCAGGAAAGGAAGACCAAGTGTCACCTCTGCTGCAGAGGATACGTTTATCCGAGTCACCAGCCTCAGAAATCACATGTTAACAGCAGCTCAGGTTAGAGACCAGGTCAATGCCACACAGAGTTCCAGCAGCAGACACATCTCTAGAACATCTATTAAGAGGAGACTTTGTGCAGCAGGCCTTCATGGTAAAATAGCTGCTAGAAAACCACTGCTAAGGACAGGCAAAAAGTAGAAGAGACTTGTTTTGGCTAAAGAACACAAGGAATGGACATTAGACCAGTGGAAATCTGTGCTTTGGTCTGATGAGTCCAAATTTGAGATCTTTGGATCCAACCACCGTGTCTTTGTGCGACGCAGAAAAGGTGAACGGATAAACTCTACATGCCTGTTCCTACCGTGAGGCATGGAGGAGGAGGTGTGATGGTGTGAGGGTGCTTTGCTGGTGACACTGTTGGGGATTTATTCAAAATTGAAGGTATACTGAACCAGCATGGCTACCACAGCATCTTGCAGCGGCATGCTATTCCATCCCGTTTGCGTTTAGTTAGGCCACCATTTATTTTTCAACAGACAATAACCCCAAACACACCTCCAGGCTGTGTATGGGCTATTTAACTAAGAAGGAGAGTGATGGGGTGCTACGCCAGATGACCTGGCCTCCACAGTCACCAGACCAGAACTCAATCGAGATGGTTTGGGGTGACCTGGACCGCAGAGTGAAGGCAAAAGGCCAACAAGTGCTAAGCATCTCTGGGAACTCCTTCAAGACTGTTGGAAGACCATTTCCGGTGACTATCTCTTGAAGCTCATTAAGAGAATGCCAAGAGTGTACAAAGCAGTAATCAAAGCAAAAGGTGGCTACTTTGAAGAACCTAGAATATAATACATATTATCAGTTGTTTCACACTTTTTTGTTATTTCATTCCACATGTGTTAATTCATAGTTTTGATGCCTTCAATGTGAATCTATAATTTTCAAAGTCATGAAAATAAAGAAAACTCTTTGAATGAGAAGGTGTGTCCAAACCTTTGGTCTGTACTGTATATATATATATATATATATATATATATATATTTATATATATATATATATTTATATATATATATATATATATATATATATATATATATATATATATATATATATATATATATATATATATATATATTTGTATTTATTCAGTGTCAGATACATCTACTTATGGACTATTACTACTCACTTCTTCTCTGTACAGTACTGTTTTTTTTTTTACCTTGTTGTAATTTCCTTTCCATGTATATATTTTAACATTATTTTAGAATGAACAAATAATTTAATTTTTCCAATAAATTGTTGTGTATCACATTTGTAGGGTTGACTGGTTACAGTAGTGTCAAGGTAAAAGGGAGTAAGAACCACAAGTTCAGGTCTACATGCTTTTATTAGGGGTTAACGCAAAATGCAATCTTTTTACAGGTATATTTAATTGAATGTCACAGATTGTCCTTTTAATCCTAAAACAACACATCTCATCTGTAATGAAAGACTTCAGAACATGCACAGATCCATGCTTGAAGGGCATGCGTAGCTATAGCTCTTTATATTAGATCCCTACGTGCTCTATGTAAAACCATCTGGTGTCTCCTATAAAAGATTATGTGGACAAATAATGGATATGCTCTATATTTCTGCAAAGTTTATGGCTTCTTTCAGTAACCTGTGAGTATTTTAAAAAAGAATACAAGTTTACAACAATGGGATTTGCTCCAAACCTGGTACTAGGTTTTTGGAGTGAGTAAAGAAGAGCCGGTCCCTTACACCATCTAGACAAGCCAAGTATTTGGATATAAATGAAGAGATCAAGGGTTAGCTCCACATCCATGTAACAGATTTGGCTTATTCATACGAAATCACACAGATATGTCATATCTACACTTTTAATAAGCATATATCGTACATTTCCAGCACCATCTGACAGCTATCTCTGGGGTATGGCAGACGGTTATCAGCAGGCTATCGGCAGGTGTGACAGACACAGAACTTTGAACCGGTACGTTTTCTAATGGTAATTCCTGTCTGACTACTGTAGTACAAAGGTAGCTAAAAATATATCACCTTGAATTATCTTGTTTTTAAGCAATATTTCTTTTTATTTCATCACTTAAGAGAAAGAATTGTTATGTACCACTTTATATAAGCAACAGATCCTCAAGGCCCATAAGGGTTCACTAGCCACAAACTGGCTGCTTGCTCTACTTGGCATTTTTTATGAAACTAGTATTTTTTTGGCTTTATGGTGACTCTTTATATCACTCTAAAATGAAATGAAGCACTATATTAAATCAGAGCCAGGATTGTAATCCTGTATAAGGAGCTTTTGTGCATATTTTCTACTTTGGTATCTACAGTTTTCATTTGCAGTACTGACTTCAGTTTTATTCCTAACAGGAAACATTAAGCTTTGACTTGCTAACTAAAATCTAAAAAGTTGTCTTAATTAATATGCTGTTGGATTCATATAATGACTTGTTCATTCAAATAAACATAATAAAAACTTCTCAATGCCGTATAATATTCTGGAATAATCTGTGATGATCTGTGCAATAACATTCCTATATTTCGACCATAGTGGCAAAATGAAACATATAAATGTAGACAGCACGATGTAATAGATACATTAAAACTGGACTATGAAATCGATATCCTATCCATAAAATTATAAAATGTAATTGTGAAATGTGAAGGCTCCATGACACCCATTGACATGCATTTAGTAGAGATACTCAAGAGCGTGAAATGATGAACACATTTGTTAATCTTTAGATATGGATGAATGAAATTATAAATTCTGAAAATAAAATCTCCAAATTACATTTATTACATAAATCTCAATAGGGGGGTCCTACTCTATATTATGTATTTCATGTGCCATGCGGCCTCCTAGATAAATAAATTAAAAGCAGAACCATATTGAAGCACACATACCTGTAACCTATATATAACCGCTTCCATGTCACAATGTTCTGTGCACAGTAAGATGTAAGAAACAGCCATTACACAGTACATAACAGGGTCACGTTTATAATATTATCTCAAAAGAACATTTTTTTTTTTAAACACATCCAATTGTGGATTGTATTATTATTCCAAGATTTATTGATTACAATATTGCTGGCAGAAAGATGGCAAGGTGAGACCGCAGGCTGACTGGCACCAGAGTTACTTATGGGTGGACACAGGATGTCTGAAGACTGCTGGCAGACAGGTAACAGGCAAAAAACTCACAGGAGTCAGACAACCATGGAACAGAAGGTTCAAGATTCAGGATAGGTTACAGACAGGTCTCCAGCGTTCACAGCAACCATGATGCAGAGTAACAAACAAAGTCTAACTCAGTCCTTCAGACCACCATAGGTAAGTCTCCATCAGTCAATCAATACCAGCGCCCAGGTGTGAGTGCTCTAGACCCTTAAATAGGCCCAAGCAGCTTAACCAAATAGAGGGTGTCAGGCTACCTGCAAAGCCTGACAAGGAGCAAGCCCAAAACAGGAACAGAAGCGCAGCATGGGAGGAACGTTGCACCTCTTAAAGGGAATCTATGAGCAGGTTATTGCTTCCTCATCTGACTGCAACATAATGTAGGCAAGTAGATTCAGAATCCAATGGTGTATCACATAGATTACTAGCTGAAGCCGTACTGAAACAATCAAATAATTTAGACTCAGGAACACAGCAGAGCTGTTCCACTCATACCAGGCTCTCAATAGTCAATGTAAATTAACTGTGAGGTGTCAAGCATGGTAGGGGGAGTGTTGGACTGCCATGCACATGAGTTTCTAGTCCTGTAATGTTAATCACAGGGTAATAAACCCTTTGGTTTACGTAAACAATTACACACACACTAAGGGGTACTTTACACGTTGCGACATCGCTAGCAATTACATAACATCCCGCCCACCTCCTTCCTTCCGCATTGCCGTCGGGACGCAGGTATGGAGATGTTTGTCGCTCCTGCGGGTTTACACACAGCGATGTGTGCTGCCGCAGGAACGACAAACAACATTGTACCTGCGGTCGACCCGACATTATGGAAATGAACGATGCTACACAGATCAACGATTTTCGACGCTTTTGTGATCGTTTATCGTCGCACCTAGGATTTACACGTTGCAATGTCGCTACCGGCGCCAGATGTGTGTCAATAACGACATGACCCTGACGATATTTCGGAAGCGAGGTTGCAATGTGTAAAGCCCCACTAACAATGGAAGCCCAGTTGCTTTGGGGTTTTTAACTGTTACAGCATGCTCCCCTCAGCTTACATAGCAAAAACCTTTTGACAGACTCCCTTTAATGAATCAGGTGTCTCTCACTTCAAACTGCCGCCCCCTCATCAAGACCGGTATGGATAATGGCGATCATAATAAATCACGACCACAGTGTTTTGGGACATGACAGATTCCCTTTTAAAATTTAAACGTTCTCTCATCTATGCAATGATTTAAATGTTAGCATTGATTCCTGTTGTTAAGTCCATGATAATTCATTGACAGGCACCATGAAAAGACTTTGATTTGCCCTCAGCTATGTTTCAAGGCGAGTTTTGTTATTTTTCGTCTAATGCTGAATGATCATTTAAAAAAATCAGTAAACTTCTGTTTTATCTGAATTCACAATGCTTTTCCATCAGGTACATAGTATTGTCGTTAACTCTCTCAAGCACAGTAGGATTCATAAAACATTAGTGTAGATCGTTTCTCTTGCCTAGGCATAGACCTCAGTATACAGTACATCAAACAACTAACCGCTGCGCACATCTATTTTAGACTCTCAATGGCCTGTACACACAGTGGGCTCAGATCAATAAAACCGTGAGAAATGCTAGTGACAATCTTATCACCCTACAGACCATTAGACATTATCTCTTTGACCTATATTATCCATAGGAACTGATAAAAACACATGCAAACAACAAAACTCAATTTACGTAAACGCAATTAAAATAGAAAAAATCAGCATTATCTCTCTATATAATGTAGATTACTAAGAACATGAAAATAAAGTACTAAAGTTATAAAAAGACAATTATTTTTATGTATATCAATGCATTTTTGTTTACTATATTATTAAGTGTAGAAATAATGGGCCTGATTCATTATTTATTTTGAGTGAATTTTTTGAAGAATTTTTGTTTTTTGCCCTTGTTTTTTGCATCAAATTTATCTTTTCATTAGTCTTTTATAAATCTCTTTTAGTCACGTGATACAGTAGAGGACCAAAGAAGCCGCCTGGAACACTGGGCTGGTATTTTACTATAGACAGGGAGCATACATTAGTGATATCACTCTGGTATAAAGAACATACATTAGTAACACCACTAAAGAAATGAAAAAATTCCCAGAAGTGGTACTTTAACAAATCCATGCATGTATGACTTTATAATTTTATAGTAAATTAACTTTAAATTATGGAATTAATTTCTATACTAAAAATAGGGATGGTGAAACATTAGGTGATTTTCACAATTTGTATATGACTATCCCTGTAATTTTAGGGTCATTTATAAAATTATATATTTTACTAAATTTTCTCAATGTTCCTTCTCTATATTCACAACTCAGATACATCAACATTTTCAACATGGAAATCTTGCATAAAGGGGGTTTTCCATTGGCATAAATAGAGAAGTATTGCTTCCTAATATAATAATATAAAGACGTATTGGATTTCCTATCACATATTGATTAGTTACTACCTGTCTTGACCACTAATTAATATATAAAATAAATGGACAGCAGTACTAGTGGAACACTGGGGTTTGAACACTTATTTTCCATGCATAGTGGTGGAGAACTAATTGTCATGTTTTGTCATATCCTAGTAATATGCCTAGTAATAGGCATATTAATAGTAATAACTAAAGGACTAAAGTAATCATATAATTTATGAGTAACAACCTCTATTTTCTAGGTAAAATTGGTAGTCCTTTGTGTGTTAGAGAACCATTGCTCTAGAACAGCTATTATTGAGCCATTGATCTGGAACCTTAGAGCAGGTAAGCTCTAAACACACATAAGATTCAATGTCTGCTGCAGGGCCACCTCTGCCGTGTCTCCCATACACAGAAGTGCTTGTTCAGCTGAGTGCACCTGTGTGCAAATGAGCGTACAGTCTATAATCGAACATGCCAGATTGGTAACTCCCCCGACAATCAATTATCAGGTGCCGTCACACAAAGTAGACTATCAGCATTATTGGCAGGTTAGGTTGACAATATATTAATTATTGAGCCATTGATCTGGAACCTCAAAGCGGTAATCTCTAAATACACATAAGGTGACTGTCTGCCGAAGGGCCGCCTCTGCTGTGTCTCCCATTCACAGGAGCACTTGTTCGGCTAAGTGCACAACTGAGCGCAGTCTGAAATCAGACATGCCAGATTGGTAACTCTCCCGACAATCAATTGTCAGGGGCCATCACACATAGTAGACTATCAGCATTATTGGCAGGCTAGGTTGACAATATTCTAATTATTGAGCCAATGATCTGGAACATCAAAGTGGGTACGCTCTAAACACACATAAGATGAGTGTCTGCCGAAGGGCCACCTCTGCTGTCCCTCCCATACAGAGGAGCGCTTGTTTGGCTAAGTGCACCTGTATGCAACTGGGCGCAGTCTGAATTTGGACATACCAAATTGTTAAATCACATGACAATCAATTGTCAGAGGCCAATACACATAGTAGACTATCAGTGTTATTGGCAGGTTAGGTCGACAATATTCTCATTTTTGAGGGTATAATCTTCCTAGTATATTTAACATCTCTAAAAAATAAATTATACTAAGTTTTCATGTCTATCATGGGAAAGAAGAAAATTAAAAGTTGAGTTATTGTTATTGGGATGTGAAAATATTTATTTATAATAGTAATATTCTATTGCCCCCCCATTTCTGATGGAGAACAATTAAGATTAATTTTATTAGACACTGAATATTGACGATATTCTACATTATAAAGAATCGCTAAATTTGTGGTTATTGGCAGTAAATAGTACTTCTTTGAATTTAATTCTCTGACACCATCCTTTAAGCATGATTTTACTAGGTCCATATTACCACTCACAGCTATATTACATCTTATTAGATTGTGGTCAAAGCTGGACACTGAATGCTTGTATAATGACATTTTACCTTGCTGCGGAAGCTTAATTATTCTCATCAGAGACGGGATTAATATAATCAAAGACCAGCCACATGTTCCATAAGTGTGTTTTTAATTACACAGCCCTGACGTCAAAGAGTTTGTTCTGTATTTTGTACAGGGTAGATTTATATTTAGATCCATGAGTTATGGCTGGGGATATTATTATAATTTACGGTATGTTACATTGGTCCATGACACCCTTTCTAAAAGTAGGAAATTAATTTCTAATAACTTGACTACAAACGTATATTTAATTTTTTTTCAACTGTTAAATTATTAGAACCATGATGTAATAATAACTCTGTTAATGCTTCAACACATCCCAGCAATTCTGAGAATATTTTTTCGTGACATATTGTACTTCATGTTAGTGGTATACTGAAGACGATATTTTTTGCATTTATTTTTAAAAATATGGGCAATTTGGTGAAAATTTAGAAAATTTAGCCATTTTCAAACTAGGAATTTTTATACCCTTAACCCCTTGTCTCCCTTTCTTAGCAGTTACCCAGCTTTGTCAGCTTAAGAAGGCCTCTGTGATTTTTTTTTCGCATGGTGTTGTATGCAATTGTACCTCTGGCAGAGAGACGCTTGAAAGTGTGATACTGGAGTAAAAGTTATCTACAAAGAGGTGACTACCCTTATCCAGCAGTGGGTGCAACAATTTGCACATATTTTTCCCATTCACCCCCAGTGAGGTCAAGCTGGATGTCCTTCCCTTCACACAACATAAATCTCTGGGTGTACCTAGCTTGTACACTATATTTCCATACCTTGCCCTCCTACTGGGTAAGTATTGTCAGAATTTTAGCCTTTATTTGAAATGAACCAGAGATTCATCCATACAGATGTCTTTTTGGAGGGTGCTCGCCTTGGCAAATTTTCTGGTGAAGTCATCAACCACTTGCCGAATTTTGTACAGACAAAATTGGTATCATCTTGGGAAGGTCACTGTGCATTATCACTATAATGCAAAAAATTGTGGATTGCTTCAAATCATGTCTTTGTCATGGCCTTGCGGAATACTGGTGGGTTGCAAAGAATATCAGTACTCCAGTATTGCAGAAGCTCTATTTTTTCCTCTATGCTGGTATGCAGTCCAATACCCCAAAAATTCATAATTTCTGCTACATTTTCAGTGGTCCACCTTGCTTATGATGATGTTGAATTGTCGCTGAAAAATTGATATGTATACAAATTTTTTGGGCACTAGAAGATTTGTTATAAACTCACTGAAAAATAATTTGAAAAAGTCAATTTTAGCGAGACTTATAGCGTCCAATTGGTTTCCTGAGCTGACCAAGAAATCCAGAATAACAGATTGATAGTTTTCGAGGGTTGGAGTCCATATGGAATCAATTGCTTAAGGGGTTGCCTCAGTATTGGGCGCTTTGCTGTGGGTCCCACCTCTCTAAATGATGAGGAGGAAGAAATATAGAGGGATTTTTCTCACTGCCTGACTTTTTGTCTGAGATGATGATAGCATATGCGACCTCTGCTGAATAGCACCATCTTCACGAATGGGCCATTTCTATTTTATTCTTCTAACTAGTAGGGATGTGTGGTGCTTTTACTTGCGTATGTAAAGGATATTATTTATTACTACATTTATTATAAAAAGAAGAGAAAAAAGAGGAAACAAGTAGAGAAAAAAGTTTAGAAGAAACACTTAAAAGAAAAAAATGAAAAGAAAAATCAGTAGAAGTAAAAAAAAACTTTCTAAAAAAAAATTACAAAGACGTTCACTGCTTTACTGCACTACATACTTTATGTAGTTACTCTGCGCAAACTATAATTATTTTTCTGCAAGAGAAAAACAGACGTCACTAACACTACAACATCCGCTCACCTACTGCACTACCTCCCTACCTATAAAGCTACTCAGTACTTACTACTATTATTTTTTTCTACAAAAAATCAGATGCCATTAGTAGTGTGACGTCTCCTACTCTAATTATAGAAAAAAAGAAAAAGTACCTTGGCGAAGACTCTGATCAGCAGCAATACTGATCAGAGCACTGCGACAGCTAGAAGAACACATGTTAGTGATGCAAAAAAACTTCACCAAAATGTAAGCACAGATACTCAGCGCAAAATGAATTTGAGGTGTGCACGTAAGATGCCAACACGGAAAAGGTGCAAAAATGCAATTGGTGAGTTAGGGATTGGGGTTGGGAACAGGGATTTAGGAACTGCTGCTGAGATCACAGGGCACACAGTACAGCAGAAACAGCACAGAAATCTCAGGAGACAGGAGAATCAGGACTGAGATTGTACTGGCCACCAATGAAACTTCTAACCCTGGAGTACACAGGGGGTCTTCTCAACCGCTCTGCATGCCAGCTCTGAGGTAAATAAGGCATGCAGAGTGGTGATCAGCATCTTAAATTAACCTTCTTGGTGCCAAACAGACAATCGGTGCCAAAAGGATTATCAAACATTGGTGACACCGCAATCACCACATCTATTGTGACTGCTGTGATTCATACTGTCTGAGACAGTACCTATCACAGTATGTCACATTGGGTTTTTTTCTTACCTACTTTATTGTAAAATGTTGTGATTGGCTGATCAGTTTAAAGTATGGCCGTTCGCAGAATAGGGGCTGCTGCATGAGTGCCGACACATGGCTAATTTGCATGTGATGTGCTTCAAGTGTGTCACATGCAAATTAGCTATGTGGTAGAGCCAGGGGCAGTGGGGCAGAACAGTCCAAGTCATCATGTGGCTTATCATGCAGCAACGTGATGAGGTCATCATGGTGCAACTCCATCAAATTGCTGCGGGCAGGCCAATATTTGCCACTCGGCACTGGAGGTCAGCGCCTGAGTAAGAACATTCCTAATTTTTTTTACACACCTCTTTCTTGCCATCCTGTAAGCATGTGGAGGATGGTGGGAGGAGGTCACGGGACAGAAGACTCTTCCCTGTCTGGCTACAGCTGAGAGGTGAGGAAAGCAGGAGAGAAGCTTTGCTCTGATTGTTGGAAAAGCAATCAGTGTGATACTACCCCACCAATAAGATCAATGAATATTGACACTAGCACCGCTAAGGAAAAGAAGATACAGTTGCCTACAGTGCTCCATCATGGTACTTGCACTGCATTCTGCACATTTACAGGTGTTTTATTATTGGATATGGAAGAACAGAGAGGGAGGTGACTACTGGCTAGTGGAGCACTCAGTAAGGTGACTGGAGATGCAGGGATGGGGGGGTGGAACAACACTCCGGAGCCTGCTTGCAATGGGGAAGCAGGGGGAGGATGCCACTCAGTAGCCTGCCTGCAATGAGGGAGCAGGGGGGATGACACTCAGGAGCTTGCCTGCAATGTGGGAGCAAAGGGGGAGAATAATCAGGAGCCTGCCTACAATGAGATAAAGGGGGGAGATGACATTTGGGAGCTTGCCTACAATGGGGAAGCTCAGGGGGAAAATGACACTCAGGAGCCTGCCTGCAATGGGGGAGCAGGGGAGGGATGACACTCAGTTACTTGTCTGCAATGGGGTAGTGGGAGGATGATACTCAAGCTTGCCTGCAATGGGGAAGTGGGGGGACAACATTCAGAAGCCTGCCTGCAATGGAAGAGCAGGGGGGTGATGACACTCAGGAGGCTGCCTACAATAGGGGAGCTGGGGAGGACGACACTCAGAAGGTTGCCTGCAATGGGGAGCTGAGGGGGGACGACACTAAAGAGCCTGGTTGCAATGTGAGGGCTGAGGGGTAGACGACACTCAAGAGCCTGCCTGCAATGGAGGAGCTGGGGGGGAATGACACTCAGGAGTTTGCCTGCAATGGGGGAAGCTACAGGGGAGATGACACTTCAGGAGCCTGAGTGCAATGTGAGAGCTAAGGGGGAGATGACACTCAGGAGCCTGCCTGCAATGGAGGAGCTGAGGGGGGAAATGACACACAGGAGCCTGCCTGCAATGGGGAGCTGAGAGGGGCAAAACTCAGGAGCTTGTTTGCAATGGTGGAGCTGGGTGGGACAACACTCAGAAGCCTGCCTCAAATGGGGTAGCAGATGTGGAGATGACACTCAGGAGCCCGTGTACAATGTGAGAACATGAAGGAATGACACCCAGGATCCTTCCTTAACTGTTCACAATAACAATAATTTTGACCAGGGGTGCCCAAACTTTGGCATGCCACTCTATCTATCTATCTATCTATCTATCTATCTATCTATCTATCTATCTATCTATTTATTTATCTCTTTTATCAATCTCTATAGCATTCATTAGTGTCTAAAAATGCTAGAAAAATGTTGGTCAAAAACGCATAAAAAACGTGGTAAAAGCGCTGCAAAACGCGTTTTTGCTGTTGTGTTTTTCCTGCCAAGAGATGGAGAAATTATCTAGAAATTTCTGCATGCGTTAAATAAAAATGAATCTGATTTAAAAAAAAAAGAAATTTCTGCATGCATATACTAAGTGTGCATATACCCTAATCTCTGACTTCATTTGTACATTCAGGCCTCAATTGAATATAATATAAAGGAAAAGCTAGAGCGTTTCTCATAGTAATTAATCAACTTACATTTTCTAATCTTTACTAGAAATAACAGTTTATAAATATTTCCTCTGAAGACCAAAGCACAGTAAAGCTTACTTTCGAGACGCATCATTCATTAATTCACAAACTTTTAGTGCAAAGTATCACTTAAGAAATTTCAGCACAAGACCATTAAATATTAAAGAGTCAACACAACTCTATTAAGAGTAGATTTGTAATCTGCATATGAATGGATAAAATTAGCCATGACTTTCTCAAGGTTGAACATGTCTATGTACTGATTAATAGGGGAAACATGATGCATGTACAAGTATTTAGAAAAACAACAAATAATAATCATGAGACCTCTATTTCTTGTTAATTGTGGTTTTAAAGGACTCATTCAGAAAACTCTTACAATCCTTCACAAGTCTTTAGTAGATGCAGTCGTACGGTCAGCAGTTGTTTTTTGCCTTTTTATTTTTTTTACCAATGAAAGATCTAATTATTGCATTTTATTGTAGAGAACCTTAACATCAAGCATTTTGTTCTCTGGCCATGCACATCAGATAGCTGTCAGCTGAACGATCGTTGAACTGACAGCTATCTCAACCGACTCTCCCATGCACACGAATGCTCAGATTGGTTAGGCATTCGTGTTTTTTCAACTGGGTAATATCACACTTTACTACTGAGTGTTCTGAGGAAGTGCAATACAGACTCCACTAGATGGCAGCAGACTGGAGAAAGAGCAGAATAAACCTGCCCAGGAGTAGTACAGTGAAGTCACCACAAGGTGGCAATAAAATCATCAGACAAGCCGGGGTGGATACTACAGGTCAAACAAAGTACAGAGAAGCAATCAAACACATAGTCAGAAACAAGAAATGGGGTCAAGAGCCTGTCAGTAACGGAAATGTTAGAGGGGAGAGACAGAATTACGTCAGGGCCAGAGCGTAAGTCGATACCAGGAAGTCAATGTACACAAGACAAGAAAATAAGATAGGAGAGACAGGCTGGGAGGAGGTAAACAGACACAGGTAGGGGATCATAGGAATGCGGTAGGACATAACAGGAACTCACCAGAGCCAGCTACACACACCAAAGGCAAAGAACATAACTAGAATATAACTGGCAAGGCACAAAGGGAGGAGTGGCCAGATAAAGCTTCCTGGGAACAGGAAAGAGGCAGAGGGAAGTTAACCCTTGACATGATCAGGTCAGGGCTAGAACATTGCTAAAGCAGATACCGGCCTGGATCATCACAGGTGAGTAGAGAAAGCTTGGCCAGATTCCTTTGGCAGTAACTTATATCCTCTAAATTCAAAAGGGTCAGTTGTTGAGATTCCAATGGTCCAATCCTTCTTATCCTTGTCATCATCTGTCTGGGGAGTGTCCGGTCAAACATACAAATCAGATAGTTGGATAGTCCTGCTATAATTAGTAGATTTAGCTGATTTTCATCTAATATGTAGAGAGGCCTTAAAGGGGATCTTTCATCAGTTTAAGCATGTTAATCTGACCACATCATGGAATAGTGGCTTCAGGGTTGAGTAAAAACATAGTTTTTATTTTTTAATTTATTCTCTATATTGCAAAGAAATTAGCTTGTAAAGTTTATGTTACAATTTATGTTAATATTTGGAATAAATTTATGATTTTATTGAAGATCTTGAAGCTGGAATTCCTCCTTTTTTCTCCACAATTTATGATACAGTTCTACTGGCGTTTCCAGAGAATTCATTTGGGGGCGTATTATTTCCCCTGCATGAGGATAACCAATCATGAGTAGACAATGTTATACAGGGGAGAAAAGAACACAGCCTCCTCTCCTTTCCTCACTGATCTCTACAGCTACTGCTTAGGGATACAGCTGAGCTGAGTTATAGATCTTTATAAACACTTCCAGATTTCATCTCACAAGCTTTCACTCTCTCCACACACTGACTGTGCCGAGCTGAGCTTGAGAAGTGTTTGTAATGATACCAAAAGTAATTAGACCTGATGCTATAGAACACTGTGAATAGGGAGGGGAGGACACTGGAGGGAAACGAAAGCAGAGAGGCACAAGGAGAAACTGCTGAGGCTTTTAGTGCAGAGAACATGTTAAAACATAAGTAATATTATGGCTAGAAAGTGTTATTCTTCATATACACACATATATTCTGAAATGTACCCTAAAGTTCAATTACAGTTAAATTATTGAGAAACAAATTGCACAAAAATCAGCACACTTTAAGCCCTGAGATCAGTAGATTACCCAGAACAAAGAAGGCATGTTTAGAAAAAGGGGTCTCATACATATAGATACTTCAGAGCAACTTCATGTAGTTTGGAGCACATGGTAACCTACAAGGCAACTTTTGCCATGTTGTCTTATGACAGAGTTCATCTACAATACACTACTACAAGATTTTACCTTTTCCTTTTCTTATTACACAAAAGATACTGATTATTTTTGATTGATTGATGATCTTATTTTTCCAATGTACAATTTTCACTTTCCAGGCACTTGACATTATTGGGTCAAGCTTCAGAGTTCAGAGTAAAAATTACGACTGACATGTACTTTACTATCATCGTGAAAATTCTTGAATAATTGTAAATAAAAACAAATTAATATTTTCATTGTAAAGCAGTTACAGAACACAGGGGTCTACTTCTACATTTTGTATGAGAAATCCTTATTTATTGAGTATAGCATTTTTACATAGAGAAGATATGTAGAACATTAGTGGAGTACCCTGGCATCATGGAAGCTTTTCATTGTTATAACCATGCTATGTACTGAACGATGTCTGCAGACTTCAATAAGTGTAAGCCCCGAGGCTTTACGTTAAAATGAAAGGAAAGGGGGATTAGGCGGTTATTTTCTTGCTGAAATAGTGGCTAACGAGATTAAGACAGATCCAGATTCCTCTAAGCTAAAGAAGGTTAGCCAGACCATTTCACAGAATAAGCACAAAAGGATCCTGTACTAGGATGTACACTTCTTTCCTTAAAATTACTCCTCTTAGTGTATTTATATTAGCCATTACTTTATGGATAAAAATTGAATTTCATGGCAATATTTTATTTCCTTTTTATGGAGACTGTGAACATTGTATGCGTTTCAACAAGTTTTACGACTGTTGGAGTGAAGATTAACCGCTATAAATAATATGTATTGTACGAAGTGGAGAAAACAGTAAACCCTACGTTTCTAGTAATGTGCGTCAAACTGTCTCTGAGGAAACATAGGGCAAAATATGGCTGAAGTTATGATCCTATTTAAAATTATGATATATAAATGTATAACACAAGATTAAATGTCAAGATGGTAAATGATGTCAAAGCAGAATTTTAGTGCATTTTCAATAGCCTTTACTTGAAAGTCTGTACACGGGTATTTTCATTGATGTCAGGTTCTATTTAACTCTGAATGTATCCTGTAAATCACAAGTCTGGAATAAACAAATCACTACAACAACACCATGATCCTCATTCTTATGAGGCAATACTGGACTACTATTAACAATCACTGCCCCTGATCAATCCTTACAATATACAGCAAATAGGTCTTAAAGGGGCTCATCAAAGGTTGTTCTCCTGATGGTACCATAATCAGCTGTAATCTCCTATGAAACACAGTAGTCTGGGTTTAATTGTGCTAAAGTATCACCAAAGGTCAAATATAAAGAAGAGGGGTTGTCCAATGAAAACAAGCCCCATCCATGTAATTTCTGAGTATGCTCAGTTTTCCATAAATAGAGATGCTTTATGTCTTCATTCTAAACTTTGTATAATAATAGGGATATTAACATATTATAAACAATATAATGATAATATCTTTTATTTTAAAGTACTTCTAGTTTTTTTTTTTTTACTTTTTATTTGTTATAGCCCCCTAAACTTTAATTCCTTTTAATTGCTGTAGTGCTAAGACGCCCAACTCAAACTACAAGACAGCATTACTCATTTCAAGCATTGCACATACAGAGTGCTGGAGGGATTCACAGACTTTCCTTTGAGATCATACACCAATATGAGCACAATAATATATAAGTTAATCAATTCTACTTTATCATTTGAGCAATTGCTTTCCCCGAAATTAAGGGCGGCTTTGCACATTGCAACATCGCACGTGCAATGTCGGTGGGGTCAAATCGAAAGTGACGCACATCCGGCGTCACTTTCGACATCGTAGTGTGTAAATCCTAGATGATACGATTAACGAGCGCAAAAGCGTCGTTATCGTATCATCGGTGTAGGCTCCGACATTTTCAAAATTTCGCTGCAGCGACAGCTACGATGTTGTTCCTCGTTCCTGCGGCAGCACACATTGCTGTGTATGAAGCCGCAGGACCGAGGAACATCACCTTACCTGCTGCCGGCGGCTATACGGAAGGAAGAAGGTGGGCGGGATGTTTACATCCTGCTCATCTCCGCCCCTCCGCTTTGATTGGCCGCCTGCCGTGTGACATCGCTCTGACGTTGTAAGACCCGCCCCCTTAGGAAGGAGGCGGGACACCGGCCAGAGCGACGTCGCAGGACAGGTAAGTGCATGTGAAGCTGGCGTAGCGATAGGAATCACAAGGTATCACTGCTGCGACGGGGGCGGAGACTATCACGTGCGACATCGCAGCATCTTCTTGCGATGTCGCAATGTGCAAAGCCCGCCTATGACTTAGCAAGATTTTACAGGATTTTTTGCGTATGCTTGAAATATAAGTCCTACTCCAAAAATAACCCTAGTTACAGTCAGAGCGGGCATTAGGGTGAGTCAAACTATGCAATTTCCCAGGGCTCCTACTCTCTTAGGGACCCCAATGCTTATATTCCAAGGTGAAGATTGTTTAAGGACCTTTGGTGTCTTCAGTCAGGTGACTAAAGGTCTGTTAATTGCAGCAGTGTAATGCTGACGAGGAGGCAGACTAGAATGTATGTGCAGTGTGTGTGTGTGTGTGTGTGTGTGTGTGTGTATGTATAGATAGATACACATATGTGTACCACACAGGGTTTAGAGAGTAATGTTGATGTTCCAAAATGCGATATGACTATACTTGAATAAATGTTGATTTTCTTGTTCAAGAATAAATATGGATTGCTGTTAATGAAAAAAGAAGACATCCCCTGAAAATAAGCCCTAGCCCATTTTTCAGACCAAAAAATAATATGACCCTCGCTTATTTTTGGAAAAACATGGTAGAAGTCTCATTGGCTGGATCTTCTCCAATCAAAATGGCTTTTAGATAGCTAAAACATATAGTAAGTTTTGTTAAAGTTTAATTACGTATTAATAGTATATGAGTACACTATTGTATATTTGGTTAAAAGACAGTTCTTCAATATAACAGTCCATATTTCATCTACACTGCGATTAACATTGATCAGGGTGCTGAAGGGTTAAACAACTGAGAACGGCAAGGAAAACAATGCAATCTTTTAATTACTAGGTAAAGCACAAGCTGAACACAGCATTCAGGTTTCTAAATAAACTTCTTATCATTTTTTTTGAAAGGACAAATAAAACCTAAACAAAATTCTCTTATTTTATGTACTTTTTTTCATTATTAGCATACCACCTAATTTACATACAGAAAAAAATATGAGCATAAGCATATTTACGCTTCTGTTGTGGAACTTCTTAGAATGGTTCTTACAATCACCGCTCAGTCTGTATGGAGAGAATGTTCAAACTACTTAACATCTCATGCGCAACCAAAGTTTCTCAATTACATTGTTACCATCTGGTACCTTCGAATATTACTGTCTGTATGGTTTTCATCAGTTTTCTTTGAGATCCTGGAGCAGACTTATGTACAGTTAGGTCCAGAAATATTTGGACAGTGACACAATTTTCGCGAGTTGGGCTCTGCATGCCACCACATTGGATTTGAAATGAAACCTCTACAACAGAATTCAAGTGCAGATTGTAACGTTTAATTTGAAGGTTTGAACAAAAATATCTGATAGAAATTGTAGGAATTGTACACATTTCTTTACAAACACTCCGCATTTTAGGAGGTCAAAAGTAATTGGACAAATAAACCAAACCCAAACAAAATATTTTTATTTTCAATATTTTGTTGCGAATCTTTTGGAGGCAATCACTGCCTTAAGTCTGGAACCCATGGACATCACCAAACGCTGGGTTTCCTCCTTCTTAATGCTTTGCCAGGCCTTTACAGCCACAGCCTTCAGGTCTTGCTTGTTTGTGGGTCTTTCCGTCTTAAGTCTGGATTTGAGCAAGTGAAATGCATGCTCAATTGGGTTAAGATCTGGTGATTGACTTGGCCATTGCAGAATGTTCCACTTTTTTGCACTCATGAACTCCTGGGTAGCTTTGGCTGTATGCTTGGGGTCATTGTCCATCTGTACTATGAAGCGCCGTCCGATCAACTTTGCGGCATTTGGCTGAATCTGGGCTGAAAGTATATCCCGGTACACTTCAGAATTCATCCGGCTACTCTTGTCTGCTGTTATGTCATCAATAAACACAAGTGACCCAGTGCCATTGAAAGCCATGCATGCCCATGCCATCACGTTGCCTCCACCATGTTTTACAGAGGATGTGGTGTGCCTTGGATCATGTGCCGTTCCCTTTCTTCTCCAAACGTTTTTCTTCCCATCATTCTGGTACAGGTTGATCTTTGTCTCATCTGTCCATAGAATACTTTTCCAGAACTGAGCTGGCTTCATGAGGTGTTTTTCAGCAAATTTAACTCTGGCCTGTCTATTTTTGGAATTGATGAATGGTTTGCATCTAGATGTGAACCCTTTGTATTTACTTTCATGGAGTCTTCTCTTTACTGTTGACTTAGAGACAGATACACCTACTTCACTAAGAGTGTTCAGGACTTCAGTTGATGTTGTGAACGGGTTCTTCTTCACCAAAGAAAGTATGCGGCGATCATCCACCACTGTTGTCATCCGTGGACGCCCAGGCCTTTTTGAGTTCCCAAGCTCACCAGTCAATTCCTTTTTTCTCAGAATGTACCCGACTGTTGATTTTGCTACTCCAAGCATGTCTGCTATCTCTCTGATGGATTTTTTCTTTTTTTTCAGCCTCAGGATGTTCTGCTTCACCTCAATTGAGAGTTCCTTAGACCGCATGTTGTCTGGTCACAGCAACAGCTTTCAAATGCAAAACCACACACCTGTAATCAACCCCAGACCTTTTAACTACTTCATTGATTACAGGTTAACGAGGGAGATGCCTTCAGAGTTAATTGCAGCCCTTAGAGTCCCTTGTCCAATTACTTTTGGTCCCTTGAAAAAGAGGAGGCTATGCATTACAGAGCTATGATTCCTAAACCCTTTCTCCGCTTTGGATGTGAAAACTCTCATATTGCAGCTGGGAGTGTGCACTTTCAGCCCATATTATATAAATAATTGTATTTCTGAACATGTTTTTGTAAACAGCTAAAATAACAAAACTTGTGTCACTGTCCAAATATTTCTGCACCTAACTGTAGTTTTGAAATGCTGCACAGAGTAGGTCAACACTCTGCAAACGTTATTGGGTATGCACAACTTGTGATGAAATGGATTTATTTGCTTACATGACAATCTAATACATATAAAGCTGAGTGTATGTGTGTGTGTGTGTGTGTGTGTTTGTATGCATGTCTGTCCACTACAGGAATCCGCACCATTGCATTTACAATCACAATATTTTGCACTGCCTTCTTATTTGTCTCAGGGAACATTATAGACTATGTTTTGAGGGGAAAATTTAACTCCACATTTTACAGTTATTCACCAAAAAAACCTACTTACATTAAAGTCAATGGAGATGGGAATGGATCTGTTATTATAGAGTACTATTATGGACAAAGAAAGAGACACAGAGAGACCCCCACACACAGAAAGAGAAACACACATAAAGAGAGACACACACACATAAAGAGAAACAAACACACACACACACACACACACACACACACTGACAGAGACACACCCAGAAAGGGACACATACACAGAAAGAGAGACACACTGAAAGAGAGACACACTGAAAGACACACACCAAAAGACACACACATACAGAAAGAGACACACAGAAAGAGACACACACTGAAAGAGACACACACAGAAACTGTTAGGATGTTTGAGGTAATACCATGGATATTTATTAGGTAGCCTATAGCAACCAATCACAGCTCTGCTTCTATTTTGTTAGAGGTCAAGGAGCTCTGATTGGTTGCTATAGGCAACGAAAGACAATATTAGTGTAGGACAGCTATGTGTGAGTAATTATGATTTCAGTGGTGATGCCTGTTTAGTCTGTGACTTTTATGTGGAAAATAATTTTTTGTTATCACATTTTATTTTGTTATTTTGTTATAGTTAAGGATAGTTACTTACTATCCCAGGCAACTCCGGGTAATACAGCTAGTGAGCAATAATGGTGAAATGTGACTCAAAATTGTACTGTTTAATTTTCCTATCCATAATAAGAAAAAAACAAGGGCAGATTGTTAATTGCGTTCCACTGCATCAAAAATGCATCCAAAAATAGGGAAAATGGATAAAAAAAAAATGCAGCGAAAGCACAAAAATCAGAGCAGATTAGTTTTGCGTATCTTGGTTGGATACCTGCTTAAAGAAAACACAGTGGAAAAGAACATAATTTTCTCACATGCCTAAAAGGGTTTTTTTTCAGAATTAGAAAAATTTGGTTGCTTCAAAAAAAACAAACAAAAAAAAACAAATAAAAATGCCACTCCTGACCATGGGTTGTGTGTGATATGTCAGCTCAGCTCCATTCATTTTAATAGGGCCAAATGTTTATAGTTTGCCAAATATTTTAATACAAACTAGTAAACAAATCTTAAAGGGCTATACCAATTTCAACATATGTGGCATATCTCAAGCTTGCACATGGCTACCTCTACATTTATTTCTATTCATAGCAGTTGCACCACTGACACATGAGCATTAACGTGACTCATTAAAGGGCCCCACTGAATTTGGAGTAATGAGCAGCAGATACCCAGATCATCACATGGACTTGCACCTGCACAGTAACGAGGGAATGAAATAGATGATGTGTCGGGTCATTGTATGTAATTTATTATACTTCTCTCCAAAATCTGCTTCTGTAGTTTAATTGTACATATACAAATTAATAATACCCAAGTTAAAACTAGGCAATAGAAGCGAGTTGTAAGTGCAGAAGAATTTAGGTCATTGACGAGTGTGAATTTATCCTCATTTTCTAAAGCATTTTTCTGTTTATGCTGCAGAGCAATGTGGAGTTAGCAGCTGTTTGACCGGCATTTCCATTTATCACTGATGCCTCCATTGTTCTTGTCAATAGAGAGCAAGTACATCTTGCTCCTGCTGGGTTTGTTGTTATGGTTTGGTGCTGACTTGTATTCCTTATATTTGGGCTCATATTGACACTTATTTCCACAATGTTACTAGTTAAATAATAGGAAGTTTAAAATAAATAGCATCTGATATTTCACTTTGTAAAAATGAAATACTGAAATATATTGCAACCATATTGTACAAATATCTCAGGATTTAATATCATGATAAGTTACCACATTGTTTCATATTCTACATTAAACAGCAACAACACAAATTCAATCAGAATTTTTTTCTCCCGGCTCCCTCCCATTATATCATCCAAAAATGACTTTCTGCGTCTCTGTACATCTCATTACTTTTTGCATTTCCTCTTCTCATTCTGCACAATGAACATCATCTTGCAATGGTTTTGTCACGTAGGGGGTGCGCACAATGTTTTGTAACGTGAGGGAGTTCACAGCCATGAAAATGTGACCAAGCATAGACACCCTGATACACACATTCTGACCTAAAAAAGTAATGCCGCTATCAAAGATCATGACTAGAGCTTGTTGTGTGTTGGTTTAGGTGGGTTTAGGTGGGGTGGTTGTTGTGCAATGTGGAGCAGGATGGGAGAGAGCCGGAAGTGAGGAGAGCGAGCATGCTTGCCTGTGGCGGGAAGACAGACCTGAGAGGGTGTCTGAGATGGCGAGACTGTTCAGATCGCGGCCTAGACGTGCCTGGCTACTGTAGTGTCACCTAGCAGGATCATATCAGAGAGAAAGGGTCGCATAGCAGAGCCAAGGTGGTTTGCTTCCAACACCTGTAACCCAGTGTGGTGAAACAAGCGATCCCTCAGCATCAGAAGTGTGACTCCGCCTGCCCCAGAAAAGGAGAGAAACATTAGCCTCATGGGAGAGCGGAACAGAGCAACATCAGTCTAGCCCCATTAGAGAGAAAGGGTCACATAGCAGAGCCAAAGTGGTTTGCTTCCAACACCTGTAACCCAGTGTGGTGAAACAAGCGATCCCTCAGCATTGGAAGTGGAACTCCGCCTGCCTCAGCCCCAGAAAAGGAGAGAAACATTAGCCTCATGGGAGAGCGGAACACAGCAACATCAGTCTAGCCCCATCGGGACCAAGCAAAAGTTAGCCGACTTTCTCCTCATTGCTGAAGTACTGTGAGTGTGACACCGGTGGTCAACTGCGTTAGGGTATAGGGCAGGCTTCCTTAGTGCATTATAGCAGCATGGCCCAGTTAGCGGAAGCCAGACAGGAATTTAGAGGACAGTAGTCTGTAGAAATTGTTTACACTGTTGTTGTTGAACGTTTTATTGTAATAGGTGGGTCGCAGCTTGTGTGACATGTTCCAGCTATCCTGTCCTGTACCTGTTATTGCAGTTATCATCATAAAAACTACTGATTGCATTTTCTGGCATAAAATCTTCTGTCCTTCAATAAAGCTGGTATGTTGTTTCTGCCTCCTCATTTACTGTACCATTTTTGAGCCCTGCCCGGCAGTGTCTCACGGGCACCGCTGCACTAATACATAGTAATTACAGGTTCTCCAGCTATCACTACAGATTGCACCGAGCTTCTGTTCTAAAAATAACTTCTGATCACGGGACTAGAGTTGTCTTTCAGTATTATGCAGCATACTTCAATGGCAGACGGTTGATGCGAAGGTCTGGTCATGCTCCTCCATCAGCAGTCATTCTGAGAACAGGACCTCATTCAGTCTGTGAACAAGGTTGTTCTAACAAGTGCAGTAGACAACCTGGTAACAAATGTATATAAGTGCCACAAAATCTTATCAACAAAATATTTGTTACAATAAAGATAAAGTGGCCATGCTGTTAAATGTTCTATGGCATAATTTTACTCATGGATTACCAACTCCATTGTGCAAAATCAGAATCAGTGACAAACAACTGGATGAAGCTCTATACAAGGTCTGAATAAAGTCAGAGGCACAAAAAAGTGTGTGTTCTTCACCTGTCCTAGCTCCAGCGTCAGGTCTTTCTCCCTTTTCCAATGACAGTCTCCCTCTGCATTAATCCATGCCTCTGTGGGGGTCATCACTCAAAATATTTAAAGGTTAAATTAGGTATCCATGTTTGCCTGGTATTCTGGAAAAATTGCTCCTAGCCACCAGGTGTTTTATGGGAGTTTGCCTCATCATCCATTTCTCTTAGCTCCACCCATTTATTTAACCCCTTCACGACCGGCCGTTTTTTTTTCCGTCATTCTTTTTCTGAGAGATGTAACTTTTTTATTTTTCAGTCAATATGGTCATATGAGGGCTCATTTTTTGCGGAACGAGCTGTACTTTTAAATGAAACCATCAGTTTTACCATATAGTGTACTGGAAAACGGCAAAAAAATTCCAAATGCAGAAAATTTGCAAAAAAAGTGCGATAGCACTATGGTTTTTGAGATATTTTATTCACTGTGTTCACTATATGGTAAAACTGATGTGTGGGTGTGATGCCTCAGGTCAGTGTGAGTTCGTAGACACCAAACATGTATAGGTTTACTTTTATATAAGGGGTTAAAAAAAAACGGAAGTTTGTCCGAAAAAAGTGGCGCACGTTTTACGCCATATTCCGTGACCCGTAGCGTTCTCATTTTTCGGGATCTATGGCTCAGTGATGGCTTATTTTTTGTGTCTCGAGCTGACGTTTTTAACTGTACCATTTTTGCGCAGATGCTACCTTTTGATCGCCTCTTATTGCATTTTGCGCAAAAGTTGTGGCGACAAAAAAACGTCATTTTGGTGTTTGGAATTTTTTTGCCGCTACGCCGTATGCTGACCAGATTAATTGATTTTATATTTTGATAGATCGGGCGTTTCTGAACGTGGCGATACCAAAAGTGTGTATATTTTTTATTTTTTTAACCCTTTCATTTTCAATGGGGCGAATGGGGGATGATTTGAACTTTTAGGTTTTTTTGTTTTTTTAAAAAATTTTTAAAACTTTTCTTTTAACTTTTTTTTTTTATTTTACTAGTCCCCCTAGGGGGTTATTTCGATCAGCATTCCGATCGCTCTGCAGTATCTGCTGATCACAGCTACAAGGCTGTAAACAGCAGATACGCTCTCTTTCTCTTTAGCTGTGCCGCTGGCACAGCGAAAGTGAAAGCAAGTCAGGTGTAGTACAGGAGTCATCACATGACCCTGTGCTACCATGACAACTATCGGAAGTCACGTGATCGCGTCACGTGACTTCCGGTATCGGGCGGTAAGTAAAACTTTACCGCGATCGCGCTTATAATGGCGCTGTCACGTATTGACAGCACCATTTAAGGGGTTAATCGGCACGAGCAGATAACGATTCTGCTCGTGCCTAGCAGGCACACATCTCAGCTGTGAAAATCAGACCGCGGGCAGTAACATTATGTCATTTAGGACGTAATTTTACTGCCCGCGGTCGTTAAGGGGTTAATAATCTCCCTGGCAAACTCCTGAACTACTTTTTAGCTTTATTCTTTGTATTCTGGTGTATTGCATTTTCAACTTTGTTGTTACAAGCTTCCTTATAATGAACTCATCTCTACCGATACTAGGGCTCTTCATATCATGGTCTCTGAAAGCAATGTACCTGATTTTAATTAATCTCTGCTATCACTATGTTGTCTACACTCACAGCTCCCCTGTTTGTGTGTAACCTCTGCAACAAAGTACTAGACTGCCTATAGATCTGTTTTTAAGGGTCAGTACACACGGCAAGTAATACGGAGTGAGTGGAATGCGATAAAAAAAATCACATTCCACTAGGACCAATATTACTCTATGGGTCTGCTCCTATGAGTGATTTTCTTACTCAGCCCTAATCGTACCGAGAAAACAATCGCAGTATGCTGCGGGTGGAATGCGATTCTGTTTTACTCGCACATATTTAAGTCTATGGGGACGAGAGAAACATCGCATTGCACTCAAATTACAGCGGTGTAACGTGAGTGCAGTGTAAGAATTGCATCAGCCAGCAACAGAGGAGATAAGGAGATAAATCCCTCCCTCCCCTCCACAGCGCCGGTCCTGCCCTCCGCAGAGCTGGGACTCCCCTCCGCAGCTGTGGTCTGATCGCACGATCAGACCACAGTCACATGACACTTTCATGACACTAGGCTCCCGCTGTGCTGCGAGCGTGAGCTGAGTGTCATGCGAGGACTCGCACAAATCCTCCTGTGGCCTCAACCTAACTTGTGTAATCAAATTTCTGCAAGCAAGTTAGCAGGTTGCCTACACATCTAGTTTTCCAGTGAGTAACCGTATCTCTGCAAGAAAGTTACCACATAGCCTATACTTCTGTGCATGTGTTCATCCATATGCCTGATTCTGATTTATCTGGTGCTTTCTGCTTAACTTGTCTGTCTGGCATCCTGACTATTCAGCTGTCCTGGTCATTGTTGATCTATGTCGGTTCCAACAAGTCCAGCTCTGCTACACCATCACTTCTAGGTCTGTAATGCTGATACTAACCCATGACTTAGATAATCTAGCTCACCAGGTGAGAGCTTAATTTTGTTCAATCAAATGTTACACTTAAGGCTAGTTTCACACTTGCATTCAGCGCATTCCGTCACTATGGAGAATGGCGCAGTCCGTTAACGCACTGCGCTATTCTGCATATACTTGTATGGACGACGCACTGTAACGCAAGTGTCTGCGTTGCATCTGCTGGACGACGCAGCGTCGTTATTTTGACGCTGCGTCGGGCGGATAGAACGCAGCATGTAACGTTTTTCTGCGCTTGGCGGAGTGTCAAAAAAACGCAACTTGCAGGAATCCGTTATGCGTCTGTTGTTTTTATAATGGATGCCTATGGTGGCGGATTCTGTTAGAATGCGTCATTTGACGGATTCCGTTAACGCAGCTGTCTTTACACAACTGCGCATGCTCAGATGTGTAAAGTCAAGGAATAAAAACTACAACGGATTGCATTATTTTGTACGATCTGTAGCATGCGTTGTGCCACTATATGCAACGCATCCGTTGCATGCGTCACACAACGCAATGCTACGGATCCCGTCCAATGCAAGTGTGAAACTAGCCTAAGACCTAACTTCAATCTCAATATTGAGTAGCATTTTGCTACTTATTTGAAACCAATACAAAATCCATTTCCCATTTCATGTTTGAACTACTTCAAAATTCTTCTTTTTAAGCCATTAGACCCATAATTATTATATTTAATATAATGTCTGGACCAAGATAGGAGAATATAATATAAGTTTATAGATTGTGGTGCATGGCAGATCATACCTTTAATCAGGAAAACACATGGTGATCTAGAATCTAGAAATCCAACACAGACTAGTGAAAATGAAATATGAAAGGGACTCCTGTAAAGACACACAACTAGCCGAATGTTTAGAAGGTTTCATTTATACTTACAAAAATAAAAGCTTTATGGTTTTTGGCTCTTCTAATCTCACATTACCCAAGTCAGTATTTCAAAGTTAAACTAATCACAGATAAATATTAAACAGAATAAGATGGATCACTCACCCCCAGATAGGACAAAGTGCAAGGAGAATGATCAAGGAAAAGCATCAAAGTCATCTTCTTATACAAACAACAATTTATGAACCAATATCAAAATCCATCCAACACCTGTATAATGTAAATTGTACACACATTTCAGACAAAGGCTTTAGTCATTGTGTAAAAATTAGGAAATATGGCATGTTAAGTCCAACTTCTTCCTCTGTCCTCCTCTCATTACCTGTAGTAATGACACCTGTTTAAAAGTATCAGTATAAAAGACACTTGTCCACAACCTCAGACAGTCACATTCCAAAATCCACTATGGTGAAGACCAAAGAGCTGTCAAAGGACACCAGAAACATAATTGTAACCCTGCACCAAGCTGGGAAGACAGAATCTGCAATAGGCAAGCAGCTTGGTGTGATGAAATCAACTGTGGGAGCAGTAATAAGAAAATGGAAGACCACTGGTTATCTCCCTCGATCTGGGGCTCCACACAAGATCTCACTCAAACTGATCACAAGAACGGTGAGAAAATATCCCAGAACCACACGGGGGGACCTAGTGAATGACCTGCATAGAGCTGGGACCACAGTAACAAAGGCTATCATCAATAACACACTACACCGCCAGGGACTCAGATCCTGCAGTGCCAGACATGTTCCCCTGCTTAAGCCAACACATGTCTGGGCCCATCTGAAGTTTGCTAGAGATCACTTGGATCATCTGGATTATCCAGAAGAGCATTGGGAGAATGTCATATGGTCTGATGAAACCAAAAGTAGAACTGTTTGGTAGAAACACAACTCATCGTGTTTGAAGGAGACAGAATGCTGAGTTGCATCCAAAGAACATCATACCATACTGTGAAGCATGGGGGTTGCAACATCATGCTTTGGAGCTGTTTCTCTGCAAAGGGATCAGGATGACTGATCTGTGTACATGAAAAAATGAATGGGGCCATGTATTGTGAGATTTTGAGTGCAAACCTACTCCATTAGCAAGTGCAATGAAGATGAAAAGTGGCTAGGTCTTTCAGCATGATAATGATCCCAAGCACACCACCAGTGTAACGAATGAGTGGCTTCGTAAGAAGCATATGAAGGTCCTGGAATGGCTTAGCCAGTTTCCAGATCTCAACCCCATTGAAAACCTTTGGAGGGAGTTGAAAGTCCATGTTGCCCAGCGACAGGTTCTAAACATCACTGCTAGAGAAGATCTGCATGGAGGAATGGGCCAACATACCACCAACAGTGTGTGCCAACCTTATGAAGATTTACAGAAAACGTTTGACCTCTGTCATTGCCAACAAAGGGTATATAATAAAATATTGAGATTAACTTTTGTTATTGACCAAATACTTATTTCCACCATAATTTGCAAAAAAAATCTTGCGAAATCAGATAAGGTGATTTTCTAGATTCATTTTCTCATTTGTCTCTCATATTTGTGGGCTACCTATGATGTCACTTACAGGCCTCTCTCATCTTTTCATCTTTTTAAGTGGGAGAACTTGCACAATTGGTGGCTGACTAAATACTTTTTTCACTCACTGTAACAGTTATCTTGGGTGAAAAGAAAAAACAAAATATACACAATACTGTCCTCAATAGAACGTCTTTCACTACCACCTACAGCCAGCTATTTTCTGATATAAAAAGAATAACTATGAAATTATTAGCCATTTTATACCAGGATAAAACTATTAACCATTCCTGTTAATTTTTTAGCTAAATATTTCCCATGGTTGGCAATTTGCTATCCCTTCGTGTTCATTAGAGAGACCAATAATAAAATGCCTGCTTGATTAAGGAGCAGGCACCTAAAATGCATATGTTGTAAACAAGTGGCAAGAACTAAAGTGTTTTCATTCACAGTGCCTAAAAAAAAGTATCAAAATATGGACATCAATTACGATATATGTAATATATATGTATAGACATACAGTATGTTGTGATAACCAATATGTGGGCTGTTCTACGGAATCACTACTATATAATACTGTATTCTTAGTTTATAATCACTTAGGGGTTAATGAGAATCAGAGAGCTGATAAATGCTGTCAATCGATGGGTAGCATGTATCAGGTACTTTCTGTAGGATCTCAGCCAGATACTTGTATTTTCTCATACAACATGAGCTGAACCCCCTTGTACTTAAGATGAACACCTTAGACATTAAGACAGACATAATTTGTATTGGGCTTTAAATTCAACAAGGACAAACTACACGGGCAAAAGAGGTAACATCGGAAAAAAATGAAGGTTATTTTCTCTTTATCAACACGTCGATCATTGAGAATCTTACTATAATATATTATTTTGCTTTGCATGAGTTTAAACTCAATAAAACATTTACAAACATGTCAGCCTGAAGTGTGACTCTAAGAAAAAGACTGATGGCACATCCTATCTTAGCATTGCAGAGTGCAACGGTCTCCTTTTTATTAATATGTTTCATGTTCAGTTTGCACCTGTTCACATTAGAAACATAGGAAGTGCCATCAGTCTTTTTCTTACATTACAAGGTTATGTCTTCTGATTGAGCATTCCTGCTTTCCAGCCTCAGGCGATTTTAACTCTCCATTTGCAGGTTCCTGTCCGCTCATAAATTGTATATTTTTTTTAACCCAAAGAGAGGCATTAGCTTGATAGGTACCCAACAAAAATGAGGTCACCTTACCGCTGGCTGTTGGGCTCACATAAAATCTGGCTAAAATTATGTGCTAAGTTTCTCAATTTTTACATGTTTTTTTCATAGCAGTAATGCATGTCTATATTCCTATATGTATTGTTTCATATATCTTAGCACTGCATTGTGCAACTGTCTCCTTTTTGTTATTGTGAAGTCTGACTCTAGACTGTTAGAAATTTGAGAAAGGTCTCATACAAAAACAACAAATAACTGCTCCATAGAAAGAAAGTGATGTTTTTTTAAAAAATATTTTTTGTACTTTGAGATTTGGTCTATTTAACCCCTTAACGACCCATGACGTACTAGGTACGTCATGGATCGTGTGCCGTAAGCCCCGCCCCCTGCCGCCGGCAGGCGGCGGCGAGACGCGCACATATCAGCTGTTATCAACAGCTGATATGTGTGCCTGCTAGCCGCGGGTGGAATCGCTTCCACTCGCGGCCATTAACCCCTTACATTTCGCTGCCAAAGTCTTGGCAGCGATATGTATATGGGCGCCGCCATGACAGTGACTTACCCCGCCCCCACCGGAAGTCACGTGACATGATCACGTGACTTTCGGCGGTTGCCATGGTAGCACAGGGTCATGTGATGATGCCTGTAGCTAACATGAGTCACTTCCTCTCAATGCCGGAATACAGCCGGCATTGAAAGTGAAGCAGCAAATCTGCAGTTCTCAGCTCTGTAGCTGAGATCTGCAGATAGTGCAGAGCGATCGGATTGCTGATCGCAATAGCCCCCTAGGGGGACTAGTAAAATAAAAAAAAAGTAAAAAAAAAGTTTTAAAAAATTAAAAAAAAATAAAAAAACCTAAAAGTTCAAATCACCCCCCTTTCACCCCATTGAAAATTAAAGGGTTAAAAAAATAAAAAATACACACATATTTGGTATCGCCACGTTCAGAAATGCCCGATCTATCAAAATATAAAATCAATGAATCTGATTGATGGAAAAATAAAAAAGTTACGCCTCTCGGAAGAAGGGGAGCAAAAAACAAAAACGCAAAAACGGAAAGTGCCCGAGGGCTGAAGGGGTTAACATAATGCAGAAATCTCGAAATAGAAGGTATAATAGTTATTAAAGTTGTTGTCGGGGTGAAAGCCTGCAGTTATTTAAAATGTGCGCACTGTCAGGATTTTCCAGTGCCATATATGCAGTCACATGCCAACTAGACAAGCATAGCCTTGCTCAGTACAAGTGAATTGAGTGAGAACAGACACGTCTAGTCGATATGTGGCCAGAAGTTTGCAAAATATATACTTGTGGTCACATGACCACCTGCTCTCGTCCCAGGCACCAGAGAATCCTAACAGCGCACAATGCACACACTGCGAGGATTGACAAGTCTGCAGTTACATATAGTGACTGCAAACCTGAGTCCGAAGCCTGGACATCCTTAGTAAGAATTATTCACAGCTCAGGATTACTATTATACTAATGATTGCAGCAAACTGTATAGATAACTATATGCTAACAAAATCTATTACACATTACAACCATAGACAAATTTACCGGAATGTATTTTACAAAGTTAGAGAACTATATGATCTGTTACATTAGTCACATTTATATAAAATACAGAAAGCGGTTTGATCCAACTGTCCATGTACACCACATCTCTCCTTCAACATTTATTAATTCCCTTCTGTTCTCTGCATGGCATCTGAAGAATGAAAGTCCTGCGATGACTTTCCTTCACAAACAGACCATAATGCCAACATTTCATGATAACACATTTTTTCTTTTGTTATGCTGAAGCCGATATCCTGCTTGTTATCCAGCAACATAACTTCTGATGTCAAAAGTGTAAATGTAACAAAAACACAGATCCAGTGAAAACACAATAGTTAGCTCCCCGCTACCCATTGACATCACTCCAATCCTAAGGGAATATGTAGCAATTTTTTCTGTGAACTAGAAGTGGCTCTAATGGTATTCAAACCTAAACCAATCGTCAAAAATGTATTCCGTTCTTATGAAGAGTTAAATAGTGCGTTTTAAACATTTGTATGAACTATTGGTAATCAATAAAGCAATTTACCAAACAATCATTTTGTAAAGGAAAGAAAATGTTATATTTTTCTTAAACACATAATTATAGATGAGATTAGGCTTCCCACAGTTACAGAAACCAATAAATAACTATAAGGAGTTATCAGGAATTAAGCAATGTCACATAACCACAGACAACATGAATAACTAGACATGTATCTTTTGCGTACGTCATGCGAGTGTTGTGCGACTGTGCATTTTTTTCTCACCTAGCATCTGTATGCAATACGTTTTTGTTCTCAGCAGCTATTAACAGAACCATTTACAGTGTCCTATTGTCACGGCTGGGGATGGTAGCTATACCGGCCGTATAGTACAATACAACCGGAAGGGGAAAGAAATTCCCTATAGCTAGGGAAAGGGGGGAATGGTAACCCTTGAAAACAACCTGCAGCTCACCCTCCCTGCCCTTACCAACGTAATACATGCTCTGCACCTGTCGCTGAGCAGGAATACCTCACACTAGGCAAAACCTGATCTGGGATAACATGCTATGAAGAAAAAGACATGGATCGCACATCCCACAAAAATACAATGATCTAAAGCTGCTAGGCAAAAAAATAATTAAATACAACATGAGGTTCTTTTGTTACCATTCTGATCAGATTGTATTAAGCCCACTGCCACTTCACGGCAAACCTCTTGAGTGGGTCCCTATCCTAAACCTTATAGTGCGGCACCGTGCACCAACCACTGCTGCAGCGACAAAGCGCCAGCAGGGCAGGCGACCTGGTGCCTCACAGCACCCATGCTGCAAGGCAAAGCCCCCAAGGCTCCAGGTCGCAGTGCCCCACTGACACGACACCACCACAACAGCGGCCTGATCTGGGCCCTAAGTAAGGATGTCCAGGTAGATAGAAAAAGTCAAACACTTATCTTAAGAGCAGCTAGAACAGAAGTCTCTGGAACAACAAGAGGAGATGACCGCTGCAGACCACAGCCAGGAACAGCTATAAACTGCATCCAAACCACCCCAGGGTGAGGTTTATAAAGGAAGTCAGAGGCTGGCAACTGAAAGGGAAAAACAACAATTTCCCAGGATCATAGAGTCAAACGATGCAGAAACAGGGAAATGTCAGATAACAAGACATGCTGACAATCTCTGGTATTTTCTAACACTCGCTGCCACTGGATTGTCAGCCGGCCATGACACCTCTGTGACACCTATTCTACAGAATGGTAATGTATCCATAAAAATTGCAGCAGCATACAGCATACAGATGGTCAGTGTGCCATCTGTTTTTTTTCTTACACACACAGACTTGCTTGGGTGAATCTTGTCTGACATACATGGCAGAGAATGCTGCAATTTTTTCCACATGCTGAATAGAGCTGTGGAAATAAACGCAAATCAGCACTGACTCATTGAATAACATTAATCCAAATGCAATGCAATTTTTTTCTCGCATTGCACTCATCCTTTTTATATGCAATAAACCTATAAATGACCAACAGTCCTTCATACAATCCCTGACAGAGGTTCTGTCGCTTATCCATGTTATGTAAATAAAAGCTTATAATCTGACTTTAAATTCATCCATTGGTTTTATAAATTACTCTTTTGAAAGCTGAAACCTCCCAAATTTGGCTTAGGTTATGAAAATAAAGTTGCTGCAAAGATGAAATATTGATCATTTAATGAACACAGAAAGGTCAGATTTTGGCAAGACAAATGTTTTGTCGCCTTGTCATATAATGCACCCAATCCTAGTTTACATCCTCACCTGTGCTCACTAAATGATCGGCCTAAGGGAAGTATCTCAGCACAGGAGACCCGTGGCCAGTCCGTGCACAGACCGCAATGCAAAAGACTGGCCACGAGCGTGACAGCCTCATAGAAAAATATAAAGCTGTCATAGTTTCATCGGGAGAGCCACTTCCAGTCCGTCCATTCTGGTCTATGCATGTACCATGTTGCATGGACGTCTGAAAGAGCCCTTTAATGAGTTGCATGTAATGTGTTTAATATTGCACTATAGAATTTAAAGCATCTGACTGCATAATAAAAATTGCTGAAAATGGGCTTATAAATGTCTGAAATCCTTTAAGCTGTTGTACAGGACAGAGTGTTTTACTTACTACACAGAATCGATTAATTATTAACTGAGATTCCCAAGGCAAAGATAAATGAGATTGTACAAAATATAGGGATTCTGTCCTGTCAGTCGTTTAAGACATTTGTAAATGTTTCTACATCTTAAGACAATGACAAAACTGTCAAAGACGTATCTGGAATAATTTGTGAATTTAGAAAAGTGCAGCAATATATTTAAATGAATAAGATATCAGCAGTGACAAGCTCGGCATGGGGCAATCTCATCTAATTACTACAGGCTTTCTTTTCAGGTCCCACTGAATAACAGTCATTTCTTTTCCAGGTCCAGACTTTCATTGAACGGTTATGGCAAAAGATAGGTATGAGGAACTATATT
Source organism: Anomaloglossus baeobatrachus (assembly GCF_048569485.1). NCBI lineage: Eukaryota > Metazoa > Chordata > Amphibia > Anura > Aromobatidae > Anomaloglossus > Anomaloglossus baeobatrachus. Next base: position 471,695,244 of record NC_134355.1, on the reverse strand, counting down.
GTTATTCATTTATGGTGCATCTGTGTTTAAATTCTAAGACATTTACGAGTGTTACATTAAGGTTCAAATAATAAAACGCTCTTGAATGTTACTTCTGGATTAAGGTTCATGAACTCAAAAAAACCCTCTATTGCTGTATTACATTGCACCTGAATAGTCGTCCTCGGACACATATCCAGCTGAAATAAGCGCAGGGGGTTTCCCTCCAGTTCGGACCCCGGTTGCGGTCGCATCCACTGCAACCACGATCATTTCGCCTATAGTAATTAATTGAACAGTGGAAACCTGTCCAATGAATTATGAAATAGAATTTAGGGAGGAAAATAATCACCAGACCCTCCATAACAGACAATGAAAATAATGATAGCGGTCAATTTGACTTTACCTTTGTTCTATGGACAACAATGCAAGAAGATATGTAAAAATCCCTATTAAAGCGCCCACCACTTTGATTCCATATTGTTATGTATCATTTAATTTTAAATGTGTACAATTAGACACAAAGAATTATATCATTAATAATGCTTTTTATGAAAGGGGTTGTCTCAAGTTCAAAAATGGCCAACATTGCATCGATAATCGATATGCAAGAAAATGCATTATATCCTCAACATAACCATTTGTACTATTGCCTAGGTGCTAAATGTTATTCTATACTGCAAAATACCTAATATTAGTACATACAGAATATGTAGGTGTGAGTAATAACTAATAAATACACTTTTGGCATTAATTTAACAGAGTAAAAATGTTTTTTCCCCCAATAAAAGTATTGACTGTTTATTAGTGATGAGTAACTAAAATGCTTAAGTGTTCCTTACTCAAATCGAGCAGGTCACATTGCTTAGGTGCTCAACTTGAGTAACAATTATAATGGAAGTCAAAGGAAACTCAAGCATTTCTCCGGCAGACCCTTGCAGTAATTCTTGTTACCCACCATCTTCTTCTTCTGACTGTGTCTGCTCAAATATTAGGGCATCACCACACATGATCTCCTCATGTCCCTCTTGAAATTTGCAGGGTGAGAGGCCAGAAAAAGCAAAAAATGGAAAGATAAAGAGCTCATTAGAGTGTCTTAGTGTGGCATCACTTATCTCCTGAGACTCGCCATGGTGGGAGGAAGGAGGATCAGGGTGAGTTGTATGTGGTCCACACTCTTGGCTGGTGAGACTGGACCATGTAAAAGACAGGATGGTGCTGGGAAACAGACTGGAAGCATTATCTGCCATTCAACCCACCATCTGTTTGCACTGTTCTGGATTCAACAGTGGTGTCCTGCGCCCTCCTGTAAAGTGGTACAAGAAGCTAGGTCTAGATGTTGAATGTGTTTGTTGTGTTCCCACAGCAGGCACAATTTGTCCTGGCCCAGAGTTACGACCTCTGCGTGCACCACCATCAGTGGAACGTCCCCTTCCTCGGCCCTTATCGCATGCCTTGTGCATTGTAAATTAGGTATGCAGCTAAGATCAGTATTAATAGTGACTAGAATAGAATAAATGTAGGCCTTAAAAGTACTTTTGGTTTTATCTTGCAGCAGCAAGGACTATAAGGCAATAACCCCTGCCTATATGCCTCTAGTTCTAAACTGTTCCTTCTCCAGCAACTCTCCTCATACTAAGTGCTGCTATCAGCAATATTATTAAATAATAGAATAGATTAGACTTATACCTGAAAAGGATGCTTGGTTTCACATTGCAGCAGCAAGGACTGTAAGGCAATAATACCTGTCTAGATTCCTCTAATACACCATCCATTCTCCAGCAACTTTCCCTACACTAAAAGCAGCTAAATATGGTATTATTAGAGAACAGAATAGATTATATGTAGCCCTGAAGAGGACTTTTAGTTTTAACATTGCAGCAGCAAGGTCTGTAAGGCAATAATCCTTGCATTGATGCCTCTAATACAATATCCCTTCTACAGCATCTAACCCTACACTAATTCCAGCTAAGAGCGGTATTATTAGAGAATAGAATAGATCTGCATGTTACAGCAGCAAGGACTGTAAGGCAATAATTCCTGACTAGATGCCACTAATACACTATCCCTTCTCCAGCAGTACTCCCTGCACAAAATGCAGTTAAGAGTGGTATAATTAGAAAATAGAATAGATTAGACTTAGTCCTAAGAAGTACTTGGTTTTCATGTTGCAGCAGCAGCAGCAAGAATTGTAAAGCTATAATCCCTACCTAGATGCCTCTAATACACCTACCCCTTCTCCAGCAGCTAGCCCTACGCTAAATGTAGCTAATAGAGGTATTATTAGAGTTTTTATATTGCAGCAGCAAGGACTGTAAGGCAATAATCATTCTAATGTACTATCCCTTGTGCAGCAGCTCTCCCTACACTATTTCTGGGGTACAGTGTGCCAAGCATGGAGTCACTGTGACTTATAAAGACCCGATGATGCAGTGAGGCGGCCCAATCACAGCAATGCCAGTAGTCAACATTGCTACGACATTACTGTGATTGACATGCAATCCCTGCATGTTTAGTGACTGAGAAAGAGTTGCGAAACATACGGGGCTGGGACTTGAGCATGGCACCCAATAATTGATCAATTACTGAGCAGTACCGAGAACGCTTGCTCATCACTACTGTTTATCTATATATATAATTGCCTTATTCTGTCTGTCTGTCTGTCTGTCTTGCTCCAAAATTGTGTCCTTACGGTGACACAAAGCTGATTGGCCGCTGGGCTCGCCATGGCCCCGCCCCCCCACCGGATTGGCCGCTCGCCCACGCTCCGCCCCCCACACGGATTGGCCGGCCGCTGGCCCAGGCTCCGCCCTCCACACGGATTAGCTTCTCGCCCCGGCACCCTGCAGGCATTGGCAACTCGGCCACGCCCCGCCACCCTCACGCAATGCACGCTCGCTCTGGCCCCGCACCCCACACGCATTCCCCGAACCGACACGGAGACACGACTCCCAGGTGAGTACTGTACCCCCAGGAGCCCACATCAGCGTACGCCGCAAACCCAGCCGACACATACCCTCGTATTGCTGGAGCTGGCCGGGTTATGCTGGTGTGGGCTCCCGTGCGAGCGGGGGACGGGATACGCTGGTAACCATGGTAGCATAGTTACCAGCGCATCAAGGTCCTGCAGCGGCGGAACATACACACACGCACACACATAACAACAGACACACACACACACATCAGATCACATTCACTCTCACACACACATCACACACACATCACATCGCATCCACACACTCACAACATCCTGGGATATCGCTTGCTTCTCGGCGGCGATACTGTGCTGTGAGCTTCCAGGACCTGCCGGAGGATCACATGGCCAGAAGCATGTGGTATCTTCGGATGTTGTGAGTGTGAGCGCGTATGTGTAATATCATCAATGTGTGTGTGTGCGTGAGTGTATGCGATCGTGTGTGTGCGTGTATGCGATCGGGTGTGTGTGTGTGTATGCGATCGGGTGTGTATGCGATCGGGTGTGTGCGTGTATGCGATCGGGTGTGTATGCGATCGGGTGTGTGCTTGTATGCGATCGGGTGTGTGTGTGTGAGTGTATGCGATCGGATCTGTGAGTGTCGGCAGAGGAGCACGACGTGCTGGAGGAGACTGGGAGGAGAGAGGCTGATCCTGGGGAAGACTGGGAGGGGGAGGGGGGAGGCTGAGAGAAGAGAGGCTGATGCTGGGGGAGGCTGAGGCTGGGATAGGCTAGGCTGATCCTGGGGAAGGCTGGGAGGGGGAGGCTGGGAGGGGGGAGGCTGAGAGAAGAGAGGCTGGGGGAGGCTGAGGCTGGGGTAGGCTGGAAGGAGAGAGGCTGATGCTGGGGACAGAAAAGGCTGATGCTGGGAGGAGAGAGGCTGATGCTGGGAGGAGAGAGGCTGATGCTGGGAGGAGAGAGGCTGATGCTGGGAGGAGAGAGGCTGATGCTGCGGGCAGAGAGGCTGATGCTGGTGCAGCATGGGGGATGGAGCACGATGGGGGGTGCGCAGCATGGGGGATGGAGCACGATGGGAAGTGCGCAGCATGGGGGATGGAGCACGATGGGGAGTGCGCAGCGTGGGGGATGGAGCCCATTTGGGAGTGCGCAGCATGGCGGATTGACCACGTTTGGGAGTGCGCAGCATGGCGGATGGAGCACGTTTGGGAGTGCGCAGCATGGCGGATGGAGCACGTTTGGGAGTGCGCAGCATGGCGGATGGAGCACGTTTGGGAGTGCGCAGCATGGCGGATGGAGCACGTTTGGGAGTGCGCAGCATGGCGGATGGAGCACGTTTGGGAGTGCGCAGCATGGCGGATGGAGCACGTTTGGGAGTGCGCAGCATGGCGGATGGAGCACGTTTGGAAGTGCGCAGCATGGCGGATGGAGCACGTTTGGGAGTGCGCAGCATGGCGGATGGACCACGTTTGGGAGTGCACAGCATGGCGGATGGAGCATGTTTGGGAGTGCGCAGCATGGCGGATGGAGCACGTTTGGGAGTGCGCAGCATGGCGGATGGAGCACGTTTGGGAGTGCGCAGCATGGTGGATGGAGCACGTTTGGGAGTGCGCAGCATGGCGGATGGAGCACGTTTGGGAGTGCGCAGCATTGCGGATGGACCACGTTTGGGAGTGCGCAGCATGGCGGATGGAGCACGGTTGGGAGTGCGCAGCATGACGGATGGAGCATGTTTGGGAGTGCGCAGCATGGCGGATGGAGCACGTTTGGAAGTGCGCAGCATGGCGGATGGACCATGTTTGGAAGTGCACAGCATGGCGGATGGAGCACGATGGGGGGTGCGCAGCATGGCGGATGGAGCACGTTTGGGAGTGCGCAGCATGGGAGATGGAGCACGATGGGGAATGCGCAGCATAGGGGATGGAGCACGATGGGGAGTGCGCAGCATGGGGGATGGAGCACGATGGGGGGTGCGCAGCATGGGGGATGGAGCACGATGGGAGGTGCACACCTCCCCCCAACACACACACACACACACACGCACTGCACAACACACCACACACACATACTGGGAACCACAAATACCGCCCTACACAGACAACCACACACACAGACAACGCCGCACACACACAACACCCAACACACAAACACCGCAGCATACATAAATATACGCACATACCGCACAACACACACATTGCACAAAACATACCTCCCCCAAAACACACCACACACACACAAACCGCGCAACACACACACAACGCTCCACAAACAACGCAACACACATACAACACCGCTCTCACCCCTCGCCACACCCAGACAACACCCAGAACATGTACAGCGCCCTACACAAACACTTGGTAACTACAGACAACAACATCTATATATATAACAAAAATCATACATTAACTACACAATACGTAAATTCTAGAATACCCGATGCGTAGAATTGGGCCACCTTCTAGTATTATATAACAACACGCATGTATTGCAGCACACCCATCTATAATACCTGTGATAACTGAATTCCATGATGTTACTACAGTTTTCGATTCTTAAAGTGTACCAACACTAATGCAGAAAAGTGAATAAAGGACAATGTAAATTGGTTTTGCTCTTCATAGCAGCATGAACTATCCATGGTCTGTGCTCTTCGTTAGTTTCCATTTACTGAGCTGTAAGATACTGTATAATGTGAATGCACAGCAGTAGCAAATCAAGACAATTACCTAGAAATCTGCAGGGTGGGGGCCCTTTTACCCGTCCCATCCGGTGAGGCAGCAACATTCAAGGAGAGGATGACTGAAGAGGGGGCTATGCATATGCACCTCTCTAGTCACTTTGTTGGGGCTTGGCTGAGCGAGTTTTTCTAAATGTTTTACACTGAGTACAGACGTTAATATGAAGAGCAATGCTTTATTCATCTTCTTTCTAGAGACAGGAGCCTGGGGGATATGCAGCATGACTACATACTGACTCCCTTTTTCTACACATAGTTATACATCTCCAACGTAAGTGAATGTTAGAGATATGAATTCATATGTCGTATCTCCCACTAATTCCACACACCAGCAGCCTGTATTGGTGACATGCTTGTCTGATCATTAACTGAGATATCTATATTTTAAGAGAAAATCTAATTGGTTTGGGAATTGAAATAGCATAAGACAGCTTGTCTTCTTATAGTACATACATACTATATTTCAGGTGTATATGGCAGGAGGGGCACTTGTAAAGATGCTTGGGTTTTTTTTTTTTATGCTGGTCACATATTGTTTTATAGTCTACTGTTTTCTTTGGCATACTTTTGTGTATATTTCTATTATGTTTTTTGCAGTTGATGTCCTTTTTAGTGAATTGCTTTTAAGGGACTCTAAAGACAAGGAAGACTTTTAACGTAGATTGTGATCTTGCACATTGTGTCCAAATGTCAACTAATACTCATGTATTTTTATATTTTTTTTTATTTGCTGTAGCTCGGTTTTGTTTCTTGGGGTGTCTGTACTTGCAGAGTGCACGTATGGAGTGCTGGCCAGTAGGCATGGAAAAGGGTTAATTGCCACACTACTGTGCAATAAAGATGAATACTGGATCATCAATATATAACTTTATTCTGTGCCTTTTGGAGTAACTCCTTGATCAGGAATCAGATCATCACAATGAAATGTGATAATCCTAATGAAGGACGTTACTCCACAACATGTAGAATAAAGTCACATATAGAAGATCCAGTATTCAGCTTTATTGCACAGCAGCGCAGCAATTAACCCTTACCACTCCTACTGGCTATCACAAAGTATTTTCGATACTGGGGCTGCGTCAGCTGATTTTCCAAAATTTTCCCAATCTGACACAACCCCCCAGGTGAGCAAAACCTAAATTGTAGGTTCACTGTACCTCAAAGATAAGACCCTATTTTACGCTGTTTCCTCCTATCCAGCATATGGAGTGCCGGGCAGCCTGCCTGTTCTTATAGTATGGGCATCTCCAATAGGCTGTAAGTTTGCATTGTGGACTAGACATAGTGTGACAGGTGTCTTATCCTTGTGAATTAATAATATTAAGCATGCCCCTCCATGGATGGTAGGTGTGTGACTAGTTGTTCATCAGTGTTTTTTTGCTCTTGTGTCGCCTCTGCCTTTTAACATGGGATCTTCCGGCATTACAGTAGTACTGTGACCAGATATTGGTAAGTATGGATGATTTTTAGGGTGATTTTTTTGGATATGATGTCCTTTTTAGTTAAATACTTTCATCTAGTGCTATTGTAACACCATTCAAACCAAAATGCATGAATCATTATGGAAGCAACGCAATGGCACCAAAGGGTCCTGGTCACCTGTCTAACTAAAAGCCAAAGTCATTTCCAAAATAAAGGTGCCATAGTACTGGCCTTTTTAACCTTTTCCTATCCTGAGTCCCCCCCAATGGGGGGGGCATTCCAAAAATTCCGTTATGCTTCTTTGTCCCCTGGCAGGGGACATCAATAATTCATATGCATTTTACTGTCGTAAGTCCCTTCTAGCTGGCCACTGAGTGGAAAGTCCCTTTTCTAAGCATAGCAGGCAGGACTTCGCGCATAGTGCTATTTTTGGAAGCCAATGGTTGCATCTGTGGGCAGAACAGGAAATTTTATTGGATAGGAAAAGGTTAAAATCAAGATCGAACGTTCTAAAGTGACACTGCATATAAAGATTTACATTTCATACAATATAAATGATATGTATGTGCTGCTCTTATATTTATAGTATCAGCCTTATGTGAACTAAATGTCGAGATTTATTAGATTAGTCATTATTTTCCATTTTCTAAGCAACATTGATATACCAACATATTCATTAAAACTCTTAAAATGCGAGTTAATTTACATTTACATTACGGTAAACCGAAAAACAAAAGTCAATTTTTGACTGATACATCAATCCAAGCTAATCTGGTGAAAGGAATCTCCAATCTTATAATGAGCTGTCTGAATCGCTTAATTTCCATTCTGCTATAATAACATGAAGTCGTTGGGAATTTAGTGATGGGACATAAAAAGCGGCTTCTGTATAAGAGAGATTACCAGAGTCATCTTTATGGGTAATTGGCAGAGCCAATTCAAAAGATCCCTCAAAGCAATAGAAAGTAGTGCATTTTAATTGATTCTAACTTGGCAGCGATAAGAATTCATGAATGTGGACATTTGCTTTTTTAGTCAACTGGCAAGGTTACTCGGATTGCCACACAGTATGTTGTCTCCCCACATCAGTTATTTCAGCACCAGTTTTGCCTCATAGGAAATGCCACTTTCAATCAGACAAAAAGCAATGCTCGCTTTTTGTCTTGCACCAACCTATCTCCGAATGAAATGTTGCGATACATAAACTTTAAGCAGTGTTGACATGTGTATGTGTAGCAAGTAAAGTTTGCTCGAGCTGATTCTACGAGATAGAAGAAATTCTTTGAAATTGTCTTTTTCTGTGAAACGATCAATATATGGCCTAGTAATGAGTTGACATTTTGGCCATCTCAACCAATGCAAAGGTGTGAAAAATAAAATTATGTTCTGTAAAGATCATAACTCAGTTTTTATTTTTATCAAAGAAACTTCTAGAAGTGTCAACGATAGAATATGTTGCAGAATATGGAAAAGCAACTTATCTTTCTTGAAGTGGCAGTAGGTATGATCCTCAATTCCGTGTACCTGTTAGAGTGTACATAGTGGACCATAACTAAAAATACTAATACCCTACAGGGAGGGGGAGGATTCATTTTTGTCAACATTTTGCCAGGCATTCAATTTGCCTAAACCAAATAGGCCCTCATATATTCACAGGATTGACAGATATTGATGCCAGCCCTCGGCCTAGCCATTTGTGCTCCCATTTATGCCACGATTCAAGTCCTTGCTGTAAGACTTTATTATGAAGGCTGCAAACTATCATGGGATGCTGACTCAGGTGAGGTCACTGAGTTTAATGAAATCACCTGAGGTCAATTTACCTGCGGTCACAGGAGGAGGACCGTGGGGACCTCCAGCTGTGGCTGCAACTAACCTGAGTGATATCAACATTCATCGCTGCTTTGTCTCTGCCTGAAGTTCACAGCGGGCGGTCATTGTTCTATGATCGCGATCTGTGACTTCAGATGTAGCAGAACTGGAGTCATTGTGGGACCTTCTGTGGATTATGTTGGACCTAAATTGTTTTTAGGGTTAATAAAGTGCATGAAGGATAATGTGTGGCCCCAGAAGTAGAATGAGTGGCTGCAGGAGCAGTTACAGCCTGAAACTCCGTAAGTATACAACATGTGCTTTATTTTATTTTTCTTTATTTTTCCTTTAATTTTTTTATTACCCTAGTGCCGAATCCAGATCAATACCTGGAAATCCCTGAGCTTTCAGGTCCCGCATGCAGCACTTGGCTACCTTTGAACCTATCCAGACTTTTACAGTCCAGGTCCACTCATCACTAATGCTGAGACCTAAAGTTTTCAAGCAGGGAGGCCATTTACTGCAGACTACCGATGTAAATGTATCATTTAATCCCATAACTGAATAAATATAGCCAGATGCATAAATAATATATTCAAGTGTTGAAAGAACATGTTTTATAATATGGAGACTGCCAATGATAGTTTTTATGTTGGGCATTATTTGTTACTGACATCTTCGCAGGAGGGTGACAGTTTTTGGATACTCATGGCTGACATCTATGAAAAATTGTTTATTCTGTAAATATGTATCTATTTGCTGCAGTTTCTTACAAACATGACTGCAAGCAATATTTTAAGAATTTCATTCAAGTATAATTACTTATTAATATAAGTGTACACTATCAAGAAACAAAACAATGATATGACACGGATTCTAAACAGAAGATAAAAAAACAAAGGTGTAAGGAATTAACTAGGAGCTGCCAGTCCTATACCTACATTTGACGATCCAGCTGCAATAAAGCCAAATAATTTTTAACAAGTATATAATATTAGACTTTGTCAGTTCAACATTAGAATTTATCATTTGTCTAAATCAATACTTTATTATATTTCATGCACTGGTGGACACAGACAGAAAAGGGCCCCTGTGCAAGAACAGTATATGGGCCCTTTTCAGTCCAATAACTCGTTATAATGCACTATTTCACCTGCTTTGGAGGTATAAATGCCCCTCTTACCTCTTATGCCCCTGTTCAGCTGCACAGGCTGCACCAATTATATATCACCCCTGATCTTATGATTTGTAGACTGTTGGCCCTCGCAGGCAAGGTCCTCTCTCCACCTGTACCTTGTATTGTTCATGATTATTGTAGTTATCCCTAATATGTATACCCCTTTCCACATGTAAAGCACCATAGAATAAATGGCGCTATAATAATAATAATAATAATAATAAATAATAAGAAAAATACAAATATGCTACATTCTAGAGTCATGAACCACTTCTCTTTCCCCATGCCTCCTCCAAAACCTTATCAAAACAGCTACAATAAATGTTGATGTTACAAGACATTCTGCCAGCTCACCTGAAGTGTAAAATTACAGCTGCCTATAGAAGTCTACAAATAAGGGAGGAGATATAAAAAAGGGAGGAGCAGAGAGAGAATTGGAATGAAAGAGAAATGCACATACTCACATAGACACGTGCTGAATACTAGTAAGTGATTTAGCTACTCCAGGGGTGATTTCCAGAAACAACGCTGAGAACTTTTGTATGATGTCCTCCGTGCTCCTGCTGTGTCTAAACTTGTACAACACTTGTAGAAGCAACAGCAAGAAAGCAGGGTTTTCTGGTGTCTTTGTGTGCTGTGTATGGGAGACATCATAGCAACTGGTCTCCATTAGAGATGAGCAAAGCTTTGGAGGTTTGGTTAGCCAGGTACATTCGAACCTTACAAAAGTTTGTTTTTTCACCTAGACTTGATCTGAACCTCAATAGAAGTCAGTAATTGGGCATTTTGTGGTTCTACCCAGATGCTGCCAGCCATAAGCAGAACACTTCCAGCAGAGGGCAGGATGGGTTTTTCAAATTTTTATTTGTTTGTTTGTGTGTCCACACTGCATCTAATCACGCTGATTTTACCCCAAATGTGAGCCTTTCAAACACTACACATGGTTTGCACAATGCAGCTCGCTTGAGTGGTTTGCATTCGTAACTCATTTGAACCTCTTCCAACAAGCCCACAACCTACATTAACCCTCAGTCCAGTACACCACTGCGCAACCAGCTCTGTCCTCACCTATTGTACCATCACCCATTCCCTGTAGACTGTGAGCCCTCGCGGGCAGGGTCCTCTCTCCTCCTATACCACTCTGTTTTGTACTGTTAATGATTGTTGTACGTATACCCTCTTTCACTTGTAAAGAGCACTGGAATAAATGGCGCTATAATAATAATAATAATAATAATAATAATAGTAATAACTTCAAACCTGAACTTTGTTCTTTTGGAAATTGGTTTCCGAACCCAAACCTCGAACATCAAACCTCAGGTTCGCTCATCTCTAGTGTACATCCTCTAACTCATGGAAAACTAAAAATTAGCAATAGAGCCTAAAGGATGTAAAATATCAAGTCACATAAAAGCTATAAGTTGTGTAATTCCCCACTGGCCACATTAGTAATGAGCAGTGCATTAACTGGAGTCCAAGGGGCTCAAGTACAAAATTTGGACCTGGCCCCCCAGCATTTTTGGCAGATGTGTAGGCCCTTGTAGCATTCTAGATCCTATAAAGACATAAGTGTTGCTCACCTCCCTTCATTAAATACTAACGTCCCTCATTCTGGTATATGTGTCCCCCATCCTGGGACACCTTCTTGGTATATATGTCCCCCCATCCTGGTACATATATCCCCTTATCCTGGTATATATGTCACATTCCTGGTATAATGTTTTCCATCCTGTGCCCCTTCCTGGTTTATATTTCCACATTCCACGCCCCTTTCTTTGTATATATGTCCCCCATCCTGGTATATATTCCCCCCATCCTTGTGACCTTGTATATATGCCCCACCATCCTGGACTCATCCTGGTATATAGCTCCCTCATCCTGGGCTCCTTGCTGCCCCGTCTTGGTATATATGTCCACCATCCTGGTATATGTCCCCATTCTGGTATATATATGTCGTCCCATCCTGGTATACATCTCCAGCATTCCGGTATATATCCCCCATCCTGGGTCCATTCTTGGTATATATGTTCACTTCCTGGTATTATATGTCCCTATCATGCCTCCAATGCATAAAAAAGTAGGTGGCGCAGAGTCCGTCAGCTAACATCAGCATGCCTGCTATGGCGACGCATGATGTCACTGCTATGCAACGCCAATGCCAGGTATGCCGATGTCAGCTCTCTCCCTCCCTCTCTGTCTCTCTCCCCCTCCCTCTCTCCCACTCCCTCTCTGTCTCTCTCCTCATCCCACTCCCTCTCCTCTCTCTCCCCCGCCTGAGAGCTGCGGACACTCGTAAACAAGGTAAATATCGGGTAACCAAGCAAAGTGCTTCTCTTAGTTACCCGATGTTTACGTTGGTTACGTGTGCAGGGAGCAGGCAGCCCGGCTCCTAGCAGCTGCGGATGCTCGTAACCAAGGTAAATATCGGGTATCTAAGCAAGTTACCCGATGTTTACCTTGGTTACGAGCCTCCGCAGCTGTCAGATGCCGGCTACCAGTCTATCACGTTAAGTTCCACTGACTCCCGATCACATGCCCGCCCATAAACATAAAGTGACAGGATCCTGCAAAATAACACATTCATTTGCATGTGTTTTTTTGCTGTAAAAGCAGGATCTGCTTTTACAGCAAAAAAAGTTTATGACGCATGTTAAAAATAACAAAAAGTAGTGTGAAAGCAGCCTAATGAGTTTCTATGTTCTCCCCATGTGTCTATGGGTTTCCTTCCAATACTCTTGTTTCCTTATATATTTCAAAGACATACTGTATTGATAACTGTATTGATAGATAATTTAGATTATAAGCCCCAATAAGGCCATTGATGTGAAATTAATGGTGACATATAAGCCAGTAAAATGAATAAATAAGAATGCATAGCATGGGACATGAATAGTCAAGATGAGTTATCTCAACCATTCATCCTACAATATAGAATGCAAAATTGTAAGGTCCTTTTTACTTTATGAATTGGGTTATATTTGTAACATATAGTGATATATTGCTTATATTTGATTTTTACAGTAAGTAATAAATGGAATAAGCTACAGTACCAGACACAGCAAACTGTATAGATGCAACACTCAAATTGTTTCCCAAAGAAAAGTCTTGTATTCCTAAGAGTAATTCTACAGTCAAAAAACCCCAAAGAAAACCATTTTGACTGCTTAAACCAATCCCCGTATTTTACTATTCTTTTGCGTCAAAGGCAGGCACAGAGACAACTAATACACCTCACCAGTAGTTAGATCCTATTAAATGACCCCATATTTAACTTTTCTGAACCCGTATAACTATGAAGGAAGTTTGAGGGGGTGGAATTTTTGATTTAACTGCAGAGAAACTTTCAGATTTAGATTTTAAGTTTAAGTTGCAAACCAGAATATAGTTTGACACCTCACTGGATATCAACGGGTTTTTATATAGAGAAATCAGAATTAAACCCCCATCATGAGAAATAGAATTTATTTCCATTATACACTGCACATTTGCATTATACATATTCTTTCCATAGTCAAAACGTCATTTAAAATCGTTCCTGTTCCAACATGAGAAAATACATCTGAAAATGGATTTATCATGGATAATTTTTCATTGCTTTCACCTCATTCATAATGCCATGACCTGATTACTTTTTCCATCAGCGTCTGCCTCTATTTCAGTACAGTGTACACACACTTTCTATAACAAGTCAAAGTTAAAATATTCTAAATAAAAGTAATTTTGTGGAAATGAATTATCATGCTATGTGTTTAACAAGCGAAAGTGGCATTAATTATCTAGAAAGAAAACATCTGTTGAGATAATTGCATGGAATGAAATATTTCTGCGCGGCTTGGGGATGTCGAGTCTACCATCGAGACATGCAATTACTGACATTTTGTCTATATTAACCCAAAAAGTACTCAGAGTTCTAGCGAGCTATCAAAGTAACACGCAATATGAATAGCAAAAACTGTACAAACTACAAAGGCCCTATTAATGATGAATAAAAAACAAAAATTTCTAAAAAATTATATACAGTCCACAACAGCACCACATGAGGTAGTGGCCTTGTTGTTTCGTTAGTAAACTGTGCTGTTAATTTCTAAAAATATCCTTTGGGTGAATAATTGTCCTGAGTAGGGATGAGCGGATCCGTGGATGTTCAGGTTCACAAGGTTCAGTTGAAATTTAGTTAAAAGTTCAGTTCAGTACCCGGACCCCGAATCCCATATATGGTAAGTCAACGGGGACCCAAACTTTGGTGCTGTAAAATGGTTGTATTAAGTGCTATGGGGCTGCAAAAGGAAGCAAAATGGGGGTAAGAGCAGTACAATTGCCCTGCAAACAAATGTGTATGGGGAATAAATAATGATTAACTTTTGTGATATACTATATATATAGCCTATAGAATATATTGCTATGTGATGGAAGGATTATATTGAGCATGAGTAATGCCATAATGTATGTTAACTAGAAATCACTCAATTATTTAGACAAGTTAAATTCCCAGTTTATAAACCTTAACGTTGCAAAAAACAAACAATGCAGCGACACAAAACACCACAAAACTGGAGTAAGACAACAACTCTGAATATTGTATTTATGCTATCCCAAAGCTAAACCCAATTTCTAATGGATTTTGCATAGCTGGATTGTAGCATCTGAGGAACAGCTGGATCCACATTAATTAAACATATTTCACTATAGAACCATGTGTAAATCCAAACAAAGGTCTCACGCACACTGGAGTATTATGGTCCCTGTTGTATGTATTGTATTATGACATCCATAGTATGCCTCCAATTCTATATGAAGGTACATGCAGGTGTTTTCCATATGAAATCAGCTGGACATGTTACGACGCATTCTGTTTACTGAGATATTCTCCCCTAGGAGCATTATCTGATTGGGAAAATCCAGTACTTTATGAAAACACCAAGCACCGGTGAAGACAGGGCCTCACTCTATGATTTTATCACCCTCTCGTTTTACAATACTATTCATGGATCAGCTATAGCATTGGAGAACCAATCCAGTGATTTTTTAAAATTTCCCTTAGGCTAGCAAACATGTATGTACAGTATGTGTAATGATGAGCACAGTAACATATCCTTCGCTGTTTTCTAGTGTTTTCAGCCTCTCTATGACATCAAATAACAGGACCTGTTAATGCACACAGGGCCTGATTTATCAAAGCTTTCATGCCAGAATTCACATGCAAATAACTTTGAAAAGTCGGAAAATTTTGACACAACTTTAGGTTGTTTTAAAATTTTGTGACTTTTGGTTCTCATGCCATTTTTACACGGCTCTTACAAAAAGGGTGGAGCTGGGGTGGGATGAATGCATGGTAACCCCTGCTCATCAAATTTATGACAAGTGGTGGTGTTCCTTACACCACAAATCTTAGAAAAGTCACCCCATGGAGGCGGACAAAATTTGTCAGATGCTGGTGATTGATTGGGAGGCATGTGCATCCTCATAAATGAGAAGATGAATCAGTAGCAACTGACATAAAATATGACTCCTGATGAAGACTGGCATGAAAAACACCAGTCTTGATGAATTGAGTCCACAGTCTCTGCTTTATGGAGTAGAGGTCATTGTTTGAACTTTCTCAATGTAAATCATTCACTTCACCTGTCAGTAGTTTGAGGGTGATACCAAATACTGCATCTGGCTGCATTCATTTAATACTCTGTCCATTGTGATGACCAAGATTTTGATACCTAATTGAGTGGCCATTGGGGTATCACTATGGGTGAATACATGCAATCCAAACCTTAAAGAGGTAGTCTCAAGTTTGTGAACTATCCTTTATCAATTTGATCATGATCACTAGTTGACCGACTGCTGGGATCCCCACTGATCCGAAGAATCTGTTATCTGAAGAGAAGTTATTGCCTACTCCATGGACAGGGGATAACTTACAAACTTGAGATTAGCCTTTTAAAGTGGTTATCCAGGATGGAACTACTGATGGGGGGGTCAGCAATATTACTACCACCATTGAGAAAACTGATTTAAAGTGTCCGGAACTAAGCAATGATAGCATTGGAATGTAGCAGGTATGTACATTACTTAGTGATCGCTGCCGAATAGGAGTCCTGGACAACCCCTTTAATGATATAATTGTGTATAAGATCTTATATGTATTTCTAATTTTGTATTTAATTCAATTTGATTATTACAGCAATTTTAAAACAAAACTTCTGAAATGACAATGGTTTTCTTACAGAACTCAAGAACAGAACACGTATAGTATTTCAGCCATATAGGTAAATATGTTAACTGCCTTGTAAAATCTAAGCTTTTGTATAGAAACTATCCACAAATTAATATTAATATGATTCCTATATCCAATCATCATTTAAATTGAGTAGGGTATAGAAATAGAAGTACCGTACTTGTTTGTGTAGTGATAAGTGAGCACTACTATGCTCAGGTGCTCAGTACTCGTAACGAGCAGATAGACGCCCAGACGGTCGTGACCTGTGTACTGAGTATAATGTAAGTCAATGGGGAACGAGCAATTTTCTGAAAGATCTTTTGGAGAAATGCTCGAGTTTCCATTGACCTCCATTATACTTGGTACACATAGCTACACCCACCTGAATGTCCGACTGCTGGTTATTAGTACCAACCACCTGAGCATGGTGGTGCTCACTCATCACTACTTTTGAGTAATAAATTAAGGCATACAAATGATGACATAAAACTAGTTATCTTATTGATTTTTATTAAACTTGTGAAAAAAGTCTTTTGCACTGACTGACCTGTGAATTTATTCTCCACAACAGTATCACGTTCCTGTCTGTTGTGTTCCTTGGTCTTCATGATGCTATCTGCACTTTAAACAGAACACTGAGACTATCACAGACCAGGTGCATTTATACGGAGACTTGATTACACACATGTGGCTTATATTTATCATCATCAGTCATTTAGGACAACATTGGATCATTCAGAGATCCTCAATGAACTTCTGGAGTGAGTTTACTGCACTAAAAGTAAAGGGGCCGAATAATATTACACGCCCCACTTTTCAGTTTTTTTTTTTTAAAAGTTTAAAATAATCAATAAATTTGTGATGTGGGAAAAGGTTGAAAATTCAAAGGAGCCAAATACTTTCGCAAGACACTGAAGATATTATTGGTGGGGAAAATTATACTTTTTTGAAAGAGCTCATGCTGTTTTTGAATAACATCTATTTAATATGCAGATTGTAAAAAATGCCTGCCTCCACTTCATTGCTTTATATTTTCTGAAACAAAAAAATACAAAAAGGACCCATACATTAGATACACAGCACATTGTATGCATCGTACTTTGGAAAAGTTATCTATCAGATATAACCATTCTTAAATAGTGATGGGTTGACTCACAGATACCCAAGATCGGCGGGTCCAACTGGGTTTAAAAAAAAATAAAAAAATAATAATTTGAGCATGGAATTGATACCTGGGCAGACACCGGTCCCCATATAAAGTCTATGGGGACTAGAATCCGATGCTTTAAAATAGTGGTAGAAAGGATAGAGAGACTGGAGCAGGTGCTTATACTTACCAAGTCTCCTGCGCAGCTCTAACACTATTTTAGGGCCGCTCATTAATCTCATACATATGCACTGCTTCGCCCACCCACTGGCATTCTCTTTGTCTCTGATTGGTTGCAGTCAGAAGCACCCCCACTCTGTGTGACAGTGTGTCTGACTGCAACCAATCAGAGGCGCTGTGTGTGCATCTCTATTGGTGTAAAAATAAATAAATAATTTAAAAAATTGGCGTATGGTCCCCCCATATTATAATACCCAGCAGAGATAAAGCATTCGTCTACAGGCTGCAGCCACCTGCCATGCGTTTATCTTTCATTAGATGTCAATTTAGGCCTTATTCAAAGGCGTGTATGCAAAATCGTATATTTTTCAACAAGAAAAAACAAAGATTTTTCATAAAAATTATCATGCATATGCAATTTGTATGTGCAGGGTTTATTTTTTACATCTGTATGCAATCTATATGTCCTTTTTTTTACAGCTATATGATATTCAAATGGCATCCATGTTTTACATGAAAAATGTAATATATAATGAAAGGACAAATACAATTTTCTGTGTTAATAATTGTAATGGATCTGCGTGAAAGCATGACATATAGACGGTAAAACATGTATGATCCATTTTTTGGCATTTGGCTCAAAGTGGAGCATGCTATGATCTTTTTACTAGTGGGCCATCGGTCAGTATGTAAAAATGTTCATGTGAACTGAC
Source organism: Anomaloglossus baeobatrachus (assembly GCF_048569485.1). Lineage (NCBI taxonomy): Eukaryota > Metazoa > Chordata > Amphibia > Anura > Aromobatidae > Anomaloglossus > Anomaloglossus baeobatrachus. The sequence continues at coordinate 471,676,934 of NC_134355.1, read as the reverse complement.
ACATTAAGGCCTCTTTCACATGTCCATGTTTCCAGTAGGTGTGACGTCTCATTTCACACGTACTAGAGATATGGACACACGTAGACTCATTAAAATCAATGGGTATGTGTTTTCACATGGAATTGTGTCCATGTGGAGCATACGTGTGTCCGTGTGCTCCATACATAGACATGTCCGTTTTTCTCCGGTAGCACGGATGTCACACTGCCCGCACCCGGATGTGATCTGTGTGACATCAGTGTGACATGCACCAGAGAAAACACGTTTCTGTGAAATAAAATGCTTTTCTACACTCACCTGTCTCCACCGCTGATGTTTCCAGCACTGCTGTCACTTGCTTCCAACCCCCCCTCATTACATATTCACTGCACTTCAGATTGGAAGCAGCAGCAGCGCAGGATACAGCAGCACCATGGACAGGTACTGTAAGTGTCGCGGGCGGAGAGGATGCCGCTGCGCTCGCTAACGTTTGGGTCCGGCGCTGCTGCGATGGCTGCTCGGTGGCTCGAGCGGTGGGCCGGATCCGGGAATTCGAGCGGCGCTCCTCGCCCGTGAGTGAAAGGGGTAGTTGGTTTGGGGAATTTAGTCTGTGACGCCACCCACGGGTCGTGGTGAAGATAGGCACCACCGTTGCTGATGACGGGGATCCCGGGAGTGATGGTAAGGAGCAGCTGGGATGTTGTCTTCCCCCTCCGTGGGTAGGGGTTGGTGGTCCCGGGGCCCGATGATGTGACGGGGAGACAGGGTTGGTGAGGTGCAGGGTTGCAGCGACAGCGCGGCGCGGTGCCGGATGGCACGGGTGTACTCACTCAGCAAGAAAGGTACAAAGTCCTCGGTAAACCAAACGGCTGGATGGACGGGTCCCGCAGCCGGCTGCAGTGTCTCTCCCCGGACAGGTGATGGCAACTGTCTTTCCCTGCACATTGATGTTCTCCTTCTGACTACTATGGATTCCCAACGGTAGTCCGCTCCCCAGTGTATGGGTACTGGAGGAGCCCGTTTGCCCGCAGGTGCTGGCCCTTGGGTCTCTAGTCTTAGGCGGTAGCTGTATACCCTCACGGTGTGGGCTGTTGCCTTCAATCGGGACTTTTGCTGTTGTGAAACCCCTGGGGTTCCAGTCACATTCGAATCTGACTATTCACGGCGGCTCCAAGCCTGGTCGGGGTCCGATGGCCCTGCCGTTGTGTGCTGGCTTCACTTTGCTCCCCGGTCGGTACCGGCGGGCCGTCGCCCGACCCCGATCCTACGGTTCCTCGTTGCTCCACCACTCCTGCAGACGGCCACCACCATCTGCCAACCTTCCTGTCAGTGCCTGGGCCACAAACCCAGACACCCAAGTGTTTGTTCCTCACTCCTCAAACTCCAACACTGAACTCCTAACTCCAACTGAAACTTTTCCCGCCTCCAGGCCTGTGAACTCCTCGGTGGGTGGGGGCAACCGCTTGGCTCCGCCCCACCTGGTGTGGACATCAGACAACGGAGGGAGGCAACAAAGGTTTTTGTTTGGCTAGTGTCCCTGTCTAATGGGGGTGGGGGTGTTTGTGTGTTATCTGTGACGACCTGGCTAGGCCAGGGCGCCACATAAGTATAGAAATTCATGCTATCCGTGTGGTATGTGGATGTCACACGAATAGCACACTGACAGCACACGCTGAACACACACACGCACACTTGCACACACATACGCACCTACATCAAGGACCGTGCAAAACGTGTGCATTGTGCACGGACGTGTGAAAGAGGCCTAACTTGCATTAGTCAGTGTGCTGTCCGTATACATACAAAAAGGATAGGAAATTGATCTGTTTTCTTTAACATTAAAGTCTATGGAAAATTGTACCAGATGATCAGCCATTAACGAGCCTTCTTTATTTAGCAATGTAAAAAGACACTTCTAGGAAAAAAGGATCCATTACACATGGGGTAAAAATGGATGCAAAACATAAACTAAAGTGTACTTTTCAAATGGATCCATTTTTTTTTTATTTTAAACTTTAATTTTCACTTTACATCAGTTTTTTTTCTTCCATTTTTTTTAAGTACTGTACCCAATTCAAACAGATGACGACTGGGCATGTGAACATTACCTTTTGTCTGTAGTAATTCTTCATATTCTCCTGGAATAGTACTATCCATTTTCTAAAATGTGTTTGCACTCAGTTTCTTGAAAGTTGAGAGAATAGAATGTAAATGTCCATAGACACAGGGGTTATGGCTGAGGGAGCGCAATAGCACAAATGTAAAATGAGAACATTTATGGCTTATTAGGTTTAAAAAGATAAAAGATGTCTGCAAGAAGCATTGCTTTTTACATTAAAACATGTGCCTGCAAAACCTTTATACATCGCTGAATGCATTGCTTCAGTTTCTTTTTGCAAGTGGCAAGATATGAAGAAGCAGATCTACCAAGAATAAAGTATATACATGTATAGAACATTCTTTCATCTTTAGTGCAAATTCCAAATAAAAAAATGGTACTGACATTATTACAAATACACATATTACTGCCACCAAGACATACAAAGTCTGTTTGTCAACATCTGATATCACCAAATGAGAAGGGTCATGCCAGTGTTGAGGAGAGCCATTGGATCAAATACTTAATTAACCTCTGGACATAAAGGACTTTGGGAAGTGTGTTCCATTAAATCGATTGTCTATACATAAGCCAGTCTTCAGAGATATACAAGATGGCCCAGATGACATCACAAACCCACCCATCAGCATCACCGCAGATCTGCCCCGATGACATCATAGACCTGCCCATCAGCATCACCACAGATCCGCCCAGATGACTTCATAGACATGCCCATCAGCATCATCACAGATCCGCCCAGATGACATCATAGACATGCCCATCAGCATCATCACAGATCTGCCCAGATGACATCATAGACCTGCCCATCAGCATCACCACAGATCTGCCCAGATGACATCATAGACCTGCCCATCAGCATCACCACAGATCCGCCCAGATGACATCATAGACCTGCCCATCAGCATCACCACAGATCCGCCCCAATGACGTCATAGACCCGCCTACAATGACGCCCATCAATCAGCTCATGGAGTAGCACATTGTTCAACCCACTGATCAATGAACACATCCGGGCATGCCCACTGTAGATCCAACCATGCCTTTTTTCCTAGTTTATACATGGGCATGTTCTTGGAATAAATCACTCTGTTTTGGGCCACCTCTGATCGAGGAAAGATGAACATCCAACTATGTGTGTCTGATGTCATTTTTCAAGCATGCACTTGATCCTTATTAATTAAGACAGGCAGAAGGCAACACGTGAATCTTTGTAAGCGTTCACGCTAACACTAGTACAGTTGTAGAATAGGAATAGTTTATTCCATTCCAACCTGTTTATTGTAAGAATCATATAAAATGAATATAAACTTTTTAACCAGTCGAAGTATATATATAAAGATATACGCAGATACATTCACAAACCAGTAAATCGGGATTTGATTTAGTTTGTATTACAGCCAAATAGCTTATTTGTGCAAATATTTTTATTTCCTCTCATTTTCTAAAATATCTGTATGTACCAATGTCAGCATGAAAAATTGTAAATTGGAAGAATCACTAGAAAAACATTAACAAATTGAGAAAACATTGGCAGATATTACTGAGAAATTGGCAGAAGCACCAGCAAATTGATACTATACTGCAATCCAAAATGGTCAAATTGTCATTGTGGTATTTTATGTGCCAATTTAGTGTTTCAGAACTATGAATAAGAGGTTGACGGAGTATCGGAGCCAATACACAACAGTGGTGGAATCAGTATGGTGGTGTACTAGACCTTCTTTAGTATAAAGACATACAATACAGGCTCTTTGTGTACTTCTACTCACATGATGTTTGATGGAGCATGGCACAATTACTGTATGTATCACTATAAAATCGGAGACTAACATATGTACAGTAGAGGGATCAAATCCCCACCTACAGAAACTTTATTATGGTTCAATACAATAACATAGTCAAGGCATAATGGATATGTGTATGAGACCTGATTTTCACCAGAAAACTGTATACAATTTTGATATAGATGGCACAAGAGCGCTGAATCTAGTGAATGGCTGCAGTGATCACGAGATTTTGTCATGATGTCACTGCAGCTTCACTGTCAAGACTAAGGTCAGAGGTTGAGAGCCAGTGCTGAAGCTGCATAGGGTAAGTAAAGGTGGTTTTCTTATTTTTACATAGAGCATATGTATAAACTAATAAAAATATAAAAAAATACAGTGTTTCGAAATGCAATTTTCATGAAAACAAATTTCATAATTGAGTACTGATATGAAATTAACTCCTTAATGAACTGTGACTTACATTTTTATAACAGGTTGCTTAAGGTTGTAAGGAGCGCAGCCTGCTCCATGCAGGTGCCGGCTGTGTTACATAGCCGGCATCTGCCTCTAACTGCAGCAACTGGAACTAGCTCTCATAACTCCCCCGGCCGCCAAAGGATGGATGTGCTCTGCGCATGATCTGGAGTACCCGGGACTTCCAATCATGCGCAATAAAATAAATGATGCTGGGTGTAAGCTTCCCAGCTTCAGTGAGGTGCAGTGCGCATGACCAGAAGTGCTCAGGACTCCAGATCATGCGCAGAGCGCATCCATCCTCTGGCAGCCACCATGAACAGTGAGGTATGTGCGCGTCACTGCACATTCATTAACATGTTAGTACACTCACATGGGTATGCTACCATGTTATGTGGGTCGACTAGCTAAGGGAGCAAACGCCCTCGGGACTAGTCCCTGCGCTCATTAGAATATAATAAATGATCTTTAGAAATACTTTTTCTAAAGATCTCTTTAGCTATGCTAGTGTATACAGGGACCGTTAGGCACTGATTAGCAATATACACCCAGAACTGCTCGTGGCTCTGGGTGCATATTGCACCTGACAGATTCACATTAAACTTTGTCTTTTTCCTCTGGGGGATGCTGTTCCTACATAATTAGTAACTCCTTGTGGGGATGTTTCTGACACTTAAGGCTGCTTTACACCAGACAATCTATCGTGCGATAGATCGTCGGGGTCACGGTTTTTGTGACGCACATCCGGCATCGCTGGCGATGCCGGCCTGTGTGACACCTCCTAGCGACGCAGTATCGCTCACAAATCGTGAGTCGAGTACTGCTCGCTAGGTTCCATAATATCGTTTGATGTAGTTGACCATCGTTTCCGTGGTAGCACACGCCGCTCCGTGTGACACCACGGGAACGATGAGCAGCTCACCTGCCTCCCGCGGCCGCTGCCGGCTCTATGTGGAAGGAAGGAGGTGGGCGGGATGTTTACGTCCCGCTCATCTCCGCCCCTCCGCTTCTATTGGCCGGCGGCCGTGTGACGTCGCTGTGACGCCGAACGTCCCTCCCACTCCAGGAAGTGGACATTCGCCACCCACAGCGAGGTCGAACGAGAGGTAAGTATGTGTGACGGGGGTTACTAACTTTGTGCGACACGGTCAGCGATTTGCCCGTGACGCAAAAAGGACGGGGGCAGGTACGATCGATTGTGAAATCGCACAATCGGTCGTACCGTGTAAAGCAGCCTTTAGTCAGACACCCTTGTGTCTAAATGCTTTAGAATAAAGGCTAAACCAAAATCTCTATTTGAAGACATATTTCAGAGGAGTTGCCCATCTTCAGAGCTAAGCAAGAGATCTTATTTGACTGCAGTTAGAAGGGGCAACAGCCCGAAACATGTGTCTGCAAAAAGAGGTTCTGGTTTTGCGGTCATCCTTAAGCCCGCTTTACATGTTTCAATATATCTCACAATCCGTCGTTGGGGTCAAGTTGTAAGTGACGCACATCCGGCATCGTTCGTGACATATTTGCGTGTGACACCTACGTGCGATCAAGATTGAACGCAAATACGGTGATCGCATACACGTCCTTTATTGCTCATACATTGGACGTTTTGTTGTACGAATCTAGTCAATTGAAACGTGTGACATCCCTCATACGATTTTGATGTCTGAGGCTATGTGCGCAGGTGTGTGTTCTGCACCGCAGCTTAAAAAAGGTCCGCTTCAGAGCGCAGCTGAAAAGCTGCGTTCTGAAGCGCCTCACAATGTCTGTCATTCACTAATCTCTGTCAGTCCGTCACTATCTCTGTCCCTCTCTCTCTGTCCATGTCAGTCTATCCCTCTTACCCCCTCTCTCATACTCATCGATCCCCGATCACCGGCGCGACGCTGCACGGCATTCACACTGCTCCGGCGGCTTTTACTATTTTGAAAAAGCCGGCCGCTCATTAAACAATCTCGTATTCCCTGCTCTCCCCACCCACCGGTGCCTATGATTGGTTGCAGTGAGACATGCCCCCACGCTGAGTGACAGGTGTCTCACTGCACCCAATCACAGCAGCCGGTGGGCGTGTCTATACTGTGCAGTGAATAAATAATTAAATAATTAAAAAAAACGGCGTGCGGTCCTCCCCCAATTTTAAAGCCAGCCAGATAAAGCCATACGGCTGAAGGCTGGTATTCTCAGGATGGGGAGCTCCACGTTATGGGAAGCCCCCCAGCCTAACAATATCAGCCATCAGCCACCCAGAATTGCAGCATACATTAGATGCGACAGTTCTGGGACTGTACCTGGCTCTTCCCGATTTGCCCTGGTGCGTTGGCAAAGCAGGGTAATAAGGAGTTATTGGCAGCCCATAGCTGCCAATAACTCCTAGATTAATCATGTCAGGCGTCTCCCAGAGATACCTTTCATGATTAATCTGTAAGTGACAGTAAATAAACACACACACCCGAAAAAATCCTTTATCAGAAATAAAAAACACAAACATATACCCTGGTTCACCACTTTAATAAGCCCGAAAAAGCCCTCCATGTCCGGCGTAATCCAGGATGGTCCAGCGTCACTTCCAGCTCTGCTGCATGGAGGTGACCGGAGCTGCAGAAGACACAGCCGCTCCTGTCAGCTCCACGCAGCTAATGAAGGGAATAGCGCAATCAGCTGAGCTGTCATTGAGGTTACCCACTGTCACTGGATACAGCGGTGGCCACGGGTAACCTCAGTGACAGCTCAGCTGATCGCGCTACTCACCTCAGTTGCTGCGTGGAGCTGACAGGAGCGGCGGTGTCTTCTGCTGCTCCTGTCACGTTCATGCAGCAGAGCTGGATGCAACGCTGGAGGTCCGTGGATTACGCCAGACATGGAGGGGTTTTTCGGGCTTATTAAAGTGGCGAACCAGGGTATATGTTTGTGTTTTTTATTTCAAATAAAGGATTTTTTCGGGTGTGTGTGTTTATTTACTGTCACTTACAGATTAATCATGGAAGGTATCTCTGGGAGACGCCTGACATGATTAATCTAGGAGTTATTGGCAGCTATGGGCTGCCAATAACTCCTTATTACCCCGATTTGCCAACGCACCAGGGCAAATCGGGAAGAGCCGGGTACAGTCCCAGAACTGTCGCATGTAATGTATGTGGCAATTCTGGGTGGCTGCTGGCTGATATTGTTAGGCTGGGGGGCTCCCCATAACGTGGAGCTCCCCATCCTGAGAATACCAGCCTTCAGCTGTATGGCTTTATCTGGCTGGTTTTAAAATTGGGGGGGATCGGACGCCGTTTTTTTTAATTATTAAATTATTTATTTCACTGCACAGTATAGACACGCCTACCGGCTGCTGTGATTGGGTGCAGTGAGACACCTGTCACTCAGCGTGGGGGCGTGTCTCACTGCAACCAATCATAGGTGCCGGTGGGCGGGGAAAGCAGGGAATACGAGATTGTTTAATGAGCGGCCGGCTTTTTCAAAATAGTAAAAGCCGCCAGAGCAGTGTGAATGCCGTGCAGCGCCGCGCCGGAGATTGGGGATCGGTGAGTATATGAGAGAGGGCTGCTCAATTCAGTTACTCAGGAGTTTAGCGGTCACCGGTGAGTCCTTCACTGGTGACTGCTAATCAGGACGCGACACAGACAGAGCAGCAGCATGACAATGAAGTCGGCTGAAGTTAACCCGAGTTCATTCTGACAGTGCGGCTCTGTCTGTGTCTGCTGTCATCTGCCATTCAGCTCTGCTACATGGCTGTCTGTGTCTGCTGTCAGCGGCCATGTAACAGAGCTGAATGGCAGATGACATAGTAAAAACGCATCCCTACACATTACACACGCTTGGCAAGTCAATAAATAATAAAAAAAGGGTGCCCAATGCATACGTCACAGAACACATGATCTAAAGGATCGCACACAAAATTGATCAATTTAACATAGACTACTAACGCACGTGTGACAGCAAATGACCGACCTACGTGCAATCTCATTAAATCGCATATGCGACCTGGGCGTGTCACATCGCATACAAGATCGCACACCTAATTGTAAGGTGTAAAGCTGGCTTTAGTAATGTGTCAAAGTTCATATCTTATTGGTCTCTGAAGAGACAATTTCCATAGTTAGTTGACGAGAGGAGCGTAGCATGACCTATAAGTCTGTCAGGCATGTTACGTTCCACAAGGAGAGACTTTACTCCTCTTAAATGTTTGTAATTCCTTGTCTGTCTACGATTGTATTAAATAAAGATCCTTTGATATTGCATATATTCGCTGGCAAGTACTGGATGTGACATTTGCATTACAGTGTATATTTCTTCTTGTTCTTTTTATAGTATGAATTTTTTACATTATGCTTTGAGCACTCCTTTTTTTATTCATGTGATGCCCACCTCCGTTAATAGAATAGGAGGAAAAAATGAAGACACCAAAATAAACAAAAAATGTCCAAGTTCTTAAAAAGTTAAAATTGACAAACATTGAAGTCTAACATAAAAATGAATAAATGTGAAATTTGGTGACGATCTGTCATTTATTGTGACTTTCTTATAGGAGGATGTGTTTTTTGCTCCAGTTTTACCTATGGTGATGGATACATAATTAAAAGCATTACACAAGAGTGATTACAGCCGAATCTCTCTCTGTTTGATTCTGATCAAAAGTGAAGCATGAAACATCAGAGATAAAACTGCATAAACCTCAAGACAGAATAAACAAAATGCTAATCACAATTTATCTTTGATCAAGATTATATTTCATGTCACAGTGACAGAATTAGCCCAGATATACCTTACTTTAATGTATTTTTGGCTTAAATCAGAATATTAATGATCATGCTTTAAGGCGAGAATCCAAGAGCAGATATAGATTTGGATAAACATTCCCAACTTCTAAACAGAATTTAAAAGGACAATGGAAGAAATATAAGCCATTAGTTACAATGTTATTCTAATTAAGTTTTTTATAAATTATAAAGGATATAAAACATGCACTATGGTGGATTTTCTGCCATGATAACAGTTAATGATTGGGGGTGAACCAGGGCATTTACACTGAAAGATTATCATGCATGAGTGCTCTTATCATGATAAATCGTCAGTGAATATAGGCTACCCAATCAAACCATGAATGAGAAAGACGTTCATTCAACAGGTGAAATGATCTTTTGCGAGGTGCAAAAGATTATCATTCCCAGTGGTGCATTGCCCTGTATTCGCACTGTTGTGAACTATGGCAACCTATGTGCACTGAGTGATCTATAACACATCGCCCAGTGCGCATCGTATACTTTGATCTGCCTGTGTAATCTTCGATCGGTACAAGTTTAGTGTCACCAGTCAGACGCATAATGCTCATTCTAATCCCCATAGAGCTTGCATAAAAAAAGGAGTTTGCCCCATGAGAAAACCATGCAATTTTTAAAGAGACACATATTTACCATTTTTCTCATATGATTCCTATGTTGCCAGTACCAGAACCTACCACATATTTATGTCTTTATTCTAAGGTCATATGATGGTGCTAGTCTGTACAATGTTACAAAAGCTGGGGTCACACGATCATAGATTCTCTCATCCGAGAGAATCTGGTCAATTATACTAATGACACTCCGATCAAACACTGATCAGAGTTTCAGTAAAGTATAATCCAATTCTCATGTATGAGAGGAGAGGAGCACAGTATGAGGAGAAAATGGAGAATAAACTTCCTCCATCTCCTTTATTCTGTGAGTCAGCGGAAATCAAACTGCACTTGCGTGTCATCTGAGTGCAGTCCAATCATTCCCATGCACTCATAGATTTGAATTGGTGAGTGGCATCTAATTTGCGAGTTTTTCTAAGGCTAGTTTCACACTTGCGTTGTGCGGCATCCGTTGCAATCCGCCGCCTTGAGGAATTACGGTAACCGTTGCAGGAATCCGTTTATTCCTCATAGGCTTTTATTAAGGGCGGATTGCAATGGATGGTCTTGCGTTGCATCCGCCCGGCGGCACATCAGTTGCTTTGTCGGTGACCATCAGTGACCGTCGGGCGGAGGGAATGCAGTATGTAGCGTTTTTTGAGCGGCAAAATCCTTTATTTTTTCACTGTGCATGCTCATCTTTTCTTTTTTTTAATCACAGAAACTTTGATTTGTCTCTCGGTGGCCGAACGATCAGCTGATCGCCCGGCAGCCGGCTTTTGAGAGGGCTCAGCTGATCGCCTGGCTTTTGAGAGCGATCAGCTGATCGCCCGGTGACCGGCTTTGAGAGCAATCAGCCGGTAAAACTGTAAAAAAAAAAAAAAAAGCAGATTCCGTTGTTTTGTATGATCCGTTGCATTCGTTGTGCCACTATATGCAATGCATCCATTGTATCCATCACACAACGCAATGCAACGAATGCCGTTCAACACAAGTGACATTGTCATCACCAGCGTCATCACTGTAGCCGCCCATAATCTCGCGCCTGCGCAATAAGATCACCGGCGCTCGCGATTTGAACAGTGCTCAGTCCAGCGATAGTGCGACTGGGCATGCGCGAGACTTCAGGAGCACTGCGTAACATGAGGGCGGCGGCTTCATCTATGTAAATGAACATTGGGGGACGGCGAACAGCGGCAGGAGGGGGAAAAACGGACGAAATACAGCCCGCCCCCGGGGCCAGCAAACCTCATTAGCATACCAAAAGGTAATATTTTATAAAGTGTTTATTTAGGGCTTAAAGGGGGGCCCAGTAGCAAGATGAACCTTTCTAGAATGCAGCCCAGGAGCTGCAGAAAGGGATTCTTTTAGTTTAATAGCGAAAATTCTGGTGACAGGTTCCCTTTAAGGAATAGGTAAATTAATCAATGGTTCTTATGTCCACCAACAATTATAATACAATAGAGACCCTCTTGCTTTGATCAAGACTTCACACAAAATAGGAGCTGTCCATTATTATTGTCTTTAATGAGCTCTTACTGCATAAACTGTAATGTATTGAGGATCATCTCCTGGCAACTGGTTGGTCATTAATTAATAGTGACTTAAAATAGAAATTTACTGCTACTTTATTATGTTATCATCTAACACTTACAATGCATACTTAGCTGCCTAAAGTGGTTAGAAAGGTTATTAACTGATGGCTTAATCTCAAGACAACTATTTAAAGCACCACATTCATATTTCTTTCCAGCTCTGAGTAGTGCTTTTAACTAGTGTTGAGCGGACCCGGATCCGCAAAATCCCGATCCGCACGGTTTGAGAGCCCGATCCGAGTCTGACCAGTACCCGGGATTCGGGGTGCATGACCCGTATCCGGGTTTTTTTTTTTCTTTTAATTTCTTTTCTCTTCTCTTCTCTCTTCTCTTCTCTCTCTCTCTCTCATCCCGGATCCGGGCCCCCTATTGATTTACATGGATGCGGATTCCAGATCGGATCCGGACTTCTACGGCAACCCGAACCGGATCAGCTGGACCCGGATAATAACCGATCCGCTCAACTCTACTTTTAACCTAAGGTCTCTGCCTCTACTCATGTACTTAACCTTTGGCGTCTTCACCTTTTACCTTTGGCGTATCATCACGCGGCACCATCTTATGACTGCAACATGTGACTGGACGTAAGTCACAACAGAAGTCACAAGCTCTAAATGAAAGTCTAAGAGAGCCAGAACAAGTCTCTCACAGAGTTGTATTGTAATGTAACTTCTTTTTTTAACTTTTGTTTTTTGTGTTGATTTGAAGCAGCAATTTTAATGTGTTTTTTTTATAATGCAGAAAAGCTTTGATTTTGTACTTAAAAAAGGGACTTTTACATGATTTTCTTTCATGCTCTCTATAGAAGCTTATAGGGGAAAAAAGAACCAAAACTGCACAGTTCACCAATGTTTTTAGACACATGCAATTTGCTTGTATTTGTTACAATATAGTGACCTAAATATGTACGTTATTTGCTGATTTGTAGTGGGTTTTTTAACCCCTAATAAATATATCATTATTGTAATTGGTTTTCATTATTTTGTAGTAATTTTAAAAGAAAAAAAATCTAACTTATTTTACCAATAGCATCAAGGTATATAGGAATACATTAGTATATTGAGATGTAGCTTTATATACCAGTATAATCTGTCTATAATTTAGGAGACTAAAATGCAAATTCAAGTAGAGGAAATTCTCCCATATATATGAGTGCTCACTGTGGCTCTTAGCTTTTGCTGTTGCCTATAATAATGTAGGTTGGGCGTTCGAATCCAAAGACCAAATCTCAGGAAAAGACAAAGATTGTATATTTCAATAAATGTAAATGTGTGGACAGCAGAAAGAAGCCACCCTCGTCCCCAACAAAGAGGAGCTGCGGAGCAGTGACAGCGACAGGAAAGAACATATCACTCAAAGTGTGTAGAAGTTGGGACATAGTCTTGACCTCCCAGGACACCAAATTGGGACAGTCTCGATGGATCCGAGTCAGTTTGGGGCTTTGCTAATGTATATGTGGTTTTCCTTAAAACACAGGAAAAATGGTTCTAGAATTGCCTCAGTGACCAGTGTGAAAACTGAAAGATTTTTATATTTTATTTATAATACAGATTGTGTGATGAAAAAAAAACCACTGCCAAAAAAATTGAAAAAAATAAAAGCACATTGGAGATAAAAGTTAGAGAACAACAGACAATTTCCTGAATGTTAAGGTCATTGTGTAGTCCTATGTGATTATATACTAACATGAGTAAACTAGCAGTATTTTAAGCTTATTTCATGAATTGAATTTATTGTAAAGCACATAATAAAAATGTAAATGAGATAAATGTAAACAAACACTGATCAAAATTAGAGAACACTTTCAGATACCTGCAAGCTATTGGTGTTACTCTGGCACCTGGTACTAATTAACCACCTGACACACAGCAAAACGGGTAAAGAAGTTCTTTGAAACAGAACACATTGAAACAATGAAATGGCCAGCCCAGAGATCTGATCTAAACCCAGTGGAAAACCTTTTGAAAATCCTTGGTGACAAAGTTATGGCCAAGAAACCCATAACAGTCAAAGAACTGTGGAAGAGACTGGAAGAAGAGTGGACCAAAATAACACCAGAGCAATGTGAGACTAGCGATGTCCTGTGGCCACAGATGTGCTGAAGTCCTTCAAAGCAAAGGCCTGAACACGTCCTACTGATTGACTGTTGTTACCTTCAGAAAATGTACTTATATTTTTTCTCTGTGCTACAATCATTGCTGTTCTCTAATTATAATCATCACATTTTGGGCTAAATAAAGGTTATGTTGATATATTTTGGATCTTTTGTAAAACACTGTTCTAGCGGCATGGTGAACGCCTTACTAAAAAAAAAAATTCAAATATTGACAATGTAGATTACATTATTTTGGCAAAAAGCAGGTGATCATACATTGTTCTCTAAGTTTGATTTCCAGTATATAAAAAAAATCCCTCCATTTCAACAAAAGATAAATTTCTCATGACACATTTAATTTAACCATGACAATCAATCACAGCTCGGCTTTCATTTCTTTAACTGCACTGGTAAAATGAAAACTGCATTGTGATTGGCTGCGAAGGGCAGCAAAGACTTTTATAGTTAGATAGATTTAGTAAATGAGGCCTAGTGAATTAAAAAAAAAACAGTAATGGGGCAGATTGAATAAAACAGCCTGTCTTTGGTAAGCTAAAAATGTAAGTTAAAGATTTAATTGTAGTACAAAATATAAAAGCTGTGCTGCTCCTGGTTTATGTTTTAGATCATTTTATCAATCGTCCTTCCTTTACATATTCCATATCTGCTGCTCACGGGTAAAGAATCGAGTGTAAATTCATGCAACTGAATTTTCTAGTATTTGAAATAATGAATTATGAATGAATGGACAGAGAGCGCCTAATTTCTTTGACCTTTGAAGCATCGCTGTCATCTATCCTCGCTACGCCATTTCTCTTGCATATCTCATTTAGACAGATGTTCAAATAAAAAGAGAGCAATGTTATCACTACCCCAAGAAGTGTGTGTTTAATGGCGTGTGCCTTCATACATATCCCCTGGTATTATTCATTCTCATAACCTTCTCCATGACAAAAATATTTTGCTCAATCAGCTATTCTGGCTCATTAGCTTCATGGTTCCTTGAAGACTCCATGTGCTGTGATCTGGCCTCATGTGAACTCTCCCACCTGGCACTCGGAGGAGCACTGTCGGAAGCCGGCCCACATGGCTATGGCTGACCCTTATGATTATTTGATTTATTGGTTCCAGAAAAAGACTTTTGCCCCACTGATAATAATTAATATGCTAGAACACTTCATGCTGACATGTAATGAAACATGAAAGGCTCACTAACCTCAGCTGGCGTAAGTAAGAATTAGCAAACACATGTTTGCAAAGTAGAATCGTGATTTAAAAATTATCTAGCAAAAGAGAAGGCGTGGGACTTATATAATTGAATCCAAAGGAGGTTATAGGATTTGGCTTTAATTACATTAGTAACACGCACATCAGGGTTTCTGCAGATTCATTGTGTTAAATGAAATTCTGTAATAGTCAGTTCCTCTGTGACCAGCTGGAGTCACATACTGTATGTTCTTGCATTAGAAGGATTCTTGGTATATAAGTAACAATGAGCATATTTTTTTTTGCTATTTTGATACTTTTACCATTTGTAAATAACTGTTATTCTGGCAAAAAAATAATAGATTTTCATAGTTCCTTAAAGGAAATCTGTCAGCACGTTTTTGCTATGTGATCTGAAAACAGC
This sequence comes from Anomaloglossus baeobatrachus, assembly GCF_048569485.1. Classification (NCBI taxonomy): domain Eukaryota; kingdom Metazoa; phylum Chordata; class Amphibia; order Anura; family Aromobatidae; genus Anomaloglossus; species Anomaloglossus baeobatrachus. Next base: position 471,661,902 of record NC_134355.1, on the reverse strand, counting down.
AGGCTGCAAGGGTTAATACAGAGAATTCAGGCATGCCTGTCTTGTCCAGTTCCGATCTGTTATTTATTTGCTATGGTTGTTTAAGTAGCAGTGTTGCGGGTGGAGGAGGGGACGCTGCACTCTCCCACTGCTCGGGTCCGGCTGCTGCTGCTGCTCGGTGGTGGCTCGAGCGGTGGGCCGGATCCCGGGGACTCGAGCGGCGTTCCTCGCCCGTGAGTGAAAAGGGAATTTTGATTGTGGGAGTTTTGATTATTGTCCGTGATGCCACTCACGGTTGTGGTGATATATTAGTGACACAACCGCTGCTCTGGACGGGGATCCTGGGAGCGGTGACAGGGAGCAGCTTTGTTGTTATTTCTCCCCTCCGTGGGTAGGGGGTTGGTTGTCCCGGGGCCCGGTGATGGGGTAGGGATGGATTGCAGGCGGGTTACAGGGCCTGGCGAGGTGCAGGGTCGCAGGGGCAGCACTGTGCCACACGGCACGGTGGTACTCACTCAGCCCAATGATGAGGACACAGTTCTCGGTAAAACACACGGCTGGACGGAAGGGTCCCACAGACGGCTGCGGTGTTGTTGTTGTCTCCCGGCAGGTTGGTGATGTCTGCCTTTCCCTGCACCTATGTACGGTAAACGGTTCCAATGGGTTCCCACTGGTAACCCGCTCCCCGGCTTGGATGTGAGCCGGAGGAGCCCCTTTTGCCCGCAGGCTCTGGCCCTGGGAAACGGTTGCCTTGGCGGTGGCGGTGTCTCCCTCACTTGGTTGGACTGTTGCCTTCTGTCGGGACTTGGTCATTGGGAAACCCAGGAGGTTCCCTTCACTAACGAATTCGGCAAATTCACGGCGACTCCTAGCCTTGCCGGGGTCCGTAAGCCCCTGCCAGATGGTGCTGGCTTCTCTTTGTGTACCGGTCCGGTACCGCCGGGCCACCGCCCGTCCACGGTCCTTGCAGTAGACTTCAATCAGCCACTCCTGCAGGCGGTCACCACCGTCTGCCAACCTTGATGATCCGTCCGGGCCACACACCCGGACCAACTTCAGACTCTTTTACTACTTCTCTCCTTCCACTTTTACTTCTCAAACTGCTCTCACTCCTCTCCAAAGCTAATCTGCCTGGTTTTCCCGCCTCCAGGACTGTGAACTCCTCGGTGGGCGTGACCAACCGCCTGGCCCACCCCCTGGTGTGAACATCAGCCCCTGGAGGAAGGCAACAAGGGTTTCGTGTTCTGACTTCGGTGTGCCTGCTGGGAGTGTGGGGTGTTGTGGGTGTTGTTCTCTGTGGCCCCTGGCTTGTCCAGGGCGCCACAGCAGGACTTCTCAGTGCTATGACTACAATGTCTTACACACGACAGTCCATTATGCCCCCTCCACTGATTGTACATTGATGGTGAGGAGTCAACTATCTTGTCGCACACGGAGTAGGAGATGTCCGTATGTACTGTGTGACACATGCGTTCAGACCGATGGCCATTTGATGCACTACAAAACACAACAAACAAAGGAGGAGACATCGGAGACACTTTAGCAATGGTGGGCCCTATGGCTAAGGTGAGTGGTGAGGGGACACATTCTGAACTCACCTCAAGCCGTTACCTGAGCTCCCTAGCGTCCCTATATGAGGTGTTTCAACCCATTGCTGAGCTGGATACCTAATCCCTCTCTAGCCCAGCAAACACCCTGCCTAAGGAAATGGATGGCGGGAGACACTACTGTTGCACTAATAAACATGGAAGGAAAGGAAAGACAGACATGAGAATAAATGGAAGCATACAAACACCAAACTTAACGGCAGCACACAGACTCCAAAGTAGCAGATGGGTTGGCACAAGACAATTCCTCAGCAGCTCCTTCCACCAAGGTTCAAAGCAGCTACAGCAGACCTGCACTGATATGAGCTGCTAGCAACAAAAACTGACGTTAACTCATGAGATGCCAAAGGAAAGGAAACTTTGTTTAAATGAGGAGTCTAGATGGAGATGGGAAGCTCCAGACCTAAGGCTATCACTAGTCTCAAAACAGCAGGGAGACAACTGTGAAATCTCTATTGAGAGCAGGGTAGGGTAGGACAGCTCTTTCAGCTCTGCTGCATAGCTAAATCTAAAAATTCTGATTTTTTTTCAGAAAGGCTGCACTCAGTGATCTAAGTGGTACATCGTTGGTTTCAAGATTTCTTTGCCTACACTCTGCTGCTCTCAGATGAGGTAGAAAAAACCTGCTGACAGATTCTTGTTCATAAGCTGCGCTGGCACCTGTACTGAAAATACTTCCTCTTTTGGCCATGTTCCCACAATGAGTATTTGGTGTTTGATGTTGCAGAATTTCTGGACCCATTAGGTAAATTAGATTTTCATTGTGTTTTGAGTGGTTTTTTTATGACATACATTTTATTGCATTTTAGACATTAAATTTTTTGTCTCTTTTTGTTTGTTTTAAAGCTTAATTTTTTTTACTCCCTGATATTTGGCTTTCAAGTAATTCTTACTGATGCAATCACATGCGGATTACATGTGTTTTTAGTGTGTTTCCACAGCAGAAGTACAGTAAAAATCCCTATGCTTTATTTACCTATGGATTTTCCGCATCTCATGCAATTCTCTTGGAAAATCCACACATAACACTCAACGTACTAACAAGTGAAACTGACATGTTTTAGATTTTAAATAAAATAAAATGAAATAAAAGGTGATCAAAAAAATCTTAGTTACCCCAAAATGGCATCAGTAAAAACATCAGGCCAGTGCACAAAAAACAAACCCTCACACAGCCATATATCCCTGAAAATTAAAACCTCACGAGTCTTGGAAAATGGCAATACAAGAAAACTTTTTTTTTTACACATTGCTGATTTTTTTTCCACCACTTAAATATGTATCTGCATATTAATACTGACCCGAAAAATCATATTTTCAGGTCAGTTTTACCGTATGGTGAACATGGTAAATAAGAAATCCAAAAAACAATTGCCATTTCAAAGCACTTTAATTTTTTTCCCATTTTCCAGTGCATCACGTCATAAAATAAATGATGTAAGTACAACTAGTCTTGCATGAAACTAGCCCTTTTATGGTTATGTGGATGGAAATATAAAAGGTTTTGACTCTTGAAAAAAGGTAGAAAAAAATGAATATGAAAAAACAGCAAATAGCCATTAAGAGTCATTAAGGGGTTAAATCTGTGCCTGTGAGAGACCTTGCGGATGCAGTATAACTGCTTTGTGTCTTCTTTATGTGCTCAGTTTTTCTCTGTGTATGCCCTGTGACTTGAAGCTGTCTTCCACATGACATTTGTAGCGGCGTTTCGCTGTTCCTCACTCAGTTTGAAAGTTTTTGCACACATGTTAGTGTTTTTAGTTAAAGAGATTTTCCTACAAACCAAGTTAATTTTATAGTTAATTTTATTCAATAGATCTTGGAATAATAATAATTTCCACAATTGGATGTATTTAAAAAAATGTTCCTGTGCTGAGATAAGCTTATACAGTGAAACCTTGGTTAACGAGAACAATCCGTTCTGGGTGTGTGCTTGTAAACCAAGTTACTCATCTAGCAAAGCAAAATTTCCCATAGGAAATCATTGGAATGCAGACAACTCGTTCCACAACTTGTTCAATGCCCCATCCTGGTCCCCTATTACGCCATTCCACACATGCACAAACACACACAAACGCACACAAACACACTCAAACACACCTGCCCACACACATATTATGCTCACCTTATCTTCCGTTCCATCGCCGGCCTCCTGGATCTTGCAGTTCGCCGGTACAGGATGTGTATCGGGTAACCATCGCAACCAATGCCGGAGCTTCTGCTGCCAGCGGAAGTTCCTCCATTGTCGTGATGGTTATCCGATACACATCCTGCAGTGGCAAACTACAAGAACTGGGAGGCCGGTGATGGAACGGAAGGTAAGGTGAGCATAATATGTGTGTGTGCGTGTGTGTTTGTGCGTGTTTGTATGTGTTTGTGCGGACTGCAAGAGTGTGTGCGGACTGCAAGAGTGTGTGCTGTGAGTATTTACTTGTACGGCAAAGCTTACTCGTAAACTGAGTTACAAATGTACAGCAAGCTTTGCTCATTAAATGAAATACTCGCAAACTGGGTTACTCGTTAACCGAGGTTCCACTGTATACATGTCCCTGCTATGTGCTGTGTAATGGCCGTGTCTGACTGTACAGGGACATGGTCTGATCATTCCACATCTCCTGGTCCGGGGAGGAAGTAAAAAGTATGAAGACATTACAGCCCGAGATCATTGCTGATTTTTTTTGTGAGGTAAAGCATTTATCTGCCTGTTTTTAAAAAATGCTTTACCTTAGAAAAAGTATCGCATGGGATCACAAATAACTCTCTCTGTATACTTTTGCTTCTTCCCTTACCAAAGAGATATGGTATGATCAGACCATGTCTCTGTACAGTCAGATACGGCCATTACACAGTACATAGCAGGGACATATACCTTATTTTTCGTTTTATAAGACGCACTGGATTATAAGACGCACCCCAAATTTGGAGGGAAAAAAAGGTAAAAAAAAAAATATGGGGTCCGTTTCTAATCTGGTGGTGTCTTACCAGGGAGGGGGGCCTACAGAGGAGCGGGGGTCACAGGAGGCAGGGGCGGTACTGGAGTACTGCAAGTAGTATAGAGGAGGGCCCAGATACTCACTGCGGGTGCTGCTCTGTGCGGGGCCGGAGACGCGGGTGCTGGTCTGTGCGGAGCCGGAGACGCCGGTCTGCTCTGTGCGGAGCCGGTGTAGCTCTGCTCTGTGCGGGCCCGGCAACGCCATTCTGCTCTGTGCGGGGCCGGTGTCGCTTTGCTCTGTGCGGGACCGGCAACGCCGCTCTGCTCTGTGTAGTGCCGGTGTTGCTCTGCTCTGTGCGGGGCCGGCGACGCCGCTCTGCTCTGTGCAGGGATGGTGATGGAGCAGCCGAGCACCGAGCAGAACGGAGGAGCTGTGCACAGAGCAGCGGAGCAGGACAGAGCAGCCGTGCACAGAGCAACCGAACAGGACGGAGCAGCCATGCACAGAGGAGCCGAGCAGGATGGAGCAGCCGTGCACAGAGCAGCCGAGCAGGACGGAGCATGCGTGCACAGAGCAGCTGAGCAGGATGGAGCAGCCATGCACAGAGCAGCTGAGCAGGAAGAAGCAGCCGTGCACAGAGCAGCCGAGCAGGATGGAGCAGCCGTGCACAGAGCATCCGAGCAAGACAGAGCAGCCATGCACAGAGCAGCCGAGCAGGACGGAGCAGCCATGCACAGAGCAGCCGAGCAGGACGAAGCAGCCGTGCATAGAGCAGAACGGAGCAGCTCCAAACAGAACAGAGCAGTGCAGCCCGATCCAGAACAGCGTCGCACAGACCAGAAGCGCCGTAAGCACAGTGCACTGCTTGGAGCATCTCCCTGCCTCCTTTGACCAGTCTGCACAACCCCCCGGTAAGCTACATTCGGATTTTAAGATGCACCCCTCATTTTCCTCCCAAAGTTTTGGGAGGAAAAGTGTGTCTTATAATCCGAAAAATAGGGTATATAAGATTATCTCAGCACAGGAAAAAAAAAATAAACACATCCAGTTGTGGAAATTATTATTTTTCCAAGATCTATTGATCAAAATGAACTTTGTTCTTGGGAAAACCACTTTAAAGACTATAGTTCAACCTACATTTAAAAATGATGATTATTATCAGCGGTTTGGTATAATTGGTTAATCACACACCTGATTATAATGCTACAAAAACCTGCCTTTGTGCAAGTGTACCTAGAGGAATTAAGTCAGTGTACCCATGAGTTTTTGGTGAGTTTTCGACATTGTGTATTTTTGCTGCATCAAATAACACAGTCATATATCACTTATTTAGTGAGGGTTTTTTTTTTACCTCAGTATATCTAAGTCAAAACCAGGAGGGGGTAAAAAAATAAAATAGTGGAGCACATGGTCTTGCAGATCCAATAAAGTGGATGTGATTTATAGAAACCTCCTAACCACTGTGTTCTCTCTCACTCAGTGTAAACTCTTGTTGAGTTGTATGTGCAGATTTTCCCCATAGACTTGTTTTAGAGGCTGGAAAAAAGCAGGTAAAAAAACAAACATGCATTTTTAGTGCATTTTCGTTGTGGAAACGCATCAAAATGCATGTGATCCACTCATTAGTATATTAATTACAGTTTTTTCAAAGCCAAATACTGGGTAAATCTAATGAATGCGCCACTACTGGGGCGGCAGCGGGCTGCTATTTTTCGGATGGGAGGGGCCAAATAACCATGAGCCTTTTGGGCCCCAAACCGAACGTTTATCTAAAGTCCGTAGAATTATGGGAAACCTTAAGTAACATACCAGCAAGAGATAAAAACGACAGGGTCACAAATGAGATAAACATGTATATAAAAATGCAAGTAACCTAATTTAAATAATTCTGCAACATCAAAAACTTGTAAAAAGCTTATCATAAGAACATAGCGTAATGCTGATTTAATGGGAAAGAGTGGTCACTTCACATGATTTAAGTTATAGTTTTTTGTTCAGTATCTTCTTTCTCATTGTTATAATTGATAAAAATAAGCTATTAACACTTTCATCTTTTAAAGCATTCTTACTTCAAAAGTGAAAGTGTTACTATTTTAAAGATAAATATATCTATATATCTATATATATATGTATATATATATATGTTTATATATATATATATGTATATATATATATATATACACTGTACAGCCACGAGTTCATACTGGAATTAAAGTATAAAATATCAGTGGAGACTTTATTAAACATGTAATGGAAGATGACAGGTAAAAGTGGAAAGAAAATGTGATTATAAGTTAATAAGTCAATCGTCTGGTGTTATCATACAGAGGCTGTGCAGTTTTTCACACAGATGTCAAGACAAAGAAGTGGCAAAACAAACATTTCTACACGGTAAAGATAGATTTATTCACTTCTTCCCTGCAAATGATTGATGTGATAATTTCACAGGATTTCTTCTTTCCTTCTGTTGCACATTATTTTCAAATACTAGTATTAACGTGAAAAACCAGTGTGGGGATACTTACAGTAATATAGGAGGGAATCAGATTATATGTCTTTAAAGTGATGAATTGTTCCTGTTAAAATTCTGAGTGATCTACAGCTAAAGTGAATAGAATTTGGGAAACAACTTGTGGTTTTTCATGGTTTTTTAATTTGGTCTTTAAACAAAACAATGGTGATATTTACTAACTTTCCCCCCATTGAAAATTAAAGGGTTAAAAAATAAATAAATATACACATATTTGGTATAGCCGCGTTCAGAAATGCCCGATCTATCAAAATATAAAATCAATTAATCTGATTGGTAAATGGCGTAGTGGCAAAAAAATTCCAAACTCCAAAATTACGTTTTTTGGTCGTCGCAAGTTTTACGCAAAATGCAATAACAGGCGATCAAAACGTAGCATCTATGCAAAAATGTTACCATTATAAACGTCAGATCGAGACGCAAAAAATAAGCCATCACTGAGCCATAGATCCCAAAAAATAAGAACGCTACGTGTTTCGGAAAATGGCGCAAAACGTGCGTCACTTTTATTGGACAAACTTGTGAATTTTTTAAACCCCTTAGATACAAGTAAACCTATACATGTTTGGTGTCTACAAACTCGCACCGACCTGAGACATCACATAGATACATCAGTTTTATCATATAGTGAACACGGTGAATAAAACATCCCAAAAACTATTGTGTGATCACACTTTTTTTGCAGTTTTTCCACACTTGGAATTTTTTTGCTGTTTTCCAGTACAATATATGGTAAAACCTATGGTTTCATTTAAAAGTGCAACTCGTCCCGCAAAAAACAAGCCCTCATATGGCAAGATTGACGGAATAATAAAAAAGTTACGGCTCTCGGAAGAAAAGAAGCAAAAAACAAAAACGCAAAAACGGAAAGTGCCCGGGGGCTGAAGGGGTTAATATCTGTAAAGTGCTGTGGAATATCATTGTGCTAAATAAGCAATGCATAATAATAATAAATAAAAATTATATATTACACTTAGCAAAGAGTCTGTGCCCATGATGGACCACTTGTTAGGAAACCCGACTTATTAGTTAAAATAAAATACTGTAGAATCAATAGCCCTAAAATTGTATGACTCATTATTTTTAGCCTAGATCCTTTTTACATATAAAAGACATTCTACTCAATATAAGAGCAGTGAACCAGCGTAAATTAAACAATTGTTCAAGTCACAAAGCAATTCTCACACAATTTATAATGCTTAATGCTCTGATTACTCTGATTGCAGCCTAGCTTGGAGCTAACTTCTGGCTGGACAAATACTAAAGAAAAACACATCTATAGATCATGCAGTGGTGTAGCTATGGGCATCACAGAAGTTGCAAGTTTAAGCAGGCCTGCATGCTGGGGGGTCTCATCAACCAACATCTCACATTGACTGATGTTACCATGGCAGATAGCAAACTGTGCTTTTCAGTGTCTACATCTGCAAGCCAAAAAACAGAGGAGGGAGGATCTTTCTAGTGTTCTGCTCCTAGATCATTTCATTTTACCGTGAAGCCCTTTGAAAAATATGAAAAAGTATAACCCCAGATCCGTCTGAGTACTGAGCGTGCAGCCAAGGAAATGTTTGTTTCATGCCTCTCTCTTATGTGGTTTATTGAGAGTATAAGTGCTGTTCTTTGCTCAATAAATTAGATGTTTTTACAATATTACACCATGTGGAGCTATTTTGTTGTACATGCAGTGCTATTGCCACGTAATGGAATTATTGGTGGGCTTTAAAACAAGCTCCTAAGTGAAAAATATCAATTTCAGCAGCTAGTTAAGACAACACCTTTGGGAATACATTTTGTAAACCATCTGATCTCTGGTGTTTTGCTGTGGAAACCCATTCTGACTAAGATCATAGGATGAATTGATGATGTTTTTTGGAAAAGCAAACACACGTGGCCTGTAGTCCACAGGCTTAATGTTTCCAGTGCGTAATTCAAAAGTCTGTATCTCTGATGGTTTGGGGGTTGAATTTATGCCTATGGCATGAATAACTTATACATCTTGAAAGGCATGATCAATGATGAGCATTATGTAGAGGTTTTAGAACAACAAATTCCCCCATCCAGACAATGTCTATTTCAGTTAAAACCTTCCATTCATCAGCAAGACTTTTACTAAACAATGTACTGCATCCATCACAAGAGCATGGCTTCACATAAGAAGATTCTAATGCTGAACTCGCCTTCTGAATTTCAGACGTTTCACACCAATAAAAAATATTAATTGTTTTATGAAACAAAAAAATGTGGCAAAAAAGACCCTAGACTGTTGAGGAGCTAGAATCCAACATCAGGCAAGAATGGGACAACATTCCTCCCTTAAAGAGAAGAATAGGGGATGCTATAAATCGGTAGAGATGTATTTCTGCCATCAATTTCTGTCACAATTCCTTTGTGCAGGGCATCGTGCACACAAGTGATGCTCTGCTGTGCCTTCCTAAACTTCAGAGCCAACAGTGACATGTTTCCTTTGTGCAGAGCATTTTGCATTTGGAGATGCTCTGCTGTGTTTCTCTGAGAACTTGCTGGCAGGTTGTTTGACAGCACTGGATTCCATGCAGGTTCTGGGAGGTGCTGGTTACTAAGGTGTTCCACCTTCCTGGTGACTCCTTTGTTTCATTACTGAGCATGCTCTCCCACAACCTTGCCAGTCGTACTCTTTTGTTCTGCAGTTGTGCTTTTGGCTTGTGTTTATGCTTATGTTCTGATCTAAGTTTCTTGACCCTGGACCGTTCATTGACTCCTCTCTGCCTGCTCCCTGTTCTTGTCATTATCTCCTGGCTTCTGACCTTGGACTGTTACCTGACCATGTCTCTATCTGCTCTCTAAATCTAATATGTACTCTCCCAGAATTCTGACCCTGGGCCTGTGACTTGACTACATTTCTGCTTACTCCCTGTGTTGTGTCATGCCCTCCTGTTTCCTGACCCCGGCTTGCCTGACTACCCTTCCATCTATACTATCCGTAAGTAGTGGCTAGCATCACAATTTCTAAATTAGTTATTTTTTCAGATGAAATGGAAAAATGTCTAATCAACTTCTGACATGTGTTCTGTTGTGAAAAAAATATGGCTATAAGAGATTTCCAAATTATTGCATTCTTGTTATCTTGCTTTCTTTTCTACAGTGGATATAAAAAGTCTACACCCTCCTGTTAAAATTCTAGAGTTTTGTCATATCAAAAATCATTTCAAAAAGAAAAATTTCAGATATTTTTCTTCCCTTAATGTCACTGTGCAATTCAATTTAAAAAAAAACCTGAAATATTTTCTGGCGGAAAAATAATATGGTTGCATAAATATGCACATCCTTAATCTAATACTTTGTTGAAGACACTTTAAATTCATGACTGCATTCCTTGCACATTATTTTTTCTATATGCACACTTTTTCCAGTAATGCATTCAATGTTTGGCGAGTTCAGGGAATTTTTATACCAATAATATTAATGCTAATTAATAATTTATCCTCTTGCATTTAGTGGTGCGCTTATTAGTTCTGGATTGTTTGTGTTCCTTTTTATACTAATGTCGTATACCACAAAAGCACCCAAATAATTAACTATTTTAGCTAATTTGTAGTATTCAAATTTCTTTAAGTGTGACAGTCTACATAGTTTTTTCTGTTTTTCTTGAACAATGAAGCATATTTTTTCACCAAAGGTATCAATGTAATCAGTATTACAGCACCATTACAGCCGTGTCTTTACTGTACATTACAAAATATACAGCAGGTGAAATAAGTATTGAACATGCCACCAATTTTCTTTTTAAATATATCACTAAAGATGCTATTGACATGAATTTCTCACCAGATGTCATTAACAACCATTCCATCCACACAGGCAAAGAAATCCAACCATAGATGTTCATAAATTATGTGTAATAATGAGAAATGACACAAGGTATTGAACACATGATGAAAGAGAGGTGCAAAAGGCATGGAAATTCATGGCCCCAATCTGAAATCTATCAGTAATAAGAAAGCAATCCTGGCACTTAGTGAAAAATGATATCAACTGGTTCAACTGATAGCTTATAAAATGGTGTCTCATTACCAAGGTGCCACACAAGAAACATCTCATGATGGGTAAATCCAATGAGCTGTCTCAAGACTTTTGCAACCTTATTGTTGCAAAACATACTTATGGCATTGCTTGCAAAAGAATTTCTAAACTACTGGATGAGTTGTTACCGACATCTCGTGAGAAATTCACATTAATAACACCATTAAAAATATATTTACTTAGAAAATTGTTGACATGTTCAGTACTTATTTCACTGGCACTTGAAAGTTTGTGAACTCTTCAGATATTCCATATTTCAGCATAACTGTGACCTGAAACTACATTTGATGTTTATACAAGTCCTGAAATACATAAAGAGAACCAAACCAAAATAATGCCTCAAAAATATAATGTTACTTGAGGATAGTGATCTAATATGACATGTCTGTGAGTAGCAAAAGCATGTGAACATTTGCTTTCAGTATCTGATGTGACTCCCTTGTGCAGAAATAACTGCAGTACAGTATTTCTGGTAATTGTCGATTAGAGAAGTCTGTTATGTTGGTAAATTTTCTCTCATAAACTGCTCATTTTAGGTCCAGGCACAACATTTCTAGCAACCCAAGGTCATGACTTTGACTCGGCCATTTTAATCCTTTAACATTCTTCTTTTTAATCATTACTTCATAGAAGGACTTGTGTGCTTTGGATCGCTGAATGACCTACATTCTCTTGAGATTTCCTTTAAGTAGAATTATCCTGGCATTTTCCAAAAAGGGGTTTCCCACTACTTGGACAACCCATTATCAATCCCTATGTTTTTCCACAGTAAAATAATAACACTTATACTTACCTCTGGTGTAGGCACCATTCCAACAGTGTTGGAATTGCCACTCCTGGGGAGCGCGTGACATTATGTCAATCGATCCCAGGGGCCAAAGATCACTAGCTTCACTCTCTTCTCCTATGGACATAATTGAAGGAATTGAGAGAGAAGCTACAAATCAGACACTACCTTTGGATGTGTCTGATTTGTCCAAAGGAGGGGAGAGTGAAGCCAGCACAGATTAATGGCAGAGTCTAGTTCAACCTTCCTCCACCATTTATACATTTTTGTCACTAAATTATGTAAAACTGATAATGTTATGCAGGCTGAGGAAATCATCCAGCCCTTTTTTTAAAAGCTGTTATAGGGTCTGCTATTACTACATTTTGTGGTAGGGCATTACACAGTCTGACTGCTCTAACTGTAAAGAACCCTTTACTATTTAGCTGCCAGAATCACCTTTCTTCCACCTATAATGAGTGCTCTGGTCTTCAGCATTGTCTTTGGAAGAAATAAGTCATGTGCCAGTCCTTTTAAGTGACTGTACATGTATTTATACATATAAATGAGATGTTCAGTGAGATGTATTTTTTCTAAGCTAAACAAATCCAACTTTGCCTGTCATCATATGGGAGAGGCTTTCTATTCCTTGTAATAATCTAGTTGCCCGCCTTTGAACTGACTTTAGCTTCTGAATATCCTTTATAAAAACTGTATCCCATATTATAGATGTGTCCTTACAAGTGATCTAGAGGGGTGTAACAATACGTTGGGATCAAGAGACCTAATCTCTCTTTTTATACACACTAAAATCTTGTTTGCTTTTACAGCTGCTGCTTGATATTGAGTGCTGCTGTTCAGCTTACTTGTAACCAGAATACCCAAGTACTTCTTCTGTTCTGTAGTCCCCAGTTTACGTCTATTTAATATATATATGCAGTAATATCATTACTCCGCCCTAAGTGCTTTACTCTCCATTTATCAACATTAAATCCAGATCATTTTGTAATATTCTACTATCAATGTTAATTTTTAATATCCTACATAGTTTGGTGTCACCAGTAAAGTGACACTTTACTCTCAATCCCATCCACAAGGTCATTAATAAGGAGATTAACAAGAGTCAGCTGTAGCACAAATCCCTCTGGTACTGACTATAGCTCCTTTAGAGAATGTACCATTTATGACGACTCTGTTTCCTATCTATTAGCCAGTTCCTTACCCATATGCTTATAGTTTCCCCTAGCCTCCAATTCTGGAGCTTCAGTATAAGGCTGTTATGTTGTACTGTATCAAATGCTTGTGAAAAGTCCAAATAAATCATATCAGCTGCATGATGGTATGAAGATGGTATGAGGGTGCAGAAAATGGCAACAAGTGAGTCATGGTCTGATGAGTTAAAATTTGAAATATATGATGTATCGAAAGTTGTTTGACGAGAGGCTTTAAAATGGTACAATAACAAGTGTCTTTTGCCAAAGCATGGTCAAGGATCCCTGTAAGTTTGGGGCTTCATTTCAACAAATGGTGTTGACGTTTTTGTCAGGAACAATGCTATCCTCAATTCGAGAAATACAAGTAGAAACTTTTATTTCAAACAATACAATCAGGGAGGCTTCTGATTGACTCCAAATTTATTCAGCAACAGGACAATGACCACAAACATACAGCCAATGTCCATAAAAATTAGCATCATTGTAAAGAATAAAAAAGGTAGAGGAAGTAATGATGATATGTTCCCTCTGCCCAGCCCTGATCTTAACACCATAGGGTCTGTCTGGGATTACATGAATAAGCAAAAAAAATGTGCATGACAGCATCCACAAAAAATCTGTGGTTAGTTCTACAAGAGTTTGTAATAACCTCATTGCCAAGTTCCTTCAAAAACTGCAAATGTACAATAAAAATTGATGCTTTTTTGAAGGCATAGGGAGGTCACACCAAATACTGATTTGATTTAGATTTCTATGCTGTACACCCATTTTACATTTTAATAGATAAAAAAATAGAATAACATTTCTTTTTTTTAAGTATTCTTACTTTGTAGCCGGTTTTCCCCATCTCACCTGCCTAAACATTTTGCACAGTACTGTACATAAACATATAGTGATATATTTTCAAATAATACCTTGGTGAACAAGTGACTGTCTCTTTTTTTATTTCTTTACCTCTCTCTTTTTATAACTTTCAGGTTCTCATTTATGAACTACGTCGGATTCCTTGACTTCGGATCTTCATGGCTTTTTTTTAATAAATTGGTGAACCAGGGCAAAATTGGGGAGTGTTTTTTAAATAAAAATTTTTTTTGTGTGTGTTTTTTGCTCCTTTTACTTACTGTGTTAGTAATCGGGGTGTCTGATAGACACCTCTCCATTACTAACCCCTAGACTTGATGCCAGCTGTCTATACCCATTTGCCATCAACCCCCCAAAATATTACCTGATTGCCACTGCACCACAGCAATCAAGAAGAGCAAGGGTGAAGCACCAGAATTGGAGCATCTAATGTAATGCCCCAATTCTGTGGAGGCTGCAGGCTGGTGTTTTTAGGCTAGGAAGGGTTAGATAACCATGGACCTTCCCAGCCTGATAATATTAGACCACAGCTGTCTGCTTTACCTTTCCTGGTTATCAATAATGGGGGGCCCCACATCATTTTTTTAAATTATTTATTAGGTTAAACTAGGTTAAAAACAGCCTTTAGTGCCACATTAAAGGCACTAAAGGGTACAATTCTAGAAACCCTGCTCTAATCTAAGCTCTCCTTCCTACATCAACACTCCCTGAATTGCAATATGCTGAGGATCACACCCCCAGGTCTCAAATAAGACCTGATGATGTGATGCAGCAGGTCAATCACAGTAATGTCAGTAGCCCACATGGCTATGGCATTACTGTGTATGGCAGGCAATCCCCGCATGCTTATTGGCTGTCAAACAGCCCCAAAATATGCGGGCAGGTACTCGAGCTTTCACTTGAGCACGCGCGATACTTGATCGAGTAACGAGCATGCCCGAGCACCCCGATGCTCTATTATCTATTGACCAGTGCCGAGCATACTTGCTCATCACTAATATACACACATTCCTCCACATTGCAATTACAACATCATGAAGGAAAGGTCATAGAATTATAAAGATCAAAAGATTGATATACAGGAAAAGATGATAACAAAATTTAGAAACACACTTCAATTTATTCAGTACGAAGTAAGAGCACTACGTGCAGAAATAGATACATTTACATCATGCCTTTGAGTGCTATCAATGAGGTTATTAATGATTGTCTGAGGAATATTCTGCCACATTGAATGCAATTGGTAATGCAAATCATCCAGAGCCCATTGCTTTTGCTGACAAATTATGTCCCAGAGGTGTTCGAGTCAGACGTTTAGGCCTCGTGAGCTGTTATAGAACAAGCAACATATAGCCTGGCATTGTCATGTTGGTAAACGTCTACTGATACATTTTGGAGAAATGGTCTTACCACTGGTTTCACAACCAAATTAATCTAATGCCAAGCTGTTATTGTAGCTGCAATGAAGACTAGAGCAGTACAGCTGCATCAATAACCTACTGATGGCATTCCAAGGTGTATAAGTGTTATATATCTGCGCATGGTGCTTATACTCAATGAATATATCAAACTGTTTTGAAATTGTTATCCATTTTTATATCATCATCAAATCATTAACCCCTTAATGACCGTGGGCAGTAATATTATGTCCTAGCGGTCATAGTGTTACTGCCCATGGTCTGCTGCCGGCAGCATGCAACGATCGTTGCACATCTCACCTGATTTTCACAGCTGAGATGTGTGCCTGCCAGGCACGAGCAGAATCGTTATCTGCCTGTGCCGTTTAAACCCTTAAATGGCGCTGTCAATATGTGACAGCGCCATTATAACAACATCGGCGGTAAACATTTACTCACCGGCCAATACCGGAAGTCACATGACGTGATCACGTGACTTCTGGTGGTTGTCATGGTAGCACAGGGTCATGTGTTGACTCCTGTAGCTCACATAACTTACTTTCGGTTTCACCCGGCCCAGAGGCAGAAAATAATCATATCTGCTGTTTACAGCTGTATAGCTCTGAAAAGCAGATATGGCAGTACGATCAGATTACTGATCCATATAGCCCCCTAGGGGTACTAGTAAAATAAAAAAAAAAGTTAAAAAAAGTTTCAAAAAATTAAAAAAAATAAAAAAACTTAAAAGTTCGCCCCATTGAAAATTAAAGGGATAAAAAAAATAAACAATATACACATATTTGGTATCGCTGCTTTCAGAAATGCCCGATCTATCAAAATATAAAATCAATTAATTTGATTGGTAAATGGCGTAGCAGCAAAAAAATCCAAACGCCAAAATTACGTTTTTTGGTCACCACAAATTTTGCACTAAATGCAATAACAGACAATCAAAACGTAGCATCTGTGCAAAAATGGTACAGTTAAAAACAGCAGCTTGAGACGCAAAAAATAAGCCATCACTGAGCCATAGATCCCAAAAAATTAGAACATTATGGGTTGCGGAAAATGGCATAAAACGAGTGCCATTTTTTTCGGACAAATTTCAGGTTTTTTTTAACCCCTTAGATAAAAGTAGACCTATACATATTTGGTGTCTATGAACTCGCACCGACCTCAAGCATCACACCCACAGATCAGTTTTACCATATAGTGAATACAGTGGATAAAATATCTCAAAAACTATAGTGCAATCGCACTTTTTTTGCAATGTTTCCGCATTTGGAATTTTTTTGCTGTTTTTTCAGTACACTATATGGAAAGCGAAAAATAGGCAGGTTGTGAAGGGGTTAATATGTCTATTGATCCTGTGATTTCCATAATTTCCTACATTTTGTGGGGCTGCAAGTATGATGTTAATCAGTATATACTGTATATACACAGCTCTGGGAAAAATTAAGATACCACTGCAAAATTGTCGGTTTTTCTGATTTTTCTCTTTACAGGTACATTTTTGAGTGTAATGTAAATAGTTTTTTTATTCTATAAACTACTGACAATGTCTCCGAATTTCCAAGCAATACATTTTGTATTTATTTTCTGAAAATGGTCAAAATAACAAAAAAAAATGCATTGCTTTCAGACCTTATATAATGCAAAGAAAACAAGTTCATAATCATTTAGAAACAACAATACTAACAATGTTTTAACTCAGGAAGAGTTCAGAAATCAATATTTTTTCTCATTTTCAGAAAATAAATTCAAAATTTATTGCTTGGAAATTCGGAGACATGTTGTCAGTAGTTTGTATAATAGAACAATTTACATTTTACTGAAAAATATACCTATAAAGAGAAAAATCAGAAAAAGTGAAAATTTTGCAGTGGTCTCTTAAGTTTGCCAGGGCTGTGTTTATATGTATATATATATATCTATATATATGTATATATATATATACACACACTTTTATATATATATATATATATATATATATATATATAAATATATACCGTATATATATATATATATATATATATATATATATATATATATATACAGTTAGGTCCAGAAATATTTGGACAGTGACACAATTTTCGCGAGTTGGGCTCTGCATGCCACCACATTGGATTTGAAATGAAACCTCTACAACAGAATTCAAGTGCAGATTGTAACGTTTAATTTGAAGGTTTGAACAAAAATATCTGATAGAAATTGTAGGAATTGTACACATTTCTTTACAAACACTCCACATTTTAGGAGGTCAAAAGTAATTGGACAAATAAACCAAACCCAAAAAAAAAATTTTTATTTTCAATATTTTGTTGCGAATCCTTTGGAGGCAATCACTGCTTTAAGTCTGGAACCCATGGACATCACCAAACGCTGGGTTTCCTCCTTCTTAATGCTTTGCCAGGCCTTTACAGCCGCAGCCTTCAGGTCTTGCTTGTTTGTGGGTCTTTCCGTCTTAAGTCTGGATTTGAGCAAGTGAAATGCATGCTCAATTGGGTTAAGATCTGGTGATTGACTTGGCCATTGCAGAATGTTCCACTTTTTTGCACTCATGAACTCCTGGGTAGCTTTGGCTGTATGCTTGGGGTCATTGTCCATCTGTACTATGAAGCGCCGTCCGATCAACTTTGTGGCATTTGGCTGAATCTGGGCTGAAAATATATCCCGGTACACTTCAGAATTCATCCGGCTACTCTTGTCTGCTGTTATGTCATCAATAAACACAAGTGACCCAGTGCCATTGAAAGCCATGCATGCCCATGCCATCACGTTGCCTCCACCATGTTTTACAGAGGATGTGGTGTGCCTTGGATTATGTGCCATTCCCTTTCTTCTCCAAACTTTTTTCTTCCCATCATTCTGGTACAGGTTGATCTTGGTCTCATCTGTCCATAGAATACTTTTCCAGAACTGAGCTGGCTTCATGAGGTGTTTTTCAGCAAATTTAACTCTGGCCTGTCTATTTTTGGAATTGATGAATGGTTTGCATCTAGATATGAACCCTTTGTATTTACTTTCATGGAGTCTTCTCTTTACTGTTGACTTAGAGACAGATACACCTACTTCACTAAGAGTGTTCTGGACTTCAGTTGATGTTGTTAACGGGTTCTTCTTCACCAAAGAAAGTATGCGGCGATCATCCACCACTGTTGTCATCCGTGGACGCCCAGGCCTTTTTGAGTTCCCAAGCTCACCAGTCAATTCCTTTTTTCTTAGAATGTACCCGACTGTTGATTTTGCTACTCCAAGCATGTCTGCTATCTCTCTGATGGATTTTTTCTTTTTTTTCCAGCCTCAGGATGTTCTGCTTCACCTCAATTGAGAGTTCCTTAGACCGCATGTTGTCTGGTCACAGCAACAGCTTCCAAATGCAAAACCACACACCTGTAATCAACCCCAGACCTTTTAACTACTTCATTGATTACAGGTTAACGAGGGAAACGCCTTCAGAGTTAATTGCAGCCCTTAGAGTCCCTTGTCCAATTACTTTTGGTCCCTTGAAAAAGAGGAGGCTATGCATTACAGAGCTATGATTCCTAAACCCTTTCTCCGATTTGGATGTGAAAACTCTCATATTGCAGCTAGGAGTGTGCACTTTCAGCCCATATTATATATATAATTGTATTTCTGAACATGTTTTTGTAAACAGCTAAAATAACAAAACTTGTGTCACTGTCCAAATATTTCTGGACCTAACTGTATATCTACACACACACATGTACATACACTTTTATTTTTATATATATATATATATATAAATATATAAATATATATACCGTATATATATATATATATATATATATATATATATATCTATCTCTATATACACATATATATATACATATATTTATTTACATATATATATATATATATATATATATATATATATATATATATATATATACTGTATATATGCTGTATATATACACACACACCTTGAAGCAGCATTGTGAACATTTGAACTTGTCAACAATTCGGTGAAGCAAACCCCTCAGACACCACTTAAAATTTAGTAGGAGTATGTGAGCTCTGGAGGTAAGCCTGCAGGTTACAAGCCTCAATAATGAGAGAGAGAAATTGACAGAGGCCAGCTAAATGTTCTGTACATCTAAAGAGAAATTTCCTTGGGACCAGTCTAAATAAAACGCATGATCTTTGTTCCATAAACAAGCTTCTTCAGCAGTTCATCTCCCACAGGACTTTTCTGATGCTTCTGTTCTGTTGACTTGGGATCCATAGAACAACTCTCCATTTCCAATCCATTTTAGAAACAACATAACTGCTTGTGCTTCAGTGCACCGAATGATTGAGATTTTGCTTACAACCTGCCACAGAAGAAATTCACGATACACTATACCATTTGTTTACAGCCCAAACATTTTGCAAAGTCCTATAGTTTCTATGTGAATTTAAGGCAGCATATGAAGTAACAAATTTAATAGGAATATTATAGAGCTCCTTGGAAGAAAAAGAGTAAACTAAAACCTAGCCTTTGTACATATAAAATATCATACAAATTACAAGTTAAAGTGAAGCTGACATCTGATCCACCCTGTCCGAACTACAAGCAGCATCGATCACATCCAGATCTTTCATTTCTAGCATGTATGTTTTACCGAAAAACACTGCAGGATTTCAGAAAAAACATACACTTAAAGGGAACCTGTCATCAGAAATTTCGCCCAAAAGCTAAAAGATTCCCCCTCTGCAGCTCCTGGGCTGCATTCTAGGAAGGTCCCTGTTATTATTGTGCCCCATGTGAGACCAAAATAAAGCCTTTATAAAGTTCTACCTTTTTGTATGCAGCTTCTGTAAATCCGTCACGGGGGCGGGCTCTCTGCCGTCCGTTATTCTGCCTCCTGGTCCTGTATGCCGCCCCCATCGCTCCTTTCCATATCTGATGCACCGCCCACTGCTCCAGCCATCCCCGCGCATGCCCAGTGCCAATCTCACAGGACTGAGCAGTGTGACCGCTGGTGACGTGTGCGCAGGCAAGTGATTATGGACGGGACTGTGACTGTTATCAGCAAGTACCCGGCCATAATCTCTTGAGCGCGCAAACCTCTCCAGCATTCACACTGAGCTCAGTGTAGATGCTAGACTGTATGGGCTGCTTCCAGGGATGACGTCCCTTTGTCATGTGATAGGGGCGTGTTCGAAATACTATCACATTCCAAAGGGACGTCATCCCTGGAAGCAGCCCATACAGTCTAGCATCTACACTGAGCTCAGTGTGAATGCTGGAGAGGTTTGAGCGCTCAAGAGATTATGGCCGGGTACTTGCTGATAACAGTCACAGTCCCGTCCATAATCACTTGCCTGCGCACACGTCACCAGCGGTCACACTGCTCAGTCCTGTGAGACTGGCACTGGGCATGCGTGGGGATGGCTGGAGCAGTGGGCGGTGCATCAGATATGGAAAGGAGCGATGGGGGCGGCATACAGGACCAGGAGGCAGAATAACGGACGGCAGAGAGCCCGCCCCCGTGACGAATTTACAGAAGCTGCATACAAAAAGGTAGAACTTTATAAAGGCTTTATTTTGGTCTCACATGGGGCACAATAATAACAGGGACCTTCCTAGAATGCAGCCCAGGAGCTGCAGAGGGGGAATCTTTTAGCTTTTGGGCGAAATTTCTGATGACAGGTTCCCTTTAAACTCTGGTCAAGGACTATACTAATTGGTTGACTAGTCCAAGAGGCCAGTCCTTGGTAGCTCCCCTTCACTACTTCTCTTAAGTTGACATGTTTCTCCCTACATGTGTGTATACTTGAAAAAGACAGGCAAGCACTCCCAATACTGCGGTGCACATATTGCTGGATGGTCTCAAATAAATAATAGGGATCGGCAGTCGTAGATTTTTCTTTCAATTCTTCTTGAATTGCACTATTTGGTGCATAAAACACTAAATAGTGTGACACGTTTCGGTCAAAGGGATAACATGACCTGAGTTTGAGAAAGGTCATGTTATCCCGCTGATCGAAACGCGTCACACTATTTGGTGTTTTATGCACTATGATTTAAAATAAAGAAAGGAAGAATTGAAAGAAAAATCTACGAGTGCCGATCTCTATTATTTACATTGTGTGTATAGGGAGAGACTCAAGGGGATCGGTACATTTTGGATTAGTCATTCAAGCGGCATAGTCCCTGCCTGGCCTTTAAGTGTATGTTTTCTCTGGAACTAAGCAGCATTTCATGGTAAAACATACCTGCCTGACATTATGGAGCTGGACTCCGATTCATTCTCTCCAGTCATATTGGCAGCATAAATCAGCTGTCAACTTCATTTATGGAAAAATTAAGAAAAAAAAGTTTATTAAATAATAAAAGGCTAGATTACTGAAATATATTCTTAAATTAAAGCAAATTATATTAATTATAATCCTATTCATCTTAGATATCCACTGTCATGAAAATAGTGAAAAAAGTCTTATGAATGTAACACTTGTAAAGTGTTGTGTAGTTTCCAGAAATAGCATAAAAAAACTGCAGAGCCGACACCGTCAGAGGTGACTCGGATGCCCTTGTAAGTTTGCCTAAGGTGTATTAGTTCCCAAATGTATTTAAATATGTTCCTTATAGAAAAGGAACTGCTTTTGGGGTCAATACAAAAAGATTACAACAGATATAAGTAAGTACAGATTTCTACAGAGGTCTACCAATCATATGTCAATACAAATATAGAATTCTCTGTAAATGTTTTTTATATATTTTCCTTTTTCTCCATAAGAACTAACTAGAGATGAGGGAATAAATGTAGAACGGAATACACATTTTGCAAAATTCTGCATTCGCCAAAATGTATAATTTTTTTGTAATTTGCTTCTGTGCAAAATAGCAGCAACCTCCAATTTTGTGAAAAGGGCCATGAAAATGCTAAAAAAAATAAAAATCCTTATAATCATCTTACTATTTACCTCCTTGGCCCATCCGCTCCTCATTATCACCCATCTGGTTTTACCTGCATCTTCTAATCTTTGTTGCCTGCACTGAAATACTGAACCTAGGTCTCCTACAGTGAGCCGGGATGTCCTGGGAGACCTGGGACAGTTCTGCATATAGACTTGCACAAAGCCTATATACACATTGTAACATCATGGCACCGTGATCTTTCATGCGCTTGCGTAGATCCCTCTGGGGCTTATCAGAACTAAAACTTCTGGCTCACTGTGAATGCCCCAGGGATTTCTTTACAAGTGGCGGGAATCAGAAGTTGCAATGAGAAGTGGAATTTTTTGCAGACTTCAGTGCTTCAGTTCACCTACCATGCCAAAATGCATAAAAGCATCTTAGTATGAAAGTGTATGTATATATATATATATATATATATATATATACAAGTGTCAATCACTAAGGATGTAGTACTTAGTTGACAATGACAATATGAGCACATGTAACTGTGGCGCCCCTGGGCTTCAGGCGCCACGGGGTGTTACACCACTTTTCAGGGGTAATATCTATCCCGGGTTAGGAGGGGGTTAACCTGCCGGTGCCTTCACAAAACACACACATACAACAGCAAGAAGCCTTCCCACAGGGGGATTGGACTAGGACAGAAAGGATAGTTAGCCATCACGAAGCATGGGACTTCCTTCATCCGTAGGACAACCACTGGGGGCGAGCACCACATGGGGTAGAAGTAGGAGCAGCCATCAGACTAAGGCAGATATTCCAAGGCACAGCTTGGGATAACATCCAGCACAGACAAAGGGAGTTAAGCGTTTCTGTCTCTACTTGGGCCCATGGCTTGGAGCTGGAGGCTCAGCCCTGGTTCAGGATAGCAACCGAGGGACACTTCACTAGAAAGCCTTTCACGGGCACCAGCGGTGACTGCCGACTATCTGCGATTGGCTGGAACCCATCGTGGCAGAAATCGGTACTCTGGAGCAGCGTCTGAACTACCTGTGAGTAAAAGACCTGGAACCGAAGCCCCTGCCTCTGCCTCTCATTTGCCGTCGCCTTCGCTCAGCACTGTGGCACCAACGAGGACTACCACTATGCCCGTCTGTCCTCCGTCATCTTTCCCGGGGTAATAACGCTCCGCCTGTGGGGAGCAACACCATCCTGGCTTTAATCATTACCCTCAGCCCCGGAGAGCAGCACCTGCAGCGGCGGCCTATCCCTGATCGCGGACCACAGGTGGCGTCACGATTTAAAAAGACTTTTCTCACCATCACTACCACCACCATCCTCCGTCCTGCCTCCCGTACACCGCCATCCTTCCCCTCCTGTACGTCTCGGGGCATGAAACCGGGTCAGTCCAGCCCGTGATGACGCAGAGGATCTGCACCCCCGGCCCGGCGACGTGTCGGGTGAAAACCCACCTGACCCCGGGGTGTTACATATCCTTTTGTGTACGCCTAATGTGCCTTCATTTTTCATTAAGAAATCATAAATATAACTTTTTGAGTAGTGCATTCCTCTCTTGTAGCTAAAAATGCAAGTTATCAATTATAAAATGATTATGATATAATAATACATTACGATTAATTATTGTATATGGTTCTGGAAGACAACCAGTGTCAACTCATTACAGATGTCAACCTGAATGGCATATTAACTTAATAATAAAGTCATACATAGCCCATATACTTTTGCTGTAGTTGTCAGTCTATAGGCATTGTCGTTCAGTTTTCTAGGGTCAAATACGACAATTCTGACAGCTTGACATTAGAGAGCAAGTCGAGTATATAGGCTTTGAATCTGGGCATAAAAGCTTCTAAAAAGCAGTTTATATTGTTGACTATCTACTAAAGAATTTTGTGGGGTGCAACGCTGGAGAGAAACATTTAGAAGAAACCTCATTCATACATGGGGTTATAAAAATAGCTCATCCTAAACTTTATATATTCCACCACAAAAATATCTGCAACATCTACAGGTAAGGATTGGAGATGAGCGAACCCGAGGTTCGGTATTCGTACCAAACAAGTCAAAACCAGGAGTGGGTGAATAATACAGAAGTGGTGCCCATGTTTCCGTGATACTTTTCCTCAGATTGTCCCACTCCCAGTTCTGAGTTACAAATACTGAGTTAAAAAAACTCATCAAGTACTCATGTTCACCACATTGCTTCTTTTTTGCACACAAAAAAGCATGTTTTGGCAGGAAAAAAGCAGCTGAAAAAACACATTTTTATTGTGATTGCGCGTTTTTTCCTGCATTTTTGTGCTTTTTTTAGTAATGGCGATTGCAGGGGTGTAGGTGCTGTACCCCCGTGATCGCCGCTGGGTCTCTGGATGATGTTACAGCTGGGACCCGGCTCTCTCTGCCCGAAGTGGTCCCCTTGTTGTTCCAAAAAGTTTAACCCCCTGAATGCTGCAATCAGTGCGATTGCAGCATTCAGAAGGCAGGGAGAGGAATTGCTTACCGCTCCCTGGTGATAAGGTCCCTGTAATGTGATCCCAGGGACCCAATCGCTGTCATAGTAACCCTGGGTTTTCACCATGACGACCCCGAGTTACTGAGCTGCGGAGAGCCACACACACCCTACTGCAGTGTGTGAGGCAAAGTGCAGCAATAGAATCCTCTGTACGGATAAAGCACTGCAGGAGATTGTTAAAATGCAGGAAAGTAACGCAGAAACAATTGACACGCTGCTTCTTTTTTTCAGCAACAATATCAGCAAGGAAAAAAGAAGCAACGTGCACACAGCAAGTCAGGATTCTCATAGACTTTGCTGCGATGCTTTTTTCTTGCTTTTATTGATTAAAATAAGCAAGGTAAAACGCATGAAAAAAACACAAAAAAAATGCCACGTGTGCACAACCTAAAAGCGATTTTTGTCAAGTCTGCAGCAGTTCAATTCTTTTAGCATTTTTCACTCATTTAAATAAATGGGGAAAAAATGTAAATAAAAACTCATGCTAAACGAATATATTTTACACATCAATTTTTCTGCCAATACACTTATTTTAGCTGCAAAAAATCTGCTGAATATACTTGACATGTGTGCGTACCCTCATTTAGCACTTGCATGGTTCAGTCCCTCATATTATTGTTAGATTGTCGCATTGTTGTATATCTAGATATACTGTATAAACCGTGTGCAGAATTATTAGGTAAGTTGTATTTTAGAGGGTTTTTTTTATTATTGATCAACAACTATGTTCTCAATCAACCCAAAAGACTCATAAATATCAAAGCTTAATATTTTTGGACGTTGGAGTGTTTTTTTTTAGATTTGCTTATCTTAGGAGGATATCTTTTTGAGCAGGTAACTATTACTGTGCAGTATTATTAGGCAACTTAATAAAAACCAAATATATTCCCATCTCACTTGTTTATTTTCACCAGGTAAACCAATATAACTGCACAAAATTTAGAAATAAACATTTCTGACATGCAACCCCCCCCAAAAAGTTAGTGACCAATATAGCCACCTTTCTTTATGATGACACTCAACAGCCTAACATTCATAGATTCTGTCAGTTGCTTGATCTTTTTACGATCAACATTGTGTGCAGCAGCCATCACAGCCTCCCAGACACTGTTACGAGAGGTGTACTGTTTTCCCTCCCTGTAGATCTCACATTTTATGAGGGACCACAGGTTCTCTATGGGGTTCAGATCAGGTGAACAATGGGGCCATGTCATTATTATTTCATCTTTTAGACCTTTACTGGCCAGCCATGCTGAGGAGTAGTTGGATGCATGTGATGGAGCATTGTCCTGCATGAAAATCATGTTTTTCTTGAACGATACCGACTTCTTCCTGTACCACTGCTTGAAGACGTTGTCTTCCAGAAACTGACAGTAGGTCTGGGAGTTGAGCTTCATTCCATCCTCAACCCAAAGAGGTCCCACAAGTTAATTTTTGATGATACCAGCCTATACCAGTACCCCCCCTCCACCTTGCTGGCATCTGAGTCGGAGTGGAGCTCTCTGCCCTTTACTGATCCGGTCTCTGGCCCATACATCTGGCCTATCAAGAGTCACTCTCATTTCATCAGTCCAAAAAACCTTTGCAAAATCAGTCTTAAGATATTTCTTGGCCCAGTCTTGACGTTTTATCTTATGTTTCTTGTTCAGAGGTGGTCGTTTTCAGCCTTGCTTACCTTGGCCATGTCCCTGAGTATGGCACACCTTGTGCTTTTTGATACTCCAGTATCGTTGCAGCTCTGAAATATGGCCAAACTAGTGGCAAATGGCATCTTGGCAGCTTCACGCTTGATTTTCCTCAATTCATGGGCAGTTATTTTGCGCCTTTTTGCCCAACACGCTTCTTGCAACCCTGTTGGCTATTTGCCATGAAACTCTTGATTGTTCGGTGATCACGCTTCAAAAGTTTGTCAATTTCAAGACTGCTGCATACCTCTGCAAGACATTTCACAATTTTGGACTTTTCAAACCCCGTCAAATCTCTCTTTTGACCCATTTTTGCCAAAGGAAAGGAAGTTGCCTAATAATTAAGCACACCTTATATAGGGTGTTGATGTAATTACACCACACCCCGCCTCATTACAGAGATGCACATCACCTGATTTACTTAATTGGTAGTTGGCTCTCAAGCCTATACAGCTTAGTAGGACAACATGTATAAAAAGTATCATGTGATCAAAATAGTCATTTGCTTAATAATTCTGCACACGGTGTATGAAGGTTGGTGGTGTCCATGATAATTTTTAATGGCATTCTTATTTTTCCAGTTGCAATTATTTAGTGTTCACCTGTCTCATTAATTTCTTCTCTAGTAAATACCCACATAGTACAGAAGTATACAGACTCTATTAGCATAAATATATTTCCTCCGCTTACAGGAATTACCGTATGTTCCCCAACTCAGTTTTCTTTTTCTTACATAGTCCATGAACGCCAGAGGAGTATTCCTACAAGTATGTGTCCAAATTACAGAGTGAATGGCATGTAATATTAATGGCTTGTTAGCTGTGATACCAGCAGATGTCATTCACTACATTACTTACACAATCATTTATGTATTGCCAAAAAAAAACATAATCCAAGCTAACAAAATCATGGCATGGCAGCAGCCCCATTCACAAAAATAGAAAAGAACAGATCGCCTGTGTCTAATTAGATTTTACAGTACCAGCACATTCAATCCGCACTTCTCCCCATTCATACCTGCTTATACTGTTTCAACTGATATCTAATTACTTCCTCACTTTTCTGATTTTCCCACAAAGATCAGAGGAAAACACATCCGCATTAATGTGTTTTCCTGACAGGGATATGCAGAAAAACAAATCTGAATGTATAATACACAGCAATTCTGAGTGCGCTGTCTATTTCAGAAAAGTCATTAATCTGTGAAATCCAGACACAGGCCTGTCTGTTCATAAAAATGTGCAGCTCTTTGTATTAATGTTTGAGTGTTTTATTTTCAATAATGCAGTGTTAAATGTAGTGCAATAAAAAAAACCTAATATTCTGGAGCATAAAGCAAAGAAATCAGTTCTGGAAGAATACATTGGCTTCAAAATCCCCATCAAAATGAAATCAAGGGATATGTTCACTTTTTACAGTTTGATGCTGTTCCGCTTTAATATCCTCATTAAAAAAAACACTTCAAATACTCTTTAAATATTTTCTGATGGGGTTTTTGAAGCTTATCCGCTTCAAAATATTCACAAAAAACTGTGAAATTCCCCAGAGAATCTGAATCGGTTTTTGATGTGACTTTTGAAATCCATGCCTAAAAGCTATGTGAACATACTTGCGTCTGGCATTTCTTTTTAACATGTTTTTTGTGTATAGAGTGTTTTTTATACTTTCATTTAATAAATACTCTCATTTGGAGCACTTCATGACCAGAAATACCCAAAGAATACACATGAAGCTTACAGTATTTTTCTAAAACAGCACTATGTGACTGTGCAATACCGATGTGTTTTCCGATAAAAGGGAACCTGTCAGGTGTAATATGCAGCCAGAACCACAAGCAGTTCTGGGTGCATATTGCTAATCTCTGCCTAACCGTCCCTGTATCTAGTAACATAGATAAAGAGATCTTTAGAAAAAGTATTTCTAAAGATCTTTTATCATTTACTAATGAGCGCAGGGACTAGTCGCAAGGGCATTATTTCCCTTGGCTAGTCAGCCCCCTTAGCATGTTAGCATACTAATGAATGCGTAGCATCAGATGTATGGTCGCACTCACCTCTCTGCTGCCACCACTAGTTTTCTTTGCTTATATGCTAAGGGGGCCGACTAGGTAAGGGAAATAACGCCCTTGCGACTAGTCACTGGGCTCATTAGCATATTATATGGAATCTTTAGAAATTCTTTTTCTAAAGATCTCTTTATCTATGCTACTAGATACTGGGACGATTAGGCAGCGTTACTAATATGCACTGAGAACTTCTCGTGGTTTTGGGTGCATAATGCACCTGACAGTTTCACTTTAAAATCAATAGGAACCTAATTTGAAGTGTTTTTTCATGTGGATTTTGAACAGAATACGCTCCAAAATCCATATAAAAAATTTCATCTGGACATATAACAAAAACCTTCAAATATGCATGCAACAAGCTTCCAATTCATTTGATCAAGTAAACGTGCCTTAAGAGTACATTTGGCTTTTTTCTTGTCTATATTAACAGGTTAGGAAAAGGATTATGTCAATTCCTTGGTACATTTTCTACATGTTTTCATCATGTCTTACCTTTGTTTTTATGGTATGTTCACTAAATTTTTTTCAGACAGACCACAAATGATACAAAACCTCAGAAAAAAATGAACATAATGCACAGTAATATAAAAACAACATTGCTGTGCATATGTTCCATCTTTGCTTACTTCTTCCACTTCAGGATTCAGAAACTTGAAAAGATTAAAATAAGTAAGATGCTAATTTTTGGGGTGGCTTCATTTGGAAGCTGCCTGCTCTTTCTAGTTGACGCAATAGAAAAAAGACGCTGAGGGTTGATCAACCACATAAAATTATCTTAAGACCTCTGCCACACTCATGTGCCTCCGATACGTGTGTGCCTTTTTTTTCACATACCGGAGACACGGGCCCACGTGGTCCTATGTATTGTTATTGTTTTGGACACACATAAGTATTCAGGAACGGAATGTGTGTCCGTTCCGTACTTACGTGTGTCCGTTTTTTAAAAACGCTGACATGTCCGTGTTGCTCCGGCAGCACGGGTGTCACACGGCCCGCACCCGTACCACACGGATGTAGTGTGGAAGCGGGCCCGTGTGACACGCGCTGGAGAAAGACACGTGTCAGTGTAAAAATAAAAAAAACACATACTCACCTCCACCATACCTGCAGTCTCTGCCGCGGCTGTCCCCTGCATCTGTCCCCCAGTGAATTTGAACAACGCTTCTTCTTCACTGGGGGCCAGAAGCAGCGTCAGCGGGGCATGGCTTTGGCCGGACGCTGTCATTCAGCACCACAGACAAAGCCGGATGATGCAGGTAAGGCGGGGCTTTCCGTTCTCCGTGTGTTATTACGTATAACACGTGGAGAACACGTACGTGCCATAAACACAGCACACGGGGACAAAACCACCCCTTTAACACGTACGTGACAAAAATGTTACGTTTTGTCACGTAAGTGTGGCAGAGGCCTAAAACCTTCAGTGAAGCTGCTTCAGAAAAAAGTTTGTCACTCAAGTGAATGAAAAGTTTATTGCAAACAGATTTGAACTGGACTGATTTTGATGCAGATTTTGGCATAGACCAGCTGTGGGTCTCCTGACCTGAACTCAACAGCCTCCGGTTCGCTGTTGAGTTCAGGTCAGGAAACCTACGTTTGGTCTCTGCATTATGGTCCGAATCACAGATGTGCGTTTTTGGACTACAGGAGGAATTTTTAGAAATAGTGTACAAAGCTAAAAAGGTAAAATCTCATAATACTTCTCATGAGCCCTAAAAGCTTATTATTTCTTTAGGTTTGTGTGACGCCCTGGACTAGCCAGGTAGTCACAGACAGGCCCTTGCACAAACACCAGTCCCCTAGAAAGGTAACAGCAACCTAATAGGACCTCTGGATAATTGTATATCGCACAGAACTGTACAAATGTGACCTCCATCACTGTGAGCAGGGCCCTACTGAAGATCATGTGGCGTCAATTAAATAGTATATCGCTGCTACATCACTAACGGTCGCCTCACTGGAAGTGATAAGGGTAGTTGGCATTAGTTGGGAATGTGGCCAATGTGGCCATTCTTAGTAGAAGAAGACGTCCCCAAGGAAACAGAAAACAGAAACATATAGACCTACACATAGATAGGAGCAAAGGGAGGACTGTAGAACTGGCTTGCCACTATTTTTTAGACATAGGCTTTTAGGATATGTCATCAATTTCTGACCAGTACAATAACTGGCATCCCCGACGATTAGCTGTTACTGGTTTGGGTGTCTTCTGTAAGCTCTTGGATGCTGCTGGAACACAGCAGCTCATTTCCATAGTGGCCATGGCCAGGTCCTGCAGATCCACCCCCTATTTAAGTGACTAGGGATTTAGGTTAATTGAGGTTGAACCTATAGTACCAAGCCCAACAAAATTGTAGTACCCAACCTAGGCCACTTGGGCTTTGATAAAGCTGCTGTTTCGGAAGCATCCGCAAAATTCCGTCCACCGGAACGGCTGATTGATGGGGATGCTGGGTGTCGAATGCCCACTGATCATTTATTGATAGCCTATCAATAAGATAGTCTGTCAATAAAAAGGTAGTGTCCAATATCTTTAAGATAAAAATCTCTCTCTTTTTTGTAATTATGCGGCATGCCATAACTGTCTGAGATTGGAATACTACTTTATATACAGGTAGGTTGTTTTGAAAGTGCCTTGTAGATTGAAGCAGCCTAGCCATACTCTGAAATCAGTGGTTTTAGTAATCCCTCCTGATCAGATGCTATCATTGTGGGATGTACTGCAGCAATAAATGACTCTCAGGCTCACATTGAGTCAGAATGGGAGCCCCCAATGGGTTGGGGAAGGAGAGTGCATCCTTTGTCGATGGAAGTCTGGGCATATGTGATATGGTACTGTAGATTGCTTCTGCTGTTCTAGGTCATCATCCTGCTATTTAATTTGTGAAAGCAATCTGAAGAATTACTTTGGGTATAGTAAAAAATATTTCTATTCACTGATAGCAAGCAGAACGTTTACATAGCTACATAACATTTCATATGCCTTGATTAAGCTTTAGCCTGTAATATTAAGAAAATGCTTTAGGTATCATGTTTTTTTGCTCTTCCTTTATGCTTTCAATATTGTAAACTATCAGAAGGAAGACTAACATATATATTGAATATTGGAAGTAAATGTGGAATAAGAAACACACTATTTTTAGTAAACGCACTTCATAACAATCTATAAATCTACTGAAGCAAAGTATGAAAATCCTTCTTGCCTCACATATGGCAGGTTATAGAATACTACAGCAGGCACAAAGCCATTACACTTTTAGAGCATCAACTTGACAAAAAAAATGCCCTTGTGTCGTAAGTCTGCACAGCGAGAGTCTGAGAGCATTTAGAAGGCTTCTTGACAGAAAGTAGTAAACAACAACACAGTTTATTTTTTGTGCAGTTCAATTGGTAAAATAAGGTATTTTTAGAGTACACTATGTAGTCAAAATATATTCAGTTACGATAAAGGTTAGTGCTTAAATATTTTTTGATCATTTATAGCCACTGTTTAGTATAATTAATTAAGGGGGTCAGGTCCTGAGACCCCCAATGATCTCTGAAACTAAGATGCAGAAGTGCTCAGCTCATCTTCGAGAAGTGTATGGATTCAGAGGCTTTTTTCTGAGCCCCCACATCTCCTGTACCTCATGGATAAACTGGGCCATTATGCAACTTGGATTGAGCAATGGTGGGATCTCAGGACCTGAACCTCCACGATCAACACAACTGAAGTCATCTGAATGGGAAATAAACTGTAACAAGCATTAAGTAATCAGCTGAATTCCACCCTATACATCACTTATTGCCTGGTATCGGATAGGTCATCAATTGTTAAGCCTTAGATAACCCCTCTGAAGGGAATATGTCTGTTGACTCATGTTGTCCAAATCATGGGCAACATGAATCAGAGCCAAGTATGGTTTCTCTGAAATGCTCTAGTGTGCCCGTGAAAACATACTTTGACGAGCCTATCAGCACCTGCCAGTGGATTTATACTGCCCCGTTGGCTTCCCTTCGCATTGCTCTAGTTAATTGATAAAGTTCTCCCATGCTATAAAAGAAACAGAAAATACAGTCCTGTTAATTAAGGAAATTATGGAAACTTTTAAACACAGGCTCTGAGAGTGCTTCTATCCCTACACTGTGAGATAGCTTTTGGAGATTTTGGATTAGTCACTTGAATGGGAATTAAACTGCAGTATTTGGCAGTGGCCAGTAAGCAATATACAGCCACGTGTAACGCTGTACAAGTACACTATATGGTAATAGTACAATAGATGGCACAGGGCAGCGTGGAAGTCTACGTGACATCTCTTGTGTGCCTCCTGTCACAATTATCTTAATCCCCCTAAGCATATTTCATTCATGGAACTGAACACAATCACCAACCTAAATGATATCAGACACAAATCATTTCTGCCTTTTTTACATAGCTGCAATTTTTGAAGCATAGAACAAAAAATACTGCAAAGCAGACTTGAGTTGCATGAAAGGGTTGCCTTAGTTGGAATACTAGATCTTGACATCCAACTAATAATACTTAACTAAATCCCAAGATTTAGTATTGCAATCAAGACAATTGAAGAATGGGTGTTTTTTGAGGTCTGGCTAGGTGAACATACCCAGGTTTAAAAGAGATGAGCAAAGCCATGGAAGTTCGGTTCAGCAGACTTGACCTGAACCCTAATGGAAGTCGCTGATTGGGCACACCAGGTCTTCACCCACATGCAGCCAGCCATAAACAGATCACTTCCGGGGCGTGGCAGCAGGATTTTTCCATTTTTTTGGGTGGGTGCACACTACATTTGATCACGGTGTTGTCACCCCCAGTGCGAGCCATTCAAACACTGCAAGCAGTTTGCACTGCGCTGAGCACTGAATGTTCCTGAGCACAGCAATGCTCACTCAAGTAGTTTGCATATGTAAAGCATCCAAATTCTGAAACTGAACTCTGGGGGATTTTTGGAAAGTCTGTGTTTGGTAAAAACACCAAACACTGAACCTCGTGTTCGCTCATCTCTACTGGTCTCACAAATAATAAATTTGACTCTCAGCTAGTGACAATTGTGACTCCAACAAGTGCATTTCTGTTCAGGACTATAATTAAAAATGTATTTAAAGGGTTTTTCCAAAAATCTTAATTTGAATATAGTTTTCACAACCGAGTTTGAGCAAAGATCAGCTATGCCAATGCCAATGATCCCACCGATACCAGCTCTCTGGTTTATGAAAAAAACAATGCACCTATGACCCTGTTTAATAAAACATCCCACATAGACTTGGCATCCTCATTGCTCTGGCAGCCATGTAGCACAGCTCCTCTATTTCATGCTCAGCTTTACTATTCATGTGGAGCATGACCATGCTCTGAAGATCGCCATGAACCACTAATGAAATATGGAGTTTTTAAATAATAATTAATATTTTTCAAATAGTGGGTCACAGGCACTACTGTAACAACTATTAATGGTCACCTCATAAATATAAATAAAAATTGCCCATGTTGAGATCTATCCATCTCTTTCAGGAAACATATAGACGAGCAAAAGGAGGGGCATGCATAACTTAGAAGAAGCAGGGTGCTGCTTGAAAATGAAGAACTTTCAGCTCCATAAAGTTGGATGATCAGAGGAGCAGAAGAAGGAAAAAAGACATAAAAAACTTTATGCTGAGTTTGTCCTGTTTAACCAATAGTCATGCAGATACTGTAGTTTTTAAAAAAAATTATTGCCATTGTGGAAATATCCTTTTAATTAAATTTAGAAACAGAATAAATTGTTCAGCTCACCAATATTGCAGAGCCCTGAACTGGGGCTAGAATTTACTTTTGCATGTCCCTGGATTTTTTATTCATTCTATTATTCCAATAAAGAAAGAAAAAACTTTTTTATTCAATATAAGTCTGCGCTGGATTCATACATCTTTATTTTAATTAAATTGTATCTTGTAGGCAGAAACCTAATATGTGTACTATGTAGAAGAGGTCATGCAGTCACAAGATGTAAACATACATTTTACATTTTTATAAGTTGAATCTAGTGCTCATGTTAACTAGACAGTCCAATACTAGAGTGCCACCGCTGATCATGGTAGGTCACTAGTACTGCATATAAGTGTTAATAAACCTGATAGAAAATACACTATGATTAATGAACTTGACATTCACAAATAATGCTTGGTATTTCCATAGCTGATATAGACTAGGTACATGTGCAACATTTGTACTCTATTTGGATTCAGTAAATCTATATCACAAATACCATTTCTGTTTCGATGAATAAACACAGCCTAACGTTCGCATTCATGACTATATGTTATAGCTATAAATATACTTGCCTAAAATAGGCTGCTTGATTTTTTATACAGGTAGCTCTCCTTCATCTTTATAGCAGCTCGTGAATAACATCTATCAGAAAAAGCTGTGATAAATCCAGAAATCGCACACACTTTATGTCACTTTATGTGTTCAAATTTTCCTTTCAAAGGATTAGACAGACAACTTTTAATGTTGCAAGATTCTGACTTTTCATGGTTTGCCTTCAGTTCACAGAGATACAAACAGGATATCTTGTCTGATTTCATTTTTAGCCACTCAACAGAAAAAGCCTATTTGGCCTTTAGCACATTTTTGTGCCCTTAGATGTTGCAGAAATGTCATAATGGCATGCGTTCAACACCTGAAGTGTTAACTACAGGCACATACTAGGCTGCCGTGTAATGTATGTATAGAGTACAGTTTGACAACATGCTGGATATTCTCATGTGGATATCATGAATGAATGTATAGGAGCTGGTGGTGATGGATCTGTTTATATGTGGTCTCAATGTAATGTAACTTTGAGTGACTTTTCACGACGTGCTTTGCATTGGTTTCTGGCCATTTTAATCCCTTCGACCCCGGGCAATTTTCCATTTTTCATTTTCGTTTTTTTCTCCCCTTTTTCCAAGAGCCATATCTTTTTCTGTCAAAATAGCCAGATGTATGCTTGTTGAGTTGTACTTTTGAATGACATCATTCATTTTACCGTATTTTGTCTTGGAAAACAGGGAAAAAAATCCAAGTGCAATTAAATTGCAAAAAAAGTGCAATTCCACACTTTTTTTTTGTTGTTTTTATTTACTGTGTTCACCATATAGTAAAACTGACTTGGCAGTATGATGCCTGAGGTCAGAACAAGTTTGTTGATACCAAGCATGTATAGTTTTACTTTTATCTAAGTGATGACATTGTTTTAAAAATGTGTAAAAAAAACCCCATAACATTCTCATATTTTGGATCTGGGGCTCAGTGATGGCTTATTTTTTGCGTCTTGTGCTGACATTTTTAATTATACCATTTTTAGGTAGATGTAATGTTTTCATCGCCAGTTATTGCACTTGGCAATGTTGAGGCAACCAAAAAAGCGTAATTCTGTTTTCAGATCAGCCGACATGTGCGGGAAATAATGCAGGCTAGCCGCACGAGTCCGCATTAAAAAGACATACACCACCAAGGACGTATAGGTACATCCTTGGTCATGAAGGTGGTTAATATCCGTACAATTCTACTGATATGTTAAATATTTGGATTTCAGTATGGTCTCATCAATCAAAGACTAAGAAAATAAACTAATTTTAAAAGATACTGTTTAATGAAATAATTATTTTCCTACTTGTATGGACATTTATTCTTCTCATGCCTCTCGTTGATGAACCTCTGGTTGATGACCCTATTGAAACCTTTTTGGTATTGAGTTGTTTTGAAGGTGTTGTCTATGATAACATTGATGTTTTCTATAGGTTATCTAATGTGTATGGGGTCTTATGGCGTAGTTAAGAAAATATTACATTACTGCACTGCTAAACATAATTTCATCTATAGATGATACATGATATTTCAATGAATAAGTGGTAACTTGTAGCACAATAAAAGCAAATTAATTTAAAACCTCCATTAGATATTTATTTTTACGGGTGTCTAGTTTGTTAAAATGAATACAGAACTGTCTGCATAGCAGCAGAACAGTAAGGTTGAGGCCACACGGGGATTTGTGTGAGTCCTTGAACGACACTCGGCTCACGCTCACAGCACGAGCCGAGTGTCATGCGAGTCTGCTCTGATTGTGCGATCAAACCACAGCTGCGGAGGGGAGGGCCAGCACTACGGAGGGGAAGGCCAGCGCTGCGGAGGAGAGGGAGGGATTTATCTCTCTATCTCCTCTGTTGCCGGCTGATGCGAGAATCACACTGATCTCGCATTACACCGGTGTAACGCGAGAGCAATGCGATGTCTCTCTTGCCTCCGTAGACTTGAATGGGTGCGAGTAAAACAGGATCGCATTGCACCCGCAGCATACTGCGATTGTTTTCTCGATTCGATTAGGGTTGAGAAAAAAATCCCTCATGGGAGCTGCCCCATAGAGTAATACTGGTCTGAGTGGAATGCAATTTTTTATCGCATTCTACTTGCTCCGTATTACTCACCGTGTGTGCTGACCTTTAGCATGCCTATGGAGATGCTGAACTACCTAGAATAGAGACATGACCATTAGAAATGGACCACGGAGCAATGGAAGAAGGTGACTTGCTCTATTCAATCATATTTTGTATTACATTATGTTAAGGGCCAGTTGCATAAGACTTGCCTGTGGAAGAGATGATACCAGGATGCACAACGGGCAGGAAAATGAATAGAAAAAAAGAGAAAACCAGCTCATCGGAATAAAAATTCCAATGTTATCCGAACCACACAGTAGGATATGTATACTGGGACGTAGTAACAGGGAAAGGAAAAAAAACAGCTCCACTGAATTAAATTAATCCTTTATTATAAAGTCAGATAAAATCCAAAGTCCATAGTGAGTTAAGATTGCATAAAAAAACATTGATGAATAAGGCCGATAAACACAAATCAACGGTGTTTGGTGTTATACACACTTAATCATTATCATGATTAAGGGTGTATAACACCAGAAACGCATTGATTTCCATTTATTTGTCTTTATTCATCATTAATTTTTTAAATGTAATCCTCACTAATGATGGACTTTATCTGACTTTACAATAAAGGATTAATTTTATTCCGTGGCGCTGGATTTCTTCCTTTCACAATGGGAAGATGTCAAACTGGTGGAAACATTGTGAAGCTACGGTCAATGTCCCACTGAAAAACAGTTGGTCCTGGCATTTATGTCCATGTTAATTTCACACATACTACCTAACTAAATTACTGTAGATTAAGTACATTCCTTAATGGCAATGGTATTTCTTAAGGAGTATTACCTCTTTCAGCAGGATAATTTGTCCAAAAATTGCTCAGGGATTTCTAGAGGACGTTCACAAAGAGTTCAAGGTATTTACTTGGCCTCCAAATTCCCCAGATCTGAATCAGATCAATGACTTGTGGAAACTGCTGGAAAAACAAGTACAACCCATGGAGGCTGGTATTGCTGATATTGTTTCAGGTCAGATATGACAAGACAACTTCAAGGTCTTGTTGAGTCTTTGCGTTAATAGTTGTAGAGCTGTATAGAGGTACGTACACAATAGGCAGGTGGTTATTATACTATGCCTGATCAGTTATCAAGAAATTTTGAGTTTCTAAAAATTTCTCCTGATTGTATAGGAGGTGTATAATGACTTATTTTGTGCCTTTCATGTAAATTTAGATATTGTGTTTATTGTCTTCTGAACCACTCCATTGAATAATATTGGTCCAAGAGCTGACAGTTTTTTTCACGGACAGCACTTGGACCAAAAATATAGTCGTGTGACTGTAGCCACAGGCTAAGCTTCATAGACAGGTTATTTCATTGTATACTTCAATACTATGGTATATACTATAAGAAATCAAACAATTGCAAGTTCAACTACTCTTGGGGAACTAAAATATAAAGTAAAAATTAAAAAAATACATCTAATTTTAAATCGCCTCCCTTTTTCCCTTCAAGAATAAATTCAAATATGTAGAAAAAATATATTTATATTGTACACAATATTGTTGGGTAAAAAAAAAAGTCTGATCTATCAAAATGTAAAATTATTTAAGCTGTATCTTAAAAGCCAGAATTGCTCTTTTTCTTTTGCCTCACTTCTCCCACAAAAATTCAATAAAAAGTGATCAAAATGTCATATGTAGTTCAAAATGGTATCAATAAAAATCTCAGCTTCTTGGGGAGCAAAGAACAAGCTCTTGCACAGGTCAGTCAATGAAAAAATTAAAAAGATACAAAATTTAAGATTCTTAGGCAGCTCTGTTAGGCACCCAAATAAGCTGCATTGCCCTTGTAACTGAGACTACTAGCCCCAGTTACAAGGGAAATAAATTGAAAATAAAATATTTAAATATGGAAATGTCCCCCAAAGATCATTTTATGAAATTTAGGGGGCACAATGTGTAAAAATAAATAAAAATAAATAAATTAAAATAGCAGTTAAAAAAAATATATAAATAAAATAAAAATGCCAATGTCAATCTAAATTGCTGTTGCTGGCCCCTCTCCGATAAAAAATGTCCAGTATATAAAATAAATAGAAAAAATAGTTACAGAATGGGCAACATATTTTTAAATGTATTTTAGTAGTCCTCTGTGGTCATAAAAAATGAAAATAAATAATGGGAATTATCCTTATTTTCTCATTGATATCACCCAAAGCAAAAAAAAAAAGTGAATGTGAAAGTAACTTAATTATGCCCCATGTATCACAAAAATTACTGGGATACCTACACATTTTTTTTTACAACTTTTAAACCCTTAATTAGACACCCAATTTTGACCTTAAAAAAGTGGTCCGAAAGCAAAGCATTTGACTTCTTATTTCCTATCTATTTAGACTATTAATCTATGCTATTTTCTAATATACTTGCTTTAAAAATCCCCTAACTACACTATCTAACAGCTACTGTGTTTTTTTTCTATTTCCTGTCTAATGACAATTTGTTTGGGTACCACAGTGCATGCTGGGATATTCAAAGCATCATCAGGAGGCAGAAGCTGCGATCACTTTCACTTTTCTGCGCCTCCCTGAAATGAAGCATCATCAGTGGGGGGTGCTGTGCCTCTTAGTGTCTTCCTAATGCAGTGTCTCAATTGTCGCCTCCCAAGCCTGTGCTATCTCCCACCTATGCACAGTGCCCCCTGTGCAGTCTCCCCCTATCTTCCTTGGGTAGTATCTTCTTCCGTGCCCTACAATGAGTGCAGCATCTGGTCTGTTGTTGATTTATGAATAGTAACAAGTCCGGCAACAGCCCCCAACCGTCTGCTTTACCTGCGCTAATTATCAAAACTAGGTGGGAGCCCAAATAATTTTTATTATTTATTGTTCACAACAACATACAGGCATCTTCCCCATGACAAAAAGCTTGCTGATTGGCTTTGCTACAGCCTTTAAATAAAGTTTGCTAGCAGATGACCAGCACCCGAACTCCATATTCAGACACAAACTGTTTTTTAAAAGTCTGTGATCGAGTTCAAGCCCAGCACACCTGGTGTCTGGTAGAAACACCCATCTTTACAGTTTGGTTTCACTCATCCTCATCGAATTGAAAATTCGTTGGTTGTCAGCTGTCACATGCAGTTGTCACCTATGGGATTTAAGGGGCACTATAGACTTATTCCTGATTTTCCACTTAACGACCGCCATTTTTATGCATATTGGCAGTTATTAAGGGGTTAAAATGCATATATGACCCCTCAGCCAAGGACAGGGGGTTAATGGCCTGGTCTTCAACTGGTGAAGATAAATAAGTTGATTATTAAACTCAGTGTTGAACGTTGGGATACATCAGTAATAAGAGAAGTCCATAAAGTAGAAAACCACGGCATACACCATCCAAGATCCAGAAAGTGCTTTTATTCGATATAGCGTGCAGGTAAAACCCGTAGAAGCACACAAGGTGCGAAACGTTTGTTGTCCTTGTGGGGCCTGCACCCGGCTCTTTCTACCCAGCTATTTTACCTGCACGCTATATGGAATAAAAGCACTTTCTGGATCTCGGATGGTGTATGCTGTAGTTTTCTACTTTATGAACTTCTGTTCTGAATATCTCCTTTTCTTGTCCACGTGCACTCATTACCATTTCTTCTAAATGGAGGACTGAGGCTGTTCTAAGGTCTTCAGTGTAAGGTATTGCATGGTTCAGTGCAGAACTGTTTCTGTTTATTACATATACATCAGTAATAACCAGAGACAACAAATGAGTGTTAGTCAATGACTGACAGTTTCATAGCTAAGGAAAGCCAAACTGAGCCAAAAAGAGATAAAGTGCTGTGAGTCTATCCTAGTAACACCGCCAATTTGTTATATCAATTGAAGGAGCCATAGCAGTTGGACATGACCAATAGGACATTGATGACATATTCCACCATATTCTATACGTTTTGCCTTTGATAAAGCAACTCTGAGTGTGGCAATTATGCATTTTAACTTCATTTTAAATAAATGCTCTGATCACATGTTATCACAACTCTACTTTTTTAAATGACCCAAATATTTGAGTATTCACTGTTTCATATACAGTCTAAGACAAAAAGCTTATAAAACCTTTCAAAAAAATAGTTTAAAAAATATTGTTCATCATCACAGACTTAAAGGGGTTATCCGGCTTCTTTTGACTTTGTTTTATTATTTCCCTATTGGGCTACATTGGGGCAGGTAAGTAGATAGTGACCACTTACCTGCCCTGCTGACAGCCCCTTTCCCCCGGCTCAGAGTGGTCATATGACCGCTCCTGCCGCGATTTTGCTGCTTCCGGTCATTTCATGTCAACATGGGCAGGACCATGTTGACATGCAAATCTGGGAACAGCTTGTTGCCGCCCTGCTGGGCAGGTACAGTGCGTGAGTCCCCGCCCTCCTTCCCTGCACCC
Organism: Anomaloglossus baeobatrachus; assembly: GCF_048569485.1. NCBI lineage: Eukaryota > Metazoa > Chordata > Amphibia > Anura > Aromobatidae > Anomaloglossus > Anomaloglossus baeobatrachus. Next base: position 471,620,585 of record NC_134355.1, on the reverse strand, counting down.
TCCCACACATTCTTCCGCACCCCGTACTCTCCCCACAACCTCCCCGGCACTGCTGTGGGACCCGTTAGCTAAGGGGAGGGGCCTGGCGGCGGCTGCCGGCGGTGTCGCCGCCAGCACCGGGCTCCTGCTCAGGATCGCACATACAAATGTATCAGCAGCATCTGTGATGCCGATACATTTGAAAGCACCGATGAGAGGGAGCGCTGCTTCTCATCACTGTCCCGCTGTCTGTGTCTGACAGTTCAGGACAGCGGTGACATCACTACTGTGCTGATATGTCCAGACCAGACAGCGGACGAACGTGCAGGAGCGTCGGGGACTGAGGAGGGGTAAGTATGTATTCCCTACATGTGTTCCCTATGGGGATAGGGAGGCCGGTGCAGAACGATGGGGGGGTCGGTACAGAGCGCCGTATGTGTGTGTGTGAAAGGGGGGAGGGTTGCAGAACCCGATGTGTGTGTGGGGTGCAGAGCCCAATGTGGTGGGCGGTGCAGAGCCTGATGTGTGTCGGGAGTGCAGAGCCCGATGTGGGTGTGTGGTGCGGAACCCAATGTGCGTGTGGGGAGTGCAGAGCCCGATGTGTGTGTGGTGCAGAGCTCTATGTGTGTGTGTGCGCGGTGCAGAGCCCGATGTGGTGGGGGGTGCTGAGCCCTATGTGTGTGTGCGGTGCAGAGCCCTATGTGTGTGTGTGTGCGGTGCAGACCCAATGTGGTGGGGGGTGCAGAGCCCTATGTGTGTGTGCGGTGCGGAACCCGATGTGTGTGTGGGGAGTGCAGAGCCCGATGTGGTGGGTGGTGCAGAGCCCTATGTGTGTGTGCGGTGCAGAGCCTGATGTGTGTGTGGGGAGTGCAGAGCCCGATGTGGTGGGGTATGCAGAGCCCTATGTGTGTGTGTGGTGCAGAGCCCAATGTGGTGGGGGTGCAGAGCCCTATGTGTGTGTGCGGTGCAGAGCCCGATGTGTGTGGGGAGTGCAGAGCCCGATGTGTGTGTGTGGGGAGTGCAGAGCCCGATGTGGTGGGGGGAGCAGAGCCCTATGTGTGTGGGGAGTGCAGAGCCCGATGTGTGTGTGTGGGGAGTGCAGAGCCCGATGTGGTGGGGGGAGCAGAGCCCTATGTGTGTGTGTGCGGTGCAGAGCCTGATGTGTGTGTGGAGAGTGCAGAGCCTGATGTGGTGGGGGGTGTAGAGCCCGATGTGGTGGGCGGTGCAGAGCCCGATGTGGTGGAGGGTCCAGAGCCCGATGTGTGTGTGCGGTGCAGAGCCCTATGTGGGGCTCTTATTTCCATTGCTAGAGTGATAACAGGTCAGTGCTGGGGCAGAATACTGACATGAATGTGTGTATGCAGGGGGCGAGGCTGGACACTGAGGCCGGGCGGTGCCAGCTGTGACTGGGAGGTTTAGCACAGGAAGTTATCATGTTTGCTTGTGCTGCATGTAAACAAAGAGCTGCAGAGAATAAAGTCATAATTCAAGAGGAAAAAAAGTTAGAAAACAAAAAATAACAATGTAGGGGTGTTTTATATGACAATACAGCACAGATTAGCTTAACAAAAATTTTTGAGTTTATGTCGGACAACTCCTTTAACATTAGGATGCTGACTTGCAGCACATGGAAAAAGTCTCAATTATTCCATAAGGGGCAGAGATTTATGGGGCAGAACCCACAGGCATAAAATTGCTAAAAGAATAATAGTAGATAAAAGATAAAGATAAAGTCAGCAAAATCACTTCTGCTATTTGTTTTTCATTTGAACAAAATACAAACTAAAATGTATTTTTCAATTAAATATAACAATTTCTTACAGCAACACTTGCAGATTAACTTGCATCATTGAATGTAAATGGCTAATAAAAACCTTTGACTTTATAATGATGTGATACATAAGCTCTATAGGAGATCTGGAAGTGAATCCAGAAAAAGCAAAATTCAAAACAATAATGTATGGCTACAATAGACTTAAATCATAATAACAATGTTGCTCTGATGCCAAATGCTCTGATGCCTCACTGATTTAGACAAACATTCTAGGCTATTATTATGTCTCTAATTAGAGATAGTTTTATATATGTATATATATATATATATATATATATATATATATTGTGAGACTGTGACCGGGGTTATCTATGACGGCCGGTATGTCTCGCCCCGGTTGTGCTCACTCCATGATAGAAAGTAAATCCACTCTAGGGTTAATGCTGTTTCCCTACAGGCTGAAGGAAGGGTTAAATGGAAACAGGAACGAGGGGCAGGTGTGCCGGGTGTGAGGGAGTGATCACAACTCCCTGAGTCTCTGCTGGAGAGACATGTATATTGCTGTGGATTTTTGTTTGGACATTAAACACCGTGTGCTGTGAACCTTGATGCCTGGATCCCGTGTCTTCTGCTGCGCAGCCGACCGCGCTACCTCACATATGGTGGAGAATCGGCGGGCATGCCAGCCCGGTGAGGTGTACTTCCTTTTCTGGTGATCCGGTAGCACATGTCCTGGATTCAAGCAGCTATACTACGGCCCAAACCCAGCGACGCCATGGAGGACATACTAAGGCATTTGGCTCAGGCTAATGCACAGCAGCAGCAGGCTAATGCACAACAACAAGAGGCTAATGCACAGCAACAACAGGTGAATACCCACCTGCTCCGGACGTTGGAGCAACAGCAGCAACAGCACCAGCAATCCTTGAAATTGCAGGAAAAAAGGCACCAAGAACAGATGGTTCTCCTGGCCAAGTCAATCCGTGCCGGACCGGCAGCAACAACCCCGGGACCGGGTGACGACGGCAGCGTCCGGAAAGCGGTGAGACAAGCGTTGCAAAAGATGACCCCGGGGGATGATGTGGAAGCGTTCCTGGCAGTGTTTGAGCGGGTGGCCGAGCGGGAAAAGCTGCCGACCCCCCCAGTGGGCTGAGGTATTGTCGCCCTATCTGACGGGGGAACCCCAAAAAGCGTACCTGGACCTCGGTACCGAGGACGCCATTGACTATGTGACCCTGAAAGCCGAAATACTGGCTCGGTTGGGGGTGAATACCTATGTACGGGCTCAGCGGGTAAATCAGTGGTTCTATGAGGAAGCCAAACCCGTACGCTCCCAGGCCTATGACTTATTACATCTTGTAAAAAAGTGGTTGCAGCCTGACACTCTGAGCCCGGCGCAAATGGTGGAAAGGGTAGTAGTGGATCGTTTTGTGCGCACTTTACCCGTCACCGTTCAACGGTGGGTAGGACAGGGTGACCCGAGTACCCTGGACCAATTAGTGTCCCTGGTAGAGCGGCATGTGGCTACGCAGGACTTGATACGGGACACTGAGACTTTGCGTACCGCCCGTCGGTCCGGCCCCTCCAAGCCTAGGGCCAAGGACCCACTGCCGACACCGGTACAGGAGTCCGCTACCATCCTGGCTGAGGCCGCGCCCGCCGTTCCTGAGGTCCGGAAGGCCATGTACCCTAAACGACAACTTGTCAAGGGGGTTTCCTTCCCTATTAGATGTTGGCGGTGCCAGCGGGTGGGACATATGGAAGCCCAGTGTCCCCTGACCACGGAGCCCATGGATTGTGGGGTTACCCGGCGGGGTTCAATGTATGCTCAGGTGGTGTGTACCGCTGACCTGGTTCCCCCAGAGACTGAGCCCCACTTGTGCCAAATACAGGTGAATGGATGTCCGGTTACAGGATTGTTGGATTCCGGAAGCTTAGTGACCCTTGTGCGATCCACCTTGAGGGCTAAAGTAAAGGCCACAGGACGTACCGTGGGGGTGGTTTGCATACATGGGGACCGCCGAGACTATCCCACGGGGATTGTCACCATCACAGCACCTTGCGGTCAGGTGCAACATGAGGTGGGACTGCTTAACACTCTTCCTTATGACGTGATCCTAGGACGGGATCTGCCCTATTTTTGGACTTTATGGAAGGGAACCCCTAGGTCCCCTCCGATATTGGTCAGTCCGGGGCCTGAGCCCTACAATCCTGAATCCGGGACACCTGCCGTAGGGGTCCCCATGATAGGGACAGAATGTGAACCCGATAGGTCGCCCCTAGAGGTATTGGCAGGAGAGGCTGAGACGGTCGAGCCCATCCCGGACTTGGAGGCATCCCCGGATGCGTTTGGGACAGCCCAACTCCAGGACCCTACGTTAATACATGCCCGGAATAGGGTGTTAGTAATTGACGGGGTGGCCCAGCTGCCCGGTGCCCAGGTAAGGTACCCCCATTTCGCTCTTAAACAGGATTTACTCTACCGGGTAGATGAAATACGGGGCGTGGGGGTGGAGCAGTTGGTGGTGCCCCAGCCGTATCGCCGGCGGGTCCTCGACTTGGCTCATAAACATCTGATGAGTGGCCACCTAGGGGTCAAGAAAACGCAGGAGCGAATATTGCAAAGGTTCTATTGGCCCGGGGTCTTTGGGGAGGTAAAACGGTTCTGCGAAACCTGCCCGGAGTGTCAGCTTACCGCACCACTGGTCCACTTTCGCAGTCCGTTGGTGCCGTTACCCATTATAGAAGTCCCTTTTGAACGGATAGGGATGGATCTGGTGGGGCCCCTCGTAAAGTCTGCTCGAGGGCACCAACACATCCTAGTGATCGTTGACTATGCCACCCGGTATCCAGAGGCGATACCTCTCAGACATACTGCGGCGAAGCTTATAGCTCGGGAGTTGTTTTCTGTGTTCTGCCGGGTGGGGTTGCCCAAGGAGATCCTTACGGATCAGGGGACCCCATTCATGTCTAAAGTGACCAAAGAACTATGCCGGCTACTCCAGATCAAGCAGTTGCGTACGTCTGTGTATCATCCTCAGACGGATGGGTTAGTAGAACGATTCAATAAAACCCTGAAAACCATGCTAAAAAGGGTGATCTCCAAAGACGGGAAGGACTGGGATATGATGCTTCCCTATTTGATGTTTGCCATCCGAGAGGTGCCACAGGCATCCACGGGGTTTTCGCCTTTTGAATTGTTATACGGGCGACATCCCCGGGGATTGTTGGACCTGGCAAAGGAAACATGGGAGCAAGAGCCCACCCCCCATAAAAGTGTGATTGAACACATTTTAGGAATGCAGAACCGCATAAGCGTGGTCATGCCAATTGTGAAGGAGCATTTACAGGAGGCTCAGGCCGCGCAAAGCGGCCGCTATAATAGACAAGCCACCGTGCGGACCTTTAAACCCGGGGATCGGGTGTTGGTATTAATCCCCACGGCGGAGAGTAAATTCCTGGCTCAGTGGCAAGGCCCCTACGAGATAAAGGAAAAAGTCGGGGTGGTCAACTATAAAGTATTGCAGCCCGGTAGGCGGAAACCTGAACAAATATACCATGTCAACCTATTAAAACCGTGGCAGGAACGGGAAAGCCTGATGGTTGAGTTTCCCCCATCTCCCTCCTCTTCGGGTCGTTCACTCCCGGCTTCAGCGACCTCCGGAGAGGACGAACCGGAAGTAAGGATCGGAGAAGCCCTCACCAAGCAACAGAGGCGAGAGGCCAGACGGCTGGTTCAGCAGAACCCCGATGTCTTCTCCGAGTTGCCGGGTAGGACCAGTCTGATACGACATGACATTGTCACCGAGCCCCACCTGAAGGTACGCCTGAAGTCATACCGCGTGCCGGAGGCTCGAAGACAAGCCATATCAGAAGAAGTGAAGACAATGCTACGCCTGGGGGTCATCGAAAAATCCCGGAGTGAATGGGCTAGTCCCATTGTCCTAATACCAAAACCCGATGGCTCCTTAAGGTTCTGCAATGACTTCCGGAGATTGAACGAAATATCCAAGTTCGATCTCTACCCCATGCCCCGGGTGGATGAGCTGATTGATAGGCTGGGACAGGCGCGATATTTTACCACGCTCGACCTGACCAAGGGGTACTGGCAGGTGCCACTGACGGAGTCCGCCAAGGAGAAAACCGCTTTTGTTACGCCGGAGGGTCTCTTCCACTATGTTGTCTTGCCTTTTGGGTTACATGGCGCTCCGGCCACGTTCCAGAGGTTGATGGACTTGGTGCTGGAACCCCACCAGGCGTATGCATCAGCGTACCTTGATGACATCATTATTTACAGCTCCGATTGGCAGACCCACTTGGAACAGGTACAAGCGGTGGTGGACGCGCTTCGAACAGCCGGATTGACAGCCAATCCCAAGAAATGTGCGTTGGGACTCACGGAAGCCCGCTACTTGGGCTACGTGATAGGCCAAGGAGTGATTAAGCCCCAAATTAACAAGGTTGAGGCGATCCAGAAGTGGCCTAGATCCCTGACCACGAAGCAGGTTAGGGCCTTCCTGGGTATCGTGGGGTACTACAGGAGGTTTGTAAAGGATTTTGCGGGACTATCAGCCCCCTTGACGGACCTTCTCAAAGGCAAGAAGTCCGTCATGGTACGCTGGACTCCGCAGGCCGAGGACTCCTTCCGGGCCCTGAAGGGGGTCCTGTGCGGACAGCCCGTTCTCGTACACCCTGATTTCCGGAAGGAGTTCATAGTACAGACTGACGCCTCAGAGGTCGGCCTGGGGGCAGTGTTGTCTCAGGTGGTTCAGGGGGAGGAACACCCCGTCACCTTCTTAAGTAGGAAGCTCACCCCTCCCGAGCGGAATTATAGCGTAGTGGAGAAGGAGTGCCTGGCGATCAAGTGGGCCTTGGAGTCCCTACGCTATTACCTGCTGGGACGGCAGTTTCGCTTGGTGACGGATCACTCTCCACTGGTCTGGATGAGGTCCGCCAAGGAACGGAATGCCCGGGTTACCCGGTGGTTCCTTTCTCTGCAGAACTTCCGGTTTACGGTTGAACACCGGGCCGGTAGGTTGCAGGGCAACGCCGATGCCTTGTCCCGCGGCCCGTGTTTGCTGGCAGGAGTTCAACCCCGCTCGCTTGAACTGAGGGGGGGGGTATGTGAGACTGTGACCGGGGTTATCTATGACGGCCGGTATGTCTCGCCCCGGTTGTGCTCACTCCATGATAGAAAGTAAATCCACTCTAGGGTTAATGCTGTTTCCCTACAGGCTGAAGGAAGGGTTAAATGGAAACAGGAATGAGGGGCAGGTGTGCCGGGTGTGAGGGAGTGATCACAACTCCCTGAGTCTCTGCTGGAGAGACATGTATATTGCTGTGGATTTTTGTTTGGACATTAAACACCGTGTGCTGTGAACCTTGATGCCTGGATCCCGTGTCTTCTGCTGCGCAGCCGACCGCGCTACCTCACAATATATATATATATAGATATATATATATATATATATATATATATATATATATATATACACACACACACACTACTCAGAAAATGCTAGGGACATTTGGCTTTCGAGTGAAATTTATGGAAAACATAAAAAGTTTACATTACATTGATATTTTTTCATGAAAGTATGGCATTTAAGTAGAAGCATGCAATGGTGATTTCCTCATCTGAAACAATTTATTAAAATAGCCAACAGTGGTGAAGGAGGCAAAATGTCAATGTCTCAATAACTTGTCATGTTGCCTTGAGCATCAATTACAGCTTGACAAAGACATCTCGTGCTGTTCACAAGTGGAGTTATTGTCTGCTGAGGCATAGTATCCCACTTTTCTTGAAAGGCGGCCCACTGGTAATTGAAGATATGGGGTACAGGGTTACAAGGCTCTACATGGCGACTCAGCTGACCCCATAGGGATTTTATGGGATTCTGGTCTGCAAAAAGTGCAGGTTTCTTATTTTAAGATACACTAGTCTCTAGCAGCAGTTGCCTAATGATGCAACCTCGATGAGCTGAAGCATTGTCATCAATGAAGATGAAATTAGACCTTTGTTGTTCATTCATGCAGAGGCACAATGACTGGATTAATTATATTATTCAAGTAGTAGGGGCTTGCCACTATAGCATTCACAAAGTGTAGGGCAGTTCCTTATTGACTTAACATACCTGCCCACACTGTAACACCATCACCACCAAAGGCTCATCTGGAGACAACAGTGGCTGATACATAACACTCTCCTTGACATCTCCAACATCATTGGTGGCTATAATTTCTGCTCATCATGAATCGACTTTCATCAGTGAACAGCATTGAGGCTCACTGGTCCCTCTTCTTGTGTAGATGCTCCCTGGCCCTTGCAAAGCGATGACGCAAGTGTCTAATGGTGAGGTCCGCTACACAGCTGTAAACAGCTGATATGATCACTTCCTGATTCACTCGGCTCCGGGCCAAGTGAAACCGAATGTGACTCATGATAGCTACAGGCATCATCACATGACCCTGTGCTACCATGGCAAGCATCAAAAAAGGGGATTATTTACAGGGGAGAAGTTTGTGACGCCACCTGTGGGTTGCGGTAATGGGAGTACCGCTGCTGCTGGAAGGAGTACCGGGGCAAATGGTGTGGAGCAGCAAGGTGTCAGACCCTCCGCAGGTAAGGAAGGCCCCGGCCTCTGGGCTTTTGGGTGAAAAGTTTAGGAACGCAGGGTGCAGGGGAACTAGGTTACTCACTGTGGGTAGTCGTGGTGCAGGATGAAGATTATAAAGCAGACACTCACACGGGGGATAAAGCAAAGACTCTGTGCATCACAGTCTTTCCTATGGGAGCCCGTCCAGGTGTCCGCTCCCACCGTTGTCACTGGGTAATCCGGAGCCTCCTCCGTACACAAGCTAGTTTTCTGTTTGGCCCCTTGGTGTGAAGCTGTTGGGACCCAGCTCACTATATTTGTAGTGTAGCTGTGCTCTTGATGGCTGGCACTTGAGATTTTAGGGGGCCGTGTTACTGGAAAGCTCTATCCCCCGCGGTGTGCTGTCGCCTTCAATCTATGAGCTCCTAGGGAAGTTCATAAAGAGACTCTCCCTCCCAGGGTAATTATCAGGATGGATGAACCTGCTCCTGACCTAGGGTCCTGTACCCCATCGTGCTTGGTACCGGTCAGTTGTTTTGTATTTGTGATGCCGACAATCCTCCTAGACTATGTCCGTCGCTCTCTTCCAATGTCGCTGCCACCGGTCACCGACTCCTCTGGTCCCGGACCACCGTCTGCGACCCAACCTTGGTCTAGCTCCCAGGAGCTACTATTCCCCTGCAATTCACTCCTTGAGGGCTCTCACTAAACTCTCGACTCAACTGACTAGAACGTCCCTCCCACCAGTCTGCCTGACCCCTAGGTGGGTGGCCTTATGCCGCTTATCCAACCCACTGGTGTGTCTGACAGGTTGTGATATGAGGTGTGATTGGGATTTGTGCTGATGTTAGTGACACCGGCTTCTTAAGAACCTGGAACAAGGGAGGGTGGATCCGGCACCCTTGGTAAGGATTGCAGTACCCTGGCGCACCCTGATATATTCAGGGGCGCCACAGTGACAAATCTGCACAAAAAACACATAAAAAAGTGATAAAAATGCAACAGACAAGCCCTTTGACAATCACTTAGACCCATAGCAACATCTGCAGATCAATATACAACCAATATGCCATAATTATAACAACTTTTTCTCCGTATAATTTGACTTTTGATACGATATAATCAATGCCTGTGTGTAGCAGGGTTCTCCTGTTTGCCTGGTTTATTCAGTTTGTTAATTCTGCTTGGTTTTTAATATCATGCACCATTGCTCTAATTTGCTCCCGGAACTTTCCCTGTCACTGATTCTGTGCTTCAGCAGAAAGCATTGCTGTGGATTTTTTTCCTTTCAGCAACGGTTCATTGACAAGGCCACAAACTGTAAAAAAAAAAAAGTAAAAACATAAAACCTGGCATTTATTTCTAAATTTGTGTGCAGAGTATAATATGAACAAATCATCAAATGCACCTTATCTGCTCCAAAACATGGCTTGATATGTTATTTATCAAAGCCCTTGAGGCAAATGGCACATCACCTGACAACATCATTTTACTGACGGGTTTGTGAACATAGAAATACCGCAAAGTAATAAAGCAAGTGGTTATTTAAATGAAGGCATTTTTTATAATTAGAGAGTTTGCTATAAGCTGATAATTAATGGATGTAATGGTACACATACTCAAGACAATTTTTATTACAAATTATTGCATTTTTTTCTTAATTATCTTCTACAAGTAAAATGCATTAAAACCACTTATTGTTCTTGTATAAGCTACGTGGTACTGTGTTTTTCCAAAAATAAGACCTCCCCAAAAAATAAGCCCTAGCAGGGATTTTCAGAATTTTTGGTGTAAGGCTTAAATATAAGCCCTGCCCCGAAAATAAGCCCTAGTCGTGGTTCAATAATGAAGTGTCCATGCAGATAAAAAATTTAAAGATACTGCAGGACACTTCAGTATAAGCCGCAGACACCACACAATCACACTCTCCAGACATGGGAGGACCTGCAGTGATTGCACATTCACACACATCAGATCATACACCAGATCACACACTGTGACGCCCTGGGCAAGCCAGGGGTCACAGGTCACAACACCACACGCACCCCACATTCCCTGCAGGTACACACAAGGTCAAAACTAAAATCCTTGTTGCCTTCCTCCAGGGGCTGGTGTCCACACCAGGGGGTGGGCCAGGCGGTTGGCTCCGCCCACCGAGGAGTTCACAGCCCTGGAGGCGGGAGAACCAGGCAGTGCAGTGCAGTTTAGGAGGAAGAGGTAGAAGGAAGTGAAGTGGTAGTGGAGCAAAGGAGAGGAGCTTGTAAGAGGAGTAAAGAAGTAAAAAGAAACAGTTAAGCAAGCCTGAAGTTGGTCCGGGTGTGTGCCCCGGACTGAGACAGCAAGGTTGGCAGACGGCGGTGACCGTCTGCAGGCGAGACTGATTGGAGGTTGCCGAAAGGACCGTGGACGGGTGGTGACGCGGCGGTACCGGAGCGGTATACGAAGATTAGTCAGCACCAGGGCAGGGGCCTTTCGGATCCCGGCAAGGCTTGGAGTCGCCGAATTTGCCAAATCCATCAGTAAAGGGGACGACTGTCTCCCAACAACCAAGTCCTGTTGAAGGCAACAGTCCAACCGTTAAGGGGAGACACCGCCAAGGCACCAGTTTCCCAGGGCCAGCGCCTGCGGGCAAGAGTGGAGCTCCTCCGGCTCATATCCAAGCTGGGGAGCGGGTTACCGGTGGGGACCCATCGCTACCAAAGAGACTTTCATAGGTGCAGGGAAGAGACCGTCACCGCTAACTGCAGGGAACATCAGCACCGTGAACCGTCCGAGGGACCCGTCCAACCAGCCGTTTGTTTACCGAGAACTGTGTCGTGTTTACTGGCTGAGTGAGTACCTCCGTGCCGTCCGGCACAGCGCTGCCCCTGCGCCCCTGCACCTCCACAGCCCCCATACCCGCCTGTCCACCATTCCAACCCCATCACTGGGCCCCGGGAGCACCAAAACCCCTACCCACGGAGGGGCAAATCAACAACTGGCTGCTCCATACCATCACTCCCGGGATCCCCACACAGAGCAGCGGTGGTGTCCACTTAATCACCACAACCGTGGGTGGCGTCACGGACAATAAACTATCCCAAAACACCAATTCCCCTTTTCACTCACGGGCGAGGAGCGCCGCTCGAGTCCCCGGGATCCGGCCCATCGCTCGAGCCACCGAGCAGCGGCAGGCCGCAGCAGCCGCGGCAGCCAGACCCGAGCAGCAGAGGGAGAGCGCGGCGTCCCCTCCTCCGCCCGCGACAACACAATCACATATCAGATCGCATACACACACCCACCACATCCAGCGATACTGATTTCTTCAGGCCAGCAGAATCCTGAGACGCAGTGCGGTGGAACGCAAAGACCTGCGGCTGCAGATGGAATGCTTACAGGACTTGCAATGCATAACGTCCTCCCATCTATCCATGTGGTCGGAGGCACTCTGCACCAATGGATGTGGTGAGTGACTAGTGAGTATGTGTGTACGATCTGATCGGTGATTGTGTTTGTGCAATCTGATCGGTGATTATGTGTTTGCAATCTGATTGGTGATTATGTGTGTGATCTGATCAGTGATTGTGTGTGTGCGATCTGATCGGTGATTATGTGTGTGTGTATGTATATGTGTGTGTGTGCGATCTAATCAGTGATTGTGTGTGTGCGATCTGATCGGTGATTGTGTGTGTGCCATCTGATCGGTGATTATGTGTGTGCGATCTGATCAGTGATTGTGTGTGTGTGCAATCTGATCGGTGACTATGTGTGTGTGTATGTACTGTATATGTGTGTTTGTGCGTGATCTGATGTATGTGAGTGTGTTGGCCAGAAGCAGGGAAAAGCGACGTGCAGTATACGTGAGAGGGCCCGCCGGAGATCACAGGAGGACCTGGGAGCCACGCAGACATCCAAGGTCTGGTAAGTATCCTGAGAAGGGGGGTATCTGCATTTTTTGGGAGCTAAACTTACTCCCAACCATGTTTCTCCAAGAATAAGACCTACTCCAAAAATAAGCCCTAGCACTTTTTTGGGGGTAAAAGAAAGTATAAGACGGTGACTTCTTTTTGGGAAAAACACAGTATATACAGTATGTGTGACAAAGCCTTATAGAGTATTATTTTTGTAACTTTGTCATTTTAAAAGAGCAAATAGTTTAGCGTTAATATAATCAAATCGCAGACATCCCCAGTACTAAGAAATGTAAAAATGTCATAAATTATGCTAGTATTATTTTGTATGTTTGTTCTGTAAGTACTATAAAAAAAACATGCAGATTAATACAAGTAACCAGGATACAGAACGTAGGAAAGTGATTATCGCCATAGCAAATCCCTGTTGCTGCTTACATGATGAATTTGTGCATATGGTGCATAAAATTACCACCTAGGGGCATAACCCTTTCTGACATGCAGGTAAGATGCTCCCTGTTTCTCTTCACAGTAAACATTATGTTTTGCTGAGTCAGGATTTACAGTAATATAATATAATGCATGTTCTACTGACTGTAACCTACAACTTTAGAGCATATCAGTCCAATGGACTTATGACTTTGGAAGGTCAAATAGTAATGAATGAGCTACTACTTTATGGGTCACTAAGCATACCTGGAACCTCTCATTTCATGAAGTGTGAAATTAAAATGGAAAATAATAAATATCACTGAGGTTCTGTTTTGCAGATTTGTCACAAGAAATAAAAATCTACAGGGTCCTGTGTGAAAAAGTGCCCCTTTAATCCCATAACTGGTTGGGCCACCCCTAGCAGCAACAACTGCAATCAAGCGTTTGAGATAACTGGCAAGTGGCAATGAGTTTTTTACAACGCTCTTGAGGAATTTTGGCCACTCATCTTTGCAGAATTGTTGTAATTCAGCCATATCAAGGGTTTCCAAGCATGAACCGTCTTTCTAAGGTTATGCCACAGCATTTCCATCGCATTAAGGTCAGAACTTTGACTAGGACACTGCAAAGTCGTAATTTTGTTTTTTCTTAAGCCATTCAGAGGTGGATCATTGTCCTGCTGCATAAAACAAAGTGCACTTCAGCTTGAGGTCATGAACAGATGGCGAGATATATTCCTTCAGGATCTTTTGGTAGACAACAGAATTTATGAGTCCATTTACCACAGCAAGTCTTCCAGATTCTGAAGTAGCAAAATAGTCCCAGACCATCACACTACCAATACTATCATATTTTACTGTTGGTATGATGTTCCTTATTTTTGCCATTTGTGGATAATGGCTCTCACTGTGCTTCAGTGGAGTGCCAAAGCTTTAGAAATGGTTTTATAATATTTTCTAGACTGAAAGATCTCAATTACTTTTTTTCTCATTTGTGGCTGAATTTCTTTGGATCGCGATGTGGGTGGGGTCATAAAGAGCTCAGCATTCAAAGAACTAGTTGATCTGCAGCAGATAAAATGGTGATTTTATGAAAAATACAGCACACAGGCCAGTAAAGGCTCCGTCACACACAGAGATAAATCTTTGGCAGATCTGTGGTTGTAGTGAAATCATGGACATATTGTTCCATTTGTACACAGCCACAAACCTGGCACTGACTGTCCACAATTTCACTGCAACCACAGATCTGCCACAGATCTGCCACAGATCTGCCACAGATCTGCCACAGATCTGCCACAGATCTGCCACAGATCTGCCACAGATCTGCCACAGATCTGCCACAGATATTTTATCTCTTTGTGTGACAGGGCCTTAAGTCATACATTGCTGGAATCGGGATGTCTGCACCTAAATCATGATGGTCTCAGCTGGGGTAGCAAAAACTTGGTGACAGATTTCCTTTAAATTAATATGTCAGATAATTTTAGTACATAAAACTAATATTAATGTGCAGTACTATAAGCTTGCAATAATATCAATAATATCAATTTTCAGTATTATATGTGCAAGGATATCTCTTCATATATATCATATTTTTTGGATTATAAGGCCTGTTTCATATGTCAGTGAAAAACACAGACATTTTTCACTGATGTGTTAAAAATGCATATGTCCCTCCTTGTGCCGTGAATCCATGTGCAATCCGTGATCCGTGCTCTGTGATACATGATTACACATGGAAATAATCTTACCTGTCCCCCGCTCCTGCTGTCTTTGGTGCTGAAGAGTCCTGTGATGCAGCATCCGGCCGCCGCTGTCTGACCTCTGCAGCTACTTCTGGGTCGGTAGTGCCTGCATAAATGAATATGCATGCCAGTAATTGGCCGGGTAGGAAGTTGCGGAGAGCAGAGGCCGAACACAGCGTCGCTGGAAGAGGTGAGTGTAAAATTGTTTTTTATTTTCAATGTCCGTGTTTTTCTGGTAAGTGTTTCATGGATCACACCATAGTGTGGTCCCCGGGACATCAGTGATGCCAGAAAAAAACGGACATGTCTCCGTGCGGAGCACACGGACACGCGTGTACGCCGTACGGAGACACGGTAAGTGAAAAATCACTGATGTGTGTTCAGACCCATTGATTTTAATGGGTCTGCATATGTCCGTGATTCTGGTACATATAAAAACTGCAACATACGTACCAGAATCACTGCCATGTGAAAGTGGCCTAAGATGCGGTTTTCCTCCCAAAAATTTGTGAGGAAAATGAGGGGTGCGTCTTAAAATCCAAATATTGCTTACCGGGGATGTTGGAGAAGGGTAGCAGGAGAAACCTGTGCTGGAGCTGTGGGCATTGTGCTGGACTGGAGATGCACTGTGGGCTGGGGGTACCGTCCTGAAAATGTCGGCGGTGCAGACTTCAAATAATGGCGCCAGCAGTCGGCACGTGCACAGATGGAGTGCTCGGCTCAAAATCTCATCTGCGCACGTGCCGCCTCAGGCCCACTGATCTCCCAGCAGCGGACTTAAGGAAAATGGTGCACGGAGGTGGTGCGTACGCAGACGAGATCTTGAGCTGAGAGATCCACCTGCGCATGCGCCGACTCTGGGAGCCATTTCTTTAAAGCCCACACCGCCGACAGTTTCCTGCCTCACTGTGCACACAGCAAGCATCTGGAACACCCACTGAACTGCCCGCAGCATTGCCCTACTCCACCACCGCTACTGCTTCTTGTGACCTCGCTTCACCACCGCTGCCGCCCGCTCCCAGTAAGACACCACTGAATTGTAAGACGGACCCCATTTTTTTTTTTACCTTTTTTTCCCCTCTCAATTTGGAGTGTGTCTTATAATCCGGTGCATCTTATAAACTGAAAAATATGGTACATATATAATAACAGGCATAACAATATTCATTCAGAGTATACGAAAAAAAAGGCAGCATTTGATGGTTTGGAAGCCCTCATTTTATTTTGTTACTTTGCTCCTAATTCACTTAGCTCCATTTATGGACTAAACAGCATTTAGACAGGACAATTTATTCTTTTTAGCTTTGATTCAGGACGAAGTATATCATTTTGTACATGTGAGTTGTTAGGAGAGAAAAAGAACGGGCTTGTTCTACACGACAATAACATCTTCTAAGACATGTCTGACACATATTAAATGCAATCCAAAAATACTCTCAAATTTAATCTTTTAGCTGCCTGAAGCCTTCCACTGAAGCTTTAACTAGCCTTTTTAGCCAAAGTAAGCCTATTCAAGAAATAAAAAAATCTGACTAAAAATAGAGCTATTTCTGAATATAAGGCCTTTAGTCACAATTAATATAACTGATGCAAATGTTTCGGGTCTTTCAGAATAATAAGTGAAACATTGAATCAGCAATTTCAAGAAAAGAACTGCAAACTCCCCATATTTAGACTGATGCTAACAATACCTTGGAGCCAGGACGTACACCTGTGTTAAGGGCTGTGCGTTTCCCAGATGTATCAGTCCACAATATCTCTGCAGGTTAATGAACCTTATGCATATGCTCTTATTCTATGTTTTTTCAGTACTTTTCATTTTAACCCACTGCTATGTTAATGACTGCACATATGTCTCGTAGAATGGGATTTAAGGCCTCTTTATACGCAACGACATCGCTAACGAGATATCGTTGGGGTCACGGAATTCGTGACGCACATCCGGCCTCGTTAGCAACGTCATTGTGTGTGACACCTAAGAGCGACCGCTAACGATCAGAAATACTCACCAAATCGTTGATCGTTGACACGTCGTTCATTTTCAAAATATCGTTGATCGTGCTGGACGCAGATTGTTTGTCGTTTCGGGAGCAGCACACATCGCTACGTGTGACACCTCGTGAACGACGAACAACAGCGTTCCTGCATCCTCCGGCAACTAGGTGGGAGTGACGTAAATGCGGCTGCTCTCTATTGGTGGCTGCTTCTATTGGTGGCCCGCTGATTGACGTCGCTGTGACGCCGCCTGAACTGCCCCCTTAAAAAAGAGGTTGTTCGCCGCCCACAACGACGTCGCTAGGAAGGTAAGTCCGTTTGATGCGTCCTACCGATATTGTTCCCCACGGGCAGCGATTTGCCCGTGATGCACAAACGATGGGGGCGGGTGTGAGCGATGTCGCAGCGTGTAAAGTGGCCTTTACAGTTAGGTCACAGATAATCTCTAGCCACAAATTGTATTTTATTTACCGTAATTTTGTGTCAAATTAAGACAAAATCTGCAGTGTGGAAATGAACTGACCCTGCCTGAACGTCAAATGTCTGATGTGATATTTTACATTTTTCAGAAATCGGCATTTGTTCATAAATCAAAGCTGGTTTGATCAGCCGATTGTCACTACACAGGCTGGTAAATATTGTGGTAGTGTTGTGTCTGCTAAGCAGCTAGGAAGTCATAGAGTCACAGACTAATGACATTACTAGGGCTTTAAAAGGACCATTCACCAAGTCAAAAGTGGCCAGTTTTTTCTCTTATTTTATTCCTATTCAATTCCTGCTGCTCCCTTGGGTATGCTTTTCTTTTTATATATCGATCATATGGTTCCAGAAATATGGGACTTTTGAGCCCCTGGTGTTTCTTTTTATGGTGTTTGCCAAGGAGGCATTGCCCTCAAAGTAATAATGCAGAGATACCTAAAGACACGCTACAAGAGAATCCTGTGAGCCATGCCCCTTTTGTTAAGACTATAAGCTTTAGCACTCCGCTTCATCCATGATTTTAGAGGCAGGTGTCATGATTCCTCTGTGCAGAGCATCTTGCAGACTAGGAGATGCTCTACTGCATTTTCCTGAATTACATTCCTGACAGTTAGGCGGGCTTTACACGTTGTGACATCGCTAATAACGGGGTCACGTCGTTAGTGACGCAGATCCGGCGCCGTTACCGACATCGCAGCGTGTAAACCCTAGGGGAAAAAAAACGTCAAAAATCGTTGATCGGTGACACGTCGCTCCTTTTCATAATATCGTTACTGCTGCCGGTACGATGTTGTTTGTCATTCCTGCAACACCACACATCGCTGTGTGTAACACCGCAGGATGACAAACATCTCCTTACCTGCCTCCACCGACAATGCAGAAGGAAGGAGGTGGGCGGGATGTTACGTCCTGCTCATCACCGCCCCTCAGCTTCTATTGGCCGGCCGCTTAGTGATGTCGTGGTGACGTCGCTGTGACGCCGAACGCACCTCCCCCTTGAAGGAGATATTGTTCGGCGATCACAGCGACGTCGCCGACCAGGTATATGCGCGTGAAGCTGCTGTAGCGATAATGTTCGCTATGGAAGCAATCACCACATATCGCATGTGCGACGGAGGTGGGTGCTATCGCGCTCGACATTGCTAGCAATTGCTAGTGATGTTGCAGCGTGTAAAGCCCGCCTTACTATTCCTCTGTGCAGAGCATCTTACCTTCAGAGATGCTCTGCTGCACCTTCCTGAGTTACTGAGCTAGCCGCTTGTTTGACAGCACAGGATTACATGTTGGTGCTGATTACTCAAGTGTTCCTCCTTACTGGTTATTGCTCAGGCTTCTTACTGAGCATGTTCGCCCCCAACTTTGTCAGTTGTATTTTCTCGTTCTGCTGTTGTGCCTCTGCTAGTGTTCTGATCTTTGTGTTCTGACCCCGTATTGTTATTTGACTTTTCTCTGCCCATTCCCTATTCCAGTCGTGACCTCCTGTGTATTGACCTTGGACCGTTACCTGACCACATCTCTGTTTTCTCCCTGAACCTATTATGTGCACTCCTGAATTTCTGAAACTCGGATATTAACTTGACTACACTTCCGTTTACTCCTCATGTTCATACGTGTTCCTCTCATTAACAGACCCCGGCTTTTCTGACTACTCTTCCGTCCATTCTGCACGTAAGTAGTGACTGCATCACAGCAGGTCCAGACTGTAACATAGCCATTATCTGCCGAATATTGGGTGGGCGCACCTCATGAACCCGCTCCATAAACCTTCCCACTTGCACCGTACAGGTATGGTGGATTTTGTGATGGTGTTAATAAGCTCAATTTCTTCTTCTGTGTAAGATCCTGATTTGTTTTTAGGCTTCCCCCTTTGCATGCTGTTCTAATCTTGTTTGGCTCTGACATCATGATGAAAAATGTGTCTGCTGATCTAGCACAATTGATTTCTCACATGTTACTAACATAGTAACGCAGTGCACAAACCCCATGCGGGTGTCTAAGGTACAATTATGGGATGAAACTAATGGGGAGGAGACACAGATTAGATATTAGAAAAAACTTTTTGACAGTGAGGGTGATCAACGAGTGGAACAGGCTGCCACGAGAGGTTGTGAGTTCTCCTTCAATGGAAGTCTTTAAAAAGAAGTTGGACGGACGGACGGATCTGTCTGGAATGATTTAGTGACTCCTGCTTTGAGCAGGGGGTTGGACTATATGACCCAGGAGGTCCATTCCAACTCTAATATTCTATGATTCTATGATTCTATGAATTAAGGAAGCTTCTGAGAAGCTACAACCTGCTTTGGCTAGTGTATTTTATAGGGATATTGCATCTGTTCCTCATTCAACATCTGGTATTTCTGCAGCCACAGGTTACCACTTTACACCCACAAAGGAGTGATAATATGATTAATAGGCAGACTAGTCTAAGGAAACCAACACCTCTTCAACCAGTCTGTCACTAATTCTCAAATCGCAAACAGATTTATAAAATAGATGCCATACACTTAAAGGAGTCATCCACTACTCTTATATTTGTGCCTATCCCATAGGATAAATCATCAATATAAGATCAGTGATGGTGATTCCGATGCCTGCCTGCTATGATCAGCTGTGGAGAAGCACCACATAGCTCCATCAACTGGTCTGGTACTGCACATAATCCCCAATTAATCCCCAATTATAATGAATGGGAGTGGATCAGCTGTACCCTGCTGGGGCAACTATACAGTTGATGGCACTCTGCTGTTCCGCTGTAGAACTGATAGTATCCGCTTCCAGCACCAGAATCACCTGTCACCCACCCACTGATCAGGTATTAATGACTTATTCTGAGTCATCAATAGAAAAGTAGTGGATAACCCCTTTAATCCCCATAAATATAATTTTGCCATTCATGATTTCCTTTGTCTAAGTTATAAATTCTGGTAAACATTGTGAGCAGAGATACTGTAGGAGAAATCGATACAAGGATTGCCGATTCCTGTGGTTGGCCTGGCAGTATGCATTATCCAGTGCTCTAAAAAGAACAAAACTAGATTTTGGCTGAGTAATATGAAGTCAGATAATCATGGCATCAGGACTTTCTTTTCTTTGACTTTTTTCTTGACTTGTCCTATTATAAATTTCCAGATCGAAAATCTGATACATAGACATTTCCAGGCCACAAGTACTTGTACACTTGTAAAAAGACACAACCTTTCCTCTGACAATGCAGGTCATACCCATTCCCAAGATATTTTCATCAAATACGTTTTATTAAGTCAGCTATGATTTTATGTATAGCAGTCCTTTCATTCATTGTATTGATGATGTGCACATAAACTAAATGTCAAAACTGACATGTGAAAAATATAATATAAGCAAAAATCCCATGCCTTGACAAGTTCAACATGTTGTGCGGAAATAAATGATTTGTGTTGACAGGAAATAAATGATAGTTATTAAAGTGAACCCTGGTGCTCCACAGAAAAATAAGTAAGGCTTTATATTACAGGACTCTTATAGATACAAATATATGTGTACACCAAATCATAAGCTTCCTACTTCTAGGCTACGTTCCCATGAGTATTTGGTGAGTTTTGTTGTTGCAGAATTTCTGCACCTATTATGTCAATTACCGTATTTTTCAGATTATAAGATGCACTTTTCCTCCCAAAAATTTGGGAGGAAAATGAGGGGTGCCTCTTAAAATCCGAATGTAGCTTACTTGGGGGTGGTGAAGAAGGGTCACAGAAGGAAGGGCAATCCTGTGCTGCAGGCGCTGTTCTGTGAGGCGCTGCTCTGTGCAGCGCTACTTTGTGCACCGCTGCTCTGTGCGGTGTTGCTCTGCACCGGGGCAGTGAGGCTCTGTGCGGCAGGCAGCAAGGCTCTGTGCGGCGGGCAGCGAGACATGAGCATTCTAAAGATGTCGGTGGTAAGGGCTTCAAATAATGCTCTCAGCTGAAGCTCTCATCTGCGCATGCACCGACTCCTGCCGCCATTTCTTTTAAGCCCGCACTGCCGACATCTTCAGAATAGCCAGTGCGTGACCGCCCACGGCGAGCACCAGCACAACAAAGCAGTGCCGGCTGCCTCTGCACAGAGCAGCGCCGGTTACCCCAGCATAGAGTCGCGCGCGTGACCCCAGCACAGAGCAGCGCCTGCTGCCCCAGCTCAGAGCAGCACCCACTGCCCCAGCACAGAGAATCGCCCATTGCCCCAGCACAGAGCAGCACCGGCTGCCCCAGCACAGAGCAGGTCCGGCTGCCCCAGCAAAGCGCCGCAGCTCACAGTGAGCATCTGGGTACCCCTCTGTATCGCCCGCAGCATTGCACCTGCCTCCTGTGACCCCCATTCCACCACGACTGCCGCCTCACCACCCCGGTAAGACACTACCGGATTATAAAACGGACCCCATATTTTTTGTATCTGTAAATTTGGACTGTGTTTTATAATCCGGTGTGTCTTATAAAACAAAAAATATGATAAGTTGCTTGGGTTTTTTCATTGTTGATTTTAAGTGCATTTTTTTCCATGTAATTTTATCACATTTTTGATGCTGCAGTTTTTGTCTCTTTTTGGTATGTGATGTTTTAAATAATGCTTCTTTGTTTTTGATTAGTGATAAGCGAGCGCTACCATGCTCGAGTGCTCGGTACTCGAAATGAGCTGGTTAAATGCACGGACGGGCTACATTCAAGTACTAAGTGCAATGGAAGTCAATGGGAATCTCATGCATTTTTCCAGAAGATCTTCTGTAGGATGTTGCATTTTAGATGCAAAGAAAATACGCAGTCATAAACTCACCGAAAACTTAATGTGAGATCACTGCCTAAAACCGTATATAGCATAAATGTCAAATAGATGCAAATATGCCATAGACTTCCCAGACAGGACATTCCCTGTGAGTGCTACCAAATGTATACCTGATCAAGATCAAGTCAATGCTAGACAATAGTTACATGCAGCGTGTAGCTGTTCATATGGAAAATGTATGTCAAAAGACAATTATGGTTTCCTTACATAAACTTGTCTCAGACATAGCTCCTATATTTACCCTTCATTCTTCACACAAACAGGATATGAAAACATATGAGACACCTACTCTGTCTAATGAAAAGAGGTAGGTATTCTCTACATTTTGGACTATTTTTCATCTAAAAGATGCACTCTATAGGTTGTGAAACTACAGTTACCAGCATAATCTGACAGCCCGTGGCTACATTCAAATGCCTCTGTGATATTCGTTTTTTGCCGATATTTTCAAAAATTATTGCAAAAACCCAGTGGTTTTATGTTTCTGCATCAAAACACGTGCAACAAGTGAACACAGCTTAAAGTTTCACTTGTATATACATGGATAAAAGTATTGGGACACTCCTAATAAATAATCATTAAATTCAGATTTATCATTTAGGTATATAAAATCCAGCCCCTTAGCCTTGCAGTCCGCCTTTACTAAAATGTATGTTCTACAGAGCTCACTGAATTCGAGCATGGTACAGTAATTGGACGCCATTGCCAACGAGTCAATTTGTGAATTTTTTCCACATATTCCACAATCAGCTCTTAGTTGTATTATTGAAAGTGGAACCACAGCAATAGGTGAAGTGACAGGGAATGGATAGGGCTTCGCTCAACTGTCACAGAATAGGTGCTTGACGAAAGAAGAAATATAGGTAAGAGATTAGCTCCAGCACTCAGAAGGACAACATGAAAACAAGTTGGAACATATACCGTATTTTTCGTTTTATAAGACGCACCCCAAATTTAGAGATAACTAAAAGTTAAAAAAAAATGGGGTCCGTCTTACACTCTGGTGTTGTCTTACTGGTGGGGGGTGGCAGCGATGGTAGAGCAGTGTCACATGAGGCAGAGGCTGTGCTTGCAGTGGTGGCGGGTCAGTGCTCACAGTGGCGGCGGGTCAGTGCTCGCAGCAGCGGCGGGTCAGTGCTCACAGCAGTGGCGGGTCAGTGCTGGCAGCGGACGGTCAATGTTGGTGGCGGCGGAGGGTCAGTGCTGGCAGCGGAAGCTGCAGTGGTTGTGTGGTGGAGCAAGCTGGTGAGGTTAGTGTCCCAGTTGCTCTGTTGGTGGTCTGGGCTTCAAAGCTCGGAGCGTTGCGTGCACAAATGGAGCTCTCATCCAAGAGCTTTATCTGCGCATGCACTGACTCTGGGCGCTATCATTTGAAGGCCGGACCATGGACAGACGATCTGGGACAACTGTCACACAGCCACTGCAGCCCGCACAGCCAGCCAGCTGCCCGCACAGAGTGGAAGCCAGCAGGCTCCTGCCTGCTCGAATAGAGTGGCAGCCAGCCACCGGCACAGAGAGGCAGCCGGCCGCCGGCACAGAGAGCCAGCCAGTCGCACGCACCGACATGCACCTGGCTGCCAACACTGACAGCAGCACAGACAGCCCTCCACCAATTCTCCACCTCCTGGTAAGCTATATTCGGATTTAAAGATACACCCCTCATTTTCCTTCCAAATTTTTGGGAGGAAAAGTGCGTCTTATATTCCGAAAAATATGGTAAATGTTTTTTTCATTGATATTCTGCAAAATATAGTGCACCTCAACCAAAGCAAAGGCAATGTTTCGGCTTACACAAGCCTTTATCAAGGTTTGCATCTCAAATAGTTGAGGAAACTGTTGAACGGGATTGTCGTCTCAGGTGGTGTCTTTGACAAGGAAAAGGTACCCGTGGTTACAGATATAATGGATAGAACTGTAGTTTGGAGGAATAGGAGGTTGTTGGGATGAGGTAGGGAGTATGCCTGCTAGTAGCTCCAACAAGAAATAAGACAGGGTCCTGGGGGTCAGTTGTGGCAACATTACCCTCATCTATTTGAGATGCAAAACCATGCATATTATTGTATTGGTATACATAGACAATTCTATAGTTTTATATATCTTTTTATGCTAGAATAATGAAAAAATCATAGTGAAAAAGATGAATGTGCCTCAGCAAGAAGCCAGCAATGAGCCATGCTATGTGTGTTTTTTGTTTCTTTTCCGTAATGCAGTAATGTGATATTCAGGCGTTCTTCAGGATCGCTGCTCTGAGGGTGTGTGCATTTTCCTAATGTGCATTTATAGAATTGATCTTTCTGCATTGTTACAGTAATCCTCCTCTATTTTAACCATTCCTGTGCTACATGTCATTTCTCTTGGGATTACAGTGTTAGCAGATATTATTATATATGACCTTTAAGCCTGGTTTCGATATTATGAGGAAATGTAGACATCCTGTCATTTCTGCACAGACTAAATTAATGAAAGAAAGGCAACTTAGTCGCCAATTTAATATTCAATATGTGTGTCGTGTAATAACGGTTACACAGAACAAGCTTTTATACTGTTCATATATGAATCAATCAGTGCCAATGATCTTAGCTTAGCTTCACCACTTTAATACCCATAAATATTAATGCTCACAAATCTTAAGCTATTTTAGTAAAAAATACATGCCAAGAAAGAAAAATAAGAGCTAAATGATAAAATAACTTGTCCAGAACCTTGCTGACAGCTATGTATCCCAGAACTCCTGCAAGCTCGAATCAGTCAGTCGTGCAGGTTTATTTCATTTGGATTAGGCCATGTTCACAAATTGAGTATTCAGTGAGTGTTTTTACTTCAGTATTTGTAAGCTAAAACCAGGAGTGGGTAAAAAACATGCAAAAGTGGTGCCGTGTTTCTATGATACTTTTCCTACTGATACTGAGGTAAAAAACCTCACCAAATACTCAAAATAAGCATGTAACCTAAGGTCATGTGAACAAGTTTAGTATTTGGTGAGTTTTTTACCTCAGTATTTGTAAAACAAAACGAGGAGTGGAACAGTCAAAGGAAAAGTATAGAAACACGGGCACCACTTCTGCATTTTTTACTCACTCCTGTTTTTGTCTTACAAATACTGAGGTAAAAAACTCACCAAATACTTAACGTAAGCATGTAACCTAAGGCCAGGTGTACACGTTGAGTACTTGGTGATATTTCTTTTTACCTCAGTATTTGTAAAATAAAAACAGGAGTGGGTAAAAAATACAGAAGTGGTGGCCATGTTTCTAATATACTTTTCCCCTGGTTGTTCCACTCCAGGTTTACAAATTCTGAGGTAAAAAACTCACCAAATACTCAACATGTGCACGAGGCCTAAGGGAGATAAGCTGCAGTTATACACCTCTGTCATCACTTATCTTCCTTGGAGCAAAGGATTGCAGATGTTTAAATTTAACATACTCCATCATCTTTCCCCCAAGTGACATACTTTAGGGGAACTCAGGCTGCCCTCAAACTCTTTAGATAGTTGGCGGATCCTAGCCATTGTTTATTATTAGGGATGATCGAATATTTTGATTATTCGGCTTCGCGAATATTTTCTGAATACCTCGCTGCTATTCGACTATTCGATGCACAATGTAAGTCTAAAGCGGGCTTTACACACTGCGATATCGGTCCCGATATCGCTAGTGTGGGTACCCGCCCCCATCTGTTGCGCGACACGGGCAAATCGCTGCCCGTGCCGCACAACATCGCCCAGACCCGTCACACATACTTACCTGGCCAGCGACGTCGCTCTGACCGGCGAACCGCCTCCTTTCTAAGGGGGCGGTCTGTGCGGCATCACAGCGACGTCACTGAGCGGCCGCCCAATAGCAGCGGAGGGCGGAGCTGAGCGGGACGTAACATCCCGCCCACCTCCTTCCTTCCGCATTGCGGCCGGGAGGCAGGTAAGGAGGGCTTCCTCGTTCCTGCGGTGTCACACGGAGCAATGTGTGCTGCCGCAGGAACGAGGAACAACCTTGTTACTGCTGCAGTAACGATTTTTGAGAATGGAGCCCCATGTCACCGATGAGCGATTTTGCACATTTTTGCAACGATGCAAAATCGCTCATCGGTGTCACACGCAACGGCATCGCATGCGGCCGGATGTGCGTTACCAATTCCGTGACCACAACGAGTTCGCATTAGCGATGTCGTAGCGTGTAAAGCCCCCTTAAGGGAAGCCTGAATAGTTCCGAATAGTTGTTATTTGGGTTTCCCGAATAGTCGAATAGCGGCGAGGTATTCGGAAAATATTCACTAAGCCGAATAATCGAAGTATTCGATCATCCCTATTTATTATCTGTCCTTAGCTGTAGACATTGAAAATATTTTTGTGGTGGAATATATAAAGTTTAGGATGAGCTGCTTTCATAACCTCATGCCTGAATGAAGGTCCTTCTAAATGTTTTTCTCCAGCATTGCACCCCACAAAATTCTTTAATTGATAGCCAACAATATAAACTGCTTTTTAGAAGCTTTTCAACTCAAATTCAGACTGTACCCTTTGCCTTGCCCTCTGATATCAAGCTGTCAGAATTGTTGTATTTGACCCTAGAACAACATTGCCTATAAACTGACAACTAGAGTAGAAATATAGCAGTGGGCAATGTATGACTCTATAATTAGGTTAATATGCCATTCAGGTTGACCGCTGTAATGGGTTAATACTGGTTCTTTCAGAACCATATACAATAATTATAATGTAATTATGATATCATAATCATTTTATAATTGACGACTATCATTTGAGAGAAGAACACTACTCAGAAAGTTATATTTATGATTTCTTCATTAATAATGAAGACACATTAGGCGTACACAAGAGGATACCTGTGCTCATATTGTCATCGTCAACCCTGTATATATGATATTATTGATATTATATATTAATTTAAAGCACATTCTGTTGCTTATCTGGTATCACTCTCATTGACAGGTTTCCATTATTTTATGGAACAGTTTCCAAGTGAGACATATGATCTAAATTACATCTCTACTGGCTGGTACTGTATGATGGGATATATTTTTCTTTCAGAATTCAGTCCCCAGGCAGTGTTTGTTTGCAGTCTCTTCATTTGATGCATAATATGTGAATATTTCCCAGTAGTATTATTCATCACAGGAATATTAAAATTCACAAAGTAAAATTATTACCACTTATTTTTATGTTTATTGGTATACTATTTTTATCCTAGTTTGGACATACCATATGGACAGAAGTATTGGGACACATACACCTAAAGCGGGCTTTACACAGCTTTACACACGCTGCCGATCGAACCCGTCCCCGTCGGTTGTGTGTCACGGGCAAATCGCTGCCCATGGCGCACAACATCGCTAATACCCGTGACACATACTTACCTGCCTAGTGACGTCGCTGTGGCCGGTGAACCGCCTCCTTTCTAAGGGGGCGGTTCATGCGGCGTTACTAAGCGGCCGCCCAATAGAAGCGGAGGGGCGGAGATAAGCGGGCGGAACACCCCACCCACCTCCTTCCTTCCTCATTGCGGGCGGCCACAGGTACGGTGATGTTCCTCGTTCCTGCGGTGTCACACATAGCTATGTGTGCTGCCGAAGGAATGACCAACAACCTGCGTCCTGCAACAGCAACGATAACTGGCATTAGAACGACCGGACAGCGATCAACGATAAAGTGAGTATTTTTGATCGTTAGTGGTTGTTCGTACATTTCACACACAACGACGTCGCTAACGAGGCCGGATGTGCGTCACGAATTCCGTGACCCCAGCAACATCTTGTTAGCGATGTTGCTGCATGTAAAACCCGCTTTACAGCTAAAGGACTTTCTATGACATCTCATTCTATATCCATAGACAATAATATGGATATGATTCCTCCCCCCACCCACTTCACACTCTTCTTGGAAGGCTTGTCACAAGATTTTGTGGCGTCTCTGTAGGAATTTTTGCCGATTGATCCAGAAAAGCATTTGTGAGATGACAATCTGATATTTGACAAGAGGGTTACAATCTGTTTTTGTGTTTATCCTAAAAGTGTTCAGTGGGATTGTGGTCATGACTTTGTTTGGGTCACTCATGTTTTTCCACTCCAATCTGGCCAAGCCCACCTTTATAGACCTTATTTTGTATGGTATGACACAGTCATGCTAAAACTGGACAGGGTCTTCCCCAAAATGTTTTCACAAAGATAAAAACATACAATTCTCCAAAAAGTCTTCCAATGCTGAAACATTACATTTTCCTTTAAGTAGAACTAAGAGGATATGGCCAACCCTTGAAAAACAATTCCATGTCAATATCTATCCTGCACCAAAATTATAAGGAAGCTATCATCAGAACGTGACCCGTTCTTTAAATAAAGTGTTTGTGTAAGGCCTAAAACACACTTCCGCATAAAAAACGTCCATGTGACACGGTCCGTTTTTCGGGTCCATGTTCCGTTTTTTTGGGGCGTTTCTCCGATACGTATGGCATCCGTGTGATGGCGTATGCGAGCCGTGTGTACGTGTAAAATGTTCGTGTTTGTGTGTAAAATGCCCGTGTATGTGTACGTGGAATGTCCGTGTGGAATGTCCGTTTGTGTGTTGCACAATGTCGTTGATACATGTCGGCTGACAGCAGACAGAGTTACGCGATGAGAATGAACTCGGGTGAACTTCACCCGACTTCATTGTCATGCCGCGGCTCTGTCTGTGTGCCACGTACTGATTAGCGGTCACCTGTGAAGGATTCACCAGTGACCGCTAATCCCCCGAGTGACTGAAGTGAGCAGCCCTCTCTCATACTTACCGCTCCCCGATCACCAGCGCGGCGAGGAACAGCTGTGCAGAGAATACGCGGCAACAATTACTTTGAATATGCCGGCCGCTCATTAACCAATCTTGTATTCCCTGATTTCCCCACCCACAGACGCCTGTGATTGGTTGCAGTCAGACACGCCCCCCACGCTGAGTGACAGGTGTTTCACTGCACCCAATCACAGCAGCGGGTGGGCGTGCCTATACTGGGCAGTAAAATAAATAAATAAATAATTTAAAAAACCGTCGTGCGGTCCCCCCCCCAATTTTAATACCAGCCAGATAAAGCCATACGGCTGAAGGCTGGTATTCTCAGGATGGGGAGCCCCACGTTATGGGGAGCCCCTCAGCCTAACAATATCAGTCAGCAGCCGCCCAGAATTGCCGCATACATTATATGCCACAGTTCTGGGACTGTACCCGGCTCTTTCCGATTTGCCCTGGTGCATTGGCATTCGGGGTAATAAGGAGTTTTTGGCAGCCCATAGCTGCCAATAAGTCCTAGATTAATCATGTCAGGCGTCTCCCCGAGATACCTTCCATGATTAATCTGTAAATTACAGTAAATAAACACACACACCCGAACAATCCTTTATTAGAAAAAAAAACACTAACAAATTGCCTTGTTCACCAATTTTATAAGCCCGAAAAAGCCCTCCATGTCCGGCGTAATCCAGGATGCTCCAGCGTCGCTTCCAGCTGTGCTGCATGAAGGTGACTGGAGCTGCAGAAGACACCGCCGCTCCTGTCAGCTCCACACAGCTAATGAAGGGAATAGCGCGATCAGCTGTATTCAGCGTTGGCCGCGAGTAACCTCAGTGACAGCTCAGCTGATCGCGCTATTCCCTTGCTTGCTTGGCTCGAGTGAAAAGCCCTAGAGTATAGGACTGTTCATTAATTATTACAAGTACCAAGCACTGAGCACTTTAGTGCTCGCTCATCACTAGTGCTAACTAAAGGGTCCTAGGTTTGGTGCGATAGAATGTCAGAAGTAAGTGGTAAAACGAGTTATTTAATATGGCTCCTGACAAAACACTTGCCACCTTATATAATATTTTTTACATTTAATTAAGAATGTAGCTTCCATCTGATGTTTAACATGAGCATTACAGACACTCAGTGGTTAGCACTAGTGATGAGCGAACACTAATGTAGCACAAACACTAATGTAGCGCCCCTGAGACCCTCAGGGCACTACAAGGAACTGCATCCTCTATTGTGGATGCAAGACCTAGCCCCTGGGACCTGGAGTATTAGTGCCGACACCAACAAAGCACAACTAAAATCCTAGTTCTCCACACAGAGCATAGAGGGTTAACCATGTAAGGGGATGGTTGCCATGGAAAGGAACGAATCCCTGGGATTAGCCAGCCTAGTGGGAGGGGTCAGCAGTCAGTAGAGAGTCTAGGAGAGTGTGGCGCATGAGAGAGGTGTGCGGACGTGCTTGAGCTGGGTCCGTGCAGCAGTGACCCAGGGGCACAGGAGAGAGGTCTCCAGGACAGGTATCAGAGATACTGCTGGGACTGGAGCATACACGGGGCACAGGGCCCTAGATCAGGTGCCAGTTCTACACGGCTTTATAAATACCTGCCCGGTGAGGACACCTTCACGGACTTCACCGAACCAAATAATCCGGGGGCATCAGCAGTAAACTAGGATCGGGATTCGGACACTTACCTCCCCACAGGGTCCACACTGCCCGCCGTACAGAGAAGGAGACTGTACCCCAAAAGGGACAGTCGGGCCCCAAATGCTCCATGCTATGAGGACCCAACCAACAGAAAGTGCTGGAGACAGAGCAACCTGGGTCACTACATTGGCACTGATACTCCAAGAGACCTAAACCAGCCACTCCTGGGTCCAAGTGAGTAGAGATTGTTAAAGACAACCTGGTGTGGTCTCTGTTATTATTCCCTAATCATCTCCCAGGCACAGCCCTACCTGTGGAGGGCCTAACACCATTGCTGCAATCACCACCAGCTTTGGGAGTACCCACATTTAGCAGCATGGCGTCACATGACATTAAGGGGTACTTTGCACACTACGACATCGCAGGTGCGATGTCAGTGGGGTCAAATCAAAAGTGATGCACATCCGGCGTCGCTGTCGACATCGGAGTATGTGAATTCTTTTTACTACGATTAACGAGCGCAAAAGCGTCGAAATCGTATGATCGGTGTAGCGTCGTTCATTTCCATAATTTCGGAAGGATCGATGTTACGATGTTGTTCCTCATTCCTGCGGCAGCACACATCGCTGTGTGTGAAGCCACAGGAGCGAGGAACATCTCCTTACCTGCGTCCCGGCTGCAATGAGGAAGGAAGGAGGTGGGCGGGATGTTTACGTCCCGCTCATCTCCGCCCCCCTGCTTCTATTGGCCGCCTGCTGTGTGACATTGCTGTGACGCCGCACAACCCGCCCCCTTAGGAAGGAGGCGGTTTGTCGGCCAGAGCGACGTCGCAGGGCAGTTAAGTGCATGTGAAGCTGCCGTAGTGATAATTTTCGCTACGGCAGCTATCACAAGATATCGCATCTGCGACGGGGGCGGGGACTATCGAGCTCGGCATCGCTACCATCGGCTTGCGATGTCATAGTGTGCAAATTACCCCTAACTCTATTCACCCCTGTAAATATTCCCCACTTACAAAAAGGGGCCCAGGGCACGGGACCGGGCAACGGCCACCAGAGTGACATTCCCATTTGTTACAGCCCGGGACCAAGTACCCCCTTCCCTGGGCGTTACGAGTCCAGAGCACCCAAGCATGTTAGTGTAACAAACAGGTGGATGCTCAGATGGGCGCAACTCGAGTAGCGCGTATAATGGAAGTCAATCGGCAACATGAGCATTTTTCTGGAATAGTTCCCCATTGACTTCCTTTATGGTCAGGTACTCAAGTTGCACCCATCTGAGCATCAACTGCTTGTTAGGAGTACCGAGCACCTGAGCTTAGTAGTGATCGCTCATCACCATTTAGCACTGCTGCTTTGCGGTGATGGAATCCTGGGCTCAAATCTCTCTGAGTTTATGTGGGTTTCTTCTGAATACTCTGACTTACCCCCACACTCCAAAGACATACTGATCGGAAATTTAGATTGTGAGCTCCCAATGACTGCGATGATAATGTCTGTAAAGTTAGAGGGAATTAATGGCGCTATATAGTGAGCATAATAAATAAGCTAACATTCTAGGTAGAAACTGTTACAAAAATCCTAACTCCAACTTAAAAAAGTTTCTGGGATTCAGTTTAAGACCAGTGAGAATAAGAATTGCACAGTTTGTGATTGCTATGAATCTCAATAAATACTGGAGTGTCAGTTAAATTTGTAACCTTCATGAATATTAATATTTTGTGCATAAATTTAGGCGCTTCGTACATTTCATTTCATACAAATAGCAGAGTACATAATAAGTAAAAAAGACCTCCCTGCATCCACCCAGCTTCAACAAGGCTTTTGTTTGCTGTGTTGTAGGGAGAATTAGAGGTACTTTGCACGTTGCGACATCGCTACTGCGATATTGTTGGAGTCAAATCGAAAGTGACGCACATCCGGCGCCGGTAACGACGTCGCAACGTGTAAAGCCTAGAAGCACCGATAAACGATCGCAAAAGCGTCGAAAATCGGTGATCTGTGTAGTGTCAGTCATTTCCATAATTTCGCTGCAGCGACAGGTACGATGTTTTTCCTCATTCCTGCGGCAGCACACATCACTGTGTATGAAGCCGCAGGAGCGAGGAACATCTCCTACCTGAGTCCCGCCTGCTATGAGGAAGGAAGGAGGTGGGTGGGATGTTTACGTCCCGCTCATCTCCGCCCCTCCGCTTCTATTGGCCGCCTGCCGTGTGACGTCGCTGTGACGCCGCACGACCTGCCCCCTTAGAAAGGAGGCGGGTCGCCGGCCAGAGCGACGTCGCAGGGTAGGTAAGTGCGTGTGAAGCTGCCGTAGCGATAATGTTCGCTATGGCAGCTATCACAAGAGATCGCATCTGCGACGGGGGCGGGGACTATCGCGCTCGGCATCGCTACAATCAGCTAGCGATGTCGCAGCGTGCAAAGTACCTCTTACCCACCCTATGAGATGTCATAGACCTGACATTAACTCCTTCCTTACTCAAAAGCTAGGCTAATACAACCATATGTTTTCTCATCCGAGAAAATTGGATCTACTATTCTACGTAATCACACTCTGATCAGACACAGATCAGAGTTTGATCACTGCGAACATAGTGTGATCCAATTTTCTTGGATGTGAAAAAGTAAAAGTTTTTCCTTGCCATTTTCTGTATTTTGTCTGTCCCTGAAAATTGGACTGCACTCGGATGTCATTCAAGTGCAGTCCGATTTTTTTCCATGGACTCACTGACTTGCGTGGCCGAGTGCAATGAAATAATTGGATGTAACTTAGACATGCTGCAATTTTTTTCCTCGAACAGACTTGGTCTGAAGAAAAGATCAGGCTTACGCATGGCCCCATCCAAGTGCGGACTGGGAACACGGTGGTGTGAGAGAGTCCTAACAAACACTGATGGAGAAACTGTATCCTATTGTTTGCAGATGGGATCTTTCCAATCTGACCAGGGTAACAGTTGGTTTGCTGGATATGTGTAGACACCGATTCATGAGCTATATCACAATGTTTGATGCACGGTGAGTCAAAATAGTGGAAAATCCCGAATAAAACTGGTGTATTTTTTCCTCACTTTGGCATCAGTTAAATTGCTGAGCCTGATGCGACTCATATTTATGAACCCTTGCGGTTGCCCAGAATTTTAACAGCAGAGGTCACACGCTATCCCTACCAGAAGAGGAATGATCATGGTACCTGGGCAATGGTACCAGAGGAGTGATGAGACGGTGGTAGGTGAGTATATGTTATTTTAAATAGGGTTGGGCTACTCCTTACAGTTATGAATGTCTAATTCCTTACGTGTACAATTATTCATGCAATGCATAATGAGATGAAAATTAATCTAAGCTTTATTTTTTTATATACAGCATCATTTTAGGTAAAGTTTTTCAGTCTATCTGTGCATTATTTTCTCAAAATCACTGTCATATGTGAATGTAAAGTCGATGTTGAAAAATTAATTTACTACATACATAGCATCTTTGTGTGCTCAGTGGCATTTTCAATAGTCAAAAAGCCACTGGAGTTTATTTTCTATAGTCTTTTTTATAGAATGTCAAAATTGCTAAAAAAAAAAAGTTGATACAAAAAATTAAAAATTAAAATCATCGACAAAGTCTTGTGTAAAGAACTGCATGAAAAACACCAGATGGTTTTTTTTAACATGCATTGTAAAATGCAGAAAAAAAACATGGGTCAAAGAGAATTTAAAGAGATTAGCCACTACTTTAACATTCATGTCCTATTCTTAGGGGTACTTTGCACGCTGCGACATCACTAGCCGATTGTAGCGATGCCGAGCGCGATAGTCCCCGCACCCGTCGCACATGCGATCTCTTGTGATAGCTGCCGTAGCGAAAATTATCACACGCTCTGGCCGGTGACCCGCCTCCTTCCTAAGGGGGTGGGTCGTGCGGTGTCACAGCGACGTCACATGGCAGGCGACCAATAGAAGCAGAGGGGGGGGAGATGAGCGGGACGTAAACATCCCGCCCACCTCCTTCCTTCCTAATTGCAGGCGGGACGCAGGTAAGGAGATGTTCCTTGCTCCTGCGGCTTCATACACAGTGATGTGTGCTGCCGCAGGAACGAGGAACAACATCATACCTGTCGCTGCAGCGAAATTATGGAAATGCCCAACACTACACCGATCATACAATTTCGACACTTTTTCGCTCGTTAATCGTATTAAAAACGATCCACATACTCCGATGTCGACAACGACGCCGGAAGTGCGTCACTTTCGATTTGACCCCACCGACATCGCAGCTGCAATGTCGTAGTGTGCAAAGTACCCCTTAGGATAGGTCAGCAATGTCTGATCGGCTGGGTCTGACACCCCACACCCCTGCTCATCAGCTGCTCTTGGTGCAGGCGGCAGCAGGAAATGCTCAAAATGCTCAGTTCCAGAGCTGCTCCATCACCTGATAGTGGCCGCGGATGGGTACTGTACATCCACCTACTATTGGTTAGAATAATAATTGGACCGCTTTATCCTTTACTAGAATTTTCCAGTAAGTTAAAAGACATTTCCCTTCTACTGAACAATTTAGTCATATCGTTAATAGGGTTTTTCACTTTTTAAGATTTAATATGACACCATTCATTGTCTTTACGAGATTTTCAACCGAAAAAAGATTTGGGACTCCACACTATGAATATTATCTATTTCTAATTTTCTCTGGAAGTGGAACATTAACAGATCCCTTTTTCTGTTACTGGTGGATTTGTGGTCAGCGGACGTCAATCAGTTTCTAAGTGATACAATCCAAGGATGGCTGAACCCTGAGGAATATTCATGAAAAGTGATTTGTATTTGATTCAGATTATTTCCCTGATTTCATTATTGAATGGAAGTAATTCTTTAATAGTTTGAAATTATTTTTTGCTTATATGACAGGCGCCCTTTTATTTTAAATGGTTATTTCTAACTCAGACAGTTATGGGGTATTCGTTTATTTTTTTAAGGAAGTTCTAAAAAACAGCTAAATATCCAGTGCCATAGGCATCTGAGATGCAAATATTCCTTTAAGGATAATAATATGTTGACTACAGGACTTTAAGTTTTCCCAATATGCATATAATGCAAGAAGGTGTATGACATAAACTCAATACAATGGATATAACAGGTAAAAGACAAATAACAGGAATATAATAATATTCTTTATTGAATGATAAAATATATATTAAAAATAACAGCGAGCAAGCATGAGATAAGAGAGGGGGAAGCCTGAATTAAAGGGAATCTGTCAGTAGGATCAACCCTCCTAAGCCGTCTATATGGGCTTATAGGTAATTGGAAGCCGAATAAAATGATATCTCGATATCTGTGATCCAACTTCTTATTCCAGAGAAATTCACACTTTTCTTATATGTAAATGAGGATATGGGCCAGACACTGATCTGCATGAGAATCTGCCCCCAGAAATTATTTTAATAGGAGGCGTTACCAGTGTGATGGCCGCTCTCTGCTCTCCTGATCTCTCTACAGAGCTGTGTGTGATTGTAACTGACACATCTGCAGGTTCCTCTCAGCTTCCATCTCACAGGCAGCCAGTGTTACATTATTGGTGAAATACAGCAGAGCTGTGAGAGCTGCAGCTGCTAACATGTTTGTAAGAAGACAAAGTTCAGGTCTACTGTTCTGTAATATACCTGTCTCACACTGGTAATGCTGCTCTCTTTTATTAAAATAATTTCTGGATCCAGATTCTCATGCAGATCAGTGTCCAGCCCACAGCCTGGAACAGCTTCTTTACATGTAAGAATAATGTGGATTTCTCTAGAATAAGACATCAGATCACACATATCAAGCTATCATTTTATTCAGCTTCCTATGACCTAAATGCCCATGTGAATGACTTAGGAGGGCTAATCCTACTGTCAGATTCCCTTTAAATATAAATACACATATAATCAGTTTCAAGCACAAATTACATATACAGCTAAGTGGTAATGAAGTGAGGAAATAAATAAATGACTGCATCAGAAATGATTGTCACCAGAGTAGAGGTGTATCGGAGATCGGGCAGCCACCCGCAACCCAATGTGGGTTTCGGCTATTGCTTTGCTGCCCCATTTCTTATCTCATGCTTGTGCTCATTTTTAATATTTTTTATGTCTGAATAAAGGTTATTCTTCTATTCATGGAGTTGACGGTATCTTTTACCTGTTATATCCAAGGTATTCATTTTATGT
The DNA here is from genome assembly GCF_048569485.1 of Anomaloglossus baeobatrachus. Classification (NCBI taxonomy): domain Eukaryota; kingdom Metazoa; phylum Chordata; class Amphibia; order Anura; family Aromobatidae; genus Anomaloglossus; species Anomaloglossus baeobatrachus. Next base: position 471,584,283 of record NC_134355.1, on the reverse strand, counting down.
CTTACACCTTCTTGCAGTAATTGGAGATGTTGGATGTTGGTTTTGCAGGTGTTATAGTACACAGCACTTCTAAGTTGTTTTGTTCTTCATTTGTGCTCAAATCTTTCAGGTGGGCGGCTGGGTAAGGAAGGAGCAGTTGGGTAAGGAAACAACAGTTGGGTAAGGAAGGAGAAGTTGGGTAAGGAAGGAGCAGTTAGGTACGGAAGGAGCAGTTGGGTACTTCTCAGGGGCAGCCCAGCTACTCCAGCTACTGGCAAACTGTGGCCATGGGTGACGGCACAGGGTGACTGTGCGTACCAACCTGGCAAAATAATACTCCACCTGCTACAAAGTATCCTGAAACAGCTTGTGAGGATTGTAATTGCTTTGAACAGAATGTAAGGCCATGCTGTAAGTGGTTTTTGTTTTCAGATTAATCATGCTATTATATTCCACGAAGAGGCATAAAAAAAGAAAAGGAAGACATGGGAAAAACAGTACAATTATAACCAGCCATGAACAATTATTGCATATCTAATCAAGTACTGGGACTAAAATTCATTTGTGGAATATGATCTTAAAGGAGAAGATATTCTATAAATGTTCCTTGTGGCTTTGCTAATCAATATTAGAATCTACATTTCAGGGTTGGCTCATTAGATTAGATCTTATTGATTACAGGATAAGCCCCTATTCTTCCAGAAATCAGAGACATGAATATGTCTTAAAAGAACATGACAACTATTGTCCCCAAGTCACCAGCATGTTATGTAAGGTCAAAGTATAAGCTTAAGTTCACATGTGCATGGAAGGCTCTGTCACAAATTGGACCCAAAATACCTGTCAAAATTGTGCAGCATGAGACTCATTATGCCCGGTAAACTGCCGGACACCATGATGGAAAGTAAGAGACACCCCATTATAGTAGATAGGGTGGCGACATGTCATCGACCAGACAGTTCTTATAATTTTGATATTCTGATGCTATGGCAGATCAGAACAACAGAATTAAGAAACATGGGTGTGTACTGGGCCGAAGCCATTACAAAGCTATGCAATACTTTATATTGATGAATATGGTCAATCATCTGTAAACAGCGAGTAAACCATCAGAAGTAGTTTTTGTCCATAGTTCTGTCTTGGGTAAGAAACTGACCACAATATGATACTTATAGTAATACACCAAGACGTATAGTGGAAATGAAGCGCTAAGACATATAGCTCAACATGTTTATTGCTTTCCATTGGACCAGTATGACTACAGCTTTGGCACTGCTACATATGCCTCTGTACAATACACACATTACTGGAGATGCCCAGTAAACGGGGTGTATATATATATATCTCTCTCTCTCTCTCTCTCTATATATATATATATATATATATATATATATATATATATATATATATACACATATATATATATATATATATATATACTGAGACTCTTATCTCAGGAAAGCTACAATTTCTTTTCCGTGATCAGCTACAAATGTAGCAAAGTTCAGTATGTTATTATAATAGGCTGCGCAAAATAACAAACCCAACGCTACAGTTTTCAACTCATATAGAGTTACAGTATATGTTGGAGCTACATCTAGCACAAACCAAAAGAAAAAACTCCTAAAAACAATTATTTATTTAGATCAATGTTAAAAGATTATAGGTATAAGCCACTGCTCATCTAAAATAACTACAGTGATATATTACAGTGAGTGTAATAGGGTGATAGACTCAATTGGTGGGGACAGTGCAAATGGTTTCCTGTTCCCAAGGTAGGGGCAACATTAGTAGTTGCACTAGTTTTTATTCAGATACAATAATACGTGGTTAAGGGGATGACCTATCTCTCCCTCCCTTACTCCTACCTACCAGCGGAGGTGTACCATAAATTATTGGGTACCCCCCGCTCCACGTCGTCTCTCCCTAATATCTCCCTTCAAGCCAGTCGCTAAGACCCGGGAGACCCACCACCAAAGAAATATGTGCAATTAGTCACAGTACTCAAGGATAAATAGTTATTAAAAACTTTTTTCTAGATATTAGATGAATCTCAGATCAAAAAGGAGATCTTATATATATACATGGATATGAAATCCCAGCAAGAATTAGCTTATCTGCCGAGATCATCCAATGTAAATCCCAAACTTAGTTTATCTGTACATATGGATATAAAGTCCCAGCAGGGAATGACTTATCTGCCGAGACCATCCAGTATTCTATCCCGACGCGTTTCCCCCCTATATTTTTTCTAGGGGTTCATCAGGGGACTGATCCGGATTAAATCTCTTATATCTTAATAACTGGTAGTCGCATCACCAGTGTGGCATCAATCATCATAGAGGCATTCACTCCGTCCTGGGACACTGCTCTCAGTAATCTGCAGGTCCCATAACGACAACTTGTAACTAAAAGAATGTCAGTCACAAAAGCCACATGGCATCAATCGCCCATAATGGGGCACTCAGTCAATAGGGGAACGCCGCTTCTACTGTCCCGCAGGTCCCGTGGTATCAGCCAGCGTGTCATGACGGAGTGAATGCCTCTATGATGATTGATGCCACACTGGTGATGCGACTACCAGTTATTTACATTGGATGATCTCGGCAGATAAGCTAATTCTTGCTGGGATTTCATATCCATGTATATATATAAGATCTCCTTTTTGATCTGAGATTCATCTAATATCTAGAAAAAAGTTTTTAATAACTATTTATCCTTGAGTACTGTGACTAATTGCACATATTTCTTTGGTGGTGGGTCTCCCGGGTCTTAGCGACTGGCTTGAAGGGAGATATTAGGGAGAGACGACGTGGAGCGGGGGGTACCCAATAATTTATGGTACACCTCCGCTGGTAGGTAGGAGTAAGGGAGGGAGAGATAGGTCATCCCCTTAACCACGTATTATTGTATCTGAATAAAAACTAGTGCAACTACTAATGTTGCCCCTACCTTGGGAACAGGAAACCATTTGCACTGTCCCCACCAATTGAGTCTATCACCCTATTACACTCACTGTAATATATCACTGTAGTTATTTTAGATGAGCAGTGGCTTATACCTATAATCTTTTAACATTGATCTAAATAAATAATTGTTTTTAGGAGTTTTTTCTTTTGGTTTGTGCTACAATTACTCCTATCAGTATATGGTAGTTTTGGTTATAAAATGGAGCTACATCTATGCTACGTTGGCACCTAAAACTCATATTGTAAAATAATGCAAAACCAAAAAAATTCTCAGGAAGTCTGACCTAATGGTGCATACAATTTATAACACCAACAGGTCCAACTTATACCTAACTAATACTGACAGATACTTGTAGTTTTATACTCATTTGTATCACTCTGTGTATTAGCTAAATGTGGACGATTACTCCCCCTCACCAGGCATAAATATATCAGAATGCAACTTTTAGGCAAGGCTTCAGGGCTTCTGTTGGTTTTTATTTTATGATCATTATGATAATTTTCTTTACAGTTGCCTTGACAGTGATTCCATCAATATAAATACAGTTAGGTCTACGTATCAATGTAAAACTTTGCTGTCCTCTATTCTTGAGTTTGGGGACTGTGGATTCAGAGGAATATCATTTATTTACTTAGACTCATTCCAACAAGTTAGGATATCTCCGCTGGGAAAAATAGTGCTGACAGCCTGCTATATACTGTAGATTGCTGCATGTACATAGATAAGTCAGGAAAGTCCCTGATATATTATTACTTTATATAATTGTACTCCTAATTAGACCATTTAGTATACATCAAGGTATATTGATACTATTGGGATCATTTCTGTGAATACTTACTGCATGTGTACAGAGAGGGATACTGATACTATTGGGATCATTTCTGTGAATACTTACTGCATGTGTACAGAGAGGGATACTGATACTATTGGGATCATTTCTGTGAATACTTACTGCATGTGTACATAGAGGGATACTGATACTATTGGGATCATTTCTGTGAATACTTACTGCATGTGTACAGAGAGGGATACTGATACTATTGGGATCATTTATGTGAATACTTACTGCATGTGTACATAGAGGGATACTGATACTATTGGGATCATTTCTGTGAATACTTACTGCATGTGTACAGAGAGGGATACTGATACTATTGGGATCATTTATGTGAATACTTACTGCATGTGTACATAGAGGGATACTGATACTATTGGGATAATTTATGTGAATACTTACTGCATGTGTACAGAGAGGGATACTGATACTATTGGGATCATTTATGTGAATACTTACTGCATGTGTACATAGAGGGATACTGATACTATTGGGATCATTTCTGTGAATACTTACTGCATGTGTACAGAGAGGGATACTGATACTATTGGGATCATTTCTGTGAATACTTACTGCATATGTACAGAGAGGGATACTGATACTATTGGGATCATTTCTGTGAATACTTACTGCATGTGTACAGAGAGGGATACTGATACTATTGGGATCATTTCTGTGAATACTTACTGCATGTGTACATAGAGGGATACTGATACTATTGGGATCATTTATGTGAATACTTACTGCATGTGTACATAGAGGGATACTGATACTATTGGGATCATTTCTGTGAATACTTACTGCATGTGTACAGAGAGGGATACTGATACTATTGGGATCATTTATGTGAATACTTACTGCATGTGTACAGAGAGGGATACTGATACTATTGGGATCATTTCTGTGAATACTTACTGCATGTGTACAGAGAGGGATACTGATACTATTGGGATCATTTCTGTGAATACTTACTGCATGTGTACAGAGAGGGATACTGATACTATTGGGATCATTTCTGTGAATACTTACTGCATGTGTACATAGAGGGATACTGACACTATTGGGATCATTTCTGTGAATACTTACTGCATGTGTACATAGAGGGATACTGATACTATTGGGATCATTTCTGTGAATACTTACTGCATGTGTACATAGAGGGATACTGATACTATTGGGATCATTTCTGTGAATACTTACTGCATGTGTACATAGAGGGATACTGATACTATTGGGATCATTTCTGTGAATACTTACTGCATGTGTACATAGAGGGATACTGATACTATTGGGATCATTTCTGTGAATACTTACTGCATGTGTACATAGAGGGATACTGATACTATTGGGATCATTTCTGTGAATACTTACTGCATGTGTACAGAGAGGGATACTGATACTATTGGGATCATTTATGTGAATACTTACTGCATGTGTACATAGAGGGATACTGATACTATTGGGATCATTTCTGTGAATACTTACTGCATGTGTACATAGAGGGATACTGATACTATTGGGATCATTTCTGTGAATACTTACTGCATGTGTACAGAGAGGGATACTGATACTATTGGGATCATTTCTGTGAATACTTACTGCATGTGTACATAGAGGGATACTGATACTATTGGGATCATTTATGTGAATACTTACTGCATGTGTACATAGAGGGATACTGATACTATTGGGATCATTTCTGTGAATACTTACTGCATGTGTACAGAGAGGGATACTGATACTATTGGGATCATTTCTGTGAATACTTACTGCATGTGTACATAGAGGGATACTGACACTATTGGGATCATTTCTGTGAATACTTACTGCATGTGTACATAGAGGGATACTGATACTATTGGGATCATTTCTGTGAATACTTACTGCATGTGTACATAGAGGGATACTGATACTATTGGGATCATTTCTGTGAATACTTACTGCATGTGTACATAGAGGGCTACTGATACTATTGGGATCATTTATGTGAATACTTACTGCATGTGTACATAGAGGGATACTGATACTATTGGGATCATTTCTGTGAATACTTACTGCATGTGTACAGAGAGGGATACTGATACTATTGGGATCATTTATGTGAATACTTACTGCATGTGTACATAGAGGGATACTGATACTATTGGGATCATTTATGTGAATACTTACTGCATGTGTACAGAGAGGGATACTGATACTATTGGGATCATTTATGTGAATACTTACTGCATGTGTACATAGAGGGATACTGATACTATTGGGATCATTTATGTGAATACTTACTTCATGTGTACATAGAGGTATATTGATACTATTGGGATCATTTATGTGAATACTTACTTCATGTGTACATAGAGGGATACTGATACTATTGGGATCATATCTGTGAATGTTTGCTGCATGTGTACATAGAGGTATATTGATACTATTGGGATCATTTCTGTGAATGTTTACTGCATGTATACATAAAGGTATATTGATACTATTGGGATCATTTATGTGAATACTTACTTCATGTGTACATAGAGGGATACTGATACTATTGGGATCATATCTGTGAATGTTTGCTGCATGTGTACATAGAGGTATATTGATACTATTGGGATCATTTCTGTGAATGTTTACTGCATGTATACATAAAGGTATATTGATACTATTGGGTATTTCTGCCTTTTCCTGTGTGGCATTACTGCTTTTAGTTCCCATTGTGATAACCACTAAATACAGCATGCATTGTATAACAAGTCCAAACTTCTCTAACTATATTGCTCCATGGCCCAAACATCTAGACATCTTTTCAAAGACACAGGAAACATCATAAAAAATAGATGTGCGGTAAAATATTAGAAAAACATGGAAAATTATTTTTTTTTCACAATCACAGATATAGGTTATCTATATATTACACTAACATAGTGAAGTGTCAATTAAAATGAAATAAACATTGACATTTTATATATATATATATATAAAATAAATAGATAAATAAATAAAAAATAAACACTAATACTAAAATATGCATTATTGGGTAATCCTAAGGGTAAATATGGTTGTTCTTATTATTAATAATAATCACAAATAATAACTGGAACTCCCAAAGAGTTTTTGAGCTCATGGGGTTAACATATAGTTACTGATAGGAATATATATAACCCAGCGCTATCTTCAATAATGGCAATCGTGTGATATTGGACTATATAAAGTATAATTCTGATAGCTCTGATGTAGAAAATGTATTCTCGACTGAACTAATTCACTGCTTGTACAGCGCATATACCGTATATTCTCAATATATATATATATATATATATATATATATATATATATATATATGTATATATATCTTTTTCAATGATATTCTGGTTTCATTGATTAACACAGTAAGGTGAGCTGCCTACATATTTCCGAGGCATTTAGGTAGATGCCATCTGCCAAGGGTTTCCTGGCAGGCGTACAATCTGGGGTATGTCCCTCCCTTGTGAGGCTTGGGTTTCTGAGCAGTGGAGAAGGTGGTGTGATTCAAGGTTACAGGGAGCAGCCACAATTCCAGGACTTCACATTCTAGAATAGCCATTCTCAATCTCAGAGAAATCAATGTTCTCACTTACATCTTTCGCTGGAACATGAAACGCTTTTTCAATAATGTATGAAATGCAGAAATTAGACAAAAGTCCCATTAGTGTGGGCCAAACTACTTTAGGATGAGGGTACATGCACTGGCACCAGAACAGGGTGGTTTCCTTCAGACCCACATGTACACAATGCTAGGTGTAGCCTTATAGGCATTTGTCCTTCAGGTGACATACACTGTGCCATGTGCTCCATTAAATGACAATTAGGCTAGACTATTACATAGATAAGCACTCCAATCCCCCCATGATCTAACTTTATTTTTGGAAGTTGTCCCTGAGTTGTCATCCATCAGTGCTGGCAGTGACTTTCTCCACCTGTTGCAGGATGGGCACAGAGGATGCATGAGGGGGTCTTACCTGGATATGTCCCTGGTACATTGTGCCGCAGGGTCCCCTGGAGAATAGCCTGGATCAGGGGCGATGAGTGGAGGGATAGAGCAGGTCCTTGATCGCAGTCCTGGGAACTGTCCCTCCCTTCCTGGTGCTGAAATACCGACTCTGAGCAGCAGCAGAGGTCTCTGACGATAACAACTCTGCCTCTGGAAAGAAACTCTCCTTCCCTATGTAACTCTTTTACTGTTCTCCTCGTTCATGTCTTTCTGATGCATGGACCCTCCCCAGGGATCACAAGGGCACCTCCTCCTATTACTCTGTGCACTGCAGGACTCATGACAGCTGGCAGCGTGACATAGGAATACTACCTAGGACTCCTCGGATCAGTGTGCTGCTCTCTGCCATTGCTCCCCCTCTGCCGTGACATCAGCAGGACCTGCCTCCATCTATTCAGCCTCTATAGGCTCAGCCCGAGCAGAAAACTCCTCTGTCACCTTCTTCCCACTGTACCAGCTGAGGAGCCCAGGCTCACAGCTCAGGAAATCCTCGGGGTGCACTACTGCTAAATATACACACATCCTTGCAGATAGAGGATGAGGCAGCAATTATGTGACAACCGGGGAAATGTGTTACTATTCTGTGTAATGTAGCTAAGTGCTCTGCCCTGAGAATGTGCTGCCATGTAATTGCTCTGTCCAGTCTCTAATGCACAGCTATAATGGGACCAGTAAAGTGGCCGGATGGGATTGCTGGCTGCTGATTGTGAGCATTATACTAAGCAGACTTCAGCAGTCTGGCTCATAGGGCTGTGCTTTGTCAGCTGCCTCAATCATCACATCATGTCTGGAAGCGTCGGGCCATCTCTGCCGGCTGGGATTTCAGAAAGTTTACAGTCTGGAACAGCAATAATAGAATACAGGGACGGATATATCATTGGTGCAGCCGCATAGGGGCCCGGAACTAAGGGGGACCAGCTCTACCTCCAAAGCAGGTGGAACTATGTATTATGAGGGGCACATGACCCATATATTGTCCTTACACAGGGGCCCGGAACTAAGGGGGACCAGCTCTACCTCCAAAGCAGGTGGAACTATGTATTATGAGGGGCACATGACCCATATATTGTCCTTACACAGGGGCCCGGAACTAAGGGGGACCAGCTCTACCTCCAAAGCAGGTGGAACTATGTATTATGAGGGGCACATGACCCATGTATTGTCCTTACACAGGGGCCCAGTGCTAAGGGGGACCAGCTCTACCTCCAAAGCAGGTGGAACTATGTATTATGAGGGGCACATGACCCATGTATTGTCCTTACACAGGGGCCCAGAACTAAGGGGGACTAGCTCTACCTCCAAAGCAGGTGGAACTATGTATTATGAGGAGCAATTGATCCATATATTGTCCTTATGTGACGCCCTGGGCAAGCCAGGGGTCACAGGTCATCACACCACCACACCCTACACCCCAGTTAGGAACACCAAGGCTACCAAAATCCTTGTTGCCTTCCTCCAGGGGCTGATGTTCACACCAGGGGGTGGGCCAGGTGGTTGGCTCCGCCCACCGAGGAGTTCACAGCCCTGGAGGCGGGAGAAACCAGGCAGATGAGTTTAGGAAGAGGAAGTAGAAGGAGTAAACAGTGAGAGTAGAGACAGTGGAAAGTGACAGTTGTAAAGCCTGAAGTTGGTCCGGGTGTGTGCCCCGGACAGTGACAGCAAGGTCAGCAGACGGCGGTGATAGTCTGCAGGGGGACTGCTCGGAGGTTGCTGGAAGGACCGCGGACGGGTGGTGACCCGGCGGTCTGGAGCAGTATACGAAGAACAGTCAGCACCAGGGCAGGGGCCTTTCGGATCCCGGCAAGGCTAGGAGTCGCCATAATTTGCCAAATCCGTCAGTGAAGGGGACGTCTGTCTCCCAACAACCAAGTCCCGATTGAAGGCAACAGTCCAACCGCAACGGAGAGACACCGCCACTGCCAGGGCACCAGTTTCTCAGGGCCAGCGCCTGCGGGCAAAGTAGGGCTCCTCCGGCCCATATCCAAGCCGGGGAGCGGGTTACCGGTGGGAACCCATCACAACCATTATCATCATAGGTGCAGGACAGAGGGACCGTCACCGTCACCTACTGGGGAAAGCAAGTGCAGCCGTCCGTGGGAGCCGTCTTTCCAGCTGTGTGTTTTACCGAGAACTGTGTCATCATCTCAGGCTGAGTGAGTACCACAGTGCCGCAAGGCACAGCGCTGCCCCCGCGTCCCTGCGCCCACCAAGCCCTGCATCTCCCACTTCATCACTGGGCCCCGGTATCACCAACCCCTACCCACGGAGGGGCAATGCAACAACTGGCTGCTCCATACCATCCCTCCCGGGATCCCCATACAGAGCAGCGGTGGTGTCAACAAATCACCACAACCGTGGGTGGCGTCACGGACAATAAACAATCCCCACACCCAAAAACCCCCTTTCACTCACGGGCGAGGAGCGCCGCTCGAGTCCCCAGGATCCGGCCCATCGCTCGAGCCACCGAGCAGCGGCAGGCCGCAGCAGCCGCAGCAGCCGGACCCGAGCAGAGGGAGAGCGCGGCGTCCCCTCCTCCGCCCACGACACTTACACAGGGGCAAGAGCTAAGGAGGACCAGCTCTACCTCCTAAGCAGGTGGAACTATGTATTATGAGGAGAAAATGACCCATATACTGTCCTTACACAGGGCCTAAGAGCTAAGGGGGACCAGCTCTACCTCCACAGCAGGTGGAATTGTGCATTATGAGGAGCAAATGACCCATATATTGTCCTTACACAGGGGCCCAGAGCTAAGGGGGACCAGCTCTACCTCCAAAGCAGGTGGAACTATGTATTATGAGGGGCACTTGACCCATGTATTGTCCTTACACAGGGCCCAGAGCTAAGGGGGATCAGTTCTACCTCCAAAGCAGGTGGAATTGTACATTATGAGGAGCAAATGACCCATATATTGTCCTTAAACAGGGGCAAGAGCTAAGGGGGACCAGTTCTACCTCCAAAGCAGGTGGATCTATGTATTATGAGGAGCAAATGATCCATAAATTGTCCTTACACAGGGGCCCAGAGCTAAGGGGGACCAGCTCTACCTCCAAAGCAGGTGAAACTATGTATTATGAGGAGCACATGACCCATATATTGTCCTTACACAGGGGCCCAGACCTAAGGGGGACCAGCTCTACCTCCAAAGCAGGTGGAACTATGTATTATGAGGGGAACATGACCCATGTATTGTCCTTACACAGGGGCCCAGAGCTAAGGGGGACCAGCTCTACCTCCAAAGCAGGTGGAACTATGTATTATGAGGAGCACAACATGACCCATATAGTGTCCTTACACAGGGGCCCAGAGCTAATGGGGACCAACTCTACCTCCAAAGCAGGTGGAACTATGTATTATGAGGAGCAAATGATCCATATATTGTGCTTAAACAGGGGTGAGCGCTAAGGGGGACCAGCTCTACCTCCAAAGCAGGTGGAATTGTGCATTATGAGGAGCAAATGACCCATATATTGTCCTTACACAGGGGCCCAGAGCTAAGGGGGACCAGCTCTACCTCCAAAGCAGGTGTCATTGTGCATTATGAGGAGCAAATGACCCATATATTCTCCTTACACAGGGGCAAGAGCTAAGGGGGACCAGTTCTACCTCCAAAGCAGGTGGAACTATGTATTATGAGGAGCAAATGATCCATATATTGTCCTTACACAGGGGCCCAGAGCTAAGGGGGACCAGCTCTACCTCCAAAGCAGGTGGAACAATGTATTATGAGGGGCACATGACCCATGTAATGTCCTTACACAGGGCCCAGAGCTAAGGGGGATCAGTTCTACCTCCAAAGCAGGTGGAATTGTGCATTATGAGGAGCAAATGACCCATATATTGTCCTTACACAGGGGCCCAGAGCTAAGGGGGACCAGCTCTACCTCCAAAGTAGGTGTAACTATGTATTATGAGGAGCAAATGATCCATATATTGTGCTTAAACAGGGGTGAGCGCTAAGGGGGACCAGCTTTACCTCCAAAGCAGGTGGAATTGTGCATTATGAGGAGCAAATGACCCAAATATTGTCCTTACACAGGGGCCCAGAGCTAAGGGGGACCAGCTCTACCTCCAAAGCAGGTGGAATTGTGCATTATGAGGAGCAAATGACCCATATATTGTCCTTACACAGGGGCCCAGAACTAAGGGGGACCAGCTCTACCTCCAAAGCAGGTGGAATTGTGCATTATGAGGAGCAAATGACCCATATATTGTCCTTACACAGAGGCCCAGAGCTAAGGGGGACCAGCTCTACCTCCAAAGCAGGTGTAACTATGTATTATGAGGAGCAAATGATCCATATATTGTGCTTAAACAGGGGTGAGCGCTAAGGGGGACCAGCTCTACCTCCAAAGCAGGTGGAATTGTGCATTATGAGGAGCAAATGACCCATATATTGTCTTTACACAGGTGCCCAGAGCTAAGGGGGACCAGCTCTACCTCCAAAGCAGGTGGAATTGTGCATTATGAGGAGCAAATGACCCATATATTGTCCTTACACAGGGGCCCAGAACTAAGGGGGACCAGCTCTACCTCCAAAGCAGGTGGAATTGTGCATTATGAGGAGCAAATGACCCATATATTGTCCTTACACAGGGGCCCAGAGCTAAGGGGGACCAGCTCTACCTCCAAAGCAGGTGGAATTGTGCATTATGAGGAGCAAATGACCCATATATTGTCCTTACACAGGGGCAAGAGCTAAGGGGGACCAGCTCTACCTCCTAAGCAGGTGGAACTATGTATTATGAGGAGAAAATGACCCATATACTGTCCTTACACAGGGCCTAAGAGCTAAGGGGGACCAGTTCTAACTCCAAAGCAGGTGGAATTGTGCATTATGAGGAGCAAATGACCCATATATTGTCCTTACACAGGGGCAAGAGCTAAGGGGGACCAGTTCTACCTCCAAAGCAGGTGGATCTATGTATTATGAGGAGCAAATGATCCATATATTGTCCTTACACAGGGGCCCAGAGCTAAGGGGGACCAGCTCTACCTCCAAAGCAGGTGGAACTATGTATTATGAGGGGCACATGACCCATGTATTGTCCTTACACAGGGGCCCAGAGCTAAGGGGGACCAGCTCTACCTCCAAAGCAGGTGGAACTATGTATTATGAGGAGCACAACATGACCCATATATTGTCCTTACACAGGGGCCAAGAGCTAATGGGGACCAACTCTACCTCCAATGCAGGTGGAACTATGTATTATGAGGAGCAAATGATCCATATATTGTGCTTAAACAGGTGTGAGCGCTAAGGGGGACCAGCTCTACCTCCAAAGCAGGTGGAATTGTGCATTATGAGGAGCAAATGACCCATATATTGTCCTTACACAGTGGCCCAGAGCTAAGGGGGACCAGCTCTACCTCCAAAGCAGGTGGAATTGTGCATTATGAGGAGCAAATGACCCATATATTGTCCTTACACAGGGGCAAGAGCTAAGGGGGACCAGTTCTACCTCCAAAGCAGGTAGAACTATGTATTATGAGGAGCAAATGATCCATATATTGTCCTTACACAGGGGCCCAGAGCTAAGGGGGACCAGCTCTATCTCCAAAGCAGGTGGAACTATGTATTATGAGGAGCACATGGCCCATATATTGTCCTTACACAGGGGCCCAGAGCTAAGGGGGACCAGCTCTACCTCCAAAGCAGGTGAAACTATGTATTATGAGGAGCACATGACCCATATATTGTCCTTACACAGGGGCCCAGAGCTAAGGGGGACCAGCTCTACCTCCAAAGCAGGTGGAACTATGTATTATGAGGGGCACATGACCCATGTATTGTCCTTACACAGGGGCCCAGAGCTAAGGGGGACCAGCTCTACCTCCAAAGCAGGTGGAACTATGTATTATGAGGAGCACAACATGACCCATATATTGTCCTTACACAGGGGCCAAGAGCTAATGGGGACCAACTCTACCTCCAAAGCAGGTGGAACTATGTATTATGAGGAGCAAATGATCCATATATTGTGCTTAAACAGGTGTGAGCGCTAAGGGGGACCAGCTCTACCTCCAAAGCAGGTGGAATTGTGCATTATGAGGAGCAAATGACCCATATATTGTCCTTACACAGGGGCCCAGAGCTAAGGGGGACCAGCTCTACCTCCAAAGCAGGTGGAATTGTGCATTATGAGGAGCAAATGACCCATATATTGTCCTTACACAGGGGCAAGAGCTAAGGGGGACCAGTTCTACCTCCAAAGCAGGTGGAACTATGTATTATGAGGAGCAAATGATCCATATATTGTCCTTACACAGGGGCCCAGAGCTAAGGGGGACCAGCTCTACCTCCAAAGCAGGTGGAACTATGTATTATGAGGAGCACATGACCCATATATTGTCCTTACGCAGGGGCCCAGAGCTAAGGGGGACCAGCTCTACCTCCAAAGCAGGTGGAACAATGTATTATGAGGGGCACATGACCCATGTATTTGTGGCGCCCCTGACCTGGTCAGGCACCACTGAGTACTGCACCCATGCTGGGGACAGTACAAAACAGGTAATCCAGAAGGCTGACCGAGGTGTGACTACACAGGCGCATAGTGATCAGGTCTCACACATTTACCTTTGAGAGGACCCCTGGGGATCCCAGGAGGGGGCGAAGCCTCCATCTCCACTCGAGGGGTGTGGTAGAGAGCCTGGTTGCTAGGTGACGTAGGCAAGAACAGGAGAGGAGGGAAGAGTGAGCCGAGGACAGTTGAGTGGTGAAGTTCAGGGAGGGCAGAAGCAGACCCTGTAGCTCTACACAATTCTGACAACGTACGCGCAGTGACTACCGACGGGGGAGAACGGTCACCTGGGAGTGCTGCCCGAAATCCACACACAGCTAAAGAGAGAGCAACGGAGTGGAAAGTAAGGAGACTGTCACGGAGATACCAGGCCCAAACGGGTAGCAGGTCCCAGTGCAGGGATAGATTCACCTTTCCTTTGCCAAACCTGCATGAGGGGGCACTTTACACCCCCAAGACAACACCACAGAGTCCGCAGCCACGTAGCCAAAGTGAGGGCCCATAGCTCACAGGAGGCAAGCAGCCGGAGTGACCTGGTCCAGGCTACAAGCAAACGGGCCAAAAAGAAGGGGAGAGAGGCACCAGCAACTTCCCTGGGCGACCCCAGCAGGGCTTCAAGCAGGGGTTACCCCAAAACACAACGGGCTAAGGAAGGCGAGTTGGTAGCCACCCTCATAAGTCAGCCTGAAGGACACCTGGTTCCAGCCTGGTTCATCCCAGCTACGCCCGGGTTACTCACCCTGCCACCATCAGTGAGTAAAACCCCTGAAAGACATCCTGCTTGTGCGTGTGAGTCATTCTGCGACTTGTAGTTCCACACACCTACACGGGACCCTGGGGCATGCCTCACTCTCAGGAGGCTATCACAACTGACTGCACCTACTATCAGCCTCAGGCACCCCTAACCTGCAGTGGCGGTCTCCACTGACCGCAATTCTGAGAGTGGCGTCACGACAATCAAAATAGAGGATTTCCTACCTGTGACAAGATCCAGCCGCGTGGAGTCCCTGAAGGTAATGCACCGCTGCACCGACACCGAGCCTCGGGGCCCCACACATCTGGCGTCACGAACAGGATAAGGACTAGACCTGTTCAGACAGGTGACCATGTGCCTGGGCGGTCCGCTTGGAAAATTGGAAGCGCCGCCATATTGCCACCATGAAAAGCGCGCTGAAAAACAACAGCAGCCCGCGCTGGGAGAAGTTACCGCCCACGAAGAGGTGTGGCTACCCAGAGATCCCCTGGAGAGTCCTGGCTTCACAAGTGATGAGAGCGGAGGCGTTCAGAGACGTCGGGAAAGAAAGGGAGCCAGAAGCCTGCTACTAGAAGAAGGAGACGCAGAGGAAATGGCGTCTGAACGCAGAGACCCAGAACCAGGCTCCGCTGCCTGGTGGTATCGGGAACTTGCCCAGTTTTGCGACCAACTGGAGGCCAGGGTCGTATGGCAGATCAGCGAGGGACGCACGGAGCTTCTGGAGATGGCTGCAGCGGTTCAGGCCTATGAGAGGGGAACCGCACGACGAGTGCCAGACCGAGCGGCGACGACTCAGACCCCGATGATGTTACCGATGGGTGAGTCCTGTGTTGCCCCTGTCAGCGCGAGTGCCCCGACCCCTGCTGCCATGCCCGCGGTCCCTGGAGAGATGCCCGGCGCGGCGACGCTGAATCAGGCCGCAGCCACGCCAGGTGCGGCCCGCCGAGCCCAGGCCGCCGCAACGATGCCCAGCCCGGCCCGCAAAGATCCGGCTGCCACCGCGACCCTCCTCCACGCCGCAGGTGTGACGCTGACCCAGGCCGCCGCCATGCTAGGCCCGGCCCGCCAAGACCCCACCGCAGCAGCGACGCTCGTCCGCGCCGCAAGTGAGGTGCTGAACCAGGCCGCAGCCACGTCAGGTGCGGCCCGCCAAGGACCGGCTGCAGCTGCGACGCCAATCCAGGCCGCAGAAGCGCCCAGCCCGGCCCGCCAAGGACCGGCTGCAGCTGCGACGCCAATCCAGGCCGCAGAAGCGCCCAGCTCAGCCCGCACAGATCCCATCGCAGCTGCGACGCCAATCCAGGCCGCCGCAGCGATGCCCTGCTCGCCCCGCCAAGACCAGGCCGCTGCCACGCCAGGCTCGGCCCGCCAAGACCAGGCCGCTGCCACGCCAGGCTCGGCCCGCCAAGACAAGACTGTACAAGTATTTACCCCGGCCTGCAAGGCCAGAGCAGACACCGCTCCCCAGCCCAAGGAAGTCCCTGCTAGGAAGTCCCTGCTGGGGGAGGACCCCGAATACTGGAAGCTGAAGGCTGATCTAGAGGCCCACTTCCCAAAGGAGATGGTGGACCGGTATCTGCTCCCTCCGCATACCCACAGGAAGACTCCTGCAACATTCATGCCAAAGGGTCCCCCGCCCTGGCCTGCTGATGAAAATCCATCCCTAGCGCTGCCACAAGAGGAGTGCCCAGAAGAACTAAGGGGGAGGGGAGGCCAGGAAGCTGAGAAGCTGACCCCAGAGCCATCAGCAGTAAATGCAGCACCAGTCCAAGAGCCAGAGATGCTGCCGTACTCCCGCTGGGATGAAGAGGGCCCGACATCCTCCGCTGAGGAAGATTTGTCCAGATACCTCACCTGGGAGCCTGCAAGCGGTGAGATAGCAGCCAGGCAGGACCCAGCCCGCAGGACACGGCGCCGCAGCAGGATAAGGGATCCACCTGCACAGCAGTCTCCCGAGGAGAAGGACGAGGTCACGGCCAGAGACTTAGAGGAAAAGCGGTCCTTGAGAAGAGCCAAATCACAGGTCAGAGGCCCACTTTGTCGAGGAGTTGTAGAAGACTTCAATCTAAGGTCTGGATATGGCTTTATAGTAGCACCTGGTGTAAAAGAGGGCATATTTGTGAACAGAAGGGATGTTAGAGCACATTTACCTAGAGGACATCCAGGAAGAAACCTACAGATAGGAGACTCAGTAGAATTTACAAAGCACCAAGGAGAACGCGGATGGTACGCACTAGATGTCACACCCTGACCCAGAAATCCCTACAGTAAACCTGCTATCTCAACAACAGAAGATGAGGATGCAGAAAAAGAAACAGACGACAGAAACATAGAAAATGTCAGGTGCCAAAGCCCAATAGGCAAAAGCCCTGGTGGAATGGAGTAGAGAAAAGTAAAGAAAACTACAGCAGTTTGAAAAGTTTTGCAACGTTCAAGTTTAAGCACGTGCCCACATGAACTGATGTGAGAAACCCTTTTGCACTTTAACCCATGAACCTTAAGGCTATGAACTGGCTATAGCCACAAACTCTCGCAGTGTTTATAGTTACCCCAGAGGTACAACCACTACCAGGGAGCACGCCTGTTTATGGGGCCTGGCTCTCCACCACAAAGAGGGTACCTGGTCAGCACCAACTGTGGAGGCCGCCTCTACATCCTGCCAGAAGTGGCTGAAGGCGCGGCTCCACCAGGCCAGGTATACCCTGAAACCACCAGACCATGAAAGCAGCCTCTACATCCTGCCAGAAGTGGCTGAAGGCGCGGCCAACGGGAGAGGCAGATGGGAAGAAAGGTCTGGGGAAGCTGATGGCCCAGACCTGGTTACCAAAAGAAACCGGTGACCTGCCGCCTGAGAGGGTTTAGGGTGGGTTAACGGACTTGTGGGTGGAGGGTGGTGATGTATGGTACCTGATGGTTTTAAAACGTTTTACCATGTTTTACTGTTTTACGCATTTTAAAATGTTGTCTTGCAGCCCGAGGACGTGCTGGTGATAACTAAGGGGGAATGTGGCGCCCCTGACCTGGTCAGGCACCACTGAGTACTGCACCCATGCTGGGGACAGTACAAAACAGGTAATCCAGAAGGCTGACCGAGGTGTGACTACACAGGCGCATAGTGATCAGGTCTCACACATTTACCTTTGAGAGGACCCCTGGGGATCCCAGGAGGGGGCGAAGCCTCCATCTCCACTCGAGGGGTGTGGTAGAGAGCCTGGTTGCTAGGTGACGTAGGCAAGAACAGGAGAGGAGGGAAGAGTGAGCCGAGGACAGTTGAGTGGTGAAGTTCAGGGAGGGCAGAAGCAGACCCTGTAGCTCTACACAATTCTGACAACGTACGCGCAGTGACTACCGACGGGGGAGAATGGTCACCTGGGAGTGCTGCCCGAAATCCACACACAGCTAAAGAGAGAGCAACGGAGTGGAAAGTAAGGAGACTGTCAGGGAGATACCAGGCCCAAACGGGTAGCAGGTCCCAGTGCAGGGATAGATTCACCTTTCCTTTGCCAAACCTGCATGAGGGGGCACTTTACACCCCCAAGACAACACCACAGAGTCCGCAGCCACGTAGCCAAAGTGAGGGCCCATAGCTCACAGGAGGCAAGCAGCCGGAGTGACCTGGTCCAGGCTACAAGCAAACGGGCCAAAAAGAAGGGGAGAGAGGCACCAGCAACTTCCCTGGGCGACCCCAGCAGGGCTTCAAGCAGGGGTTACCCCAAAACACAACGGGCTAAGGAAGGCGAGTTGGTAGCCACATAAGTCAGCCTGAAGGACACCTGGTTCCAGCCTGGTTCATCCCAGCTACGCCCGGGTTACTCACCCTGCCACCATCAGTGAGTAAAACCCCTGAAAGACATCCTGCTTGTGCGTGTGAGTCATTCTGCGACTTGTAGTTCCACACACCTACACGGGACCCTGGGGCATGCCTCACTCTCAGGAGGCTATCACAACTGACTGCACCTACTATCAGCCCCAGGCACCCCTAACCTGCAGTGGCGGTCTCCACTGACCGCAATTCTGAGAGTGGCGTCACGACAATCAAAATAGAGGATTTCCTACCTGTGACAAGATCCAGCCGCGTGGAGTCCCTGAAGGTAATGCACCGCTGCACCGACACCGAGCCTCGGGGCCCCACATATTGTCCTTACACACTGCCGTTTTCGCCGTAGTTTTCGGCGGCGCTGGTGGTTTTTCCCTATATTTAAAACTATAGTGTAAGCTGCTCCCTAAGAGGCAGAATGAGCATTCTATTTCTTTTCACCATTACATGTTTTCTGAGCCCTGAAGACATTAAAGGAAGAAGACTCAATATGTCCACAGCAATGTCGTTTTTACATTGCTGTGCAAAACGTTCATTTTTTGCAGTGATTTTGCTGCGCTCTTTCAGGGGGATTTCGAGTGAATGGTACCTGAAAAAGATACAAACCCACAGCATTTTGGTCAGGATGTTGAGGCTTCTTTGTCAGACTCAGGGTCAAAATGTATTCTCTAAATGAATAGGAAAATATTATTCTTGGGGTTTTCTTGGAAGGTGGGGGTGGTGGCTTTTTCTTGCAATTTTAAGTATAAACTATGATGTGATTGTGACCTGAAGGAGATGGTTTTTCTGAAACACATTGTCTAATAAATCACCTTTAAGACACATCATACTTGTATCTCTCTCCGTGGCAGCATGGCATTAAAGTATAAACTATAGCATTATAAAAATTTGCATCTTTTCTGGAATTTGTCCCTCATAAAATCCTATTTGATCAAACTACATATACAGCTTTAGAGTATTCACATGACGACCGTTCCCGGCTGAGAAACTGACAAATCCTCTAAGCCAGGGGTGGGGAATCTTTTCAGTGCCGGGGGCCATTTGGAAATTTCTACCAACCTTCCACGGGGCCACGAAAAATTATCAGCTTGATCATTACCCTAATATATTTGGTCAAACAGTTAATTAACTCACCCTAAGGGGTACTTTGCACGTTGCGACATCGCTACTGCGATATCGTCGGGGTCAAATCGAAAGTGACGCACATCTGGCGCTGGTAACGACGTCGCAACGTGTAAAGCCTAGATGCGCCGATAAACGATCGCAAAAGCGTTGTAAATCGGTGATCTGTGTAGCGTTGGACATTTTCATAATGTCGCACCAATAGGAGATACGATGTTGTTCCTCGTTCCTGGGGCAGCACACATTGCTGTGTGTGAAGCCGCAGGAGCGAGGAACATCTCCTTACCTGCCTCCACTGGCTATGTGGAAGGAAGGAGGTGGGAGGGATGTTTACGTCCCGCTCACCTCCGCCCCTCCGCTCCTATTGGCCACCTGCCGTGTGATGTCGCTGTGACGCCGCACGACCCACCCCCTTAGGAAGTGTCACGGCCAGGTGGACGGGCAGACCCAGGAGGTGGATCCACTGGGCCAAACTCCTAGATGGTAGTAAAGAGTCCGGTAGCTGGAACACTATAAACAGCAGAACAGTCCGTGCACACGAGTATAGCGGAGAAGTCCCTGGGACCACGGAGTCAAGGGTGGTAGTCCGGGTGACGCAGCTCAGGTTCGGAAGCCGAGATGATGTCAGGCGGGGTCCGGAACCTTTGGAGCGAGATGACGGGTCACCGCAGGGATCCGAGATGGTGCGGACTGTCAGGATGGCAGATGGACAGCGTTCGGGGTTCAGGATACGGCAGGACTGGATGGCGAGGCAGGCACGGCTCTACAAGAGAGATAGGTGAGTATATGCACAGAGACACCAGGAGACCTGACTCCTAGCTTAGGAAACACGAAGATCAGGCCCCGCCCCCTTGGACAATAAACCCCTTTATACCCTGTACCTGTTTAGCCTCATTTCCTGTTAATGGACGCTGGCCCTTTAAGAAAGGGTCAGTGACCGCGCGCGCGCCCTAATGCGCATGCGCGCGGCCCGGGTGCCAGAAGCCAGGGAAGGAAGCTGAGAGGAGAACGCAGGGGAGCTGGCCAGGGCCTGGGAAGCCGTCGGGCGCCGGGATCGGAGATCAGGGGACCTGGGAAGGACGGGCACCGGAGGCTGGAGAGCGGGGAGCGTGGCAGGTGAGCCGGGGAGCGGGGCTGAGGACCCGGGGAGCGGAACAGAGGACCTGGGAAGGGGAGCCGAGGACCCGGGGAGCGTGACAGTACCCCCCCCCCACGCCCCCCTCCCCGCAACCGGGACATGAAGGCACGGATCAGAGGAGTGCCTACGTTCTCCCTGGGCTCCCAGGACCTATCCTCAGGACCATACCCTTCCCAGTCCACCAGGAAGAACTGTCGACCTCGTACGGTCTTCATGGCCACGATATCCCTTACCGCATAGATGTCGTCATCGGCAATAGGTGGAGGAGCCGGACTGGCAGCAGCGGAGAAGGGACCAAGGACAACCGGCTTGAGCAGGGAGACGTGGAATGAGTTGGGTATCCTCATCGTGGCCGGGAGCTGTAGCTTGTAGGAGACCTCATTGATCTTGTTGAGGACTTTAAACGGCCCAATGTAGCGAGGACCCAGCTTGTATGATGGTATCTTCAGGCGGACGTACTGGGAAGCAAGCCAGACGAGATCTCCAGGAGAGAAACACGGAGGGTCCAGACGTTTCTTGTCTGCGTGTCTTTTCATCCGCAGGGAAGCACGCCCAAGGGACGCTTTGACAGAGTCCCAAATGGTTGCAAAGTCACGGGCTACTGTATCTGCAGCAGGGACATCCGAAGAAGGGGATACAGGCAATGGGATGGAAGGCTGAAGTCCGTAAACGACATGGAAGGGAGAGCTGGAGGACGACTCACTGATGTGGTGGTTGTGGGAGAATTCAGCCCAAGGAAGAAGAGCGGACCAGTCGTCGTGATGGGCGTTAACATAGTGACGTAAGAAAGAGATCAAGATTTGATTGACCCTCTCTACCTGGCCATTAGACTGAGGATGGTATGCAGATGAAAAGTCCAGAGTCACTCCCAGATGTTTACAGAGAGCCCTCCAGAAGCGGGAGGTGAACTGAGTTCCTCTGTCGCATACGATGTGTAATGGAAAGCCATGCAAGCGGAAGATGTGTTGTATATAGGCGTCCGCGAGTTCCTGAGCAGAGGGCAGTCCAGCCATAGGGACGAAATGGGCCATTTTAGAGAACCGGTCCACCACGACCCATATGACTGTGTGTCCGGAGGACAATGGCAAGTCCGTAATAAAGTCCATTGCTATGTGTTGCCACGGAACTGAGGGTATCGGCAGAGGCAGAAGACGGCCATATGGGAGGTGTTTGGGCGTCTTGTTCCTGGCACAAGAGGAACAGGCGGATACAAAAGCAGCGACGTCGGTGCGAAGGGATGGCCACCAATAATGACGTACAATCGCACCCCATGTCTTTTTCTGACCAACATGACCGGCTGTTTTCGAGGCATGACCCCAGTGTAACACTTTTTTCCTGTCTACCTCGGAGACATAGGTCTTCCCGGGCGGTATCTGGGCCAGGGTGACAGGGGCCACCGGAATGATTTTACTAGGACAAATGATGGGTTGGGTAGTCTCTTCCTCCTGCTCCATGGGCATGAAAGACCTGGACAAGGCATCAGCGCGTACATTCTTGTCCGCGGGTCGGAAGTGAAGCTGGAAATCAAACCTGGCAAAGAATAGGGACCACCTGGCTTGCCGTGGGTTCAGACGCTGAGCGGACCGTAGGTATTCCAAGTTCTTGTGGTCCGTGTAAATAATCACGGGGTACACTGCACCTTCCAGGAGGTAGCGCCATTCCTCCAAAGCCAGTTTGACTGCCAAGAGCTCTCGGTCACCGATGGTGTAGTTGCGTTCAGGCGCTGAGAAGCCCTTGGAGAAGAATCCGCAAGTCACCATCTTCCCGGAGGAGGACTTTTGTATGAGCACTGCTCCGGCTCCTGAGGAGGAGGCATCCACCTCCAAGGTGAACTGGCGGTTTAACTCCGGACGGTGAAGTACAGGAGAGGAAGCAAAAGCCCGCTTCAGAGAGCCAAACGCGGCGTCAGCCGCAGGTGACCAGTCCTTTGGATTAGCCTCCTTCTTAGTCAAAGCGGAGAGAGGAGCAGTCAAGGCAGAGAAGTGAGGGATAAACTGGCGGTAGTAGTTGGCGAATCCCAGGAAGCGTTGGATTGCCTTCAGTCCAGAAGGAGGAGGCCAGTTGAGAATGGCGGAGACCTTCTTGGGATCCATCTGCAGTCCAGTATCAGAGATGATGTACCCCAGAAAGGGGAGAGAAGACTGCTCAAAGACACACTTCTCATGCTTTGCGTACAGACGATTCTCTCTCAGTCTTTGTAGAACCAGCTGTACGTTTTCTCTGTGGGTTTGGAGGTCCGGAGAGAAGACAAGGATGTCATCTAGGTACACTACCACACAGATGTAGAGAAGGTCCCGGAACACGTCGTTCACCAGTTCTTGAAAGACGGCAGGAGCGTTACACAGGCCGAAGGGCATCACGCAGTATTCATAATGTCCATCGCGCGTATTGAACGCGGTTTTCCATTCGTCACCAGAGCGGATGCGTACCAGATTGTAAGCACCCCGAAGATCCAGCTTGGTGAACACACGAGCTCCTCTAAGCCGGTCAAACAATTCGGGAATGAGCGGCAGAGGGTACTTGTTTTTTACGGTGATTTGATTCAAACCCCGGTAGTCTATGCATGGGCGTAAGTCGCCCTCTTTCTTCTTGACAAAGAAGAAACCTGCTCCAGCAGGAGAGGAGGATCTCCGAATGAACCCCCTTGCCAGGCTCTCTGAGATGTAAGCAGACATGGCCCTTGTTTCGGCTGGAGATAAAGGATATATCCGTCCTCGTGGTGGTGTTGTTCCTGGGAGCAGATTGATGGCACAATCGTATGGACGATGTGGCGGCAGTACCTCGGATTCCTTTTTATCAAAGACATCTGCAAAGGACCAATAGGCCGAGGGCAGCCCCGGTAGGTTCTCTGGAACCGGAGGTCGTCGGATGGGTTGTATGGACTTTAGGCACCTCTCATGACACGAAGAGCCCCATCGGGTGATTTCGCCAGTGCCCCAGCTAACTGATGGTTCGTGTGTCCGCAACCATGGAAGTCCCAGCAGGATCTGGTGGGACATGTGTGGGAGGACGTAGAAAGCGATGTTCTCGGTGTGAAGGGCACCGATACGCAGTTCGACCGGCCTGGTGATCCAGGAGATGGTGTCAGAGAGGGGTCTCCCATCCACCGAGGCAATCACTAGGGGCTTGTCGAGTGGAATAACAGGCACCCGGTTCTTGTCCACCGTGGCCTGCTGGATGAAATTGCCTGCTGCCCCGGAATCGAGGTAGGCATCAGCCGTGAACCGCGTCTCTCCCGTTGTCACTTGCACTGTCCATGTAACCGGGTCAGAGAGAGTCCCAGCACCTAGGGTGGCCTCTCCTACCAACCCTAGGCTTTGGAGTTTCCCGGCCTCTCTGGACAGGAGCGTAGCAGGTGTGTGCCCTCACCGCAGTAAAAGCAGAGACCCTTGGCGAGCCGCTCTGCTCGACGTTGTTCAGACTGACGCACTCGGTCGATCTGCATGGGCTCGTGGACGGGAGCCCCAGCTGTCGATGACTGAAGTACGGAGGGTTTCTGCGGAGGAGAGGAATGCCGTACCGGACGTCTCTCACGGGACACTTCCTTGGATCGCTCCTGAAAGCGAATGTCCACTCGAGTCGCTAGGGCAATCAGGGCATCCAGGGTGGTCGGTACGTCACGACCCGCCAGCTCGTCTTTAATTCGCCCTGAGAGTCCTTCCCAGAAGGCGGCGGTTAGGGCCTCGTTGTTCCACCCGAGTTCTGAGGCCAGGGTGCGAAACCGGATCGCGTATTGACCCACCGTCAGAGTCCCCTGACGTAACCGGAGAAGAGACGAAGCAGACGCGGAGGCGCGTCCGGGCTCATCAAAGGTACCACGGAATGCCTGCAGGAAGTCCTGGATGTTCGTGGTCACAGGATCCCCCTTCTCCCACAAGGGGTTCATCCACGCCAGTGCCTCACCCTCTAGATGGGACATGATGAAGGCAACCTTGGCTTGGTCGGAGGCAAACAAATGCGGCAGCTGCGTGAAATGGAGGGAGCATTGGTTTAAGAATCCCCTGCAGGTCTTGGGGTCTCCGGCGTACCGGGGTGGTGAAGCCAACCGAAGTCTGGTGGTATCTGAAGAAGTCGCCACAGGAGCTGGATCCGTGGATTGACTAGTTGAAGCCCGAGATGCTGAAGACGTGACTGCCGCTTGTAGCGTGTTCAGGCGGGCGTCCACAGAAGACATGAATTGCAGCATGCGGGTCTGAGTCTCACGCTGGCGTTGGAGTTCCTCCTGTACGGCTGCTAGTGCTGCAGCGGGATCCATGGCCTGATCTTACTGTCACGGCCAGGTGGACGGGCAGACCCAGGAGGTGGATCCACTGGGCCAAACTCCTAGATGGTAGTAAAGAGTCCGGTAGCTGGAACACTATAAACAGCAGAACAGTCCGTGCACACGAGTATAGCGGAGAAGTCCCTGGGACCACGGAGTCAAGGGTGGTAGTCCGGGTGACGCAGCTCAGGTTCGGAAGCCGAGATGATGTCAGGCGGGGTCCGGAACCTTTGGAGCGAGATGACGGGTCACCGCAGGGATCCGAGATGGTGCGGACTGTCAGGATGGCAGATGGACAGCGTTCGGGGTTCAGGATACGGCAGGACTGGATGGCGAGGCAGGCACGGCTCTACAAGAGAGATAGGTGAGTATATGCACAGAGACACCAGGAGACCTGACTCCTAGCTTAGGAAACACGAAGATCAGGCCCCGCCCCCTTGGACAATAAACCCCTTTATACCCTGTACCTGTTTAGCCTCATTTCCTGTTAATGGACGCTGGCCCTTTAAGAAAGGGTCAGTGACCGCGCGCGCCCTAATGCGCATGCGCGCGGCCCGGGTGCCAGAAGCCAGGGAAGGAAGCTGAGAGGAGGACGCAGGGGAGCCGGCCAGGGCCTGGGAAGCCGTCGGGCGCCGGGATCGGAGATCAGGGGACCTGGGAAGGACGGGCACCGGAGGCTGGAGAGCGGGGAGCGTGGCAGGTGAGCCGGGGAGCGGGGCTGAGGACCCGGGGAGCGGAACAGAGGACCCGGGAAGGGGAGCCGAGGACCCGGGGAGCGTGACAGGAAGGAGGCGGGTCGCCGGCCAGAGCGACGTCGCAGGGCAGGTAAGTGCGTGTGAAGCTGCCGTAGCGATAATGTTCGCTACGACAGCTATCACAAGATATCTCATGTGCGACGGGGGCGGGTGCTATCACACTCAGCATCGCTAGCATCGGCTAGCGATGTCGCAACGTGCAAAGTACCCCTTAGTGTGGTGGCTGAAGCTGCTTCTCTTTTGTGATATTGGCGATATTGATCATGTTGCTTCACCTAACTGCTTTACCAGGTTTATCTTGGTCTAGAGCGCAGTCAATAGATTGGTAAATCATATACAACACAGGAGACGCTGGAGGCACATACATCACAGCATTGCCAGAAACAGGAGGCTCACAGCACTACAAGAAGCAGGAGGCTCACAGCACTGCCAGAAGCAGGAAGCTCACAGCGCTGCCAGAGGCAGGAGGCTCGCAGCACTGCCAGAAGCAGGAAGCTCACAGCACTGCCAGAGGCAGGAGGCTCACAGCACTGCCAGAGGCAGGAGGCTCACAGCACTGCCAGAGGCAGGAGGCTCACAGCACTGCCAGAGGCAGGAGGCTCACAGCACTGCCAGAGGCAGGAGGCTCACAGCACTGCCAGAAGCAGGAAGCTCACAGCACTACCAGAGGCAGGAGGCTCACAGCACTGCCTGAAGCAGCAGGCTCACAGCACTGCCAGAGGCAGGAGGCTCATAGCACCGCAGGAGGCAGTAGTCACACAGCATTGCGGAAGGCAGGAGGATCACAGCACCGCGGGAGGCAGGGGTCTCACAGCACCGCGGGAGGCAGGAATCTCACAGCAGGAGGAGTATCACAGCACCAGGGGAGGCAAGAGGCTCACAGCACCGTAAGAGGCAGGAGGCTCACAGCAGCAGGAGGCATGTACAGGGAGGCCGGTAAACCTGATGCTTCCTCTTCTGTGGGACGGGCGAGCAGCGCACTCACGCTTACCCCGTCCACAAAGTACATCCTCAGCACGCTGGCACAGAAGAGCAGGCTGAGGACAAAATGGTATTGCGCACCACACATTGTGATTTAAAGGGCTGGCAGCCGACAAGAACGCGGCTGCCACACGAGCTCTGCAGTCCGCTAGAATGGGCTCAGGGGCCGCATACAATGTCATCGGGGGCCGCATACGGCCCGCAGGCCGGAGGTTCCCCACCCCTGCTCTAAGCGCACAGTGTGTGCGCTGGGAAGATTCATGAGTCTGCAGTCACATAGAGTCACTGCAGACTTATCATTTTAGATTGGACAACCCCTTTAAAGCTATAGGTCATCAATTTCAGATTGGTGGGCTTCTACCTCTCCTCCCTGGCCAATCAGCTGTGTGAAGAAGCTTTGCGTTTGTATTGCAGCCTTTAGAGTTTGCATTGCTCTATCTACCTGCTCACTGCCTTGTTACTAGCAGTTGGGTATTACAGCACTGTCCTATTTGCTTCAAGGGGGCAATGCAGTTAATTATTCCTAGCACATCCACCTAACACTGGCCACATAATAATAAAGCAGATGTTCAACCAGTAGCCAAAGATTTTAACATTTTTCTGTTTTGCTGCTGCAGCTGGTTTTGCTAACATGACAATAGGAAGGCAGCCATATTGATTGATTTTTAATTTGTTTCTCCTTAAAGGGGTATTCAGCTTTAATCTAAAATAGTCCCAGGTTTATTTGGTATTGCTCCTCATCCTCATATTCTTCAATACAGGTAATAAAAGCATGGGCAGGGGAGCTCTGTTTCTGGAACAAAGTAGCATATTTTTTCTAATCTTGGAAACGACCTCATGGAGACAGACACTGTACATCTCCCGAGGGTCCCCTCACACCTCGGTGTACTGGGAGTCATGGAGCACACACACAGCCTGCCACAATGATTTTTCCATTGGAGAACAACACTCCTTGTTATATCAGTCTTTCTCTGCTGTGCACTATTCTCTAGACTTTGACTATAGACAGCTAGTAAACAATTGACAAATGTATGGGACATATGAGACATACAAATATAGGATAATACCTGTTAAAGCTTATTAAACTGGCAGAATTTTCTTTGAAAAAGATTAACAAAAACAACACAAACACAATAGGGTTATACTCCCTACACATAGCCATTGAGACCAGTATATTCATATTTTACACTGGCTGCATTAAAGGGAATCTGTCACCAGGTTTTTACTACCTAATCTGAGAGCAGTATAATGTAGGGGCAGAGATCCTGATTCCAGCGATATTCTGTAGTTTTTATACAATCAATGTTTTATCAGCAGGAGCGTATCACTAGAGGACTAGTAAAACTACTGCCAGGTAGTCCAGTATATTCATGAGCGCTGTATAACCCAACCCTCAGCACTGATTAGCAGCTTTCTATGTACACTGTATATGGACAGAGAGCTCCCAATCAGTAGTATGGGCGGGGTTATACAGAGCTCAGTATTCAGAGAACTGCTACTGTAGATCTACAGCAGAGAAAACATTGATTTTAGCAAACAGCTCAGTAAGGGACACATCACTGGAATCAGGGTCTCGGCTCCTAAATTTTGCATTTCTCAGATGGTGTAGCAAAAACCTGGTGACAAGTTACCATTAAGAGAAATGAAAAACAGCGCATAATAGATAAAATAAGTTATTATAACTAAAATATTTTTGTGTTTTAAAGGGATTGTCTGGGGCTAAACAGTTGATGACGTATCTATAGGATAGGTCAACAATGGAGTTTGTGCAAATCTATTCGCAGGACCCAGTCCAGCAGTCTGGTCAGTAGTCTGTGGCTGTGAGATGAGTGCCCTCTTACCTGATGGCATCTGTGGCTCTTCTCTTGATTACCCGGCCTGGCATGATGTCAATATTACTGGATGACGCACATGTGATGTCAGGCCAGGTTTTCAAACCCTGAGCCATAGATGATGTCTGGTAATAGGCGTTTGTCAGGGTTCATATCTGGCAGCCACAGATGACTGAGTTGGCCCGTAGACCACGTCCTGTGAATCAAAATTGCCCAAACTCTAATCATTATTATGAGATCAGTGGTGCATTTATCCGGAAACAGCCGGTGCAGATTTCATCTGATTGGTGGTAGGTCCCGGACGTTGGACCTGAATTTTGCATTGATTACTTATCCTATGATTGGATTCCCAGACATTGCCTTTAATGTCTATAAGTTTTACTGAACCTCTTTAACCCCTTACCACCCAGCATTTTTCCGGTTTTGTTTTTTCTTCCCTTCCTTCCAAAAGCCATAACTTTTTTATTTTTCAATCCATATAGTCATATGAGGGATTGTTTCTTGCTGGATGAGTTGTACGTTTGAATGACACCATTCCTTCTGCCCAAGCTGGAAAAAAACATGAAAAACATCCAAGTGTGGTGAAATTGCAATACAAAGGGCAATTCAACAATTGTATATATGGTTTTTATTTTATTTCAATAATGGAAAAAATTCTGATATTTTTCAAAAAAAGAATTGCACTTTTGGCCCCATTTTCCAAGACCTGTTCTCATTCTTCCGGATCTGGGGCTGTGTAATGGCTCATTTTTTGCACCCTGAGTTGACATTTTTAATTATATCATTTTTGTGTAGATGTGATGCATTGATGTCCTCTTACCGCATTTTATTGCAATGTTGCGGCAACCAAATGACCATAATTCTGGCGTGTTGATTATTTTCTCGTTACGCTTTTTACCGATTAGATTAGTTTATTTTATATTTTGATAAATTGGATATTTCTGAACTCGGTGATACCAAATATGTGGTGTTGTTTTTTATTTATTTATTTTCAATGGGGGTGATTGGTACTTTGTGTTGTTTTTTTGTTTTTTTTTAATATCATATTTTAAAAAAAATATTTTTTACACTTTTTCTTACCTTTACTAGTTCTGTTAGGGGAATTGAAACTCCTTTAGTCCAATCACTTATTCTGTACAGAGTAATGTTTTATTACTATTCTGAACAGCAGACATACTGATCTCCTGTGAACACCAGCATTCATAGGAAATATGTCATCACAGTGACAGGGGTTATCAGCTGACCTCCGGTTGTCATGACAACCCATCGGCACCGTGTGATCACGTTATGGGGCTGCTGATCGCTGCGGTGAATGACATATTCCCCATCGGCACGCGTTAAACCCACTGTCAGAGCCTGACAGAGAGATTTAACTAGTTATAAGTCGAGGAAGGAATGGAGATCCATCCGCACTTGTTAGCTGCATATGTCAGCTGATCAGATCAGCTGACGTGTGAGGAAACATGCATGATCGACGCATGTTTTGATGTGTGACAGACAGCACCTATGACGTACTGGAATGCCATAGTTTGTGAGGGGGTTAAAATTTGAATTACTGCTATATACTACCTCTCAAGCCCTTTACCAGATATAACACTTCGGGGGGGTACATGAAACTGTCTTTGTTACCCGTAGCAAGTGAAACCAATCACAGGGCATCTTTTATTCATAAACATGCATTTAAAAATGTAATCCTTAATATGATTGGTGGTTATGTCCAAAACTATTTTATATTTCTTTTCGACAATCTTGATAAAGTTGCTCCACTGCACCAGTTTTGCCTGCATCGTTCTATGTATACTATACAAATGTTATCATAGATTCTGTTCGTACAATGAATTGACCTTTTTACCCTCCTATACTGTATGAACTGATATGAGAATATAACCCTTCACACTTGGTACCATGGTATAAACATCCACCTTATGATTGTACATGTTCTGCCACTCACCTGATACCAATCTGTGGTATAAATGCCCGATATTTTGCATATAAATGTGCCCATATCGTGTATCTCCAGAAATGAAGACAATCCTGGCAGCTATGTTCTCTTTATCCACTGAATATTTCTACTAACACAAAATTGCAGACTGTGAAATTGAAACACATCTACCCTTTCAGAATAAAGCCTGTTTTATGGATATTTCCAATATCTTGACTTTACAATTCAGCCTGATACATGTGAAGTTACAAAAGCAAATGAAAGGCTTCTGTTTTGCACTATTATCTTAATGGAGTGACGGTCTCCAGGCTCATTTCTGTGGTTTACCAATGAATCCACACTATATATATATATATATATATATATATATATATATATATATATATATATATATATATATATAAAAAGAAGGACATCGTTAAATATAAAATACACTTGAATAGTCCAAAATGGCCGCTGTCAGAGGCAGACGTGGATGTGGGAGCTCCTAACAATCCACAAACATCCAGCTCCCGGACAGACAATACCCAAGTCTAGCCCCCTCTTCCAGGCCCTGGGGACATCCCGAGAGAGGAGAGACCCCCATTTGGACGCTACACTCCACGGGACGTCTTCTGGGGACCCTCCAGCGTTGTGGTCAGTGAGGGCAACGGGGGTGGCGAGGCCTGTGAGGTGTGGACCCTGAGAGCTGCGGACACCCGCTGGAAGGTACCGGGAGATAATCGGGGGCTCAGGGGGCGAGGATCGAGAGGAGGAGAGACGGCATCCCCCATCCTTCCCTTCGGCCCAGACCCGTCCTTCCTGGCGCCCCGGACGGCCGAGGGTGGAGAGCGGCCGCCATCTTAAGTGAGCTCCCGTCCGGCCCTGAGGACTGCAGGCGGTGTCGCGGCCCCGAGGCTTTCGGGACTGATCGGGAGACCAGCTGAGTCCCGGATACCAGACGAGTGCCACTTACCAGCCGGGTGAGCGGAGAGATCAGGCCGAAGACACCGCGAGCTGTCGGGTTCCTGGAAAGGCCGCGTAAAGTCACGGAGTCGCGGAGGGAGATCTCGCGACGGTCGGGTGCGGAGTCCCGGGAGGATCACAGGAGGAAGATCGGGCGGTGAGTGAGCACTCTCCCTCTGCCTGTCTGCGCGCCCGCTGCTCCCCCGCACCGAAGCCCAGAGCCAGTGGTTCTGATCGGGCCTTGACACGTGCAGCCGGCGTCCTGCGTCCACCTGTGCAGAGTGCCCTCGCGGCTCAGTGGTGCGACACGCCGCAGAAGGTTGCTGATAAAGGAACCCAGAGTCCAGAGACTAGGGCTGAGGACGATATGGTGAAGCATTCCTCTGTGCTGGGGGTAAGCTGAGTGGAGGGTGAGGATAGAGGAAGGGACCCGGCTGAAGGGGACCTCCTCCCTAACCTGCCCGTAAACACCAGGAGACATAGGGGGTTAACTTGCTCCCCAACCCCCCTCCCCCCTCCTCCACATACAGCAGGGAATCCTGTCAGCCCAGATCTGGACTCCCATTGAGTGGCGGGCTAGCTGGAGGCAAGGAAATCTCTCAAATACTGGCCCCCATACACCTGCACGGGCACTGAAACTACACAAGCGACCTCTGGAGGAAGATGATATAGAGAGAGGCCACATAGTCATATCGCCAACATAAAGACTCTCTCCTCTCGCCTCTTTCCACCTCTTTGAGGGAATATAATGTTCTAAAATCTGTGCCATTTGGAGGGAGTGGAGTGACCTAACCCATACTATACATTCTCTCAAGCATAAAACCACTTATGTCTGACTTTAACATGGTCAAAATCGGCAACGCACGGGCCAGCTCTCTGCCCCGACAAGTCAAATCTACTACCCAAGCTGATGTCGATAAATTTCTTAAAAAACACCTTCATCCAGCTGATGCTAAAACAGGCAGCCCACAAAGTACGTCTACTAACGATATACAGGATATGGAAGATGATGAAAGTGACACTGAAGGTGCGGATAATAGCAAAAGTCTCCCCATCTCAAGATCTTTTATAAAACGGATCCTTAAAAATGCGTTGGAGCCGGTGGCAAAGGAACTCTCAGATATCAAACAAGAAATTGGTCAAATTGGTCACAGGGTGGAATCCCTCGAAGTGGCCCAAGCCATAATAACCTCCACCTCCAATTCTGTCATCTCCTGTCTTCGTCAACAGGAGGATAATGTCAACCAAATACATGCCATTCTGGAAGACCATGAAAATAGAGAAAGGCGAAACAACCTTAGATTAAAGGGCCTTCCAGAATCGGTAGCAAATGAGGCTTTGATCCCGACCCTACAGGGCATCTTTACCGACTTGATAGATTCTGACCCTGCTCCAACACTGGAACTGATAAGAGCCCATAGATCGCTGAGACACCGACCTAAACAAGGGGAACCACCAAGGGATGTTATATGCCGCTTCCTGGATTATCGAGTTAAAGAACTTATTCTTAAAAAAGCCAGAGAAGCGGATTCCATAAGTCATGAAGGCTCTAATATTATGATTTTTCAGGACCTTGCTTCCACCACCCTGACCAAAAGAAGGCTATTACAACCCTTCACAACGGTGTTACGCCAACGCCAGTTTCCGTACCGCTGGTTATATCCGTTTGGCATCGCTATAACTGCCAATGGAAAACACTACCAAGCCAAAACCTCGGCGGAGATAAGAAGAATTTGTGAAGATTTGGGGATCACATTGGATAAATATCCGGAGCTGGAAATTTATCGTTCGGCGGCTACACTGCAAATTCTTCCAGATCCGGCTTCATGGCATAGTCTTACCCCAAAGACCCACAGATCCCGGCGCAAAGCGGCAAAGAAACTGCAGATGAACTTTGAAGGCGAGCCTCCTTGAAGGGGTTTCCTGATTGGGTCTTCTGATATATTTAACTGATTATGCTAGCCTAAAATTTGAAAAAAGAGGCGCGCTGATATGATATTCTTTCAAGAAACGCATTTTCGTGAAAGCAAAATCCCAAGCTTCACCAAAGCACATTATAACACTTGGTTTCACGCCCCTTCCACACACAAAGGATCTAGAGGAGTTTCCATAGCACTCGCTAAGGATATACCCTTTCTAGCTCAAGATATCGCTACTGACCCTGAGGGTCGATATATTTTCGTCAAGGGTGTGTTGGCGGGCTCTATGGTAACCCTAGGGAATGTATATGCCCCAAATGTTAAACAGATTCGATGGTTGTTGTCCACGCTCAAAAAATTTCGCAATTTTTCAGAAGGTACTCCAATATTGTGCGGTGACTTTAATGTGGCTATGGATCCCAAATTAGACTCTACTGCAAGAAAAAGTCACCTCTCTTTAAAGGACCTATCTCGGATTAAATGCTCTCTCCAATCCCTCTCTCTAATAGACATCTGGCGCTACCAACACCCCACAGCAAAAGATTTTACATTCTTTTCGAATCCCCATAAATCATACCACAGACTAGACTACATCTTTCTACCTAGACACCTATTACCCAATGTAAACGATTCAGAGATCCAATCAACACCCTACTCCGACCATGCTTATGTTGCAGCTAGTTTCTCACTCTTGAGGCCGTATTGGCTACATCGTACGTGGAGATTGAATGAGTCAATTCTCTCCTCGGAAGAAAATAAGAAACGCATATCTGAATGTCTACGCAATTACTTTGCAGAGAACAAGGCACCAGATATTGCGGCCCCGTTGTTGTGGGAAGCGCATAAGACGGTCATTAGGGGAGAACTGATTTCCATCTCCTCACATCTCAACAAGCAGAGGAATTTGTTCCTGCAGACTCTGTATGCTGAGATAGCTATGTTGGAGGCCCAGCATAAGAAGTCCCTTTCCCAGCAGACACTAGAACAATTGACTGCGAAGCGCATTGAACTGAGAGATATACTCAATAAACAGTCGGCTAAGTTCCATCTCAGTTGGAGGAATCGTATGTTTTTACACGGAGACAAAGCCTCTAAACTTATGATGTCCTTGATTAAAAAAAGACAGGCTCGCACGTTCATACATGCAATTAAAACCTCACAGGGCCATCGTACGCAAGACTATTCTCAAATATCGGAAGAATTCCTTCGCTTTTATAAAAATTTATACCAAATTCGACCGGAGGAGTCGGCAATGGAGAGAGATGTGAGGAAATGTGATATACAAAACTACTTAACTAAATTAAATCTCCCGAAACTCTCTAAAGCACAACAGGCGTCCTTAGAAAAACCGTTCTCCCGGGCGGAGGTTCAGTCCATCCTGTCCAGGAGCCCAGTGGGGAAGGCTCCAGGTCCAGATGGCCTTCCAATTATCTACTATAAGAAATTCTTTGATATTTTGGGGGATCATCTTTTAGCTTCATGCAACGCTCTTCTACTTGGCGACCCTATACTCAAACAAGCACTAGAGGCACATATATCATTATTACATAAAGATGGGAAAGACCCAGAATGCTGTGGAAACTATAGGCCCATCTCACTTTTGAATGTGGACCTAAAGATATATGCTAGTTTAATCGCCAACCGTGTGGCAGATATTCTTTCGGATCTCATCTCCCCAGAACAATCAGGTTTTGTCAGAGGAAGAGAGGGGAAGGATAACGCACTAAGAGTACTAAACTTAATGCAATATGCCAGGATTCATAAGCTGCCTCTAGTGCTGTTGGGAACGGATGCCGAGAAGGCGTTTGACAGGGTGGACTGGACATTCTTGCGGGGGACGTTGGAGGCCTTTCATTTTCCTCCAGACACCATACGCGCAATACTTCAGATGTACACATCACCCACGGCCAGGATTAAAATAAATAATGCCCTCACCGACCCTTTTGACATTAAAAATGGTACACGGCAGGGTTGCCCCTTATCCCCCCTACTCTTTGTCCTGGTCATGGATCCATTGCTAGCCTCCATTCAACAAGACCGGGACATTGAGGGGTTCAATTTACAGGGAGTTCACCACAAGTCCGCCGCCTTTGCTGACGATTTGTTGGTGGTTATGGCCAAGCCGGAGAGGGGTTTCCCTGCCTTTATGAAAATATTAGAGGAGTATGGCCGATGGTCTAACTTCAAAATTAACCTATCAAAATCAGAAGCACTAGGTATTAATGTCACCAGCAAAGTTACTAAATCTCTCCAAAAAACGTTCCCCTTTAGGTGGCAAAATAGCCACATAACATACCTAGGCATTAAGTTAGGGAAAACCTTCAAATCCCTATTTGATCTCAATTACAAGCCCCTTCTTCCTACACTCTCTGCACATATAGCCTCATGGAAGGCTCCCTTCCTCTCGTGGATAGGTCGGAAAAATTTAATTAAAAGCATTATACTTCCTAAGTTTATTTACCTTTTTCAAATGCTACCCATTCCAATTCCCATATCTTTTCTTTCTAAGTGTAACTCTTTAATATCCAACTATGTCTGCACAAGCATAAACCGAGAATCAACTTTCAAACACTAAGTTTACCAAGGGACAGGGGGGGCATGGGATTACCCAATATAACACTATATTATCATGCCGCAGTCCTCTCTAGAACGATAGACTGGATCAGACGCCCACCGACCAAATTGTGGATATCTATAGAAGAATACCTAGCCCCCACACCTCTGCGAGCTTTGCTACTTTCCCCTGCCAACCAGAGGGATAAAAAATCCTTCACAAATGAGCTTACGAGAACTCTCTTGTACAAATGGAAGTAAAACAGAGAGTTATTGGCCCCGCCACTCTCCCCTTTAACCCAAGTCTCCGACATCTTAGATGCCGACGTAAACCAAGCCGCGTCCACGAAATCCTCATTCCTGACCAAAGTGAATGCTCCGCTAGCTGATCTTCTGGTGGACGGCTCTTTGATATCTGAACAGGAGATGGGTATGAACCCAGGCCTCTCTAAGCTCACGTTTCTTCATCATACAAAGTTAAAACACGTGATTCAGCCATTATTACCTCATACTCAGCTTGACAGACCCTTAACTGCATTTGAATCTTTTTGCATGCAAACCCGGGCACCCAGGAAAATTCTTTCTAACTTATACCATACCCTGCTTACAAAAAAACTGGTGTTAAAGAGAGCATATATACTAAGATGGGAAAGGGACCTGAGTTCCACATTTACTGATGTACAAACAAACCAAATTTACAACACCTCACACGGTCCGTCATGCTGTGTGAGAGTTCAAGAGAATTCATTTAAAGTGATTACGAGGTGGTACATTGTTCCCACCTCGTCTAGTACATGGAGCTCCTCCAACTCAGATCAATGTTGGCGCTGCGAGAGGGACAGGGGTACTTATTTACATATGTGGTGGACTTGTCTGATCATCCAGACCTTCTGGAAGATGGCATCACAGTTAATACTCGAACTCACAGGCAAACAGGGGGTCCTTGAACCTGGACAAATGCTTCTGAACTTCCCAATGTGGCCTAAAGA
This sequence comes from Anomaloglossus baeobatrachus, assembly GCF_048569485.1. NCBI lineage: Eukaryota > Metazoa > Chordata > Amphibia > Anura > Aromobatidae > Anomaloglossus > Anomaloglossus baeobatrachus. The sequence continues at coordinate 471,546,949 of NC_134355.1, read as the reverse complement.
TAAAGCTTCTTCAAAACTGGCGTCATTTGTAGGCTCAGCTTGTAAGCTACTCATAGCCCAACTGTGGCGCACAACGAAAATCCCTACTCTCGCGCAGCTCTTGATGAAGATCGATCAATTATATCACGTCGAAGAACTCTCAGCCCTCTCACGTCAAAATATGCACTCTTTCCTCCAGGTGTGGGATGCCTGGCAGGTCTATAAGTATAAACCTCAATTCTCAGTAGTGACTTCGCAGACGGTAGCATAGGGGTCTATGAGCCACCCCTCCCCCCCCTCCATTGAGATGAGTGACAGATGTCTAATCATTCTTATCGCGGACTGATCGGACCTAGGACCAAAACCCCTTCTTTTCTTCCCTCCCTTCTTTCTCTCTCCCCTTTTTCTATTGTCTCTCAATTCCTTTAATTCTAATTATGGAACTGAATTTCATGCGATAAAATTCGTTCACCTAGTTTCTAACTCCCCCCTTACTTTTTGTTCCTTTGAACTTGTTGTTAAAAATGGTTGCAGCTTAACACAGAATCCAGGTTACTAAATCAATTTGGGCTTTCCCAGTTCCCGATGATACAGTCCATTACATGTGTAATTTGAGTCACAGAGTTAAAATGGAAAGCAGCTGATGCGAATGTTATTGTATTAGTTAAGACTGTGATTCTTGTTATATGTGAATTATTATCTTCTTTTGCTTCAATAAACAAAACATTAAAACAAATATAAAATACACTTCACTAAAGAAAATAACCCCACTGAGGAATAATGTAGGCAAAAGTAACTTTTCGGAACTTGTTGTATTACCTTGGTTTCTGTGCGCACATCCAGTTTTCACAAGCATATCACAGCCTCTCACTAAGTGCAGGTTAATACCAAGAAACAAGGAGTTCCCCTAATAAACAAGGTAAACTGTTGAATCAATGAGCCCCTGCTTAATTAACCCTTAGCCGATCCATAATGACCAGTATGCATCGCTTGTTTTTTTCGTCTATGGTCAGAACTTTATTGCTCACGGCAGCATCAGGCTTTCAGTCAAAGGGGTATGGCTGGCGAGGTGTCAGTCACCGCTCTGTGCATTGTGAATAGCTACTGTAATTGCGCCCTCGGTACTGACTGACAGCATTTCGAGCTGTCAATCAGTATCGGGGACATGGTTACATCCACTGCTAATTATTTACTGAGCGGTAATTGAAAACCACGACAGCTGCACCCCCTATGACTGAAAGATGTGACCAATTCACAAGTCCCGAGGTGCATTTCAGCACATGGCCTTCGGGTTTGTACCTTTACAAGTCCTATTCCCTTATGTCCTGGACTTGACTACTGTATATACAGCAACTTTTATTGAAAAATAACATTAAAAAAACTGAGATATATATATATATATATATATATATATACAGTTAGGTCCAGAAATATTTGGACAGTGACACAAGTTTTGTTATTTTAGCTGTTTACAAAAACATGTTCAGAAATACAATTATATATTTATAATATGGGCTGAAAGTGCACACTCCCAGCTGCAATATGAGAGTTTTCACATCCAAATCGGAGAAAGGGTTTAGGAATCATAGCTCTGTAATGCATAGCCTCCTCTTTTTCAAGGTACCAAAAGTAATTGGACAAGGGACTCTAAGGGCTGCAATTAACTCTGAAGGTGTCTCCCTCGTTAACCTGTAATCAATGAAGTAGTTAAAAGGTCTGGGGTTGATTACAGGTGTGTGGTTTTGCATTTGGAAGCTGTTGCTGTGACCAGACAACATGCGGTCTAAGGAATTCTCAATTGAGGTGAAGCAGAACATCCTGAGGCTGAAAAAAAAGAAAAAATCCATCAGAGAGATAGCAGACATGCTTGGAGTAGCAAAATCAACAGTCGGGTACATTCTGAGAAAAAAGGAATTGACTGGTGAGCTTGGGAACTCAAAAAGGCCTGGGCGTCCACGGATGACAACAGTGGTGGATGATCGCCGCATACTTTCTTTGGTGAAGAAGAACCCGTTCACAACATCAACTGAAGTCCAGAACACTCTCAGTGAAGTAGGTGTATCTGTCTCTAAGTCAACAGTAAAGAGAAGACTCCATGAAAGTAAATACAAAGGGTTCACATCTAGATGCAAACCATTCATCAATTCCAAAAATAGACAGGCCAGAGTTAAATTTGCTGAAAAACATCTCATGAAGCCAGCTCAGTTCTGGAAAAGTATTCTATGGACAGATGAGACCAAGATCAATCTGTACCAGAATGATGGGAAGAAAAAAGTTTGGAGAAGAAAGGGAACGGCACATGATCCAAGGCACACCACATCCTCTGTAAAACATGGTGGAGGCAACGTGATGGCATGGGCATGCATGGCTTTCAATGGCACTGGGTCACTTGTGTTTATTGATGACATAACAGCAGACAAGAGTAGCCGGATGAATTCTGAAGTGTACCGGGATATACTTTCAGCCCAGATTCAGCCAAATGCCGCAAAGTTGATCGGACGGCGCTTCATAGTACAGATGGACAATGACCCCAAACATACAGCCAAAGCTACCCAAGAGTTCATGAGTGCAAAAAAGTGGAACATTCTGCAATGGCCAAGTCAATCACCAGATCTTAACCCAATTGAGCATGCATTTCACTTGCTCAAATCCAGACTTAAGACGGAAAGACCCACAAACAAGCAAGACCTGAAGGCTGCGGCTGTAAAGGCCTGGCAAAGCATTAAGAAGGAGGAAACCCAGCATTTGGTGATGTCCATGGGTTCCAGACTTAAGGCAGTGATTGCCTCCAAAGGATTTGCAACAAAATATTGAAAATAAATATATTTTGTTTGGGTTTGGTTTATTTGTCCAATTACTTTTGACCTCCTAAAATGTGGAGTGTTTGTAAAGAAATGTGTACAATTCCTACAATTTCTATCAGATATTTTTGTTCAAACCTTCAAATTAAATGTTACAATCTGCACTTGAATTCTGTTGTAGAGGTTTCATTTCAAATCCAATGTGGTGGCATGCAGAGCCCAACTCGCGAAAATTGTGTCACTGTCCAAATATTTCTGGACCTAACTGTATATATGTATATATATATATATATATATAATATATATATTTATATTTATTTATATACATATATATTTATACAGTACAGACCAAAGGTTGGGACACACCTTCTCATTCAAAGAGTTTTCTTTATTTTCATGACTCTTAAAGTTGTAGATTCACATTGAAGGCATCAAAACTATGAATTAACACATGTGGAATGACATAATTAACAAAAAAGTGTGAAACAACAGAAAATATGTCTTATATTCTAGGTTCTTCAAAGTAGCTATTTTTGCTTTGATTACTACTTTGCACACTCTTGGCATTCTCTTGATCAGCTTCAAGAGGTAGTCACCGGAAATGATTTTCCAACAGTCTTGAAGGAGTTCCCAGAGATGCTTAGCAGTTGTTGGCCCTTTTTCCTTCACTCAAAATATCTTATTGTACTCAGAGAGCAGTATTTGTTTGTGTGCTACAGGGAAGAGCAGAGCAGGTCAGAGACAACCATTTAAGAATAATTTTAGAACCACTTTGGGGACCCTAGACGGGGGCACTTTTTTACTGTCTGAAAACAAAAGAAAAATTGATGTGTGCTTGATTTTTTGAGCTGAAGAAACTTGTACAGATTACAAGACTGATTACTAGGGATGGGCAGACTCGCAGATAACCGGGGTGGCCGGTTTCCTGTTATCTGGTTTTTAAAACCCGGTTCCGGTCTGGATTCCAGTCACCATATAAGTCTATGGGGACCAGAATCCAGCTATTAAAAATGTTGGTAGAAGGGATAGGTGGATGGGTGTAGGCACACTTTACATACCAAGCATCTGTTATGGCGGTACATTGCTTCTAGGCTGATCATTCACTTCTGGGGCCAATAATTAATGCTCATTGAATATTCACTGATTTCCCCACCCACTGGCACCTGTGATTGGTTGCAGTCAGATGTGCTCCCACCCAGAGTGTCAGCATATCAGCTGACTGCTTCCAATCACAGGCACTGTGTGCGTCTGTATCGTACAGTAAAAATAAATGAATAAATAAATTGGCATAAGGTTCCCCCATATTATGATACCCAGCACAGATAAAGTATATGACTACGGGCTGCAGCCCCAAGCCATGCGCTTATCTTGAATGTGTATCAAATTAAGAGAAACTGCATGTGGCTTTTTTAAAATTATTTAAATAAATAATTAAAAAAAACGATGTTCAGTCCCTCAATTCTGATACCCAGCCAAGATAATGCCTGACAGATGGGAGCTGGTATTTTCAGACTGGGGAGGCCTATGGTTGTTAGGTTGCCCCCCCAGCCTAAAAATACCAGCCCACAGCTACCCGGGATTGTCGCATTCATTAGATGCCACAAGCATGCGCTTTTCCTGCTTCTTCTGATTGCCCTAGTGCAGTGGCAATCTGGGTAATAACAAGGGTTAATAACAGCCCACAGCTGCCACTAAGCCTTAGATAAGTAATGGAGAGGATCTATCAGACCCCCTATCACTAATCCGTAAGTGAAAATAAATGAACACAAACACCAAAAAAACATTTATTTGAAACAAAATACAAATAAAACACCCTCTTTCACCACTTTATTAACCCTCAAAACACCCCTGCATGTCTGACGTAATCCACATGAGGTCCCATGATGATTCAGCTCTGCTACATCTGGGTCACAGTGCGCGATCATGGGAAATGATCTTCCTTTCTTCATTTTATACTGTGCCTCAAAAGTACTTTTTAACCACATATGGGGTATTGGCATACTCAGGAGAAAATGCATAACAAATTGTATGGTCCATTATATCCTATTACCTTAGAGACAATTAAAAATGTTTGGTTAAAACAACATTTTTGTGGTTAAATTTTTTTCTTCATTTTCACAGCTCAGTATTACTAAAATTCTGTGAAGCACCTATGGGTTCAAGGTGATAACTAGGCATTTAGATAAATTCCATGTGGGATATAATTTCCAAAATGGGGTCTGCACTGGGGAGCTACAGTGTTTAGTGACTCTCCAAGGATGACACGGCGTTAGCTAATGATTCCAGCCAATTTTGTGTTCAAAATATCAAATGGTGCTCCTTCCCTTCCTAGCCCTGCCATGTACCCAAACAGTAGATTTCCACCACATATGGTGTATCAGCCTACTCAGAAGAAATTATACAAAAATTTGTAAGGTGGATTTTTTTCTTGTTATCATTGTGAAAATGAAAAATTTGGAGGTAAAGCAACACTTTTGTGGCATGGCGTTAGCTAACAATTCCAACCACTTTTGCATTCAAAAAGTCAAGAAGCAATCATTCCCTTCCAAGCCCTGCCATGCAAATAAACAGTAGATTTCCATCACATATGGGGTATCTCATTTCTTCCAATAGCAGTAATGCAGTGCCAAAATTCATATATTCAATGTTTTCAAATTTTAGCTTTTCAGTGTGCTGCTGTTCATATTTTTGTACTTTTGGAGTATCGGCGTGCTCAGGAGAAATTGCACAACAATTTGTAAGATGCATTATCTCCTGTTACTCTTGTGAAAATTAAAGATTTGGGGTTAACGCAACATTTTTGTGGTAAAAATGTATTTTTTTTTATTTTCATGGCTCAATGTTATAAGATTATTTGAAGCACTTGGGGATTGAAGGTTTTCACCAAACAGCTAGATCACGTGGTCTAATTTCCAAAATTGGTTCACTTGTGGGGGAGCTCCACTGTTTAGATTTTCAGATATTTTTATGTGCAAAAAGTCAAATGGTACTCCTCTTCCGAGCCCTGCCATGTGCCCATAAAGTAGATTTCCATCACATATGGGGTATTGCCATACTCAGGAGAAATTGCACAACAAATTGTACTATGCAGGCTCTCCTGTGCAGAACCTAAAGGGATAATATCACTTTTGGCTATTTTTTGGCATTTAGGCTCTCTAAGTCACTTCAAAGGTCATATGGTCCCTAAGAAAATGGTTTGGTAAATTTTGTTGCAAAAATGAGAACCGGATAATACATTTTGAACCCTTACTTCCTAAGAAAAAAATTGTGATTCAAAAATTGTGCTGATGTAAAGTAGACATGTGGGAAATGTTATTTATTAATAGGGCTGAGTGGATCCGGACTGTAAAAGTCCGGATCCGCGCGGTTTCAAAGATATCTGGGTGCTGGACCCGGGCCCGGGATTCCGGGTGCATGATCTGGATTCGGGAATTAAAGTAAAAATAAACAAAATAAGAAAGAAGCGACAGTTTCATACTTACTGAGACTGAGTGTCATGGTGGCACACTGCTTCTGGGTCGTGCATTCACTTCCTGTACTGTACATCGCATACGCACATCTTTTCGTGTTTTCCCGGACCACCGGCCATCCTGTTGTCTGTGATTGGTTGCAGGCAGATGTGCCGGCAGCCTGTGACAGTGCCAGTCTGCAGTCATCGTGGCTCAGTCATTGTCTGCGCATAAGGTGGCCGTGCTCTATGGCTGCTGACTGTGTTATGTAGCAAAGCTGAAGCTGCGTGGGAGCTCATGTGGATTATGCCGGACCTGCAGGGTGTTGGGGGTTAATAAAGTGGTGAAGAAGGGTGCATTTTGTACTTTATCCCAAATAAAGGATTTTTTGTCTGTGTTTATTTACGTTCTTTCAGGTTAGTGTGATGCAGGTATCTCAGATGCCTGTGCCATTACTAACCTAGGATTTAGTAGCAGCTGTGCGCTGTAATTAACCCCTTATTACCCCGATTACCACCGCTCTAGGGCATTCGATAAGAGCTGGTATAGTACCGGGATTGTCATATCTAATAGATGCAGCAATACTGGGCGGCTGCGGAATGAGAATACCAGCCCCCAGACCGCTTTATCTTGGCTGGGTATCAAAATTAGAGGGGACCACACGTCGTTTTTTTAAAATTATTTAACAAAAGAAAAGCCGCATGCGGTTCCTCTTCTTTTGATACATAGCCAATATAAACACAGGGCTGGAGCTTTTTTTCTGCCAGGAGGTGGAAATTTGGTGCTGAAATCTGGTGCAGATGATTTCCGCACCAAATGTGCACCTCATGGCAAAAATCGCGGCAAAAAACGCTCAAAAAAAATCTGTGGTTTTTTGCCAGGAGGTATACATTGGATGCAGGAATATGGTGTAAAAATTTCAGCACCAAATTTGTATCTCATGGCCCAAAAAAAAAAAAAAAAATTCTGCCAGGAGGTGGAAATTTGGTGCTGAAATTTGGTGCAGACGATTTCAGCACTAAATGTGCACCTCCTGGCACAAAACAGCAGCAAAAATCATGACAAAAAGCCGGAACTAAGAAAGTGACAAAAACCGTGGCAAACAAAATGTGTCAAAAACACACTTTTTTTTGCCTGGAGGTGTAGATTGGAACCAGGAATATGGTGTAAAAATTTCAGCACCAAATTTGCATCTCTTGGCCAAAAAAAATGCGATTTTTATGCTACAAGATGCAGGTCTGTGAACTCAGTGACCTCCACCTGAGGTCAAGTTATTTGCGATCACAAGTGAAGGACCGTGGGAACCTCCAGCTGAGACCGCAAATGATCTGAGTGATGTCAACGCTCATTGCGCAGCTCATTAATTCTCTGGAGCTCACAGCGAGCGGTCGTGCTCTATGACCGCTCGTTTTGCTATTCAGATGTAGCAGAGCTGAATATCCGTGGGACTTTGTGTGGATTACGCCGGACCTGTAGGGTGTTGGGGGTTAATAAAGTGGTGAAGGAGGGTGCGTTTTTGTATTTTTTTCCAAATAAAGGATTTTTCTCTGTGTTTGTGCTTATTTACTTTAATGTACAGGTTAATCATGGAGGTATCTCATAGATGCCTGTGCCATTACTAACCTAGGGTTTAGTAGCATCTGTGCGCTGTTATTATCCCCTTATTACCCCGATTGCCACCGCACCAGGGCAATTGAGAAGACCCGGTATAGCACTGGGATTGTCACATCTGATAGATGCGGCAATACCAGGCGGCTGCGGGCTGAGAATATCATCCCCCAGCCGGCTTTATCTTGGCTGGGGATGAAAATTGGGGGGGACCGCACATCAGGGTTTTTTTTAATTTATTTAATAATAAAAAAAAAACGCATGCAGTTTCTCCCAGAATCACACTTGCGAGGGACTCGCGCAAGTCTGCCATGGCATCACCCGGCAAAGCCTCGCACGTGTGACTCTGTATTTGACATACACAGCACAGATACAGCCTAACAGCTATATCTTTGCTGTCATCAGAGTACGGGGACCCTGCACCGATTGTTTTATATATTTATTTATTTTTTACCACCATACTGACCCGCAGACACTTGTACTGCTTTCCCCGCCCACCGGCCATCCTGGCGCCTGTGATTGGTTGCAGTCAGCTGGCATGCTGCCACTCATGGTGGGGGCGCGTCTAACTGCAACCAATTACACGTGCCGGTGGGTGGGCAAAGTAGGGAATATTGAATTGTTGGCTCCAGAAGGGAAAAGCGTGACACGGAACCCGGAAGGAGTTTGCCGCCATGACACTGCCTGGGTGAGTACACCATGCGTGCTCCTACCCCTCTATCTCCTACACAAACGTTTTTAATCTGCGGATTCTGGTGCCCATTGACATATATGGGCACCAGATTCCGGAGCGGATCGGACTTATTTTTAAATCTGGCAGTGATCTGCCGGTCCCGGTTTTTGGGGACTTTATTTATTAACTATTTTGTATGATATCACCCTCTGGTTTAAGGGTATAAAAAGTCAAAGCTTGAAAATTGCTACATTTTCACAATGATCGCCAAATTTCTGATATTTTCACAAATAAACACAAAAAATATTGTCCTAAATTTACCACTATCCTGAAGTACAATATGTCACGAAAAAATAATCTCAGAATCATTGGGTTTTGTTGAAGCGTTCTAGAGTTATTCCATCATAAAATGACACTGGGCAAATTGAAAAAAATGGCCTGGTCAGGAAGGTGAAAACAGTTCAACATTGAAGGGGTTAAAAAAAAAATCATCATGGGAGTGCTTCTTTAATGATCTATTATGGTTTTCCAATGTGTTCCAATGATTTTTTGAGAAGTTAACCAGAAAAAAAATAAAAAAAATCAGGGGTGAAACCTTGGTTCTGGGTTTTAACGTGCCAAAACTGCCAATGAAGTTCATGTAGACAGCAGGCCACTGTATCAGCGTGGTTTTGTAAAGCTCAGTGATTGTGTGTAATCTACAAGGCATAAGTACACAAGTCCACTGTGTCAACCAGCTGTTACACTTCACGGTCATTAATAATCTAAATATTCTGGTCTATTGGCAAATGTTTCAATATGAAAAGCATCTCAATAGTGCTTGCAACAGCTATACCTGCAGCCAAACGATAAACAAATGCTTTAAAGTTTATTGATTTTTTACTAACATAAGCAATTTAAAAAAAATGTGTATATTATATACTGTAGGTGCAGTGTGTTCCGGAACATTAGTCATTTTATATTTTTTTAAGTTTGTATATTAATGCCTGATTACTCACAAATAGCTGACACTTACTTAGCTCTATAACTGTTTGGGGCCATTTAGTAAATAGGCTTTCTGCTATATATTAATGATTTTGCTAGTTCAATTATACAAAAAGCCTTTACTAAAAAACTGAAGACAATATGCTTTTGTTTAATATAGATGCGAGTGACTTTCTGGAAATTAATTTGTTTGCTGCATTTTTACTAAAACTAAAATAAAAATTCATTTCTTAAAAATCCTGTGGATTTGAGGCCATGCTCCAGATATCTAAATCCACAGAATACCCAATCTGTCAAAGATTTATTCTACATTTTGGCAGGGATTTCACACATTCCATTGAGAAAATGAAATCCACATTTAAATCTCCTTTTTAATAGATGTTTTCGTAATTGGGCATTTTTCAAAGATATATTGTGGAAATTCATACAATGTGGAAACATGTCTATGGGGCCTTAAGTCATCCTCTAACTTTTTTTTTTCATCAGATAAATTTTTATTGAACAATTTTGTTTATTAATGTAAGGTAAAAGACATAAAGATACATAAGCAAAACATCCCCCTCTCTTGCCCTCCTAAATCAAGAGGTTTTGATAACCAAAACAAATATTCAGTGAAGGCCGCTTTACACGCTGCGATATCGTTACCAATATCGCTAGCGTGCGTACCCACCCCCATCGGTTGTGCGACACGGGCAAATCGCTGCCCGTGGCGCACAACATCGCTCAGACCCGTCACATGTACTTACCTGCCTGGTGACGTTGCTGTGACTGGCAAACCGCCTCCTTTCTTAGAGGGCGGTTCGTTCGGCGTCACAGCGACGTGACTAAGCGGGCGCCCAATAGAAGCGGAGGGGCAGAGATGAGCGGGACGTAACATCCCGCCCACCTCCTTCCTTCCGCATTGCCGGTGGAGGCAGGTAAGGAGATGTTCCTCGCTCCTGCGGCTTCACACACAGCGATGTGTGCTGCCGCAGGAACGAGGAACAACATCGTATCTCCTATTGGTGCGACATTATGAAAATGTCCAACGCTACACAGATCACCGATTTACAACGCTTTTGCAATTGTTTATCGGTGCATCTAGGCTTTACACGTTGCGACGTCGTTACCAGCGCCAGATGTGCGTCACTTTCTATTTGACCCCGACGATATCGCAGTAGCGATGTCGCAACGTGCAAAGTATCACTTAGGGTGAGTTAATTAACTGTTTGACCAAATATATCCTTCCGCATTGCTGGCGGCCGCAGGTAAGGTGAGGTTCCTCGTTCCTGCGGAGTCACACATAACGATGTGTGCTGCCGCAGTAATGACAAACTACATCGTACACGCAACAGCAACAATAATTGGGAATAGGGGGGCATGTCACCGATTAGCTATTTTGCATGTTTTTGCGACGATGCAAAATCGCTCATAGGTGTCACACGCAACAACATCGCTAAAGCGGCCGGATGTGCGTCACAAATTTCGTGACCCCAACGAGATCGCTTTAGCGATGTCGTAGCGTGTAAAGCGGCCTTTACTTATACATTAACATTTACGACAAGGCAAAAAACAGAATCTGACACTTCTGTTAGTTTTGGTCCTTTTAGCAACTACTCACCCTCATTCCTTAAATACTCTTGGAACGTATCAGACTCTTCTTTCCCATTCTGAATTTTGTGACTATCTGAATTTAGCGACTATCTAGAATAAGTCCAATAACAGTTAAATAGTAATAATTTAAAAAAAATCAGTGTGGGGTCCCCCTATTTTTCATAGACAGCCAAAGTACATTCGACAGTTGGGGGCTGGTATTATTAGGGTGGGAAGGCCTATGGTTATTTGGCCCTTCCCAGCCTAAAAGTAGCACAGCCCAAAGCCGCCCCAGAAGTGGCACATCCATTAGATTTGCCAATTCTGGTGCTTTACCTGGCTCGTCACGATTGCTTAGTGCTGTGTCAATCAGGGTAATACTTGTCAGGTTGATGCCAGCTGTGTAATATCAGCTGACATCAAGCTCTGGTATTAGTAATGGAGAGCCGTCTATATCAGACACCCCAATTACTAACCCAGTAGATGTAAAGAGAAAGAAACACACAAAAAATATCTTATTTAAAAAAACACACCCTGAATCAAGCCCTCATTCACAAATTCATTTAAAAAAGCCATGAAGTTCTGAAGTAACCCAGCTCATGTAGTCTTTTTGTCTTTCAGGTTTGCTTTTGTGGACTACTTTGGATTTGTTGGATTATGTCGAATCTTGATTTTTTTTTTTTTTTTTTTCAAATAAATTGGTGAATGAAGTCTAGAGTCAGTGGGTGTTTTTTGACATAAAATATTTTACTTTTTAGGTTTTTTTTCTGTGTTTTTACTGGTTTAGTAATGGAAGTGTCAGATAGACGCCTCTTCATTACTATCATCAGGACTTGATGCCAGCTGACATTACACAGCTGGCATCAACCCCACAGGTATTATCCCAATTTCCCTGGTGTGGTGGCACTGAGGAAGAGACGGATAAAGAGCCCAAATTGGAACATCTAATGGATGCACCACTTGTAGGGCGGCTGTGGGCTGCTATTTTTGGGCTGGGAAGGGCCAGATAACCATGTGCCTTCCCATCCTAATAATACTAGCCCCAGCTGTCTGCTGTACCTTATGGCTCTTTATCTATCTATCTATCTATCTATCTATCTATCATTTATATAGCTTTGCACATCTTTTACACCTAAAGAAACCATTCACTTCAGTATCGTGTTTTTTTCCAGTACGTGTCACTTGGACGGCACATGGGTAGCACACTATTGACAAAAGGATGACCCACACGTGCACACAAATTAACAAATGGACAGTGCAACACGTGCATTTTTTTCAACAGACATGTGATGGGGGCAATTAGTAAACGTTTTGATGGGTTAAACATCTTGCCTGCTTGCTGACTCTCTCCTGTTTTCTATCATTCACATTATGGGGAATGCCACTAGCCACTTAGCTACAGGGAAACAATAATGCTGGCGTCACCTCAGCACATCCACAGCCATGTGTCTTTCACTGTAGTGATGTGCCAGTTGCTGAACACGGCAACAGGGTCACAAGAAGCGTGTTGGGCAAAAAAGGTGCAAAATAACTGCCCATGAATTGAGGAAAATCAAGCGTGAAGCTACCAAGATGCCATTTGTCACAAGTTTGGCCATATTTCAGAGCTGCAACATTACTGGAGTATCAAAAAGCACAAGGTGTTCCATACTCGGGAACATGGCCAAGGTAAAGAAGGCTGAAAAAAGACCACTTTTGAATAAGAAACATAAGATAAAAGTCAAGACTGGGCCAAGAAATATCTTAAGACTGATTTTCAAAGGTTTTATGGGATGATGAAATGACAGTGACTCTTGATGGGCCAGATGGATGGGCCAGTGGCTGGATCAGTAAAGGGCAGAGAGCTCCTCTCCGACTCAGACGCCAGCAAGGTGGAGGTGGGGTTCTGGTATGGGCTGGTATCATCAAAAATGAACTTGTGGGACCTTTTCAGGTTGCAGATGGAGTGAAGCTCAACTCCCAGACCTACTGCTAGTTTCTGGAAAACAACTTCTTCAAACAGTGATACAGGAAGAAGTCAGTATGGTTCAAGAAAAACATGTTTTCATGCAGGACAATGCTCCATCACATGCATCCAACTTCTCCACAGCGTGGCTGGCCAGTAAAGGTCTAAAAGATGAAAAAATAATGACATGGCCTCCTTGCTCACCTGATCTGAATCCAATAGAGAACCTGTGGTCCCTCATAAAATGTGAGATCTACAGGGAGGGAAAACAGTACACCTCTCGGAACAGTGTCTGGGAGGCTTTGTGTTGAAATAATTTTTATTAAAGAATTTTCATACAAACAATCAATACAAAACAAACAGTAACTTTATACAGGATACTCAATACATAGCAATATATGTATACATTAACGTATCAAGTGAGTAAACCATCATACCTAAGGAAAGGGTAGGGAGAAAAGGAAGGGATGGGATGAAGGAAAGAACATTTTATTGGGCAGGAGAGGAAAGGAGGGAAGGGAGTGTGAAAGGGTATGAAACAATGGAGAACTTTTATAATAATTCAAGTATATATACATCAAGAAGATAAAATGCAGATTAAAAAAGTCAAATTCCAGGTATAGAAGTCTCAATTTTCAAGGATTGTGAAGTTTAAAAATCAGATATTAAGCACATGGACCAGACGCTATTAAGAATTTTGTTGGTAAGAAAGCCAAGGGCTCCATTTTTTATGATATGCAGCAAATGAATTATTATAAATTGCATAAGTCTGGAAGGCTGTGGTGGCTGCTGCACGCAATGTTGATCGTAAACAGATCAAGCAACTGACAGAATCTATGGATGGTAGGCTGTTGAGTGTCATCATAAAGAAAGGTGGCTATATTGGTCACTCATTTTTTGGGGTTTTGTTTTTGCATGTCAGAAATGTTTATTTCTAAATTTTGTACAGTTATATTGGTTTACCTGGTGAATATAAACAAGTGAGATGGGAATATATTTGGTTTTTATTAAGTTGCCTAATAATTCTGCACAGTAATAGTTACCTGCACAAACAGATATCCTCCTAAGATAGCCAAATCTAAAAAAAACCCACTCCAACTTCCAAAAATATTAAGCTTTGATATTTATGAGTCTTTTGGGTTGATTGAGAACATAGTTGTTGAACAATAATAAAAAAAAATCCTCTAAAATACAACTTGCCTAATAATTGTGCACATGGTGTAGTTACTAACAGTTATTAAAAAGCACAAGTTAGGAAGAATAATTTTATGCTGCTCTATGTTGTATAATCAGTTGCTGATACTGACTCTGCACCTTGAAAATGGCAAAATCCCGTTTTAGAAGAACAATAATAGTGGATGAAAACTGAACATGGAGATGAAAAAACATATAGTCACTGAATTATATCACAGAAAGTCTGTCTGATGACTAAAATAGGCGGTAAGGCGCCCATCACCCTAGGACTACGCTCAGGTCTTTCCCGCTATGGGCTGCTGTCAGTACAAACCTTACTGAAGTTGGAAATGAAACAGGACTGTGGTTATTTCTATAAAGCAAGTTAATGTGCTGCTGATTGCAGACCCGCTGAGTTTAGCAGTGCAACTGTGAAGGGAGAACATGGCTTTTGCATTTGGTTTACAATTCTCTATGTAAATTATCCTGTCCTGTATTTATACATTAATTTGACAGGATGGAAAGAGCTCTTGTCTGCTGCCTGGAAATGTCTTTTCCTCAGCTGACATTTTATTGCCCATTTCGAGCTCTGTTTATTTTTGGAAAATAACAGACTATAGAAATACTATAACAATTCACAAGGGTAGTGATTTTCATTAAAAGAAAACCATGCCAGTTATAAGGTTTTAAATTGAAGTGTCATTTTATGTCTGCTTTATGGGAAGCTTCTTATCTTTCATTTAAGCAATGTCTTATTTTTATTACTAAAGGACAAATCCTATATTTAGCATGTTTATACAATTCTTGTCCCATCTTCCCTTCCAGTAACCCATGTCATGGGTATTATTTTGCGTCCTGTTCACCTTTCTTCCATCCTTGAGATGTCTTCTTACATGTCCTTAAATACTGTTTATAATGGAAATAGCCTAACATCCAATATGGATAAAATACATCAGGCTTTATTTTAGTTCCAGATTAGAATTCATGAAAAGAACAAGTACAGTTGATGTCTTTCATCTCTTTGATAGCTTTTATTCCTGTTAAGACTAAAGCCTGCTTTACACCGGACGACCGATAGTGCGATTTCACAATCGATCGTACCCACCCCCGCCGTTTGTGCGTCACGGGCAAATAGCTGCCCGTGTCGCACAAAGTTGTGAAACCCCCGTCACACATACTTATGTGTCGCCCTGGGCAAGCCAGGGGACACAGGTCACAACACCACTACACCCCACACTCCAGGTAGGCACATCACAGCTAACCACAAATCCTTGTTGCCCTACTCCAGGAGTCTGATGATGCACACCAGGGGGTGGGCCAGGCGGTTGGCTCCGCCCACCAAAGAGCTCACAGCTCTGGAGGCAGGAAGTAACCAGGCAGATAGCTCAGGGACGAGCTTGAGTAAACAACAGAGTTCTGTCAGGGAGGAGGAAGTGGAAGGAGTGAAGTCGAGCCCAGGCAGGGCAAGAGTAAAGAGGAGAGTTCAGTTTAGGAGTTAAGTGACAGTGGAAGTAGAAAAGGAGGAAAAGCAAGTAAAGTGACAGAAGAGAAAGACAGCCTGAAGGGTCCAGCTTTGTGAGGGCCAGAACAGCAAGGTCAGCAACGGCGGTGACTGTCTGGAGGGGGACCGTTTGGAAGTTCCTGGAAGGACCCCGTTGGCTGTGTGCCCGGTGGTCTGGAGCAGTGTTCCGAAGGACAGTCAGCACCAGGGCAGGGGCCTCTCGGACCCCGGCAAGGCTAGGAGTCGCCAGATTTGCCAAATCCGTCAGTGACGGGGACGCAGATCCCCCAACAACCAAGTCCCGATTGAAGGCAACAGCCCAACCCGTATTGGAGAGACACCGCCACCGCCACGGCACCAGTTTCTCAGGGCCAGCGCCTGCGGGCAAAGTGTAGAGCTCCTCCGGCCCAGATTGCAGTCGGGGAGCGGGTAACCGGAGGGAATCCACCGCTACCATCAGTCAACACAGGTGCAAGGAAGAGGGACATCACCGTCACCTACCGGGAGTGCAGGTGCAGCCGTCTGTGGGACCGTCCTACCAGCCGTTGGTTTACCGTACAAACTGTGTCCGTGTGTCAGGCTGAGTGAGTACCATAGTGCCGCAAGGCACAGCGCTGCCCCCGCGTCCCTGCGCCCTCCAGGCCCTACACTTTACATCTCATCACCGGGCCCCGGGATCACCAACCCCTACCCACGGAGGGGCAACACAACACCTGGCTGCTCCGCATCACCATCCCCGGGACCCCCATACTGAGCAGCGGTGGTGCAATCACCACAACCGTGGGTGGCGTCACGAACTATAACAATCCCCACATCCACCCAACAAACACCCCCTTTCACTCACGGGCGAGGAGTGTCGCTCGAGACACCCCGGGATCCGGCCCACCGCTCGAGCCACCACTGAGCAGCTGCCGGACCCGAGCAGAAGGGGTGAGCGCGGTGTGCTGACACCCTCCTCCCCGCCCGCGACAACTTGGCGTCACGAACAGGATCTTACCGCTCTGCCGTCAGGTAGAGGTGCGCCTTGTTACCGCCGGAGGCATCCGGCAGAAAAATTTCAGAAGCCGCCATCTTTGGCGCGAAAAGTTCCCGCTCGAGCGTCTTCTCGAGCAGTAGAGGCGCGAAGGCCAAAACCCCGCCCCGAGAGAGGAGGGGCCGAAAAGAGCTAAGGGGGACGCGATGGCGGCTGGCCGCATGTAGCTGCGGCTATAAAAGCAGGGACGCCAGGACCTTGCGAAAATACCGTTCCTGGAAGCAAACAGTGAAGACACCATGTGGATGCCGTCCCGCGACACCGTACCCCCCGCGCCTGGAACCGCGGCGTGGGTGGAGATCCGGACCGTGCAGCTCTCCCAACGGCTGCAGGTGAAGATGCAGCTCCTCGTGGAGGAGTGGGAGGCCGACATGGTGGACGTTGTAGCCACCATGCGGAGACGCGAGGAGGAAGCGGAGAAAGGGAGGGTGAGTGACCCACGTCCCGATGCCCTTGCAGGGCCGGTCATCGCGGCTGTGGGGCCCGGTCCAAGCCCTCTCCCCCCGTTGCCTCCCTCGCCACCCGTCTCGGAGGCCGTGACCCCGCCACTAGGCCCGCTAACACCGCAACCGGTAGCGATACCCAGCCCGTCCGCCCCAGCGGACCGACCTGTAGCCGGAGCCCGTGGCAAACCGGAGGCATTACCTTGGAAGGCCCCGAAGATTGTGCCAGAGACAGTCCCCGAGCAGTTTCCCGAGCCGGAGCCGACGACCCGCTCCGAGCCGAAGGCCCGGCTGCGGAAAGCCCCTGTGCCCATCCCCCACACCTCGGCTGAGGTGGCGCCGGGTTGTTGCTGCAAGGCAGCGCCCAAGGCCATGACACCGCGGGATACGCTACCCACCTTCCTGACAGTGGGTAATGTGCTGGATGTCCCGCGGGGCTCAACCCGTGCGCCGGAGCAGGTAGCAGCGCCATACTGGGACAGGGAGCCGACAAAGCTGGGCCTGGAGATCGCAGAGAGGGAGAGAAGGAAAGCCGAGCTGGTGGCCCGAGCCATTCGGGAAAAAGAAAACCTGCGGCAAGCGACCTTCCGTGTCCGGGGCCCGTTCTACGAGGGGCAGGTGAGGCGATTTGATATCCGCCGGGGCTACGGATTCATATACGAACCGGGCCTGGAGGCCGAGGTGTTTGTGGCCCGGCGGGACGTGCATGCCCATCTGCCCGAGGAGCATCCTGGCCGCAATCTTATACCAGGGGACATGGTGCGTTACACCCGGCACTGCGGAGAGAGGGGGTGGTTTGCCCTGGATGTAAAGCTGAAGGGCAGCCCGGAGAGCAAGGTGAGCTCTGCATCCCCTCCCTCGGATGAAGCAGCAAAAGGACCGGAGTAGGGCAGCGGATGCCCGTTGCACCGTCCCCGTTGGGACCATCACTGAAGTTGTTGTTTGAAAAAGTTTTGAAAAAGTTGTTGAAAGAATGATAAGTGAAATAATACCGAGTACTTCACCAGATTTGCTTTGTGATTTGTAACCGGCTGGAGCCGGCACCGTTGTCCCCGTGGGGACCGTTTAAAGTTTATATGCATGGGAACTATCCATGGACAAGCCCGTGAACTTGCAGGGCACCACAAACGTTAAGTGGCTTGTAAATATGTTGGGTACCGTTACCGTTTCCGCAATGCCGCCTCCGGAGAGGCAGGTTGGAGGGAGGGCCCTGAGCAGAGCAGGCCAGGGCCCAGCCACCAAAGGAACCGGTGGCCACCCTCTGGAGGGGAAGGACAGATCCCGCTCGGGTAACTTGTGCTGGACTGTGGGTCAAGGGGTGCTGCCTGGGTTTTAGGGGCAGCATCAGGGCCAGGTTGCTTGGGTGGGAGAGAGCGGAAACCGTGACCGTATACTGTTGCAACGTTTAAGTAAATGTGCCTCCCGTCTTGGGAAGAGTTTTTGATTAAAAATGTATTTATGTTTGCTTAACCCTGTTACCCCTTTTACAGAAAAATAAAACCGATGTAGGACGGCAGCCCGCGGACGGTCTGCATTTTGCTAAGGGGGAATGTGTCGCCCTGGGCAAGCCAGGGGACACAGGTCACAACACCACTACACCCCACACTCCAGGTAGGCACATCACAGCTAACCACAAATCCTTGTTGCCCTACTCCAGGAGTCTGATGATGCACACCAGGGGGTGGGCCAGGCGGTTGGCTCCGCCCACCAAGGAGCTCAAAGCTCTGGAGGCAGGAAGTAACCAGGCAGATAGCTCAGGGACGAGCTTGAGTAAACAACAGAGTTCTGTCAGGGAGGAGGAAGTGGAAGGAGTGAAGTCGAGCCCAGGCAGGGCAAGAGTAAAGAGGAGAGTTCAGTTTAGGAGTTAAGTGACAGTGGAAGTAGAAAAGGAGGAAAAGCAAGTAAAGTGACAGAAGAGAAAGACAGCCTGAAGGGTCCAGCTTTGTGAGGGCCAGAACAGCAAGGTCAGCAACGGCGGTGACTGTCTGGAGGGGGACCGTTTGGAAGTTCCTGGAAGGACCCCGTTGGCTGTGTGCCCGGTGGTCTGGAGCAGTGTTCCGAAGGACAGTCAGCACCAGGGCAGGGGCCTCTCGGACCCCGGCAAGGCAAGGAGTCGCCAGATTTGCCAAATCCGTCAGTGACGGGGACGCAGATCCCCCAACAACCAAGTCCCGATTGAAGGCAACAGCCCAACCCGTATTGGAGAGACACCGCCACCGCCACGGCACCAGTTTCTCAGGGCCAGCGCCTGCGGGCAAAGTGTAGAGCTCCTCCGGCCCAGATTGCAGTCGGGGAGCGGGTAACCGGAGGGAATCCACCGCTACCATCAGTCAACACAGGTGCAAGGAAGAGGGACATCACCGTCACCTACCGGGAGTGCAGGTGCAGCCGTCTGTGGGACCGTCCTACCAGCCGTTGGTTTACCGTACAAACTGTGTCCGTGTGTCAGGCTGAGTGAGTACCATAGTGCTGCAAGGCACAGCGCTGCCCCCGCGTCCCTGCGCCCTCCAGGCCCTACACTTTACATCTCATCACCGGGCCCCGGGATCACCAACCCCTACCCACGGAGGGGCAACACAACACCTGGCTGCTCCGCATCACCATCCCCGGGACCCCCATACTGAGCAGCGGTGGTGCAATCACCACAACCGTGGGTGGCGTCACGAACTATAACAATCCCCACATCCACCCAACAAACACCCCCTTTCACTCACGGGCGAGGAGTGTCGCTCGAGACACCCCGGGATCCGGCCCACCGCTCGAGCCACCACTGAGCAGCTGCCGGACCCGAGCAGAAGGGGTGAGCGCGGTGTGCTGACATCCTCCTCCCCGCCCGCGACACTTACCTGCTGAGCGACCTCGCTGTGGGCGGCGAACGTCCACTTCCTGAATGGGGAGGGACGTTCGGCATCACAGCGACGTCACACAGCTGCCGGCCAATAGAAGCGGAAGGGCGGAGATGAGCGGGATGTAAACATCCCGCCCACCTCCTTCTGCATAGCCGGCGGGAGCCGTGGGACGCAGGTAAGCAGAGTTCATCGCTCCCGTGGTGTCACACGGAGCGCCGTGTGCTGCCACGAGAACGATGAACAACCAGCACAAGTAAAAATAAACAATATTATGAAACTGAGCGGCGAATACACAACTCACGATTTGTGAGCGATACTGCGTCGCTCAGAGGTTTCACATGAGACGACGTCGTGTATGATGCCGGATGTGCATCACGAAAACCGTGACCCCGACGATGCATCGCACGATCCGTCGTCTTGTGTAAAGCACCCATAAGGGCCTGCAAAGGCCTGAAAAGCATCAATTGTCATTTTGCATGGATTTATCTGGGCTGAAAATAGTCTTTTATCTATACCAGACACTGGACTTATTATATTATACATGAACTAACCTATTCTACATGCCGAGTCTGTAAATTATCTGTAGGTGAACAAAATTGAGTTTTTTTCCTAACTCCTATGCCCTTTGTAACTCTTGCTTTGAAATTGTTCAGAAAAGTGCAGATTTACTTACGCGTTTCTTCTCTCCTGTAACTTCTCCAACATTCTAACATACTTCTTCTGGTTTCTTGAAAAGTGCACAATAGAAATGGAACAAAATTGAATTCTCATAGTCTGATTATTTTCACCTTGGCACCTGTCCGAACTCCTCTTATGTATGTGCTTACTCACTTCTCTGGGATCTATTGTCTTTGTCTGTAACTACTACTGTCCTTTGTCTTCTGGTAGCAATCTTCCAAGAAATTTAGACGGGCTCAGATATGAAGAATGACCACGGCACTGCTGTTTGTGGTGCCCAAGTAGGATCCAATCCCCTGATATGGTATGAAAGAGAGACTTGGCACTCAGATTGTTGAACAAAAGCTGTGATTTTTTATTTTGAAATTCTTACAGTGTCCAACACATCCCTGACACAGTGATGGACACCGCAGGCGCCTTATCAGCGTCTATGAAACTATGCCACAAGTGAACTCCAGCATGCATTGATGAAGGTCCGAGGTATTAGGACCAAAACATCTGTGCTCTGTTCACTTTGTAAAGATTTCAAAATAAAAATCACAGCTTTTGTTCAGCAATCTGAGTGTCAAGTCTCAGTTTTACATATTTATATGGGTGTCACGCTCCCGGGATCCCGGCACCGCCCTTCACTCACCGATCCGGTCCCCGGGCACTCTGGCCACGACTGCTGCGTCCTCCGTGCTCCCTGCCTGTCGGTCCCGGCGTCCCACTGCGGTCCGGGACTCTCCTTCTGGCTCCCTTGCATCTCCTCCACCTTCTCCTCTGCGTCCTGCACTGATCTCTGGCGCTCGGGCCTCGCACATGCACACTAGGGCGCAGGCGCGCTCACTCACCTCTTCTTAAAGGGCCAGCGTCGCTGAAACAGGATATGGCTGATTACAGGTATAGGGTATATAAGACTTCCTTTTTCTTGTGGGCGGTGCCTGTTCAACGTGTTCTTGTAGTTTACCTCCTGCGCTAGGTGTTCAGATCCCTCTGTGCTTCGTACCCAGGTTAACCCTATCTCTGCCCACAGTGTCCGACTGCCAACCTGAGTGTGTCCAGCCTTCCGATTTCCCAGGAGTTGCCCCGGTGACTATCAGCTGTGGATCCCGTCATCTTCCGCCAGCCTGTACCCGTCACCGGTTCTGGATTCCATCTGGCCACATCAGCCTGCACTCCTTGCTGGACCCGGACTCCGTCTGCTATTTCCACTCGGCACCCGTACCTGGTTCCAGTCATCCGTCCTGCCCACGGCTACAGTTGGACTAGTCGCCATAGCCCGTATGGACATCTGAAGGACACGAAACCCAAACTTACTCGTGTCCCGTCTGCTGTGCATCTAGGCCCTCTGGGGAGGCCGCCAGACAGTCCCTGTATAGGGGTTGGCTCCTGGTTGTCTCTCTGGGGGAGTCCGGTGCACGGTCCCGTGGATCCACCTCCGGACTGAACGTTACAGTTTGAACAGGCCATGGATCCCGCCGGACAGCTGGCTGTATTACAACAAGATCTGGCGCGACAACTCGAGACCAAATCTCGCATGCTGGCATCTATGTCATCAGTGGATACCCATTTGAACAATCTCCAGGTAACAGCCACAACCCTGTCGGGGCAGAACACGACAGCGGCTTCCGTAGTCGCTTCCTCTTCGGCCTTGAAACGCCGCCTTGCTGCTCCGCCCCGATACGCCGGGGACCCCAAGACCTGTAGAGGCTTCCTGAATCAATGCTCGCTGCATATTAAGTTGCTCCCACACCTTTTTGTCTCTGATCAAGCAAAGGTGGCCTTCCTGATGTCCCATCTGGAAGATGAAGCATTGGCCTGGATAAATCCTTTGTGGGAGAAAGAAGATCCAGTGACTACTAACATCCAAGGATTTCTAGAGGTCTTCCGCAACACCTTTGACGAACCTGGACGTACGAACACGGCCGCCTCTTCGCTCCTTTGGCTACGCCAAGGATCTCTAATGGTTGGCCAGTATGCCATCCGTTTCCATACACTTGCCTCTGAGTTAGGATGGAACAACGAGGCATTGACTGCAGCTTTCTGGGAGGGCCTCTCCGGCCGCATCAAGGACGAGTTGGCCGGTCGTGACATTCCTTCTACCTTGGACGGCCTGATCTCTCTGGCCACATGGACAGATCTCCATTTTCAGGAACGGTCCAAGGAAGTACTCCGGGAGAAGAGACCGACACGTCACCTCCCTACTCCGCAGAGGTCCGCCGTTCCTCAGTCGGTGCCATCCAACTACTCTACTCCCAAACCTATGCAAGAGTCTATGCCTCTACTGTGGAGGTGATACACACCTGATTCGTTCCTGCCCTGAGAAGCCGGGAAACTCCAAGGCCTAGGATTGGTAGGAGAGGCTACCCTGGGCACCGGAGCCCTCTCGTCCTCGGTAACGCTGACCGTCCAAGTGACGACGGAAGAGACCCGGTTCACAGCAGAGGCGTACCTCGATTCGGGGTCAGCGGGCAATTTCATTCAACAGGCTATGGTGGACAAATACCGGATACCTGTGACGCTGCTCTCAAATCCCCTTGTGATCGCTTCCATGGATGGGAGACCTCTCTCCGAACACGTGTTGTTTGTCACCAAACTAGTGGAACTCCGTATAGGTGCGCTGCATACTGAGAAGATTGGCTTATACGTTCTTCCGAAACTGGCTCACTCAATCCTGCTGGGGCTAACCTGGTTATGAGCACATGAACCTGTAGTCAGCTGCCGCTCTGGAGAGATTACTCATTGGGGCCAGTCTTGTCATGAGAACTGTCTGCAGTCTGTCCGGCCGGTCCATCAGTCTTCGGCACCGGAGTCTCTACCGGGACTACGGTACGCATATTGGTCCTTTGTGGATGTCTTCGACAAAAAGGAGGCAGAGGTATTGCCGCCACACAGATCATAGGACTGTGCCATGGACTTATTGCCAGGGGCCATTCCCCCCCAAGGACACATCTATCCTTTGTCACTAGCCAAGTCCCAGGTCATGTCGGACTACATTGTTGAGAACTCGGCAAGAGGGTTCATCCGGAGATCATCATCCCCTGCAGGAGCCGGGTTTTTCTTCGTGAAGAAGAAGGGCAGATCCCTCCACCAATGCATTGACTACAGGGGCTTAAACCAGATCACCATTAAGAACAAATACCCCCTTCCTGTCATCCCGGAGCTGTTCGATTGGCTGAGAGGGGTTCGCATCTTCACCAAGCTGGATCTCCACGGAGCTTACAACTTGGTCCGTATTCGCCCGGCAGATGAATGGAAGATGGCATTCAACACCCGGGATGGGCACTACGAATATTGTGTGATGCCGTTCGGTCTCTGTAACACCCCGGCTGTCCTCCAGGAGCTGATGAATGACATCTTCAGGGATCTACTGTACGCCTGTGTGGTCATCTACCTGGACGACATCTTGGTCTTTTCTCCAGACTTACATATGGCTCATCCTGCAAAGACTTAGAGAGAACCACCTGTACGCCAAGTACGAGAAATGCTTGTTTGAACAGACGTCTCTTCCCTTTCTTGGCTACGTCATTTCTGACAGAGGCCTACATATGGATCCTGAGAAAGTGTCTTCCATTCTCACCTGGCCTCCTCCTTTGGACTGAAAGCTATTCAACGCTTTCTGGGATTCGCAAATTACTACCGGCAATTCATTCCCCACTTTTCCGTGCTGACGGCCCCTCTTTCCACCATGACTAGAAAAGGGGCGGATCCTAAAGAATGGTCTCCTGAGGCCGAATAGTCCTGCCACTCCCTGAAGCAGGCGTTTGCTTCCGCTCCCGTTCTCCATCGACCAGAGGTGAACAGACAATTCACAGTGGAGGTGGATGCCTCGTCTGCGGGTGCCGGAGCCGTACTGTTGCAGAAGTCATCCTCCGGAAAGATGGTTACCTGTGGAATCTTCTCCAAGGCCTTCTCTGCTTCGGAACGCAATTACACCATCGGAGATTGGGAGCTTTTGGCTATTAAGTTAGCTTTGGAGGAGTGGCGATACTTGCTGGAGGGAGCAGTATATCCGGTCATAATCTACACCGATCACAAAAACTTAGCATACCTGCATTCGGTGGTCCCTGTTTTTTGCCCACTTCGATTTCCAGCTACATTTCCGGTCCGCTGACAAGAATGTGCGGGCCGATGCCTTGTCCCGGTCCTTCGTACCTGCTGAACAAGACAAAGAGAGGGATCAGTTCATCATTTGCCCCAGTAAGGTCATTCCGGTGGCTCCAGTCACTCTGTCACAGATAGCTACTGGGAAGACCTTCGTTGTGGAGGCCGACAGACAAAAAGTC
The DNA here is from genome assembly GCF_048569485.1 of Anomaloglossus baeobatrachus. Taxonomy (NCBI): domain Eukaryota; kingdom Metazoa; phylum Chordata; class Amphibia; order Anura; family Aromobatidae; genus Anomaloglossus; species Anomaloglossus baeobatrachus. The sequence continues at coordinate 471,521,993 of NC_134355.1, read as the reverse complement.
CTTCACTGAGGCCATTCCTCGAGCGTGGCCGGACATGCGAGTCAGAAGAAGACTTGGGGCATGATCTCCCAACACTATTGGTGGCCGTCTCTTCATAAGGATATCATCTCTTTTGTTGCAGCTTGTCCATCCTGTGCCCACAACAAGACTCCCAAGCACCAGCCCACCGGTCGCCTCTTGCCTCTGCCCATTCCCTCCGTCCCATGGCAACACATAGCCATGGATTTTATCACGAACTTGCCGTTGTCTTCAGATTGTACTGTTATCTGGGTTGTGGTGGATTGTTTCACAAAAATGGCCCCTTTCGCTCCCTTGGTGGGACTACCCTCTGCTCCGGACCTCACTAACATCTTCATTCAACATATCTTCCGGCTTCACGGCTTTCTTCTGCATATTGTGTCCGACAGGGGGAGTGAATTCACCTCACGCTTCTGGAGGGTGCTCTGTAAACTCCTGGGAGTGTCCCTAGACTTCTCCTCGGCCTACCACCCCCAATCGAATGGTCAGGTCGAACGGGTCAACCAGGTCTTGACTTTATTTCTTCGGCACTTCGTTAACGTCCACCATAACGACTGGACCAAGCTGCTGCCTTGGGCTGAATTCTCATACAACCATCATACCAGTGAGTCCTCCTCCAGCTCTCCCTTCCATATTGTCTACGGTCTTCAGCCTTCCGTGCCACTACCAGTACCCTCAACTTCTGGTGTTCCCACTGCAGACGTCGTGTCCAGAGAGTTCTCCAAAATATGGAGTACTGCCAAAACCTCTCTTGAACGTGCTTCCGCTCGGATGAAGAAACATCCTGACAAGAAATGCCTCAATCCTCCTCACTTTTCCCCTAGGGATCTGGTGTGGCTTTCCTCCAAGTACGTCCGGCTGAAAATCCCATCTTACAAGTTGGGTCCTCGATACATCGGTTCTTTCAAGATCATCAACCGGATCAACGAGGTCTCGTACAAACTTCAGCTTCCAGCCACGATGTGCATCCCTAACTCCTTCCACGTAACTTTGCTCAAGCCAGTCATCCTTAGTCCCTACTTCTCTGATACTGGTACTTCTCCTCCTCCTCTTGCCGATGATGACATGTATGAGGTAAGAGACATCTTGGCCATGAAGAGAGTGAGTGGTAAGCAGTTCTTTCTTGTTGATTGGGAGGGATTTGGTCCCGAGGAATGGTCCTGGGAACCCCGGGAGAACATTGCTGCTCCTCTTCTTCGCAAATTCCTGTCCCGCTTGCGGGGAGGGGGGCGTGAGGGAGGGGGTTCTGTCACGCTCCCGGGATCCCGGCGCCGCCCGTCACTCACCGATCCGGTCCCCGGGCGCTCTGGCCATGACAGCTGCTCCCGCTCTCCCTCCTGTGCATCCTCCATGCCCGTCGGTCCCGGTGTCCCGCTGCGGTCCTGGACTCTGCTTCTGGCTCCCTTGCATCTCCTCCACCTTCTCCTCTGCGTCCTGTATTGATCTCCGGAGCTCGGGCCTCGCGCATGCGCACTAGGGCGCGGGCGCGCTCACTCACCTCTTGAAGGGCCAGCGTCGCTGAAACAGGATATGGCTGATTACAGGTATAGGGTATATAAGACTTCCTTTTTCTTGTGGGCGGTGCCTGTTCAATGTTTTCTTGTAGTTTACCTCTTGCGCTAGGTGTTCAGGTCCCTCTGTGCTTCATACCCAAGTTAACCCTATCTCTGCCCACAGTGTCCGACCTCCAACCTGAGTGTGTCCAGCCTGCTGCCTTCCCAGGAGTTGCCGCGGTGACTATCAGGTGTGGATCCCATCATCTTCCGCCAGCCTGTACCCGTCACCAGTTCTGGATTCCATCTGGCCACATCTGCCTGCACTCCTCTCTGGACCCAGACTCTGTCTGCTGTTTCCACTTGGCATCCATACCTGGTTCCAGTCATCCGCCCTGCCCACGGCTACTGTTGGACTAGTAGCCATATCCCATACGGAAATCTGAAGGACACGAATCCCGAACTTGTGTCCCAGCTGCTGTGCATGTAGGCCCTCTGGGGAGGCCGCCAGACAGTCCCTGTATAGGGGTTCGCTCCTGGTTGTCTTTCTGGGGGACTCCGGTGCATGGTCCCGTAGATCCACCACTGGACTGAACGTTACAGTGGGCTCAGGCAGAAAATCACCATCTGAGAATTTAGGTACTTATTGTCTGCCACTACTACACTACTAGTGTTTACCGCCCTTCTATGCCTATAGACCAGGCCTGCCCAACATACGTCATGCAGGCCTCATGAGGTGTGCCAACGGGATCTTGTGCAGCCCGTGGAGAGCTGGAAACATTATGGAGCGGTGGAAGTTGTGGTAACATTTTAGAGCAGTGTAGGTTGGGGGGATGTTATGTAGTGGTTCAGTGTGGGGGGATATTATAGAGAGGCTGTGTGTGTGTGGGCGGGATATTTTGTGCAGGAAGAACTGTGAGAGTCAATTGAACTTGACTGCAATTGATCACTGTACTAGGCTTAGTGGTGTATTCCTGTACTGAAGGTTGGTCTGGCGTGTAGCAATCCACAACATGCAACATGTCATTCAAAAAGCTGCTCATTTTAAAAACTTTACTTGCTTGTGTTTCAAAACCTATACATCTGAGCTGACAACTAAAGGTATGTAGAGAATCAGCTGACAGTGCCAGTATAGCTCTGGCTTTAAGTTATATACAAAATCCTGGTGATATCCATGGTGAACTTGAGCATTTTTTTTGGAAGAGCTTCCGGATGTGGACAAAATGTGGAGCAGGTAATAGTTCCTAAATGAGGTAGGGGGTCATCTAGCCTATGAAAAAAATACAGGTCCTGCAAACATTTTATTGGTCAGGGGTACATAAAAAAGTAAAGAAATATTGTGAGTGTTGCTCACACTGTCATACAAACAACCCCATAACACACTGTAGGAGTCCCCTAGTTTCTCCACCAATCATTACCCCCCCCTTTGTAAAGATTGCACTGTATCTGGTAGGTACTCTTGTTAAGTCTGATAGAGGGTAATAACATTCACTTAGGTCCAGAAATATTTGGATAGTGACACAAGCTTTGGCATTTTAGTGGTTTATCAAAACATATTCAAGATCCAGTTACAGTCAAGGACAAAAGTTTTGTCAGTGTTGAAATTGTTGCAGAAAATTAACTATTTTTCCCAGCAAATTATTGCAATTACACGTTTTGTCATACACCTGCTTATTTCCTTTGTGTGTATTGGAACAACTCAAAAAAAATTGTATTCTAGAATGCTGTATATAAGAGCTTACTGATGGTGGCTGCAACTCATAAGGGAAAAACCTGGTGACAGGATACCTTTAAGCTCGTTGTATGAGTTTAAAGATGTCATCTGGTGAATACATTCTTTTTACAAAGTACAGTACTAAAAATGGGTGCAGTACTCACCTATGCCTGTTTCAGTGCTGCTCAGTCTGCCGCTGTTGTCTACTTCCTGCTGCGATGACATGTGACATTTTGCAGCAAATCACTGCAGCAGCTACAACAGGAAGTGGAAATAGGTGTGGGACTCGGCAGCATTAAAATGGCAGCAACAGAGAATTTATGAGGTGACTATTAGAGATGAGCGAAACGGTCGCGGTTCGGCTCGAGTTCGGTTCGCCGAACGGGCGTCTCGTTCGAGTTCGGTTCGGCGAACGTTCGACGAACCGAACTCAAACCGCATAGGAAACAATAGGAGGCAATCACAAACACATAAAAACACATTATAAATGTACACATACAGTTAATAAACATTGCCATAACACTTACCGGTCCCCGCGATCCCTCCTGCACTCTGTCTCCTGCCGCTATTCCATCCGATGATCGCTGAATCCTCCCGGTAACCAGCACTGCCAGCAGTGATGCAGGACCTATCGTGACGTGAAAAATAGCCATGTGACCAGTCACGTGCCTGTTATCTCATTGGCTACAGATTGGTCACATGACTATGACGCGTCATGTAGGACCTGTCATTGCATCTCTCTGTTACACGGTGCACGTTTGTGTATCGCCATGTACCGGCGACATACTCTAGCTCGACTCCCCGCTCTGCTTCCCCGTTCCCTTAAGGTACCGTCACACTAAGCGACGCTCCAGCGATCCCACCAGCAACCTGACCTGGCAGGGATCGCTGGAGCGTTGCTGCACGGGTTGCTGGTGAGCTGTCACACAGGCAGATCTCACCAGCAACCAGTGACCACAGCCCCCAGCCAGCAGCACACGTGGAAGCGATGCTGCACTTGGTAACTAAGGTAAATATCGGGTAACCAACCCGATATTTACCTTGGTTACCAGCGCACACCGCTTAGCGCTGACTCCCTGCACTCCTAGTTACAGTACACAGCAGGTTAATTTAACCCGATGTGTAGTCTGGCTATGTTTGCAGGAGGCTGGCACTGGCAGCGTGAGAGTGGCGGACGCTGGTAACTACGGTAAACATCGGGTAACCAAGGAAAGGGCTTCTGGGTTACTCGATGTTTACCGTAGTTACCAGTGTCCGCAGAAGCCAGCTCCTGACCGGCTGACACAGCCGGTCAATCACGGAGATTGCCATAGCAATGCGCTTGGTAGCGGTGACGGGGACGTCCAGCTACCAGCACGCAGCGGCACCGGAATCACGTGATCGGAGCAGCGTTCCTATGGTAACCCGTGCCACCGCTTACAGCCAGGAGCCTGTGGTCACTCTCACAGAGTGATTTCTGCACGGAGCACAGCGTCTTCCCCCATGCAGCTGTGCTGTCTGATGGAGCAGAGCTGCATGTGTTGAAGGGGAAAGAAGACAGAAGAGCAGGATTGTGGAGGGGTGACAGGGGGTAAAAAAGATGGAGTCTCTAATGTGTCTGTGTATTTATTTCTATTAAAGTATTTTTTCTCTGTGTGGTGGTTTTTTTTTAACCCTTTATTGGAGATTCTTAATGGCCGGGTCAAACGTGCCTGACATTAAGAATCTCTGGCTTAATACTGGCTACTAAAACAAAACCAGTAATAACTCATGATTACCCAACAAGCCACCCGGCTCCAGGGCTGTTGGAAGAGTTGGATACAGTGCCAGATAATGGCGCTTCTATGAGAGCGCCATTTTCTGGGGCGGCTGCGGACTGCAATTCACAGCAGAGGGGCCAAGAAACCTCGGGCTAACCTGTGCTGAAGATTGCAATCCCCAGCTGCCTAGTTGTACCTGGCTGGACACAAAAATGGGGCGAAGCCTACGTCGTTTTTTCTTTTTTTAATTATTTCATAAAATTCATGAATTAATTAAAAAAATGGCTTCCCTATATTTTTAGTTCCCAGCCGGGTACAAATAGGCAGCTGGGGGTTGGGGGCAGCCCGTACCTGCCTGCTGTACCTGGCTAGCATACAAAAATATGGCGAAGTGCACGTCATTTTTTTTGGAGTTTTTTGGCAAAAAAAATAAAAATGCTTCCCTGGATTTTCCATTGCCAGTGAAGGTAACACCAAGCAGTGGGGTTTAGCAGCCAGTAGCTGCTTGGATTACCCTTAGCTAGCAATACAAAAAATGCAGCGGGAGCCCATATATATTTTTTAATTATTTATTTAAATAACTAAAAACAAAAAGGGCTTCCCTGTATTTTGATTGCCTGACATGACAGTGCTGTAAAAATAAATCTTTAAAAAAAATGACGTAGCACTCCGCGGTATTTTTGATTCTCAGTGCAGATAAAGCAGACAGCTATGGGTTGCCACCCCCATCTGCCTGGCGTTACCTTGGCTGGCAATCAAAATACAGGGAAGCCCATTAATTTTTTTTATTTAAAAAATAGTTAAAAAAAAATGATGTTGGGTCCCCCCATTTCTGATAGCCAGCTAGGGTAAAGCAGACGGCTGTAGCCTGAAAACCACAGCTGGCAGCTTTACCGTGGTTGGGGATCCAATGTGGAGGTCACCCCAGGCTCTTTTTTTATAATTATTTTATAAATAATAATAATTACAAAAAAAAAGTAGGGTCCCCCCAAATTGGATCACCAGCCAAGGTAAAGCGGACAGCTGTGGTCTGGTATTCTCAGGGTGGGAAGATCCATAGTTATTGGGCCTTCACAGCCTAAAAATAGCAATATGGGGAGATAAGTTATGCACACCAGTGACTATGTAAGGGGAATACATGTAATAGCAGAAACTGCTGTGTGAATACTGACATGAAAAATTCAATAGCTATGTGTAAGAATGAAATGTGAAAAATGGAATCTGCATTACTGCCATGAATATATGAATAAAGAGAAATTTAGCTACTGAATTGATCAATGCAATAGAGCCCCAACACTACGCCAAAGTATTTCTCTACGTTGGGGTCCCTAGCTTGTATGTGTCCTCTCATGCAGTTAAAAAAAACTTACCGTGTATGGGAAGATGAGACCCAGGCTATATATACGATGTGGATTGGCAATAGGTGTGTATGGGGAGGGTTCACAAACGAAAAACTACTGACAAATAAGAAATAACGTTTGGAACTCCATTCTATGTCTGAACTGGGTGCAAAAACCTAAAAAAACATCACTATGGGGAGATAAGTTATGCACACCAGTGACTATGTAAGGGGAATACATGTAATAATACCTGGGGAGGAGTTTTCTGTCGCATGTGTCATGGCACATGCGACAGAAATCAGAGGAGTAGGGTGAATGCGGCCAGCGCGCTGCTGTGCGCGCGGCCATCTTGGATTTCTGGGAGGGCATCAGGGGGGGCACTTTGGTGACACTGGGGGACCGGGTAGGAGATTTATCATGTTTGTTCATGCCAGATGGGAGATAAATAATTTTTTACTAACACAGTCATTTACTGTAACGTGATCATCGTTGTACGGTGTATACCTGTGATCACGTGAGCGGGGACCGGAAAAAACGTCCTGAATCAGGATCTCCAGGGTCTCAGCTACGCCTGAAACCCAGGAGATTTTCTGACGCCGGGGGGCGCTATTCACTTATTTCTGCCTGCTGTTTATAAACGGCAGATCAGAATAAGGCTACATTAACACGACCGATCCATTTTTGCAGTCTGCAAAAAACAGTCCGATTTTTTTCACGGGTGCATCCATGTGGCATCCGTTTCCGTTCCGTAGACGGTCCGTATGTCATCTGTTTGTCATCCGTGTGCTTTCCGTTTTTTTTGCGTACTGCAAAAAAACTGAAGGAGGGAAAATACATAAATTTACCCAGGATCCATAGCTTCAACCTACATGAGGCGGTCACATGTTCACTCCAGTGCCATTTTCTACTGCTTTTCACAGCGTAGAGCGCTCTGGTGATTTTCTTGTGCTTGTACACTACATATCAGTCTTTTCTGTCATTATAATGGCAGAAAGACACATAATGTCCCACTCTCCTGCAATGTCCCACTCTCCTGCATTTTGTAATTTTGCACCCTTTGGTGCCTTTCATGTGGCACTAAGGGGTGCTTAGCTTTGTATTTAGCCAAAAAAATGAAAAAATGAAAAAATGACGTAGGGTTCCCCCTATTTTTGTAGCCAGCTAGGGTAAAGCAGACGGCTGCAGCCTGCAGACCACAGCTGGCAGCTTCACCTTGGCTGGTAATCCAAAACTGAGGCACCCCACGCTGTTATTTTAAATTAAATAAATAATTAAAAAAAAACACGTAGGGATCCCCCCAAAATTGGATCACCAGCCAAGGTAAAGCAGACAGCTGGGGTCTGATATTCTCAGACTAGGGAGGTCCATGGTTATTGGACTCTCCCCAGCCTAAAAATAGAAGGCCGCAGCCGCCCCAGAAGGGTCAGGCGTCTATCAGATACCCGACATCACCAACCCAGTCAGTAATAAAAAAAAATACAAGACGAGAAACACATTTTTATTTGAAAAAACACTCCCCAATACATTCCCTCTTTAACCAATTTATTAGAAAGAAAAACAAATCCAGGTCTGATGTAATCCAAGGGGTTGCCATGACGATCCACACTGTCCCAGTCAATGAAGAGCAGGATGTTCCCCATTAGCTGGGAGAGCAGTGCAGTGACCTGAGCTAACATCAATAGGTCAGCCCAGGTCACTGCAGGGGATGACAAGTGCTGCTGTCAGCGAGGTACATTACCTGCGCTGATCTCCTGCACACTGACTTCAATCATCTTCACAGCCAAGTATCGCGAGCGGCCCGTGACGTCACCGCTAGTCAGTCTCGGGTCGGAAGCAAGAGAAGGTGATGTGACAAGCGGCGGCCATGGAGGACAGTGACAGCGCTGAGGTCGGGACTTCATCACCGAAGCCGAGCGGGACATGTGTGCAGAGTGCCAGGTGGGCGGAGCCTAGCGGGGTAATGTGTGCAGAGTGCCAGGTGGGCGGAGCCTAGCAGTACCATGTGTGCAGAGTGCCAGGTGGGCGGAGCCTAGCGGGGTAATGTGTGCAGAGTGCCAGGTGGGCGGAGCCTAGCAGTGCCATGTGTGCAGAGTGACAGGTGGGCGGAGCCTAGCGGGGTAATGTGTGCAGAGTGCCAGGTGGGCGGAGCCTAGCGGGACCATGTGTGCAGAATGTCAGGTGGGCGGAGCCTAGCAGGACCATGTGTGCAGAGTGTCAGGTGGGCGGAGCCTAGCGGGACCATGTGTGCAGAGTGTCAGGTGGGCGGAGCCCAGTGGGACCATGTGTGCAGAGTGCCAGGTGGGCGGAGCCTAGCGTGGTAATGTGTGCAGAGTGCCAGGTGGGTGGAGCCTAGCAGTGCCATGTGTGCAGAGTGCCAGGTGGGCGGAGCCTAGCAGTGCCATGTGTGCAGAGTGCCAGGTGGGCGGAGCCTAGCAGTGCCATGTGTGCAGAGTGCCAGGTGGGCGGAGCCTAGCGGGGTAATGTGTGCAGAGTGCCAGGTGGGCGGAGCCTAGCGGGACCATGTGTGCAGAATGTCAGGTGGGCGGAGCCTAGCAGGACCATGTGTGCAGAGTGCCAGGTGAGCGGAGCCTAGCGGGACCATGTGTGCAGAGTGTCAGGTGGGCGGAGCCTAGCGGTACCATGTGTTCAGAGTGCCAGGTGGGCGGAGCCATGTGTGCTGGCGGCAGAGTGCGAAGTGGGCGGAGCCTAGCGGGGTCATGTGGCGCTGAGGACGTCAGTGTCGTGGACTGCATGGCTGGGGACAGGTGAGTGTCTGTGTGTGTGTGTATGTATGTGTACATGCCGCGTGCAGGAGGGGGGGGAGCGAGCTGAGCGGGGAAGTGTCGGCTTCCTGCACACGTAACTATGATAAATATCGGGTTACTAACCAAAGCGCTTTGCTTGGATACCCGATGTTTATCTTGGTTACCAGCTTGTGGCAGGCTGCCAGCGATGGCTTCTGCACACTGTAGCTGTAAAAAGCCCTGCTTTTTGCTGCTAGAACCGTTCTCGAACGTAACTAGAACTATCGAACTTTAGCAAAAAGCTCGAGTTCTAGTTCGATCTAGAACAGCCCCCAAAATCACTCGTACCGTGAACTGGAGAACCGCGCTCAACTCTAGTGACTATAGCTTTGTCTATTGTTATAACTCATTCTGAGCCTTTTGTAAATAAAATCTTTATTTGCCGGACTACCCCTTTAATAGAAATATTTCCATTCTTATTCATTGGTTGTTTATGCCATATTCACTCCATTCATGTAAATAAGGTTGACAATTTTCTGACAGTTTCTGGAGACAATATTTTTTTTAATCACATACATCCCCGACTTATCTTACGTTTTAGTAAACAAATGGGCTGATTTTTTTTTTAATCTTTTTTCTTTTATTTATTTAGGTAATAAACATTTCAAGCATATTATGTTTATGTAGCTATTACATTTAAATAGTGAGGTTCATAAATAAGAAACTTTAGAATATATCTTATCAGCAAAATCTGCTTCTTTGTCCTCCTGGACTGAACTTTCACCCTCATTGGTAATACCTGTAAAATCAGTATTTTGTGAAGACATATTTTTCCCATTACTGAGATAGGAGGTTTATTGTTGCCACAGTTACTGCTACTGAAACCACAGTTACCATTCTGCATAGAACCATATAAGCACCAACTGTCATGTGTTTCAATGGAGAAATCTGTGTTTGCTCATGACAAATTTTACTTGTGAAGTGAGGATTTTGAGACTGAATCATCAGTCCAGAAGGAAAAAGAAGCAGATTTTCTTTAAAGGGAACCTTTCAGGTGCAATATGCACCCAGAACTACGAGCAGTTCTGTGTGCCTATTGCTAATCTCTGCCTAAATACATCCCTGAATACACTAGCATAGATAAAGATCCTGTGTGATATGCTAATGAGCGCAGGGACTAGTCGCAGGGGCGTTATTTCCTCAGACTACTCTGCCCACTTATCATGTTATCATGCCCCTGTGGACGTGATAACATGCTATACAATGCCCAGCGACACTGCATGGCCGCGTGTACCTCTCAGTATTCAGCGCATCCGACGCTGCTTCTTTCTCCTCCTGGACTGATTATTCATTCTCAAAATCCTCAAGTCACAATTTAATGAAATATATTTAAACAATTACTTTTTCCACATGTGGTATTGATTTATGATTAGGCATGAGCAAGCATGCTCGCTGCTACTCGGTACTCACCCGAGCATCTCAGTGCTCGGTATACTCGGCGAGCTCCAAGTACCGGCGAGATGCTCGGGCAGATGCTCGGCTCCCTCTCCCTGCATGTGGGCGGTATTTAGAGAGTCAACCCACATGCAGGGATTGGCTGTCACACACTGTAATGCCACAACCAACATGGATGTGGCATTACAGTGATTGGCTGGCCACACAGCATCATCAGCTCTATATGACAGCTGACGGCGCTGTGCTCGGCAGTGTGATCCACAGTCAGTTAGCGTAGGGGGAGGTGCTGCTGAGCCAGGGACAGACTTTATTGGGTAGGTAGTGTAGGTACTAGGAGACGTAACATCACCGCTGCCACCGTTGCCATAGTAACCAACCGAGCAGGTTACTATAGCATCGGTGATCTCCGATCACCTGATTACCGGGGCCGCTATGCACTTTCTCCTGCAGGAGCCACAGTAGTTAACTCCCTGTTTACCGGTGCCGCTATTCGGCGGCTTATGCAGGAGCCGCTGAATAGCGGCGCCGGGAATCAGCTGATCGGAGATCACCGTTGCTGTAGTAACCCGCTCAGTAGGTTACTATGGCAACGGTGGCAGCGGTGTCGTCACCTGAAATTCATGAAATAATTAAAAAATATATTTTTGGTTCCCAGCTGGGTACAAATAGGCAGCCCATTCCTGCCTGCTGTACCTGGCTAGCATTCAAAAATATGGCAAAGGTTATGCCAGTGAAGATAACACCAAGCAGTGAGGGTTAACAGCGAGTAGCTGCTTGGGTTACCCTTAGCTAGCAATAGAAAATGTAGCGGTAGCCCACGTATTTTTTTTTTATCTCTAACCCTTGGGTTAGGGTTATGTGTTTGGGTTTTTTCTTTTATTTTTTAATGATTTAAAAAAAATAAATAAATCGACATGGGCTTTGCCATATTTTGTATTCCAGCCAGGTACAGCAAGCAGGTATGGAAGGCAAAGCGAACAGATGTATCAGATTCAAGGACCTGAATCACATGACACATCAGCTGATTGTTTAAAAGCCGCTTACACAATCAGCTGATGCATCAGTAGAAAAAAAAAAGCTATACTCCTCTGTGCAGACTCCCGTCCGATCGCTGCAGGAGCTGCCGGTAAAAAGCTGATGCGGTCACCTGGCGGCATCAGCTGATTGATTAAACCGGCCGGGCGGTAAAAAGCCAGCCTCACCGCTGGACTTATACGATCAGCTGATGCTGTCAGGTGACCGCATTAGCTGATCACCGGCAGGTCCTGGAGCGATCGGACGTGTCCCGGGTCGGACATGTCCCGGGAGTCTGCAGACAGGTGAATATGATATTATTTTTTTTTTCTACCGATCACTTTTGGTTTTGCTTAGCAGCGAATGTACAGGCAGAGGGAAGCTGCCGCATATACACTACTAAGTGAAAGTGCATGTCACACATGTCACACAGGAGGAGGAACACAGGATTCTTCCTCCCCCTAATACAAAGACAACATTGCTCACAGCAATGACCTGGGAGGCAGAAATGCTTACAGGTGTCTTCCCCATGCTGCTCCCATGTCATTTGAGCACTGTTGTTATACATTTGTGACATTTTTGAGCTTTCTCCAGACCGCCGGGGGAGCCGCCGGAAAAATGCTCAGGTATTCCATAGGCTAACATTGGGCTCTGTGCTCGGGTCGAGCACCCGAGCATTTCAAAATGCTCGACCCAAGCATCGAGCACTTGAGTATTTTACTGCTCGCTCATCTCTATTTATGATAAAAAAAATAAAATAACAGTTACTCTTTCAGGATTTGTTCATACATGTGAGTGAGTGGTACCATCTTTACACTGAAGCACACTGCCGGTTTCTGTTTTAGACGGATCTCCATAGACTTTAATGTTCGAGTCTGATCTATAAAATGGATGAATATAGGATCTGCTCTGGGTCTCTTGGACCAGAGACACAGAACCATATTTTAAAACTGATGTGTGTTAAGGTCAGTGCTAGGACGTTTCAGACGGATATGTGAATGGAGCTTAACTGAAATTATGGGGGACAACATTTTGGGGGTAGTATACATTTGACTTTGAGCAGATAATTAAATATAGAAGGATACTAAAATAGACTTGCCTTATTAATAATAGAAATTGTTCATCTCTCTTTCTTTGAAAGAATTGCAGATGTCATCAATCATTGCTTAATAAATGTACAAAATTTCTTGTGGGAATTGTTTTAGCTCCGTATGTTTTTAAACTGGATTCAGAATTGATCTTAAAGGGAATCTGTCACCAGATTTGGTGACTATAAGCTACAGCCACCACCAGTGGGCTTTTATATACAGCATTCTAACATGCTGTATATAAGAGCCCAGGCCGCTGTGTAGAACGTAAAAATCTCTTTATAATATTCACCTAAGGGACATTGAGGTGTAGACTGGTCAGATGGGTGTCTATGTTCTCTGATACGGGCACCTCCTCTTTTTCGGCCATCTTTGTCCTCCTTCCTTTGAAGCCTGGGTACATGACGCATCCTACGTCATCCACACTAGCCGTCATTGAGGTCCCACGCATGCACACTACAATACTTTGATCTGCCCTCCTCAGGGCAGATCAAAGTGTGCCTGCCAGGACTTCAAAGCCAAGTAGTGTGGATTACGTAAGACGCGTCATGCACCCAGCCTTCAGAAGAAGGAGGACAAAGATGGCCGAAAGACGAGGTGCTGGTATCGCAGGTGACGTGACCATAGGGTGCTGGTGGGTTATCATGACAGCTGGGGGTCAGCTGATGACCCCTGTCTCTGCCGTGATGAACTTTCTGTGAATGCCAACTGCTTGCCAGCGTTCATAGAAAGTCATCATTTCTACTGTACTACGTAGCAAAGCTGATACACTGCTCTCTACAGCAAAAGTGATCGGAAGATTGCATCTTCAAGTCCCCTAAGGGGACTAGTAAAAGCAATAAAAAAATGAAAAAAAGTTTTAAAAAATATAAAAAAACACAAAAGTTCAATTTACCCTCTTTTACCCCATTAACACTAAAATATGAAAAAAATAAATAAATAAAATACACTTATTTTTGGTATCACTGAGTTCAGAAACATCCGATCTATCAAAGTATAAAATAAATTAATCTGATAAGTAAACAGCTTAGCGGAAAAAAATGCCAAAATTAAATTTTTGGGGCCATCGCAAGATTGCAAAAAAAATGTAATAGGAGGCAATCAAAACAGGATGGTATTTGTAAAAACATCAGCTCAGGGTGCAAAAATTGATAGACACATACCCCAAGCGGCTTGTAGCTGTAATCGCAGCAAGAGGTGGCGCTACAAAGTATTAACTTAAGGCTGGACTCACACGAGCGTATGGCATCCGATGCGACAGCATCGGATGCGATATGCTAATGTCCCCCGGCTCAGGCTCTGCTGCGAGCGTGAGCCGGGTGTCATGCGACTGTAACCCGATCTTGCGATCGGGTCACAGCTGTGAAGCTGAGTGCGGGCGCTGCGGAGGAGAGGGAGGGGTTAATCCTCCCATCTCCTCCACTGTCAGCCTGTGCGTAGATCGCACTGCACTGGGATAACATCCGAGTGCAGTCCGATGTATCTCTCGCATCCATTCACTTGAATGGGTGCGAGAGATACGGCGGTAGCAGCAAAACGCAGCATGCTGCCGCTTTTCTCGCATCCAGAATCTGGATGCGAGAAAAGCTGACCAACAGCTCAACCTCATTGCCTAACATTGGTCAGAGTGCAATGTGAGAATTTCTCGCATTGCACTCGTCCGATTTTCACGCTCGTGTGAGCGTACCCTTAAGGGGCCAAATAATATTGCACGCCCCACTTATCAGTTATTTATTTTTTTAAAAAGTTTAAAATAAGCAATACATTTTCTTCAACTTCACAATTGTGTCCCACTTGTTGTTGATTCTTCACCATAACATTACATTTTTTATCTTTATGTTTGAAGCCTGAAATGTGGGAAAAGGTTGAAAAATTCAAGGGAGCTGAATATTTTCGCAAGGCACTGTATTAGGATAGGATCTTGGAGATGGGAATACCCTTTTAATGAAAGGCCTTATTGAAGTAAGATCACATTCTTTTCATTTGTCATTGCTATATGGGCTTGTTCGTGTTATATTGGTATAGCTGGTTCAGCTGCACTGACGGCCAAGTTGCAGGTTGGACTTGGGCTTTTGTTTTGTGTGACTGTATTGCTGTGGGACATGACTTAGTTATTTTGGGCATGACTTTGTACTTGGCAATGACTTTGATTTGGCTTTCTGCCCACCACGGCTTATCTCTGTAAAGCTATATATACAAGGTGCAGTCATAAGAAATTTTTCGTCTTGATTTTACAGAAAAATTGCTATCACAAAACCTGACGAGGTTTTGGGGCTCAGTTAGATTGATCAATGTGATTGCTAAATATCTCCTTTTTCCTAATATTCATGGCAGGTATGCAATTCATTATTCACATGTTCAAGTTAGCAAGTAGCATTTTTCATTGTATTTTACAATATTTTTCCATATGCTTGAGGCATTATACTATTATCTAAGTTTGATGTGCAGCCTTATCCTTATATAGTATGTATTTTTTGGCTTGCACTCATAATATATATATTAGTGCTCCCTTCAGTTATCCTATTCAGTTATGTGTAGTTTTTTTTCTGAATGTGAACACAGCTCCGCCCCTTTCGGCCATGTTTTTTCCATCTCCTATATAAGACAGTCCTTGGTTACCCCTCTCCACACACAGCAGCTTTTAATTGCAATGAGATGACACACAGTTAGGGTCGCAGAGCTAGGGACCCCAATATAGAGATATACCTTGACGAGGTTTTGGGGCTCAGTTACATTGATTGCTAAATATCTCCTTTTTCCTAATATTCATGGCAGGTATGCAATTTATTATTCACATGTTCAAGTTAGCAAGAAGCATTTTTCATTGTATTTTCCAATATTTTTCCATATGCTTGAGGCATTATACTATTATCTATGTTTGATGTGCAGTCTTATCCTTATGTTAGAGAAGTGAATCCACAAGAATTTTTTTTTTTCGGTACACAGGTATTGGCCCAGAGTGTCATCTTTAGGATTCATGTGACCCGTGACCCGGATCCTGAAAAACAATGTGTGCTTAAGGCTAATATTATATAGAGGCTCACGATGGGTCTATCATACAACGGATGAAATAGCTTTTGTAAACATTCATTTGTCTTGCTGATTTGGTTAATTTTATGCTGAACTGACATATTTCATGCTGAACAGGCATATTGTGATAATGAAAATATCCATTTAATGACTAAAGAACTAAATAATTATCTCTAAGGTCATTCCTACAAATTCACTAAATTATCATATATGTAAAAATTCCATTAAGTAATGCAGCCCATATTAAAACAAATCCCACTGCATGTGGTTTTAAATTGTTCCTGCAAATTAAGTGTATAATACATTATAACAATAGGCACCTTGGGTATAGCGTAAAAATATATTATAATCTAGGCAAAAAATTACAGACAGCAAGAGAGAAAAAGAGGAAGTGTGCCTTGAAAACATGGGTTAAATGCCTATGGATTGTTTTCTGGAAGCTTTTTCAGCATTGTCACCAGTGAACTGTGAGCTGATTGAATTTCTCCAGGAATTAATGCTGTGTGCTGCCTAATCACTAAACCTGAAAAGAAAAAAAACAGATGGAGCTAGTAATCTTCAGTAATTCCTCACTTGCCCAACTCTTTGAGTACTCTAGGGATTTACTGTGTTATGGGAAACATAATAATAGCAGCTTTTTCCGTCACCCAGCAAAACCTTTAAAATCTCTTGTTTCTGCCAATGGAGTTGAGATTTAAGGGACAGAGCATCTATTCTGAATGGCGTGTCATCCGACAGGAAATCTCTTTTTTGTCACCTGTCATCCGTTTAAGCCCTTTGTACAGAGACCTGTAAGATCTGTGTTTGGAGCCTGTGACAGTTTTCAGCTCACGGATACGACCCATGGGTTCCCGTCACTACCTACAACCACATGAGGTAGTGATAAGAGAATGGAGAGAAACAAAATCAAAGACTTAAAGGAGTTTTTCCAACGAACATCATTCATTTTAAAGTTGATTTTAATCAATAGATCCTAGAGTAATAATAAAATCCACAATTGGATGTGTAATAATAATAATAATCTTTATTTCTATAGCGCCAACATATTCTGCAGCGCTTTACAATTCAGGAGGATCATATACAAACAAGTAATAGTTATAGAATTACAATATTTAGAGCGAAAAAATACAACCCTGCTCGTGAGAGCTTACAATCTACAATGAGATGTGGGGTGGGGGGATAAGGTACAAGTGCTTATTCACAATGACAATCCAGCCATCTCAAGGAAATGGGGGATAGATAATGGCTTCCAGGACCAGTTGGTCAGAATCTTGAGATGCATTTGGGTGCCATGGAGTTTGATGTGGGGTTATGTTATGAGAAGTTGTAGAGGGATTATGTGAATTTAGTTCGGCTAGGGAGTGTGATTGGCCACCCTAAAAAGATGCATTTTTAGGGTGCGTCTGAAGCTGAGTAAGTTGTGATTCGTCCTAACTTCTTGGGGTAGAGCGTTCCAGAGGATTGGTGCATCTTATATATGTGCCCCTCCTATGTACTGTGTCATGGCTGTGCACGGAACACGGTCTGATCATACCACCTCTCTTGGGCCTGGGAGGAAGTAATAAAGTATA
Organism: Anomaloglossus baeobatrachus; assembly: GCF_048569485.1. Lineage (NCBI taxonomy): Eukaryota > Metazoa > Chordata > Amphibia > Anura > Aromobatidae > Anomaloglossus > Anomaloglossus baeobatrachus. The sequence goes on along the minus strand of NC_134355.1, from coordinate 471,504,787 downwards.
CAAACATTACAGCACGGGATCACAAATTATTCTTTCAATGAAATAAAATTTGTTTTTAAATAACAGCCAGGGAAATGTTTTACCTGAAAAAAAGGAATCAGATATGATCCCATGCTGCGCTTTTGGTATACTCTCTTTTGATTCCTTCCCAGCCCAGGAGATGTGGTATGATCAGACCATGCCCCTATACGGTCGGACACGACCATTACACAGTACATAGCAGGGACACATATATAAGATACATCAGCACAGGGAAAAAATGTAAAACACATCCAATTGAATACATTATTATTATTTTAAGATCTATTGATTAAAATTAAGTTTAAAATGAACTTTGTTGGTGGGAAAACCCGTTTAAAGCAACTTTTGGGATTGGTATAAAATGTAACATCATCATGGGAATGCTTAGCAAAGTTACCAGGTGTCCTTCAGCACCAAACTCCTGATCTCCTTTCCCCTACATGGCTTTTTAGACTACTCTATGCATACTGATTTGGAAACCCTTGACACTCCCCAGTTCTCGAAATTTTAGCTGTTCTCATGTTAACAAGCATTGCCCAATGCAAGAGCAAGGGGTTGTCGCATACTAGCACTGCATATTGTGCATTAGACAGATTGAGAAAGGGTCTGGAAATCTGTGGATTGATGGCAGAACAATACAAAAAGAGGACACTAGGTAACTTTATTAAGTAAGCAATCTTCCAGTAATACATTTTTTTGGTTAAAATGGACTTTAATGGTTTTTAATATAAATACTCGTTTTTTTTATAGTGGTGCAGCTACAGCATAAGGCTGGGTTCACAAGTCCTAATTACAGCAAAGATGGGCTGCAGTTGTACATCGCCCAGGCCAAAAACTAGTACTCTGTTAGGATGAAGCTAAGTCCCCACTAAGTGGAGGCATCACAGGTGCAGGAAGAGCAAACAAATCACACACACACACTTCCAAAAAATGGAGGGGCAATTGCTGAATGATAAAACTGCACACTGATGGCTTGCATAGAGCGCTGTTTACACATGCAGATGCACAGTCACAAGCCCGCAGCCTATTAGGTGACACCCATATTATTAGATTAGGCGGGGTGCCAAGCCGTACTCCACCTGTGCACCATACAGGGACAGGAACTCTAATATGCAAGGCCTAACAGAAAGGGGCCTGGCTGCATCCTGTACAGCAAAATATGAGGTTTTAGTTGGTATTACGGACAGAATACTGAAGCCTACTAACCTCGTCATTGGAACCTCATGCTTGTAGGTCCCTGCACTAAATATAAAAATAGCAGCAAAAAGAGGAATAAATATCCTCAAAAAATTAAGCATTACTTACAGCAAAGATGGGCTGCAGTTGTACATCGCCCAGGCCAAAAATAAATACTCTAGCAGGAAGCAGCTAAGCCCCCTGTAGTGGAGGCATCACAGGTGCAGGAAGAGCAAATCACACACACACTTCCAAAAAATGGAGGGGTCGATTGCTGGATGATAAAACTGCACACTGATGGCTTGCATAGAGCGCTGTTCACACATGCAGATGCACAGTCACAAGCGCGCAGCCTATTAGGTGATGCCCATACTATTAGATCAGGCGGGGTGCCATCTGTGCACGTTACAGGGACAGGAACTCTAATATGCAAGGCCTAACAGAAAGGGGCTGGCTGCATCCTGTACAAAAAAAGTGAGGTTTTAGTTGCTATTATGGTCAGAATACGGAAGCTAACAACCCTCGTCACGGGACCCTCATGCTTGTAGGTCCCTACACTAAATATAAAACTAGCAACTTGGGTTCACAAGTCCTGCAGTCATGCGATATCACGGATCTGTTAGAGATCCGTTTGCAAATAAGTTGAGAAAGCCATGGACCCCATAGAGGGGAGGGGCGACATGACCAGAGGGAAGGGAGGGAGTGAGGGGTTAATAAAGTGAATTAAAGGGCATTATGGGCCCTTATAGGGGATTGGTGGAATAGGGTCACTGTAGGGTGGGGAGGGGGCTAGTATATAAACTATAGGGGAGGGGTCTTACCTTCCTTGTGACTCCGGACAGTAAAGGATTCCGACCTGTCCAACGGCATGGCGGACCTCCAGGAACGGGACCGGACGATCCGATCAGCGATGGCGGTGCACGGGGCCCAGGCAGTGCAGTCCCACTTCAGGGCTGCCTGGGTTTCCCCGTCGGCACCTGCCCCTTGTCTCCCCCTCGGCCGCGGGCGGAGTTCCAGGCCCCCCCCCCATCATCAGGTATTCTCCGGCCGCAGGGGGGGCAAGGAGGCCCAGTGAGAGCCCCCCTCGGGACCCTCCACGGCGGGGCGGGCAGCGGCTGCTTCCAGCGTCTGCCCCGGCCGCAGGGAGGAATCTCCAGCGAGGCCGCGGCGGCCGCAAAGGGGGCGTGGCCAGCCCGGGGCCTTCTCCTGATGTCGGGCCTCGGGCTGGAGTGAGGAGCCCAGCGGCGTCTCCCGGCCGGGAGCGAGCCCGGCGACGATCTGAGGCCAGCGGCGGCCTGGACGGAGGCGGGCCCGGCCTGGGGCCTACTTCCGGTCCCAGGCCTCGGGCTCAATTACCAGGCCAGCGGCAGCCCGGGACCGGGGGGCGTGCCCAGCGGTGATCGGAGGTTTGAGAGGGGGCGTGCCCAGCCTGGGGGGCCTGCTCCTGGTGACGGGCACCCTGCGGAGTGACACGGCCCTGCGGCAGCTTCCAAATGGGAGCGGGCCCTGCAATTGAAGGAGGCCAGCAGTACCCCCCGTGGGTGGCGGGGGGGGGCTGGGCACAGGCAGCCAGCGGGGGGACCGGTGTGTGCAGGCGGCACCCGGATACCCATGAGGCTGCGGGGAGCAGGGGGGACGGCAGGAGCCCTGCGGTTCCCGCCAGGTCCCTCAGGTCATCAGTACTGCGCCCGGCAGCAGCGGTCTCCCCCTCCCGGGGAGGACCCGGCGGGATGCCACGGTTGGGGCCCCTGACGGGCTGGAGGCGACGGTGGGGAGCCCCCTGAGCTCAGGGAGAGGCTCCTCCAAGAAGAGGATTCGGTCAGCGGCGGCCCGGGGGACAGGACGGTCTCGCGGGCTGTCGCCGCACAGGAAGAGACGGATGCCCACCGCCAGTGCCCACGCGGCGGCCCAGGAGGGCGGCCGTGGTGGAGGGGAGGCATCGGCTGCGTCCCCTGGAGCTGGAATGGTGGAGGACGACTACAGCGAGGAAGAAGAGGGAGCCCTCAGGTCGGGGGGACGAATCTGACGAGCAGATGGCGGAGGACGTCGCGGTTCCAATTTCCATTTCTGCGCCACGGTCGGGTGAGCTAGCCGTGGATTCGGCATTGCTTGCGGCGCGGGGTGCTAGTTTTGGGGAGGTGGCTGCGGGCACGGCAGCACCAAGGGGGGTCAGCATTGCTTAGTCAGTTGCTGGGCTTGTTGCAGGGTTTAACGCGCGCGCCGGCGGCAGCAGCGGCCTGGACGGGTCGACGGTGGAGGGCGCAGCGTCGGTCAGCAGCGAGGCGGCGCCGGTAGGGACGGGTGCGGTTGGTGGAGTAGTGGAGCCCGCGGGTTAAACAGCGGTAGAACAGGAAAATGGGGATGAGGTGGTGCGTTTGGCGGATAGGGCTAAGTTTACGTGTGCTTTGAGGGACCGTTAGGGGCTCACCTCCAGAGGGAGGTGAGGGACAAGATTGGGAAGGGGGAGTATGTGAAGATATTTTCCCTGCTACCCCTGTTAAAAAAAAAAAAAAAAAAAAAATTTAATCTGGACAAGGTGAAGCCGAACGACTCCCAAGAAGGAAGGGGAAGAGGAAGAAAAACGCCGTTATATGCTCATTCCTCGCCCCCCTTTTTTCCAATTGGCTGCAGGCGTTTGCAATTTGGCAAGTGTCATAGGGGAAAAGGAGCCGGAGCACTGCTCGGCTCTGTTTGACTATCGGGATGCAATGGGGGAGGCGTATCGCACGGACAGGGGCTTGCCATGGCTGCGGTATGATGTGCAGTTTAGGCGGCGGAAGGCGTTGCGGCCCGGCATGCGGTGGGACCGTGAGGACATTTCCTTAGGGATGCGTTGAATGGCGGCCCCGAGCCAACCCCTCCCCCCCCCCCTTTCATGGCGGCGCCGGGGGGAACGGGAGCCAGGCCCTCGGGTACCCAGAAAAAGGGATTGTGCTGGCAAGTTGGCGACGGCCGGTGCAAATTTGGGGCAGCATGCAGGTTCGAGCATGAGTGCTCCGGCTGAGGGGGGACGGGTTTTGGTAAAAGGGAGGACGCCAGTGAAAATAGGGGCAATGGCGCCATCTTTTAAATAGGTATCCGGGCGGGGCAGCGGCGTCAATTTTGCGGTTTGGTTTTTTATACGGTTTTCAGATTTCGTCGGCGGTTGAGGCATGGCCTCCGGTTTGTCGTACTTTACGGTCGGCAAGGGACCACCCTATGGTTGTGGGTGGGAAGTTGGGGACAGAGGTTGAGTTGGGCAGGATGGGGGGGTCCATTTGAGAGCCCGCCGTGCAGTAATCTGGTGGTGTCCCGGTTGGGGGTGGTGCCAAAGAAGGAGCCGGATAAATTTCGGCTCATCCAGCATCTTTCCTTTCCGGGGGGGTCGTCAGTGAATGATGGCATCGCGCTAGAATTGTCGGCAGTGTACTACGTCTCGTTTGACAAAGCGCTGGACTTGGTGCGGGCGGCGGGATGCGGTGCATTGATGGCAAAGGTGGATGTAGAATCGGCGTTTCGTTTGCTGCCGGTGCATCCGGAGAGCCAGCACCTTCTGGGTTGCTGGTGGGGTGATGAGTTTATGTTGATCATTGTTTGCCTATGGGCTGTTTCAATTTCTGGTTTGTATTTTGAGGCGTTTAGTTCCTTTGCTGAGTGGGTGGTGCGGGACGTGTCTGGGTGTCCTCCATTATCCTCTATCTAGATGATTTTCTTGGTGTCGGTCCGGCGGGATCCATGGTTTGCGCTGGCTCGTTGTTCGCCTTACAGAGAGTGGCGGATAGCTTTGGGTTCCCTTTAGCACAGGATAAGTCGGAGGGGCCGGCGACGGTTATGCGGTAATTTTTTGTTTTCTTTGGGGACTGAGATTGACTCTTTGGCTATGGAATGCAGGCTGCCGGAGGGGAAGATGGTGGCCTTGTGGTGAGTGGTAGCAGCAATGCTGGCAGCACGGAAAGGGCGGCTGAAGGTGGTGCAGTCTTTGCTCGGGAAGTTTGAACTTTACGTGCAGGATTATGCCAATGGGGCGGGTGTTCGCCAAGATTTTGGCGGCAGATAGGGTAGTCGTACGGTCCCCGGCGCATTTTGTGCGGGTCACGCGGGAGATCAAGGAGGATTTTCTGGTTTGGGATGTTTTTCTTGCAATGTTTTAATGGCCGAGCCTTGTGGTTGAAGAAGGTGGTGCCCAATGGTGTGCTAGAACTGTACAGGGACGCGGCCGGGTCGGCAGGTTTCGTCACCACTTTTTCAGGGACATTGGTACGTTGGGAGGTGGCCTGAGGAATGGCGGCAGGTTGGTCTGGTTAGGAATCTGGCCTTGCTGTGGTTATTTTCGATCGTGGTGACGGTGGAATTGTGGGGGGTCGCAATTTTTGGGATGTAAGTGTGTGATCACTGCGATAATCAGGCGGTGGTGCATGCGATAAACAGCTTGTCAGCAGAGTCCGGACCGGTAGTGGCTTATCTGCGGCATTTGGTGCTCAAGTGTTTACTGTGGAACGTTCATGTGGTTGCGAAACACGTGGTGGGGGTTGATAACGGGGTGGCGGACGCTTTATCTCATTTTCAGTCCACAGGTTGTGGGAGTTCATGCCGGGGGGCAGACGAGATCGGAGCAGTGTCCAGAGGACTTGTGGAGCCTGGTGAGGCATTGATTGCGGGTTTCATTAGGAATTCGGTGAGTGGCAGGAGATGCTGGGAGTTATGTTTGGTGACGGGCGAGCAAATTACTTGTTGGCGCTACTGGCACTAGTGAGCGAGGATTTCAGGGCTGGGAAGTCAGCATCAGCAGTGATACTTAGGGTGGCGGCTGTGGCCTTTTTTGGTTGAAGGTCAGGGGTGAGTGGGGCGTGTCGCGGAATTTTGGGGCGGCAGGCCTTGAAGGGTTTTTTCGAAAAAAGGGCGAAGGAGCGGGACACTAGGTGGCCCATTTCTTTGGTTTTGTTACGGCAATTGGTGGACGGTTTGCGGGAAATTTGTGTCTCAGTTTATGAGAGGGTGCTTTTGAAACGGCTTTTGTGTTAGCCTTTTTGGGGCGTTGGTGAGCCCTTCCAGGTTCAGGGGGGGTGATCTGATGTCCGAGGTTGTGGCATTGGTGGGACGGAGAGTAGAGTGTCAGCTTAGGCGGTCCAAAAACAGACCTGATGGGTCGAGGCAGGTTGGTTATGATGGATGCGTTGTGCCCGGGGCAGTTGGTGAGGAAGTTTTGCGGCTTGGGGGCGGTCCTCCGGGCCTGCTGTTATGGCACGTGGATGGGTCTTGGTTTGTCTCGTTACCAGTTTGTGGCCGTACTGAGGAGTTGTTTGCGCTGTGCGGGGGAATGCTCGGGAGATTATGGGCCTCATTCCTTCAGGATCGGGGCGGCTGCGGAGGCTTCGCGTTGTGGCCTGGGTGATGACATGGTGGGACGAATCGGTTGGTGGGAGTCTTATCGTTTTTCGGGGTTATGTGCGCCCACAGTTGTTGTCCCAGTGAGGGCTTTATGGAGTAGTTGGTTGTGACTTTGTCGGGGTTTCATGCTAAAAAATTGGTGTTGGTGGGGTTTGTTTTGGTAAAGTTTTTGTGGTTGTAGGAATCTGCCTGATATGGATTCTGGGGCTCTCCTTCGTGTTCTGGGGGGCCCGTCGGGCCGATGCTCACCTGAATGGTCGGCAGTTGGGTGGACAGATCGCTTGCGTTGGTCAAGTGGTTCGGTGTGCGGGGCATGGAATGGAGCGGGGTCGTGACGGAGTTTGAATACTATTGCAGGGTGGATAGACCTCCGAACGTGTTGGTTTTTGCACGTGGGGGGGAGTGACTTGGGAGTGCGGGCATCACGTGATTTGATCTGGGACATCAAGATGGATCTATTGCGTTTATGGACCAGGTATCCGGGTTTGATAGTGGTATGGTCGGATTGTGGCCACATTGGTGTGGAGGGGGGCACGATCAGTTGAGAAGCTGAATCGCGCCCGGGATCATGTGAACAGGGTGGTTGCGCGTTTCGTGCGGAGAAACGGCGGTAGTGTAGTGTGATGTGCGGATCTGGAGTCGCCAAAGTGGCAGTTTCGAAGGGGTGATGGGGTTCACCTTACTGAGATTGGTTCTGATCTCTGGGCCTTGGGTTTGCGTGATGGTGGAGCAAGCCTTGGGTGTGTGGCGGGTCCAGGCCACGTAAGGTGTCACGTGTCCTGTCCTGTGGCGGGGGTAGGTCTGGTCCAGAGGCGGTTGTAAGGGATTGGTGGCTGGACTGAGAGGCACTGTCTTGGTATGGTGTCTCCGGGTTCCGGTAAATTGCAGGCACGGGGTTCTGCAAGGTTTGGGGGGTATTAATCCACGGGGTGATTAATACCTCATCTCTGGGTCGGAGTGTTGCGGCCAGGGATATTGGTGGAGGAAGTGGTTTCTGGACCGGGCCTACATGGGGTTACATGTACAGTTATTATTTATGTGTTACCTATTATTTGTTTGGGGTCGCCCGTTGGACGGCGCCCCCTTGTGTTAGTATGTTAATAATAGGTAATAAAGGCTGCTGTGGCCAATTTGTTTAACCAAGTCACATGCAGTCGGTGTGTTATTTATTAGGTTAAGTGGGTATACTAACCATCACGACCGGAGAATCCTTCCTCAGTGGTCAAGAAAGCCATGGACCCCATAGGGGGGAGGGGCGACATGACCAGAGGGAAGGGAGGGAGTGAGGGGTTAATAAAGTGAATTAAAGGGCATTATGGGCCCTTATAGGGGATTGGTGGAATAGGGTCACTGTAGGGTGGGGAGGGGGCTAGTATATAAACTATAGGGGAGGGGTCTTACCTTCCTTGTGACTCCGGACAGTAAAGGATTCCCGCCCACCCGCCCTTGTGTTTTGCGAGTTCGTTTTGGTTATGTTTGTTTTTTAAAAAAAAAAAAAAAAAAAGAAGAAAACAAAATGAGAAAATGGAATGATGCGGTTTTAAAAAAAAAAAAAAAAAAAAAAAGGGGAATACAGGTTAAGAGTCGTATGTTCTGTCGCAGCAGCGGGGGTAGGTCTGGTCCAGAGGCGGTTGTAAGGAATTGGTGGCTGGACTGAGAGGCACTGTCTTGGTATGGTGTCTCCGGGTTCCGGTAAATTGCAGGCACGGGGTTCTGCAAGGTTTGGGGGGTATTAATCCACGGGGTGATTAATACCTCATCTCTGGGTCGGAGTGTTGCGGCCAGGGATATTGGTGGAGGAAGTGGTTTCTGGACCGGGCCTACATGGGGTTACATGTACAGTTATTATTTATGTGTTACCTATTATTTGTTTGGGGTCGCCCGTTGGACGGCGCCCCCTTGTGTTAGTATGTTAATAATAGGTAATAAAGGCTGCTGTGGCCAATTTGTTTAACCAAGTCACATGCAGTCGGTGTGTTATTTATTAGGTTAAGTGGGTATACTAACCATCACGACCGGAGAATCCTTCCTCAGTGGTCATGCAAACACAACTTTTTTGTCTGTTGTTAAATAACGGATGTTGGCCAGTTCCCTTTTTAACATGTGGAGTCTATAGAGAATGGATCCGTTAACTGATTGCTATTTATTGTCCATTTGTAATGGATCCATTAAGAAAACAACGGATTCATTACAAATGCCAGTACAGCGGATGGCTAAATAGCTCATCTGTTAATGGATCCGTTGCCCATAGACTCCATTGTAAAAATAAAACAAACAGTTTCCCAATGGATCCATTCTAACTGATGACTACAGGCCATGTGAACCCCGCATAACCCATTGAAATTAAACATTGGTTACATTGTGCCACCTGTTTAACCAGTGATTGATCCATTGTTTGGCACGAGATGCATTTAGAGGGGAAGATTGAATGCAGGATCCATCTAAGAATTTACCTTGGTACTGATAATATTGTGCCGTAGTGTTCTTAGTTTTTCTTTATTTCTTTATTTGGGATCCGTTTACAAAATGTAAGGTTTTTTTGTTTTTTTTTGCTCCAAAATCTAGTACGAACACATACAAAGACACCACTGGTTGCAAAAGTAAGTGTATATGGATTCTGTCTGTAACTTGCTTGAAAATGCTATAAAATCATAAAAAAAATTAATGTACGCATTGCAATGTTCAAAGTGACTTTATGTGTAAATGTTCTGTCTCCTTTAACTTCTTTTAACCATTTCAGGCTTCTAAACCATGAAATGGCTAAAAGCAGTAAACAATACTTTCCTTTGGCTTCTTCCACTTGGCACCCGTCACTATTTTAATTGTATAGTTAAAAAAAGAGACAATGGCGGCAAAACCACCGCAAAAATGACAAATTGTGAAAAAGAAAATGCTTCAGGAAAGCAACCGCCAGCATTTTTAACCCCTTCACCCCGCAACCGAAAGTTGGTGCACATGTACCCGGAAATAGTGTAGGGAGAGATTCTGCTGGAGAAGGAACAGTGTGTTACAGCGTCACAGTAACTGCTTGTGCAACATAAACCCCTTCATCCCCAATTTTTTTCAAATCACACCAGAGTCACTTCATGAGATAATACTCTGAAACAATCAACGGATCCCAGTGATTCTGAGATTGGTTTTTTTTTACATGTTGTACTTCACATTAGTGGTAAATTTAGAACAATATTTTTCACATTTTTTGTGAAAATATCAGAAATTTAGAGAAAATGTAGAAAATTTGGCAATTTTCAAACTTTGAATTTTTCTGCCCTTAAACCATAGAGTTCTGTCACACAAAATAGTTAATAAATACATTTTCCCACATGTCTACTTTACATCAACACCATTTTTTAAATATAATGTTTTTGTTAGCAAGTTAGAAGGGTTAAAAGTTTATCAGTAATTTCTCATTGTTCTAACAAAGTTTACAAAACCTTTTTTTTAGGACCACATCTCACTTTAAGTGACTTAAGCCCGCTTTACACGCTGCAATGTATCTTACAATGTGTCGGCGGGGTCACGTCGTAAGTAGTGATGAGCGAGTACTAAAAAGCTCGGGTGCTCGAAGCTCGGGCCGAGCCTCCCAAGATACTCGTGTACTCGGGCCGAGCAACGAGCCCAATGTTATCCTATGGGAGACCCGAGTATTTTTGTGAAATGACCCCCCGGCAGCATGGAGAATCCCTAAAAATGTCACAAAAGTCTCAGAAGAGTGCTCAAATGACATGGCAACAGCATGGGGAAGACCCCTTGAAGCATTTATCACTGAAAAGTCACAGCTGTGAACAATTTTGTCCGCGTTTTACGCCATTTTTACGGACTCACCAGAAAACCTTCCAAAATGACCCCAAAATGATTTTTCATGGCGGAAATGTTAAGGGCACATACCCAATAGTGAGATAGAGCTGGTGTATGTTACTTTTTGAGATTAATACATGAAAGATTTTACGTGAAAACATTGTGTGGCACTCCGATGTCCCTGAGAAGAGACGTACATGAAGGCCTCTTGAGTCTAATGTGCCCATTTTGAGGAAGTGAGTCTTTGTAGTATTTTCCTTTGCCAGGGCAGTCCAAAATTGTGAGGTTCACCAATGCCCCTGCATACAGACGTGCATGAGGGCCTCAAAACATTAAGTGTCCATTGTCAGGAAGTGGGTGTATTATAGTATAGCCCTTAGGCAGGGCAGCCAAAAATTGGGAGGCTCCACGTTGTCCCTGGATAGAGACGTGCATGATGGCCTGTAAACCTGAAGTGCCCATTGTAAGGAAGTGGGTCTATTGTAGTATAGCCCTTAGGCAGGGCAGCCAAAAATTGGGAGGCTCCACGTTGTCCCTGGATAGAGACGTGCATGAGGGCCTGTAAACCTGAAGTGCCCATTGTAAGGAAGTGGGTGTATTATAGTATAGCCCTTAGGCAGGGCAGCCAAAAATTGGGAGGCTCCACGTTGTCCCTGGATAGAGACGTGCATGAGGGCCTGTAAACCTGAAGTGCCCATTGTAAGGAAGTGGGTGTATTATAGTATAGCCCTTAGGCAGGGCAGCCAAAAATTGGGAGGCTCCACGTTGTCCCTGGATAGAGACGTGCATGATGGCCTGTAAACCTGAAGTGCCCATTGTAAGGAAGTGGGTGTATTATAGTATAGCCCTTAGGCAGGGCAGCCAAAAATTGGGAGGCTCCACGTTGTCCCTGGATAGAGACGTGCATGAGGGCCTGTAAACCTGAAGTGCCCATTGTAAGGAAGTGGGTGTATTATAGTATAGCCCTTAGGCAGGGCAGCCAAAAATTGGGAGGCTCCACGTTGTCCCTGGATAGAGACGTGCATGAGGGCCTGTAAACCTGAAGTGCCCATTGTAAGGAAGTGGGTGTATTATAGTATAGCCCTTAGGCAGGGCAGCCAAAAATTGGGAGGCTCCACGTTGTCCCTGGATAGAGACGTGCATGAGGGCCTGTAAACCTGAAGTGCCCATTGTAAGGAAGTGGGTGTATTATAGTATAGCCCTTAGGCAGGGCAGCCAAAAATTGGGAGGCTCCACGTTGTCCCTGGATAGAGACGTGCATGAGGGCCTGTAAACCTGAAGTGCCCATTGTAAGGAAGTGGGTGTATTATAGTATAGCCCTTAGGCAGGGCAGCCAAAAATTGGGAGGCTCCACGTTGTCCCTGGATAGAGACGTGCATGAGGGCCTGTAAACCTGAAGTGCCCATTGTAAGGAAGTGGGTGTATTATAGTATAGCCCTTAGGCAGGGCAGCCAAAAATTGGGAGGCTCCACGTTGTCCCTGGATAGAGACGTGCATGAGGGCCTGTAAACCTGAAGTGCCCATTGTAAGGAAGTGGGTGTATTATAGTATAGCCCTTAGGCAGGGCAGCCAAAAATTGGGAGGCTCCACGTTGTCCCTGGATAGAGACGTGCATGAGGACCTGTAAACCTGAAGTGCCCATTGTAAGGAAGTGGGTGTATTATAGTATAGCCCTTAGGCAGGGCAGCCAAAAATTGGGAGGCTCCACGTTGTCCCTGGATAGAGATGTGCATGAGGGCCTGTAAACCTGAAGTGCCCATTGTAAGGAAGTGGGTGTATTATAGTATAGCCCTTAGGCAGGGCAGCCAAAAATTGGGAGGCTCCACGTTGTCCCTGGATAGAGACGTGCATGATGGCCTGTAAACCTGAAGTGCCCATTGTAAGGAAGTGGGTCTATTGTAGTATAGCCCTTAGGCAGGGCAGCCAAAAATTGGGAGGCTCCACGGTGTCCCTGGATAGAGACCTGTTAGGTTCTTAGTGCCTCCGTGCTTGCATTTAAAAACCGCACGTGTGTGCCTGTTGGTGGCAGCTTTCCGCTGCATTTGTGTGAGTTTTGCAAAAACTTGGATATAACGCACAAGTCTAGTGAATACACATCAGCACAGCATTGCAAAATGCGCAAGGGCGTTGTCAACGAACAAGGAAGTGGACGTGATGGTGGTGCAGGCAGAGACCGAGGTTGTGTGCAAGCTCTAATTTCGCCACAACAAAGGGCCACATCTAGTCGCTCGCACGTCCTGTCCCAAATTCTTGGGGACCGCAGCAGTACACCGCTCTTGAACCAAGACCAGTGTCAACAGGTTGTTAGTTGGATAGCGGATAATGCTTCCAGTCAAATTGGCACCACCACAAACACTCTGTCTTCCACACGGTCAAGTGTCAGTAGCCGTGATACTGCACCGCACATTTCAGAACCTGATCCTCCTTCCTACCACCAGGCCGAGTACACGTCCACGGACATTACTGATCCCACACTTGGACACTCGGAAGAGCTGTTCGTTCACGTTTCCATTCACAAATTCTGGCCTCTCGCCAGCTCCTGTTGAAGTGGGCCATGACGAGATTGTATGTACAGATGCCCAAATATTTGAGCAGCCACGTTCTCACGAAGTTGGCAACGTGTCTCAACAAGGGGTGGACAATGATGAGACACAATTGTCAGGAAGTCAGGAGGAGGAGCAGGGTGCGGAAGAGGAAGACGACGTGGTGGATGATCCAGTAACTGACCCAACCTGGCAGGAGGATATGCAGAGCGAGGACAGCAGTGCACAGGGGGAGGGAGGCGTAGCATCACAACAGGCAGTAAGAAGCAGAGTGGTGGCCCCAGGCAGACGTCAGGCAACTGTTCCCCGGAACAACACGACACAAGGTGCCTGTACAAATGTTAGGTCTTCCCGAGTCTGGCTGTAATACTATTGTATGTATTGAGGATTTCGATTGCGTTAGGGCAATGACAACCAGAGACGAGTTCTTGGTGCAAGACGTTTATAATATGCAACCAGCAAATATGTACATAAACGGAACAAAAACACAGTAGAACATAAATACAGGAAATACCTTCCAGGGACGGAGCGAAAGGGAATTCCCGGGACCGCGCACCGGACTCCCCCAGGGAGACCACCAAGAGCGAACCCCTATACAGGGACTGTCTGGCAATCACCCCAGAAGCCCTAAATGCGCAGCAGCCGGGACACAAAAGGGCAATAGGTAAGTCCAAAAATGTCCGTACGTGATGTGAGTCCAGAGTGGTATTAAACGGAAGGAACCGGGCAGAAGTGCCGACCAAAGACGGCAAACGGAGTCCGGGCACAGCTAGATGATACCAGATGAAGTCCAGAGTCGGTGTCGGTTGTTTTCCAAGAGGATACGAATAACAATCAGGAACCAAAAGCAGCAGGGCAGGAGCACACAGGAAGCAGTATACTCAGGCACTGGACTAAGCTTTAGGGGCGGCTTTTAAACAGATGGACAGGAAGTAGGGCAACAGAACAGAAAACTCCATGTTAACAAAGGGCAAGCTCTTTCAAAAGAAAACTGGAAAACCCGGAACTCTGACACTGGCAGTTTTTTAAGTTGGCTCCAGATGATTCTAAAAAGGCCATTTGCAACACCTGCCATGCCAGCATCAGCAGGGGTACCAAAACTAGCAGCCTGACCACCACCAGCATGATCAGGCACATGTCAGCCAAGCACCCGACTTTGTGGGAAGTACAACAGAGTCGAGGAGCAGTGCTTGCTGATGTCACTGCTACGTCTTCGCTGGTTGTGCATGCGAGCCAATCCCCTGTCCATGCTGCCTGCGAACAAGCCTCCTCCACTCCTGCACCTGCAGTTGCCTATGCAGAAAGAACACCATCATCAAGCACGTCCTTGTCCCAGCGCAACGTTCAGTTATCCATTCAGCAAACCTTTGAACGCAGGCGCAAATACACTGCCAACACCCCACATGCCACAGTTCTAAATGCTAACATTTCGCGACTGCTTGCGCTGGAAATGTTGCCTTTTAGGCTGGTTGAGACAGAAGCATTCCGCGACCTGATGGTGGCAGCTGTCCCACGTTACTCGGTCCACAGCCGCCACTATTTCTCCCGGTGTTCCGTCCCCGCATTGCATAACCACGTGTCACAAAACATCACACGTGCCCTGAACAACGCTGTTTCAGCCAAAGTCCACCTAACCACAGACACGTGGGCATGTGGGCAAGGCCGCTACATCTCGTTGACGTCACACTGGGTTAATATTGTGCAAGCTGGGACCCAGTCTGAGCGAGGGACGGAACACGTCCTTCCCACACCAAGGTTTGCAGGCCCTACCTCAGTCAGTGTTTCACCCACACTCTACAGCTCAGGAATGTCATGCTCTTCAGCCTCCTCCTCCTCCTGCGCATCCTCATCCACTGTACCCTCCACACCAGTCCCAAGCTGGAAGTGTCGCGGGCGGAGGAGGGGACGGTGCGCTCTCCCACTGCTCGGGTCCGGCTGACGCTGCTCTACGGCTGCTGCTGCTCGTTGGCTCGAGCGATGGCCGGATCCCGGGGACTCGAGCGGCGCTACTCGCCCGTGAGTGAAAAGGGGTGGTTTGGGTTTTGGGGATATTGTCCGTGACGCCACCCACGGTTGTGGTGATTGTGTGGACACCACCGCTGCTCTGGATGGGGATCCCGGGAGCCTGTGACAGGGAGCAGCTTTGTTGTTATTTCTCCCCTCCGTGGGTAGGGGGGTTGGTTGTCCCGGGGCCTGGTGATGGGGTAGACATGGATGACAGGCGGGTTGCGGGGCCTGATGAGGTGCAGGGTCGCAGGGGCAGCGCTGTGCCGCACGGCACGGAGGTACTCACTCAGCCCAATGATGATGACACAGTTCACGGTTAAACAAGTGGCTGGATGGACGGGTCACTCGGACGGCTGCGGTTGTTCCTCCCTGCAGGTTAGTGATGACTGTCTCTCCCTGCACCTAAGTTAAGTGTTGGTAGTGATGGTTTCCCAACGGTAACCCGCTCCCCGACCTGGATATGGGCCGGAGGAGCCCCTTTTGCCCACAGGCGCTGGCCCTGGGAGACGGTTGCCCTTGGCGGTGGCTGTGTCTCCCCTTCACGGTTATACGGTTGCCTTCTATCTGGACTTGGCTGTTTGGAAACCCTGAGGTTCCCTTCACTAACGGATTTGGCAAATTCACGGCGACACCAAGCCTTGCCGGGATCCGAAAGTCCTCTGCCAATGGTGCTGGCTTCTCTTTGTATACCGGTCCGGTACGGCCGGGTCACCACCCGTCCACGGTCCTTACGGCAGACTCCAATCGGCCTCCACTGCAGACGGTCACCACATCCTGCCAACCTTGCTGTCCTGTCCGGGCCACACACCCGGACCAACTTCAGGCTCTTTGCTGTCACTTTTCTCCTCTCTACTACTTTCCTCCTTCCACTTCCTTAGCTTAACTCTCACTGCCTGTGTTCTCCCTCCTCCTCGGTGGGTGGAGACCAACCGCCTGGCTCCACACCCTGGTGTGGACAACAGCCCCTGGGGAAGGCAACAAGGATTTTGTGTTTTGACTATGATATGCCTGCAGGGAGTGTGGGGTGTTTAAGTGTTGTGCTCTGTGGCCCCTGGCTTGTCCAGGGCGACACAGAAGCACTGCAGCACTGCCTCGGCGAAGCGGCAACAGGCAGTGCTGAAGCTAATCTGCATAGGTGACAAACCCCACAATGCAGAAGAGGTGTGGACAGCTCTGAAACAGCAGGCAGATCACTGGCTCACAACTCTGAACCTAAAGCCAGGAAAGGTCGTGTGTGACAATGGCCGGAACCTGGTGGCGGCTTTGAGGCGAGGCCAGCTGACACATGTTCCATGCGTGGCCCATGTGCTCAACCTCGTGGTTCAGCGGTTTCTAAAGTCATACTCAGAGCTGTCTGATCTGCTGGTAAAAGTTCGCCGCCTGTCTGCACATTTTCGAAAGTCACCTACTGCTTCAGCCGGCCTTGCCGGCTTAAGACGCCGTTTGCATCTTCCGGCACACAGACTGGTGTGTGATGTCCCCACGCGTTGGAATTCAACTCTGCACAAGTTGGTCAGGATATGTGAGCAGAAGAGGGCAGTTGTTGAGTACCTGCATCACCTAAGCCGTCGGGAAATGGGTCAAACTCCACACATAACACCTGAGGAGTGGAGATGGATGTCCGACCTATGCACCATCCGCCAAAACTTTGAGGACTCCACCAAGATGGTGAGCGGCGATGACGACATTATTAGCGTCACCATACCGCTTCTCTGCCTTCTAAAATGGTCTCTGCTCAAAAAACAACCATGATGCATTGCAGGCGGAGCGCGATGAGTTTGAGCAAGAAACAGTAGTGGGTGTGGGTGATGATAACACACAGCCCAGCCTCGTCTCATCACAACGTGCAGTGGAGGACTATGACGAGGAGGAGGATGAAGACATGGAGCAACTCTCTGGCCAAATTGAGGATATGACATGCAGTCATATCCTCGGTTCAGCGTGGCTGGCCAGAGGACAGGGTAGATGATGAGGAGGAGGAGGACAGCATGTTCAGTCATCGTGTTGGTCAGGATACTGAAGTGATGGCTGTTAAGAGTCTTGCACACATGGCTGACTTTATGGTAAGCTGCCTGTCTCGTGACCCTCGCGTTAAGAACATCTTGGCCGACAATCATTACTGGTTGGTAACACTGTTAGACCCACGCTAAAAGGAGAACTTTATGTCTCTTATTCCCGAGGCGGAGAGGTCAGGCAAAATGCAGCAGTTCCAGAAGGCCATAGTCACGGAAGTAGGCAAAGCATTCCCCTCACAAAACGCTAGCGGCATAGGTCATGAATCAGTGGACAACCGAGGCGTACAGCCGAGAGAGGCACAAGTCCAATCCGCCAGAGGTAGGGGAACAGTCTTTAAGATGTGGGACAGTTTTCTCAGCCCCTCACGTACCACAGCCCCTGAGGTGCGGGGTAGTGCCACAAGAAATCCTAAGTTTGCCCAGATGCTGAAGGAGTACCTTGCAGATCGAACAACTGTACTCCGACATTCCTCTGTGCCTTACAATTATTGGGTATCCAAGCTGGACACGTTGCATGAATTGGCTCTCTACGCCTTGGAAGTCCTGGCCTGCCCAGCTGCTAGCGTTTTGTCAGAGCGTGTTTTTAGTGCCGCAGGTGGAATCATTACAGATAAACGCACCCGCCTGTCAACTGAAAATGCTGACAGGCTGACTCTGATCAAGATGAACAAGGGTTGGATTGGGCCAGACTTCACCACACCACCAGCAAATGAGAGCGGAATTTAAAGTTTGCCATGTACCTCCACTCACCCATGGGTACACACTTCTGGACTTTGGATAATCGCTGGACTGCTCCTCCTTCTCCTCATGCGCCACCATGATGATGACCGTTACAAATTGCAATACTTAGGCCTTTGTTTCAGGTATACCCCCAGTGGTAAATTTTTTCACCCATTCTTTGCAGAATGGACATTACAACGACAGGAGACCCGCTCCTTTGCAATGGGAACAATGTTTTGAGGCCCTCATGCACGTCTCTACCCAGGGACAACGTGGAGCCTCCCAATTTTTGGCTGCCCTGCCTAAGGGCTATACTACAATAGACCCACTTCCTTCCAATGGGCACTTCAGGTTTACAGGCCCTCATGCACGTCTCTACCCAGGGACAACGTGGAGCCTCCCAATTTTTGGCTGCCCTGCCTAAGGGCTATACTACAATAGACGCACTTCCTTCCAATGGGCACTTCAGGTTTACAGGCCCTCATGCACGTCTCTATCCAGGGACAACGTGGAGCCTCCCAATTTTTGGCTGCCCTGCCTAAGGGCTATACTACAATAGACCCACTTCCTTACAATGGGCACTTCATGTTTACAGGCCATCATGCACGTCTCTATCCAGGGACAATATGGAGCCTGACGCTGCCACCGACTGCCACACACATGCTGTTTTTAAATGCAAGCACGGACGCAATAAGAACCTAACTGGTTTTTAGGAGCGACAATTACTGAGAAGTCTGACACTATCAGACACTGCTGACTGACGTGTATTATACACTAGACTTGTGCGTTATATAATAGTTTGTGCAAAACGCGCACCTGTACGCTGCCACTGACTGCCACACACGTGCTGTTTTTAAATGCAAGCACGGACGCAATAAGAACCTAACTGGTTTTTAGGAGCGACAATTACTGAGAAGTCTGACACTATCAGACACTGCTGACTGAGGTGTATTATACACTAGACTTGTGCGTTATATAATAGTTTGTGCAAAACGCGCACCTGTACCCTGCCACCGACTGCCACACACGTGCTGTTTTTAAATGCAAGCACGGACGCAATAAGAACCTAACTGGTTTTTCGGAGCGACAATTACTGAGAAGTCTGACACTTTCAGACACTGCTGACTGACGTGTATTATACACTAGACTTGTGCGTTATATAATAGTTTGTGCAAAACGCGCACCTGTACGCTGCCACCGACTGCCACACACGTGCTGTTTTTAAATGCAACCACGGACGCAATAAGAACCTAACTGGTTTTTAGGAGCGACAATTACTGAGAAGTCTGACACTATCAGACACTGCTGACTGACGTGTATTATACACTAGACTTGTGCGTTATATAATAGTTTGTGCAAAACGCGCACCTGTACGCTGCCACTGACTGCCACACACGTGCTGTTTTTAAATGCAAGCACGGACGCAATAAGAACCTAACTGGTTTTTAGGAGCGACAATTACTGAGAAGTCTGACACTATCAGACACTGCTGACTGACGTGTATTATTATACACTAGACTTGTGCGTTATATAATAGTTTGTGCAAAACGCGCACCTGTACCCTGCCACCGACTGCCACACACGTGCTGTTTTTAAATGCAACCACGGACGCAATAAGAACCTAACTGGTTTTTAGGAGCGACAATTACTGAGAAGTCTGACACTATCAGACACTGCTGACTGACGTGTATTATACACTAGACTTGTGCGTTATATAATAGTTTGTGCAAAACGCGCACCTGTACTCTGTCACTGACTGCCACACACGTGCTGTTTTTAAATGCAAGCACGGACGCAATAAGAACCTAACTGGTTTTTAGGAGCGACAATTACTGAGAAGTCTGACACTATCAGACACTGCTGACTGACGTGTATTATACACTAGACTTGTGCGTTATATAATAGTTTGTGCAAAACGCGCACCTGTACGCTGCCACTGACTGCCACACACGTGCTGTTTTTAAATGCAAGCACGGACGCAATAAGAACCTAACTGGTTTTTAGGAGCGACAATTACTGAGAAGTCTGACACTATCAGACACTGCTGACTGACGTGTATTATACACTAGACTTGTGCGTTATATAATAGTTTGTGCAAAACGCGCACCTGTACGCTGCCACTGACTGCCACACACGTGCTGTTTTTAAATGCAAGCACGGACGCAATAAGAACCTAACTGGTTTTTAGGAGCGACAATTACTGAGAAGTCTGACACTATCAGACACTGCTGACTGACGTGTATTATTATACACTAGACTTGTGCGTTATATAATAGTTTGTGCAAAACGCGCACCTGTACCCTGCCACCGACTGCCACACACGTGCTGTTTTTAAATGCAACCACGGACGCAATAAGAACCTAACTGGTTTTTAGGAGCGACAATTACTGAGAAGTCTGACACTATCAGACACTGCTGACTGACGTGTATTATACACTAGACTTGTGCGTTATATAATAGTTTGTGCAAAACGCGCACCTGTACGCTGCCACTGACTGCCACACACGTGCTGTTTTTAAATGCAAGCACGGACGCAATAAGAACCTAACTGGTTTTTAGGAGCGACAATTACTGAGAAGTCTGACACTATCAGACACTGCTGACTGACGTGTATTATTATACACTAGACTTGTGCGTTATATAATAGTTTGTGCAAAACGCGCACCTGTACCCTGCCACCGACTGCCACACACGTGCTGTTTTTAAATGCAACCACGGACGCAATAAGAACCTAACTGGTTTTTAGGAGCGACAATTACTGAGAAGTCTGACACTATCAGACACTGCTGACTGACGTGTATTATACACTAGACTTGTGCGTTATATAATAGTTTGTGCAAAACGCGCACCTGTACGCTGCCACTGACTGCCACACTTGCTGTTTTTAAATGCAAGCACGGACGCAATAAGAACCTAACTGGTTTTTAGGAGCGACAATTACTGAGAAGTCTGACACTATCTGGACTGTTTTACACTGTGTACACCAGCCCCAGATATGATGAAGGCTGGTATACGGTCACCACTACCCTGCCTGCCTGCCTGTATACTGCTACAATAGTCCTGACAAGGACTCTTCTGGTCACTAGCCTGTATTCCGACCTGGCTATACCCTGCCTGTATATAGCAACAATAGTCCTGAGAAGGACTCTGCTACTGTACTCCGACCTGGCTATACCCTGCCTGCCTGTATACAACTAGAATAGTCCTGAGAAGGACTTCTGGTCACACTGTTTGCAGCCCTGCTCCGGAACTAACTATAACGGGCCGCAAAGCTTTCCCTGAATCAGCGACACTCTCCCTGCACTGACTGTCTGGATAGTTGTGAGCAGAGCACAGCGCGCCGGCCGATATAAAGGCTCGGTCACGCTGTGCAGGCCGGCCAATCACTGCAATTCCACAACTAACAGGGCTGTGGCATTGCAGTGGTCTGCCAGCCAATCCCTGCATGAGGGCTGGCTCTCAAAAGAGCGCCAACATGCAGAAATGAAGACCACGAGTACAGCACGAGTATCGCGAGATTACTCGGTCCCCGCCGAGCAGCCCGAGTACAGCGATACTCGTGCGAGTACCGAGTAGTGACAAGCATGCTCGCTCATCACTAGTCGTAAGTGACGCACATCCGGCATCGTAAGGTACATTGCAGTGTGTAACAGCTACGTTCGATTGCGATTGAACGGTAAAACGTTCATCGCACGCACTTCGTTCATTCCTCATGAATTGAACTTCAGATTCTTCATCGTACCCGGGGTAGCACACATCGCAGTGTGTGACACCCCAGGAACGATAAACAGATCTTACCTGTGTCGTGCGGCTCCCGGCTGGTAATGTGGAAGGAAGGAGGTGGGCGGGATGTTTACGTCCCGCTCAGCTCTGCCCCTCCGCTTCTATTGGCCGGCTGCCGCGTGACGTCGCTGTGACGCTGACCGTCCCTCCCACTCCAGGAAGTGGACGTTCGCCGCCCACATCGAGGTCGTATGGACGGGTAAGTATGTGTGACGGGGGGGGGGTTACTCCTATGTGTGGCACATTCAACAAATTGAACGTGCCGCACATACGATGGGGGCGGTTACGATCGCATACGATATCGTATGCTGGATTGTGAGGTGTAAAGCAGGCTTTAGAGAGGCCTTTATTAAACCTTTAGGTGCTTTACAGAAAAGAAAGCAATGTGAAAGGAAAATATAATATAAGCATTTTACTTTTTCCAACAAAAATGTTACTTTAGCCTTAAATTTTTCATTTTCACAAGGGTAACAAGAGAAAATGCACCATACAATTCATGGTGCAACTTCTCCTGAGTACGCTGATATCCCACATGTGGTGGAAAACTACTGTTTGGGCGCACAACAGGGCTCAGAAGGGAAGAAGCACCATTTGGCTTTTAAAATGCAAAATTGCCTGGAATAATTAGCGGATGCAATGTTGCACTTGGAGAGCTCCTGTTTTTCCTAATCAGTGGAAATGTGACGCCCTGGACTAGCCAGGTAGTCACAGGTAGACCCCCTGCACAAACACCAGCCCCTAAAAAGGTGTAACCAGCCAACCTAAAAACCCTGTCACCCCTCTCAGGTCTTGACGTTCACACCAGGAGGCGGAGCCAGGAGGTTGGTCACGCCCACCGAGGAGTTCGGATAGCCTGGGGCGGGAAAAACACAGAGAGATGAGTTTTGGAGGTGAAGGAGAGTAGTAACAGTGTGTCAACGTCTGTCAGGGATCTGGGTAGGAGCCCAGATACCCTGTGACCAGGAGGCAGACGGTGGTTGCCACCTGCAGGAGCCGGGAAGACGTTGGGTGGAACCGTAAGGGACCGGGACAGGGTAGTGGCCCGCCGGTACCGAACCGGGGAACCAACTGGAAACCGGAGCACCAGGAAGGGTACTCAGACCCAGAACGAGGTCCAGAAGCCACTGGACCACGTCGAATTCACTGATTGAGGTCTGGACCTTAGGTCCTTTCCCATCC
This sequence comes from Anomaloglossus baeobatrachus, assembly GCF_048569485.1. Lineage (NCBI taxonomy): Eukaryota > Metazoa > Chordata > Amphibia > Anura > Aromobatidae > Anomaloglossus > Anomaloglossus baeobatrachus. The sequence continues at coordinate 471,482,178 of NC_134355.1, read as the reverse complement.
CAAGACCTGAAAGATGGCAACAGCCCACCGAGGGAGATAGAAAGCCACCGCACAGGCAGAGAGATCCCATGGGCCAGTGCCTGCAGACAAACGGGTTCCTCGACACATATAAAGCCGGGGAGCTTACTACCATTGCTGAAGCATAGGCAGTCAAGTTCTACCACAGAGGTGCAAGAGAAAGGCGGGAACCACCAACCTGAGTAAGGAGAAAAGTGCAGCCGGCTGCGGGCACCGACCACCATCCTTTTTGGTTTACCAGAGACTCCAGTGTATCTGTCATAGTGAGTACAACAGTGCCCTCAGGCTGCGCGACGCACCGCACCATCCTGCTCACACCTCACAACCACCGGGCCCCGGGACCATAACCCCCTGCCCACGGAGGGGTCAACACCAGGCTGCATAACACCGTCCCCAGGAGCCTAGTCAATGGCAGCGGTGGTGTCCATATTCACCACAACCCGTGGGTGGCGTCACAAACTTACATCCCTAAACGCCACGGCCTCGGCCGTGAACCTTCCCCACCGAAATCCCTACACGTAGTGCCAGCTTTCCTTCAGAGCGACGTGACCCCCGGGTCCGGCAGGAGCTCGAGCCACCGATGAGCATGGATCCGAGCAGCTCGGCAGCCGGCCAAGCCCCTGGGCGGTACACATCGACTCTTCTGGCATCACAAACAGGATTGAACCCATCCACCTACTGGTGGAAGTGCGCCTTGAAGTAGAAGTCAGCGGTGACCCGTTGAAAAATTTCAGAATCCGCTATCTTGTCACTATCCCTTGGCGCGAAGTTTCCCGCCAGACCCGTCTTCCCCGCGAAAAGAGCGCGAGAGTTGAAGCCCCGCCCCCTGGGAACAGAGCGGTGCAGAAAAGTGTGCTGCTAAAAAGTGAAGCTGAACAGAAAGAAAGCGGAGTGCTCCGAAAAGACCAAGGGGGAGTGGGTGAAGATCCCGTGCCATGTGACCAAGTGGATAAAGGGCAGGGACTCCAGGACTCTGCTGTCCGTTGTGTTCCTGGACCCCGAGTGTGCACCATGTCAGCCCCGTCTGGCAAGCCCGAGATCCCGGAGCCCGCGCCTGGAACAGCGGCGTGGGTAGAGGCCCGGACCGCACAGATGAGCTGCCATCTCCAAGCGCAGGTGCATTTCCTCCTGGAGTGCTGGGCAGCCGAGATGGAGGGGATAGCCGCCGCTGTGCGGGCACGTGAAGTGGCGGCAGCTTTGGAGGGAAAGGTATGCGACCCACACCCCTGTGTCCAAGAGGGACTGGCCGCTGTGGCTGAGGGACTTGGTCTGCTCCTGCCTTCCATGCTGCCTCCCCCACCGCCCGTATCGGTTTCCGTTGCCTCACCACCCGGTTTGCCACCTCTGACATCGGTGGCGGAGTCCGTCCCAGACGCCCGCAAGGATCCACCTGCAGAGGAAGCCCGTGGACGGCCACATGATCGGCCTGCACCGACCCCGTTGCCCTAGAAGGACCCTTCCCGGAAGGTGCCCATTCCTGATGTGGTCCTGCCAGTCCCGGAGGAAGCTGCGCCTGAAGACACCCCGGCCCCGGCAGTCCGCCCAGCCAAGAAGGAGTTGGGCGCTGCCCGGAAGAAGGCCCAGCAGGTGAGGCTGGTCGTTCCCGGGTCGCAGGCCTTGGCTGAGGTCCTGCGGGGCGGCCGCTGCGAGGCAGCAGAGCCAGCCACGATACAGCGGAGTTCCCCACGGAGGGTGTTGGTGGAGCTCCGGCTGGGCCAGGCCCCCACGAGACCCCGGGCACGCAGATGCCCCGAGTTGGGCCGGGAAATTGAGGCCCGAGAGAAAAGGAGAGCCGAGATCCTAGCCCGTACCATCCAGGAAAAGGAGAATCTCAGTAGCGCCACCTACCGGGTGCAGGGCCAGACTTATCAAGGCCAAGTCCGGCGATTTGACCCCGACTGAGGATGGGGGTTTATATACGAGCCCAGCCTGGAGGCTGAAGTGTTCGTGTCCCGCCAGGACGTGTACCCGCACTTGCCCGTAGGTCACCCGGACCGTGACCTGGTACCCAGGGACCTCGTTACTTACACCCGGCATTGCGGGGAGAGGTGCTGGTTTTCCCTCAGCGTAAAGAGGAAAGGGCACCCCCAGTCCCATCCCCCGCCGTACAGCCCTGAGGTCATGGTGGAAGAGAAGCGTGAGGAAGATGAGGAATAAAAGGTAGCAGATCCCGGCTACCCCAGTTGTTGTCCCCGTTGGGACTATGCTGCCCGTCCCCGTTGGGACTTTGCTGTTTTACCCCGTTTAACCAATAGACAAGGCCGTGAACTTGCAGGCCACCCAATAACTTTTGGGCTTGTAAATAATTCCTGGACCACCCTTCAGATCCCACAGCCTCTAGAGAGGCAGACTGGAGGAAGGACCTGCGGCAGAGGAGGCCGAGGTCCCGTCACCAAGGTAACCGGTGACAACCCTCTGGGTCCAGGGGTTCCCTGGAGGGGGGACCTCTGAGATACTGCCGGGTAAGAAACTTTTTACCCAGCCCGCAAGGGCAATACCCAGGCCTTGACCCATTCCTGGACTGGGGAAAAGGGGTGCTGCCTGTTTCTTACAGGCAGCATCAAGGCTAGGTTTGCTTGGGTGGGCAACTGGAAGGACCCGGTCCCATTCCGGTTAATAAAACTGTTTTATTATGCAACGTTTAAAAATGTGCCTCCCGCAAGGGATGATTTCAAAACCTGCTTGAATTGTAAAAAGTTTAGCATACTTGTATTTCTGTTTTCCCGTTTTATCTTTACAGCAAACAAAAATAAACCGGTGGTGGTCGGGCAGCGCGCGGACGGTCTGCATTAAACCAAGGGGGAATGTGACACCCTGGACTAGCCAGGTAGTCACAGGTAGACACCCTGGACAAATACCAGCCCCTAAAAAGGTGTAACCAGCCACCCTAAAAATCCTAAGTCACCTTTCTCAGGTCTTGACATTCAAACCAGGGGGCGGAGCCAGGTGGTTGGCCACGCCCACCGAGTTCGGATAGCCTGGGGCGGGAAAAACACAGATGAATTTTGGAGGTGAAGGAGAGTAGTAGCAGTGTGTCAACGTCTGTCAGGGATCTGGGTAGGAGCCCAGATACCCTGTGACCAGGAGCCAGATGGTGGTTGCTGCCTGCAGGAGCCGGGAAGACGGCTGGTGGAACTGTAAGGGATCGGGACAGGGTAGTGGCCCACCGGTACCGAACCGAGGAACCAACTGGAAACCGGAGCACCAGGAAGGGTACTCAGACTCAGAACGAGGTCCAGAAGCCACTGGACCACGTCGAATTCACTGATTGAGGTCTGGACCTTAGGTCCTTTCCCATCCCAAGACCCGAAAGATGGCAACAGCCCACCGAGGGGGATAGAAAGCCACCGCACAGGCAGAGAGATCCCACGGGCCAGCGCCTGTGGGCAAACGGGTTCCCCGACACATATAAAGATGGGGAGCGGACTACCGTTGCTGAAGCATAGGCAGTCAAGTTCTACCACAGAGGTGCAGGAGAAAGGCGGGAACCACCAACCTAAGTAAGGCGAAAAGTGCAGCCTGCTGCGGGCACCGACCACCATCCTTTTGGGTTTACCAGAGACTCCGGTGTATCTGTCATAGTGAGTACAACAGTGCCCTCGGGCCGCGTGCCACACCGCACCATCCCGCCCGCAGCTCACAACCACCGGGCCCCGGGACCATCACCCCCTGCCCACGGAGGGGTCAACACCAGGCTGCATAACACTGTCCCCAGGAGCCTAGTCAACAGCAGCGGTGGTGTCCACATTCACCACAACCCGTGGGTGGCGTCACGAACTTACATCCCTAAACGCCACGGCCTCGGCCGTGAACCTTCCCCACCGAAATCCCTACACGTAGCCCCAGCTTCCCTTCAGAGCGACGTGACCCCCAGGTCCAGGAGGAGCTCGAGCCACCCACTGACGAGCACGGATCCAAGCATCTTGGCAGCCGGCCGAGCCCCGGGGCGGTACAGAAACACCCCACAAGAGACCCTGCTTTGGAAACTAGACCCATCAAGGATGGTGAGCATTTTAAATCTACAGTTGCTTCAAAGAATTTTATAACGTTGATTAGTGAAAATAAAAAAAAACATTTTCCAACAAAATGGTAGTCCTTGCTCCAAATTTTTTATTTTCTCAAGTATAAAAAGTGAAAATGCACCATACAATTTGTTGTGCAATTTCTCCTGAGTACGCTGATACCCCATGTGTGCCGGAAAGGAATGAGCACCATTTGACTTTTGGAATGCACAATTGGCTGGAATTGTTGCATTTGTAGCATCCCTGATATACCTAAGCAGTAGAAACATCCTACAAGTGACCCCAATTTGGAAACTACACCCTCAAGGAATTTATCTAGATGTGTGCTGAGCACCTTGAACACCCAGGTGTTTCTTAGTATTTTACAACTTTGAATGATGAAAATGAAAAAATATATATTTTTCTCAGATAAAAAATTTTGCTTTAGCACCAAATTATTTAATTTTCACAAGGCTACCAAGACAAAATGGACTGACAATTTGTCCTCCCGAGTACGCCAATATTCCATATGTTGGGGGAAACTACTATTTGGTGACACTGCTGAGCTCCAAAAGACTGAGTAAAGATTTGGAGTACAGACTTTGATAGAATGGTCTGTGGGCCCCATATAGCAATTAAAGAGCCCCTGATTTGCCTAACCAGTGCAAACCCCCCACAAGTAAACCCATGTTGGAAACTAAACTACACTCCTCAAGGATTTATCTAGAAGAATAGTTCTACTATTAGCCTTTTGGTTTTAGTGTTGCACGTATTTATAATGTGGTGGTGGTATGTGTAAGTTGTGTGGAGTACATCAGAATTTAAAACATGTTGTGTCAACAGGGTAATACTAAATTTTATCGATTTATGAACTTGTAGTATGCTTTGAAGCAATCCTTAATGCTAATGCCAGGTTTTCAGGGCAGGTTTCACAATGGTAAATTGTGTCCTTTCATATTGCCTTCTTTGAACATACTCTGTGCCTTTTTTTTTTTTCTTTCCTTCTTCGTAGTTTGGGGAACCTTACTGGGAAAATGTTGACCTGGTACACTATAGGCACCATTCGTTTCAGAAGTACTGAGACTCTTACCTTCCTGACTAATAAATATTAGTAGTGGAACCTCAGTTTACAAGTAACCCGGTTTGACAGCATTTCGCTACACAAGCATAGCTTGCTGTATATTTGAAACTCAGTTTACAAGCAAGCTTTACTATAAGATCAATTACTCACCGCACACACTTCCAGTTTCTTACTTTCACCGCGCTCTGACTTGCTCTTGCAGTCCGCACAAACACATACAAACACATACAAACACTCATAAACACGCGGAAACACGCATGCACACACATATTATGCTCACCTTACCTTCCGTTCCATTGCCAGCCTCCCGGTTCTTGTAGTTCGTCGATACAGGATGTGTATCGAGGAACTTCCGCTGTCAGCCGCTACTCAAAGGCAGCACGCTGGCCAATCAGAGGCAAGCGGCTCCTGCCTTTGACGTCAGCGCGCTGGCAGTGGAAGGTCCGGCATCGTTTGCTATGGTTACCCGATACACATCCTGTGCCGGCGAACTACTAGAACTGGGAGGCCAGCGATGGAACTGAAGGTAAGGTGAGCATACTATGTGTATTTGTGTGTGTGAAATGGCACAATAGGGGACCAGGATGGGACATTGAACAAGTTGTGGACCTAATTGCCTGCATTCCAATGATTTCCTATGGGAAATCTTGCTTTGCTAGATGAGTAACTTGGTTTACAAGCACACTCATACAACGGATTGTTCTCGTAAACCAAGGTTCCAATGTACATTGATGACTATGTTCTGAAACTGATGGAAGCTCCCCATATGGCATGCATATTGAAAACAATTCTGTACAATATGCACAGCCAACTTTATGTATCATTCTTTTGCTTTTCGCATTGCACTATATAGTTTGAGGATTTGATCTAAGAGATACACAGCATCCATGAGCATGTTATAATCTAGGATACAATCTAACTGTGGGACTTCTGCTGTCACACCTCAGACAGTGACAAGGGAGCTGTTGTCACAGTGTATTGTGATCAACATAAGGACATCCCTCTTATCCTTATACTTGACCATCAGCATGTTATCACCACCTTGGACTTTTTTGTCACTCTCTCTTAGCAGTTTCCCAACTAGTGACTTAAGGAGGCCATTCTAGTTTTTTTGCACATTGACGCATGCAACCGTACCTCTGGCACAGAGGGACTTGAAGAGTGGGATGGTGGTGTAAAAGTTATCTACTTAGAGGTTATAATGACCCTTCTCCAGCACTCAGTGCACCAATTCCCACACAATTTTCCCACGTGCCCCTATGACGTGGGGGCATTCAGGGAGGTCAATCCAGGTGTCCCTCCCTTCATAAATCATAAATCTGTGGGTGTACACTGAGGTACTCTCTGACAGCTTGTACAGTTTAATTCTGTTACCTTGCTCTCTTACTGGGTAAGCATTATTGGAATTAAGTCTCCCTTTGAAATGAACCGAAGATTCATCTATACATACAGTGGGGGAAATAACTATTTGATCCCTTGCTGATTTTGTAAATTTGCCCTCTGACAAAGACATGAACAGTCTATAATTTTAAGGATAGGTTAATTTTAACAGTAAGAGATAGAATATCCAAAATAAAATCCAGAAAATCAGATTGTGTAAGTTATATTAATGTATTTGCTTTGTCATAGAGCAATAGGTGTTTGATCACTCTGGCAAACAAAACGTAATACTTGGTGGCAATAACCTTGTTGGTAAGCACAGTAGTCAGACGTTTTTGTAGTTGATGATAAGGTTTGCACACATGTCAGGAGGAATTTTGGTCCACTCCACTTTGCACATCATCTCTAAAATATTAAGACTTTGAGGCTGTCACTTGGCAACTCGAAGCTTCAGCTCCCTCCATAGGTTTTCTATGGGAGGTCTGGAAACTGGCTATACTACTCCATGACCTTAATGTGCTTCTTTTTGAGCCACTCCTGTCATAGCCATATGTCATATGTCATAGCCATATGTATACATAAAGCAAAATTTCATATAGTTGTCTATAGGGCTTATATTTGCCGCCTTGTCCTCTGGTGACACAGACCATACATCATATAATTTGGTTCCCAGTCGATACAGATTGGTTCAAATACCACAAGTTTCTGCACCAGGGGACATGCAGCATCAGACTCCCATAAAAAAATCTTATATACACTCAAAATTGCTCCAAGAGAATATGTAAACCAGTTAGAGTAATGGCTGTTGATTCAATATCTATACATATAATATGGCAAACTACAGATAGCCACCCCCAGGGCCAGCCGCGCCACCCACCAGCCAGTAAAGAGGTCAGTTAATAAACCAACTGTAAATCCTATAATAACATTTATCACTCACAAATGCCATTGACCTCCACACTGGCAGGCCGATCGCACAGACACCCATGCAGGCAACCCGCAGCAGTAAAAGTCAGCCATTTACAAAGATTGCATAGAACATACTATTGATGGCTCACATTGATGTTATATTAATGAAACACTAGTGAATTACAGATGACATTTACCTGTAAAGAGAGGAATCACCTGGCCATGTGCTCCACCACCCCTGACGCCGTTTCGCCTCGCTTCTTCAAAAGGGGCGTGTCAGGGTGGGGAGATATCCAGGTTTATAAAGTCCATGAGCAGCCAATGACGGGAGCGGACCGGACGCACCTCCAGAACGCCCCCGCCACATGACGTCGGCATCATTGGCGCATGCGCCAGTCCCAGCTTCCCTCTATGCAAACGTACTTCCATGGTTGCGCGCTCTGAGTGGGGAGGTCAATGGCATTTGTGAGTGATACATTTTGTGATAAAGTGATACATTTTGAGTGTATATAAGATTTTTTATGGGAGGCTGATGCTGCATGTCCCCTGGTGCAGAAACCTGTGGTATTTGAACCAATCCGTATCAACTGGGAACCAAATTATAAGATGTATGGTCTGTGTCACCAGAAGACAAGGCGGCAAATATAAACCCTATAGACAACTATATGAAATTTTGCTTTATGTATACATATGACTGTGACATTTACTCTGTTTTTCAACAAATTGATTGTAAAAAATCTGTGATTATTGTTGGTTGATCACCTGGGATCATGTGCCCCACTTTGTGGGCTTTTCCTGTTTTTTAGATAATTTTTTGAGAAAATATCAATAAAGTTTCTAATTTTATGGACCTGCACATGTGCCTTCTTGAGCTGTTTGACTTTGCGGGCACTGCAGGATTTTAAGCCATTACAGTGTAATGTGTTACCAATGGTTTTCTTGGTGACTGTGGTCCCAGCTGCCTTGAAATCATTAACAAGTTCCCCCCGGGGGACGTTTTAGGCTGATTTCTCACCTTCCTCATAATCCTGAATATCTCACGAGTTAAGATTCTGCATGGAGCCCCAGATATATATTCTTCCATTTTCTTACTATTGCACCAACAGTTGTCTCTTTCTCACCCAGCATCTTGCTTATGGTTTTGTAGCCCATTCCAGCCTCGTGCTGGTCTATGATATTGTCCCTGACATCCTTAGAAATCTTTTTGGTCTTGTCCATGTTGTAGAGGTTAAATTATTTTGGATATTCTATCTCTCACTGTTAAAATTAACATGCCCTTCAAATTATAGACTTACATAGTGCACACTGCATGCTGGGAGGATTCTCCAGTGCCAGGAGTAGGTGATTATGTGACCCAAGCTATGTAATTTGCATACTTCTGGCTGCATTCTGACTAGTCTGTTTCTGGCCTTGCTCAATACACATGTGTAGCAGCCCTGAGACTGTTTGCCACAGGATATTGTATTTTATTTATTTTTATGTATTTTATGTATTTTATAATGTCCGTCCATCCTGGGCAGGGAGAGGTTAAGGTCTGGTAAGTTTCATTTTGTGCATCACACAGCCTTGCAAACACAGACAGCAGGTGCCTCACATAGAGCAGGCTGGAACATTCCTTGGGTGGGGGCATGTGCAGGAGGGAGTTATAAAACAGGCAGTTTAGTTTTAATTTTACCTCAGAACGGCTGGGGAGAGCAGTCAGAGTGGACACGCTCCGTGGTGGAGCTCTCTCAGGGAGGCAGAGCAGAGTAACAACCAGGTCCAGACCGTTTCATACACCTCTTCCTTACCTTGGACCAGGTGAGTGGATAGCTGAGGACCCGTAAGCTGAGAGAGCTGCCAGTTAGGAGGCTCAAGGTCCATTAGCCGGCAGAGACTTGGAATGGGAGAGGTGGCTAGCCAGAAGGAGTTGAGAGCCTGGGACTAGTAGTCATGTGGCATGGAGAAGAAGAGGGTTACAGAGGGGAGGATTTTGTTGCCCCCTTGGAACCAGCGCAGCTTTGGGTGGCAGAGTAGCCAGTAGCTCCAGAAACTAGGAGGGGACCACCACATGAGTGCACAAAAGGAGAAAGCCCACAGGCTACCTTACCAGACTTTGACCTCTGCCCTGCCTGGGAACGACCGGAGTCATTGCAGTAAAGATCAGCATCCTAGGTGTGACCTAATGAATTGTGAGTAAACAAATCAGAAACCTGCAACCCAGTGACTCTGACTCTGTTTGTCGTTGTCTTGTGATCCGGCGATTCCCAGTAACCCGTTCTCCCTTCGATATCATACCGGCTTCACCCCAACATCTTCCCCAGCAAGGTACCCTGCAGTGGCGGCCTTATCCCTGGCCGCATTTCACAGGTGGCATAGTCAACATCATCCGTTCCACTCCTGGAGAGGGAAGGTTGGAGGAAGGGTCTACATCGTTGGAGGTCGGGATCCCAGTCACCACTGGACAGGTGACAACCTCTCCAGGAACAATCCTTGCTTGCCCCTTTTACTGTGCACCACGGGGCCATGGAACCGGGTCAGGCCACGACCTCTGCAAACCACTGGCGCGGTGATGGGTATACCAAGTTAAGATTGAAGTTCCTATCCTGGGCTCCGTGGGGTGTCACACATGCATTGAGCAAGGCTGCTCCCATCTGTTTAGAATGTGATCGCATATATGAAAATTGCATAATTGTGGTCACATGACATTTCCGGTCGCCATCATTGTAGAATCCTCGCAGGGTGCAGAGTGTGCAATTTGAGGATTCAGTCACACAGTGTCCAGACAACCCCTTTAAGACCTCATTTGCTCATATCCTAATAAGATTAAAGTCTAGACTTCTGCTATTTTAGATTTACTCTTTTAAGGACCTGAAACCAATTAGCAGAGCTCAATCCAATGGCGATGTAATGAGGGCACATTCAAAGCTCCTAATCTATTTACTTTGTCAACCACTTGTCAAGGTCACTTGGTTTCTTTATAGAATAGTTTTCTGTGCAAGCCAGGGACAGGAAACAGACTGAATCATGTGCTTTTGGTGCTTAGGCGACCTAGGGCTGAGGGACCTGAAGCATGAAACAGGCATACAAGAAGTGCTTTAAGAAGAACGCCAATTTGTAATAACTTTTCCACTTATACACAATACTATAATATTATTTAATCACTTTCCAACATGTGGCATACATATATGTCCCATTTCAGTGCCAATCTTCATTACCAAAGGGGTCATTTAAAGTCAAGTCAGCCATTGATATAGTGCGCACCTCAGGAGATGACATTTGTTTTACCAGTTCTGCAGACAATACTACAGATTACAGTACAGTTAGGGTACCTTCACACTTTAGCGATGCAGCAGCGATCCGACCAGTGATCTGACCTGGTCAGGATCGCTGCTGCATCGCTACATGGTCGCTGGTGAGCTGTCAAATAGGCAGATCTCACCAGCGACCAGTGACCAGCCCCCAGCCAGCAGCGACGTGCAAGCGACGCCGCGCTTGCACGGAGCCGGCCTCTGGAAGCTGCGGACACTGGTAACTAAGGTAAACATCGGGTATGGTTACCCGATGTTTACCTTTTTACCTTAGTTACCAGCTCACACCGCTTAACTTAGCGTGTGCAGGGAGCAGGAGCCGGCACTGGCAGCATGAGAGCTGCGGAGGCTGGTAACGAAGGTAAATATCGGGTAACCACCTTGGTTACCCGATGTTTACCTTGGTTACAGCTTACCGCAGGCTGTCAGACGCCGGCTCATGCTCCCTGCACATTCAGGATTGTTGCTCTCTCGCTGTCACACACAGCGATGTGTGCTTATCAGCGGGAGAGCAACAATAAAAAAACGAACCAGCACTGTGTGTAACGAGCAGCGATCTCACAGCAGGGGCCAGATCGCTGCTCAGTGTCACACATGGCGAGATCGCTAATGAGGTCACAAAAAACGTGACTCAGCTGCGATCTCAGTAGCGATCTCGCTGTGTGTGAAGTACCCCTTACATCCAGTGACTCAATTGAAAGCTTATCTGATAGAAGTCACTCACTTTTTCTGCCTCTCTATCTGACTCAAAACTTTTTGATGACTTTTTCAAGACAGGCTTTGTCTCAAGAGTTTACAGCTAAATCACATTGAATTTCTCACATTTCTAACACCATCTTCCCCTTTTCTCAGTTTTTAAAAGCTCCCATTCCTGCTGCCACCACCAGTTCAGTACCTGTTGTTTTCCTATATATCTATTGCTGCACTTGCTGTGTGGCATAGAACCTACATACTATACTTCAGAAACAATGTTATTTAGTATATTTACCTCCAAAAGTATAGAGCAATTAGACTTCATCCCAGAAAAGAATAGGGTTAGAAAATTATCAGTGCTTTTTCACAACACAGTAAAATTGCAATGTTTTGTGCTCCACATAGTAATAATACATACGATTTAATTCCTTAAAAAGAAATAGCGCCCTCTTTCAATCCTCTAGATAGTAATGTGCACTTGAAAATAATAATGTGTGAGTCTTTTGCCACTTTAACAGTAAAAATGGCTCCTGAAGGCCACGTCAGACAGTAACCTTATAACATTACATGGTTCTAATGTCCTTTACCTAATAGAGACCCAATCTTATTGGTGATCCATCCCATTTATGTCAATAACTTGTTGCACACTACATTATATAAATGTGAGACATAATACTATAGTACCCAAATATCTCTTGCGCCTCATTTTCTAATTCAAAAATCTTTTTGTAAAAAAATCATTTATTTGTGGTATTTTACAGTATATCTAAGTAAAATAATGTTTTAATTAAGTAGTTTTATAAGCCCCTCAAACATTAATAATTTACCCTGTGCAAATAATGCCCCTTAAATGAACAATAATACCAAAACACATAAAAGTGAATAAAAGTCTAGACTTCCGGGTGGACCCCACGGTATAAACAGAAAAGATCTGATCCTTCTTACAAAATTTAAAGTAGTCAGCAATAGTGATGAGCAAGCACTAAAATGCTGTAGTACTTGGTCCTCTATTTGAGCAAGTCCTACACTCGGATGGGCTCAATTCGAGTTATGAATATTATGGAAGCCAATGGGAAACTCAAGCATTTTTCCGGCAGACGCCCCAGGAGATTTTAAAGTGGCCTGGAAATCACTGAAATAGAAGTAAACACAGCTGAAATGGAATGGAAACAGCATTGTGAGGACACCTGGACATATGTCTGAGTCCCAGGTCGTTACTGGGAACAATGTTGTCAGATTATTACGCCACTTTTACAGACTGACGATAAAACATTCAAAACCGAAGATAAAATGGATTTTACAGGAAAAAATGTTAGGAAACATTCTTTCCTTTATAATGACATGCATATAAGGTTATGTTCACACGTAGAGTTTTTGCACTTGCTTTCAATGTTGAAAAAAAATGCTGCAAGAATTGACATTCTGCTGCTTTCAAAAACACAGCAGTTTTCCATTTTAGTCAGGGTAAAAAAACAATTGTGTGCAATACACCCTGAAAGACATGTAGATGAGGGCGTCAGAATAAACATTTTTTAAAATTTTAAAAAGAATGGGAATCCTATAGTGGTAAAGCCTATGCACTAAGTGTGAGGCCTAGGAAATATTTAAAGGAGGGATTGCAATACACCCTAGAAGACACATAAAGGAGGACCTCAGAATTTTTTTTTGACAATTTTAAAAAGAGTGGGACTCTTAGTGATAAAACCTATACAGGGCTGAAAAACATTTACCCCTGGAGGGTAGACATCTATGTATGTAAGAGAATGATTGAGGTTATGCCCCATAGATATCTTTCAAAAATTATGTAGGAAGGTGTCATACATACCCTGGAAAAATTAAGAGCAATGGTTGCATGATGACCCTGTAGATATGTTGGAGGAAGAAGAGAACGAGGACCAGGCAAAGAAGAAACCATGAACTGTATACCTTTGTTTGGATGGTAATGGGTACATGGAAGTACACCAGAAAAAAAAGGAACATTTTAATTGCCTTTGCATTTCACTGCTGTCATCGAGTGGTGTTGAGAAGTCTGCAGCAATCTAAACCTTGTTCATGTTGATAAGAATCAGTTTGTCAACATTTTCAACTGACAGGAGGATGCGCCTACCATATATTATGCCTTTGGAGGCACTAAAATCCCACTCTGACTAAACGCTAGCTGCAGTGTAGGTCAACACCTCCAAGACATAGAGGGATAGTTCATGCCACATGTCCAGTTTTGATACCCAATAGTTGTACAGCACAGAGGAATCATGGCTAGGTACTCCTTTACCATCTTTCAAATCTTTTCCTCCTTGTCAGAGTACCCTGTGCATAGGGGCCTGGGTGCTGGGAGGGCTCAGTTTCATTAGACCATCCCAGTACATGTCTCCCTTGTCTCTACTCCTTAGTTTTACAAAGAACTATGACCTCTACTGCCAGCATTGTCAGATGGTAAGTTTTTAACTAATTGCTCAACTAGAGCCTTCAAGTATTGCACCATTTTAATAGTCCTCTCTGCTGCAGAAAGGAGAGATTGAAAGTTTTCCTTGCAGTATGGGTCAAGAAGGGTGAACAGACAGTAATCGATTTTGGCCAAAATGCGTATAATGCGATGGTCACGGGGAAAGGAAGTGACATAAAGTCAGCCATGTGTGCCTGACTCCCAACATGCAAGACTTCCCTGTCCTCAACAGGAGGACAACTCTCCATCTCCTCATCCTACTCTTCCTCCTGCTCCTCTTCTTTAGGCTGAAGAGGCTAGAAGCTGGTGTTGGTAGCACTCTCTGTAACACAGGCAACCATCTCCTTTTCCTCCTCCTCCTCATTATCAATCAATCCATGCTGAGACATTTGAAATAAGGCTGAGCTGGGTAGTATCACCCTGTGTGCTTTAATAAATTGGAGAAAGAGGGTGTTTTGGTGTTGTTGTTTTTTTTTTCTTTTAAAAAAAAAATAATTTTTGTGTTTGTGTTTATTTATTTTGACTTACATGATTAGTAATGGGGGGTATCATTGACTCTTCCCCATTACTATTCCAGGGCTTAATGGCAGCTCTGATGTTTGACAAATTACAGATATAATTAACCCCTTATATTACCCCGATTGCCACAACACCAGGGAAATCGGGATGAGCCGGGTAAAGCACCAGAATTGTTGCATCTAATGGATATGACAATTCTTGGTGGCTGTGGGCTGCTATTTTCTGTCTGAGGTGGCCCAGCAACCATAGGCTTCCCCAGGCTGAGGATACCAGACCCCAGCTTTCTGCTTTTTCATGGCTGGGTATCAAAATTAGTGAGGGTACCACAAATTATTATTTTTACACCATTATAGGAACGCAGTTAGCATGTGTGATTCCAACCAATCACAGACGCTGTCACAGAGGGTGGGGGTGCGGTCTGACTGCAACCAATCACAGATGCCAGGACTGACTGTGTGCAGGAGAAGCAGTGAATATGAATGAGAGCTAATCATCAGACCTGGAGGCAGTGTTACAGCCACAGGGAAAGTCGGTAAGTATAATTGTCATGCTCTATTCCTTATTTTATTTCTTTTGCAGCCCCCTTAACTCTTACTAACACCATTTTTATAACACATAAGTTCAGGTCCCTTAGTCTTACATGGAGATCGGCGTGCGGGGTCAACTTGGGGGTCAAGTTTGGCTGCCAAACCCGATTTTTCTTTTTTTTTTTTTTTAGTCTGTGCTGGTTTGGCGAACCTGAATATTTATGGATTTGCTTGTAACTAGACAGAACCCATTTAAGTAATTTGCCTATGCATATTTTCTTGCAGGGTAATTATCCTGCTCTTACGCACATCTTGCTACCTTTTGCAGTAAATACAACCATTTTATAGCACAAAAGTTTGGGTCTCCATTGAATTATATGGGGATCGGCGCTTTTTTTAAAGTTGTGCGAACCCCAACATCCACGAGTCCGCTCATCACTAATAAAGAGACAAGAAAAAAGCAAAGTTGCAAAATATGATAATGATCAAGATTAGTGATGACATTTAATATCTCTTCTAAGGTTTATGCCAACCTCATTATATTTTTATAGCACTGGGAATGTCCTGCTTTATTCAGGTTTACAAATAAATGACAGCTGGATATCCATATTTCTAATCCCACCACAGATGCCCCTGCCCTCAGCTTTCAAGTTGAAGGCTTCAATGTGCCCCTTTGTTTTTATTTTTAGAACCAGGTCCAAAGCAGAAAGATAGTTTGTATAGGCTTCAGATATTCAGTCAATCTAGACGAAATTGTTATGTTTTCGGTAAATTTAATAAATAAGTTATATGCTTGTACGTGGCTTGAACTAATCCTACTATGCAAGTTCTAAACGTTTATGGAGAATTATAAACTTTGCACAACTTTTTAAATACGAGTAATGATCTTTTACCATCTCTTTCCCGTTGAAGGAAAAGTTCAAATAGCCTAAAATGTACCGAGAACCAACATTGCATTTACCAATTGTCACAAATGGCTGTAAGAAGACACAGATTGGTTGGGTATCTCAGTAGATTTTCTTTTTTCTCTTTGATTTTTTTGTTTTTTTTTATCTTTTCTTTTCTTTCTTTTTCTTAGCAATTACTAGCTTCTAATTATTGCCCTGTAAAGATGAAGGTATTGCTAATATTCCTAATATTCCTATATTGTTCTGCTTCTTTTCTGATGTATAAATGTTTAAATTAATCCCCACTGAAAATAGGTTTATGATTTGCCTAGCTACAGTTTATACAAAAGAATGCATTGTCTACTTTAATAATACATTTTTTAATCATAGTGATTATATGGAGCCATGTGGAGATGTGACGACATAGTATTCTTTCATGTTATGTTGTATTTTATTTAAATCATTTTCAGACATCAGGAGGTTGCATACCTTACATGCCTTTTATGTGTAAGGAGAATGAAAGAAAAGTAGAACATCGCAAAAAAAATGACCATTTCAGATAGTAATGAATGGAATTAATCTTATGTATGTCATTTTACAGCTGCAATGTGAGTTTAACAATAAATTTGGCAGAAAATATGTATTATTATTTATCAATGGCCTACTAAATGGTGATAGAGTCAAGTTTTTGATTTACACATTAAAAGTAGTATGATTTTTGGAACAGTGCATTTATATATGTATTAGATATAACCTGGAGAAGGCCTTTTTAAAAGTCCAAAACGCATTGTATTTTAACCTCTTAAATAAAATATTTTTTAGTCCTCCTGGACCACTTGGAAGCATAATCATTGGTATATCACCTACAATTATCTATTGTACACTCTTTGTAATTATATATGATAGATAGATAGCTACACTGAACAAAAATTTAAACACAACACTTCTTTTTGCTCCCATTTTTCATGAGCTGAACTCAAAGATCTAAGCCTTTTTCTATGTACACAAAAAGTATTTTTCTCTCAAATATTGTTCACAAATTTGTCTAAATCTGTGTTATCGAGCACTTCTCTTTTGCCAAGATAATCCGTCTACCTCACAGGTGTGGCATGTAAAGATGCTGATTAGATAGCATTATTATTGCACAGGTGTGCCACAATAAATAATGGAAGATGCCTTGACATATCCCTGACAAAACTGTGCAAAGCAATGACCTGGGAGTCAGAGTATTATGACACATTACGGACTGACAATAAAACATACCAACCGGAAGATAACATGTTTTCTTTTATATTGGGAACTTTATTGATTTTCAAAAAGTATAATGACTCGCCCACCCCAGGGCTATGGGACACCCGGTGCCGGGCCGGACTAGTCCGGGGGTCGTCAGTGGTGGCGGGGCCCGACTCCGTGGCCCTGGTGGGTGTCAATAAAATATGGCTGCAGTGTTGGAGGTGAATAAAGTTTGTGTTCGTGACGCCACCTGTGGTATGCGGCTATTAAGCCGCCGCTGCTGTATGAGGCCTCCGGGGTGATGGAATGGCAGCAATGATGGTACTGCTCCCCACAGGTGGAGCAATGCCCCGGGGCACAGTTGGTGCTCGTGAGAGTCTATGGTGTGATGGAAGTCTATGCAGGCGACAATAATCGAGACAACACCAGAGGGTGCAATTCCAAGATCTTTACTCACACTCCCTGGGCTTAAGCACACTGGTGCCTCTGGACTGCTGAGACCCACTGTCAGGGACCTCCGCCGATCCTGGATAATTCCTGGAATGAAAGCCGGTACCCTTCTCTCTAAAGTGTCTCTGTCTTCAGCTGTCTCCTTAAGCCTAGCTCTTTTAGGATGAACCTGCTTGGCCTCCACTACAGCCTCTGGGCTGGGAGCTCGCCTGATGGTTATTTGCTCCTTTTCCAGAGGTTCTGCTGTGGGCTGTGGCCCTGGGAGTTTGCAACTTTCCCTGGGCCTCAGTTTTTACTGTTAGAGATGATTTTTCACTCCTTCTGTTTCTAGGGACCGTCCCCTGTTGCAGCTTGATCCCTCCACCGATGTTCTTGTGGAACAGGCCACCACAGCTCAAAAGCTATCCGTGGCCCTGGAATCCCTTCGTTCCCTGCCTGGTGTCACCTGGACCCTCTGAGTCCCAGGTTCTTCACCAGGAAGCGTCACTTTCTTCTCTTAGCTCCTGTCTCACTAGAGCTTTCCTTCTGCTTCTCCTTCTCGTCTGCCTCCCGCAGACCTCCTCCTCCTTCTCCCCTCTCTCTCTATCTGACTCAACTTGACCTTCCTTTCTCTGTCTGCTCTCTGGTGGCTCCTCCCACCTCCCCAGTTGCCAAGCTGTACCCTATAGGAGCAGGGATGGGTCTTACGGCCCCTCCCAGCATGCAGCATGGGAGGGTTACTGCCACTGTCCCTGGTCCCAGTGTGTACCTAACAATGGGTGTAGTGTAAATATGCCTGGGGACCGGCGTTCACTCCTTTCCTAACCCAGAATGGGACATCACACCGCTGGATGGGGTGCAATGTTCCTGTGGCGACGGAATCCTCAGGGGCGCCACACTCCCCCACAGCGAATCCCAGCACGTCCTCAGGCTGAAAAACAACAGAAAAATATGGAATGAATTGCAAAAATTTTTGTTATGCATAACATAAAACAATAAAACCTTTCTTCCCTTTATTGGAGGCACAGATACTTTAACGTTTCAAACTTTCTTATAAAGAAACTCTAAGTGTGCACTTCCAGTCCATTGCACGGTTTGGCACTTCCACCATAATTCTGGTAGGGGGCAAAACAGGTGCAACTATTTACATAGGGATCTTCTGACCACACAGTCCAGTAGCCCAAAACGTCTTTTAACTTTCTTAACTTAGGGGGGTTGCAAAGAAAACGAACCAGCCACTAAGTCCAGTGGCCTGGTAACACAGGACACATATACATTCACCGGGGACCACATTCCAGTTCCATGGCCCGGTAACACATAAACAAGGGGGGGTGACTTCTTCAAAAAGCACAAGGGGCAGTAAGGCAGGAAAGGGTGTCATCTTCAAAAAGAACATGAGGGCAAAACAAAAGGGACATCTTCACAAAGGGATGAGGGGCAGACAGGGTCTATATACAGTTCAGTTCTTCTTTCTTTTCATTCTTTTAATTGCAGAGGTCACGCTGTGGCAGGACCCTGGAGAGCATGCAGGCCATGCTGAGACTGGTCTGAGTCCCTTGGTCCTGTTCTCCAGCCGTTGCGGGGCTGCTGCGGGATGATGGTATCAGAGCTGCGTCCTTGTCTTGGCGGGCCGCGCCTGGCATGGCAGAGGCCTGGATTGGAGTCGCTGCTGTGACCGGTTCTTGATGGGCCGCACCTGGCGTGGCTGCGGCCTGGGCTTGGCGGGCCGAGCCTGGCGTGGCT
The DNA here is from genome assembly GCF_048569485.1 of Anomaloglossus baeobatrachus. Lineage (NCBI taxonomy): Eukaryota > Metazoa > Chordata > Amphibia > Anura > Aromobatidae > Anomaloglossus > Anomaloglossus baeobatrachus. The sequence goes on along the minus strand of NC_134355.1, from coordinate 471,463,025 downwards.
GCGGCCTGGCCTTGGCGGGCCACACCTGGCGTGGCTGCGGCCTGGTTCAGCGTCACTCCTGCGGCGTGGATTAACGTCGCTGCTGCGGCGGGATCTTGCTTGGCCGAGTGGGGTATCGCTGCTGGGGCCTGAGCTGGACGGGCCGGGCTGGGCGTCGCTGCTGCGGTGTGGATGGGCGTCGCTCCGCCGGAGAAATCTTCGCGGGCCGCATCTGGCGTGGCTGCGGCCCGGATCGGCGTCGCCGTACCGGGCAACTTTCCAGGGACCGCAGGCATGGCAGCGGGGGTTGGGGCACTCGCACCCGCAGGGGCATTAAATGACTCACCCCTCAGTAGCATCTCCGGTGTTCTGGCGGTCGCTGCTCCGTGTGTCGCTTGCCGGATCTGCTGCATCACCTTCGCCTGCAGCCTTTCACACCACTGGTCCATCTCCCAGCCCCACCAGTCAGCGGAGTCTAGCTCTGGATCGCTGCGTGTGGACGCCATCCTCTCTGTGTCTCCTTCTGCACGATCTCCCAGCAGCAGACTCGTCGCTTCTTCTAGTAGCAGACTTTTGATGTTGCTCAGCAGCAGGCTGGTAACTTCCCACTCCTTCATCCTGTCAGCCATCCTCCAGACCTCAGCCTTCAGCTCAGCGGCGGTCACAGGCCTGATCCAGGTGAGCTCCTCCTGGCCTCCGCTTACAGGAGCCATTTTCTCTCTTCCTCCAGACAGCAGCATTAACTGCCAGGCAGACACTTTCCTAGCGCGCCATTTTGCATCTGCTGCTCTGCATAGCAGACACGGTCTCAGCTTCGCGCTCTCTTGCAAGACCAAGGGGGCGGGGCTCCTTTTCGCGCTCTTTCTGCAGGCACGCCCCCCTTCTTCCCGCGCTCAGTGGCTTCAATAGCGGCAGTTTCTCACAGTAAAACACAGGCTATTTCACAATTCTTTAAGGCACACAGTACCCGGTGTGACCGGGCACGAAATCCTGTTCGTGACGCCAAAGTTGACTCGCCAACCCCAGGGCTATGGGACACCCGGTGCCGCGCCAGACTAGTCCGGGGGTCGTCAGTGGTGGCGGGGCCCGACTCCGTGGCCCTGGTGGGTGTCAATAAAATATGGCTGCAGTGTTGGAGGTGAATAAAGTTTGTGTTCGTGACGCCACCTGTGGTATGCGGCTATTAAGCCACCGCTGTTGTATGAGGCCTCTGGGGTGATGGAATGGCAGCAATGATGGTACTGCTCCCCACAGGTGGAGCAATGCCCCTGGGCACAGTTGGTGCTCGTGAGAGTCTATGGTGTGATGGAAGTCTATGCAGGCGACAATAATCGAGACAACACCAGAGGGTGCAATTCCAAGATCTTTACTCACACTTCCTGGGCTTAAGCACACTGGTGCCTCTGGACTGCTGAGACCCACTGTCAGGGACCTCCGTCGATCCTGGATAATTCCTGGAATGAAAGCCGGTACCCTTCTCTCTAAAGTGTCTCTGTCTTCAGCTGTCTCCTTAAGCCTAGCTCTTTTAGGATGAACCTGCTCGGCCTCCACTACAGCCTCCGGGCTGGGAGCTCGCCTGACGGATATTTGCTCCTTTTCCAGAGGTTCTGCTGTGGGCTGTGGCCCTGGGAGTTTGCAACTTGCCCTGGGCCTCAGTTTTTACTGTTAGAGATGATTTTTCACTCCTTCTGTTTCCAGGGACCGTCCCCTGTTGCAGCTTGATCCCTCCACCGATGTTCTTGTGGAATAGGCCACCACAGCTCAAAAGCTATCCGTGGCCCTGTAATCCCTTCGTTCCCTGCTTGGTGTCACCTGGACCCTCTGAGTCCCAGGTTCTTCACCAGGAAGCGTCACTTTCTTCTCTTAGCTCCTGTCTGACTAGAGCTTTCCTTCTGCTTCTCCTTCTCGTCTGCCTCCCGCAGACCTCCTCCTCCTTCTCCCCTCTCTCTCTATCTGACTCAACTTGACCTTCCTTTCTCTGTCTGCTCTCTGGTGGCTCCTCCCACCTCCCCAGTTGCCAAGCTGTACCCTATAGGAGCAGGGATGGGTCTTACGGCCCCTCCCAGCATGCAGCATGGGAGGGTTACTGCCACTGTCCCTGGTCCCAGTGTGTACCTAACAATGGGTGTAGTGTAAATATGCCTGGGGACCGGCGTTCACGCCTTTCCTTACCCAGAATGGGACATCACACCGCTGGATGGGGTGCAATGTTCCTGTGGCGACGGAAGCCTCAGGGGCACCACAATAACAAGACATAACATAGTATCTATGTTGAATAAAAGAAGTGGATTCTGTAGGAGTAGTTGGAATACTGAAACCACTTTGACTAATGAGAGTTAAAGTTGGTCAGACTGCCTTTTGCGGCTAGCAATCATGTGTTCCATAACACAATTGTTGTGGATTTTACATATAATTTCCTGCATTGAAAACAGTTTAGCCGATTTCCAATTAGATACAATTCGAGATCTGGCTACCGTAAGCACATGTGAAATGACCACAGCATCCTCCATCAGGTCTACATCCAGAGATAACAGAGCTGTGGCAGAACCCCAAGGAAAACCTATATGTAGAATGAATTGAATCAGACCATGGATCTGGCACCAATAGTCTCGAATGCGGGTGCAGGACCACTAGACATGGAGAAGAGTACCCACCTTGTCCTAACACCTCCAACATAGAAGATTGGGGAAATATTTTGCTAAGTCTATAGGAGGTAAAATACCACCTATAGAGAAGCTTCCTGTAAGCTTCCTGGTGATTAATGCATTGAGATGCTTTCTTATAAATTTGGAAGGAGAAGGACCATTCAGATTCAGAAAAGGATTGTCCCAAGTCCCTTTCCCACTTACAACTAAAGGGAAGGAGGGAGGAGCGCAAGAAGGGTGATGGACAGTGTAGGATCTAGATATACCTTTACAAGAGTCCCTATTATTCAAAAAGTAATCTTCATAGAGGGACCTAAGAGGTTGGTCTTGTAAGTTGAGCGAGGTAACAAAATGCCTGATTTGGAGGTACATAAAAGTCTTTACTATGAATACCATATGATTGCAAAATTTCTGAAAATAGTCGGATGGAGTTAGATGGCAATAAATTGCCCAGTTTAACAATTTCCTTTGCAATCAACCCATGCAAGTTAATGGAGGGAATGATGTATTTAAGCAAAGCTAGCGTAAGTTTGTTTATTCTAAAAGGGACTAATGAGTACCCCAAACTTTTATTCACCCATGTGAATACACCTGCATGAGGTGGGTCAGACGTTTTGAGAAATCCTCGAAATTCACATTAGGGAGGAGATTTTTGGCAACTTCACCATGTGGGACTCCATCTCTCACCATAATTTGGAAAAGCCATCCGACCACCAGCTCCTTATCTGGTCCAATAGAGAAACTCTACAATATTGTATAACACAGGGGCATCCTAAACCACCTTCATCGACTGGGAGAAATAGTATTTTTTTGTGACGCCAGCCTTTTTAGAGTTTCAGATAAAAGACTTTAGGAAAGATTGCAAGGTTTTCAATGCTGACTAGGAAATGAGGATAGGAAGATTGCAGAAGTACTAAATTATTTGGGGGAGAAGCATCATTTTCACTATAGAGATGCATCCTACCCACGAGATGGGGAATTTATTGTAAGTTGCAACATCTTTCTGGATGGCCTGCTTCAGGGACCTAAAATTATAAAGTTCCAAATTCTTAAATGGAGATGATAGGAGAATCTCGAGATATGGGAGAGCACCATCTACCCAACTATAAGGATAAGACTTTTGTAATGATGTCTTAAGCCCTTCGGGGACATTGACACCTAGAATCAGGCATTTAGAAGCATTAAATTTGTAATAACTTATCTTACCAAATTCCTTAATGGTTTTTGATATGGGGAGGGAGTGTTCAGGGTTGGCGATACAAAGGATAACAGCATCCGCAAACAAACCTATACAGTATTCTACAGGGCCAATGCATATACCTGTTAACGCTGAGGAAGACTTGATGGTATGCGCGAGGGGATCCATCACTAAGGTGAAAATGAGAGGCGAGAGAGGGCACCCCGGTGGGTACCTTTGGAGATGGAAAAAGGGGTAGACAGCAACACAGAGGTATACACCTGCGCTGAGAGGAGGGAATATAGGGCCTTAATTGCAGAAAGGATTAGGCCAGCAAACCCGAACTTCTTGACGACCAAGTCCAAATACCCCCAATGGAGCCGGTTGACCACCTCCTCCACATCCAAACCAAGGAGCAAAGAAAGCGTCCTACCAGCCTCCGCCCGAGAGATAACATTGATAAAGCGCCTTGTTCCATCAGACATTTGGTGATTTTGAATGAATCCAACCTGGTCCCTATGGATTAGAATGGGAAAAAATATTCAAGAGTGTTGTAGCAAGAATCTTGGTGTATAGCTTCAAATTGCTATTGAGAAGAGAGATAGGACAGAAGTTAGCTTGGAATCTGGTGTCTTCACTGGTTTATGAATAGTAACTATGAGGGCCTTGAGCATTTCTTGGGGGAACGCTGCACATAGGATCACTTGATTAAAGACTGACTAATGAGGGGGCTAGAAGACATTTATACTTTCCATAGTAATCATTTGACAAACCGTCTGGGCCAGGAGATTTATCAAGCTTCAGTTTGTCAATAGCCCTTTTGACTTCCTCTGTTGTGAAAGGTGCAGAGAGCGAGGCTAATTGAAATTCAGTGAGAGTTAGGAAGTTTATTTTCTCCAAAAAGAGAGAATTATTATCAATAGATGGTTGGGGAGTACCTGGGTCCGATTGTAGATTATAGAATTGGTTCTAGTACTTTGCAAATTCATTGGCGATATTCTGAGTGTCAATTATTTTAATATTTTCAGACTGTGACAACTACAGGATTCTAGTTTTGGTATGTTGGTATTTAATTTGCTTAGCTAGGAGAGCGCTTGGTTTATTTCCTTGCCAGTAATAAGACATTTTCAATTTTATAAGGGCTTGTTCGTGTTTTGTATAAGTTCAATTCATTGAGTTGGTGGTGGAGTTGGGAGATTTCAATAGATCTATCTTTAGTGAAGGAAATTTTATTAAGTCTATTTAAAGAGGACAGTTTGCTTTGGATGTCATTGTACATTAAATTTCTAGACCTTTTATTTTGGCCGCTTGTTTAATGAAATGTCCATGTATGGTGGTTTTGTGGGCACACCACAACATGGAATCCGTGATTTCACCATTATCATTTAGGAATACTTGCAGGAGAGAGAGGAAAGGGTTACTCGCGCTGCCATGGATATAAGCAGGAGATGAATCCAAGGGTTAATCTTCGTGATTTTTATTATTTAACACGTATCAGAGTCCAGATGACTCCTTCATCAGGAATCAAAAACCACTGATGTACCAACAAAATGCCTGATTTGAAGGTACATAAAAGTCTCTATTATGAATATCATATGATTGCAAAATTTCTGAAAACTGCTTGCCCTTTAAAAATTGATTGAGGACTGCCTGCTGGCTCTCTAAAAATTATGAGTGAGGACCAGCAGCCAGCCCTCACTCAATTTTTAGTGGGCCAGCAGGCAGCCCTCAATTTTTAAAGGGCAAGCAGCCGGCATTCCCTGTATTTTAAGAGGGCCAGCAACTGGGCCTGTCTCATAATTTTTAGAGAGCCACCAGGCAGCCCTCAATCAATTCTTAGAGGGCCAACAGTCAGCCCTCACTTATAATTTTTAGATGGCCAGCAGGCAACCATCACTCATTATTTTTAGAGGGCCAGCAGCCTGCCCTTAATACATTTTAATAGGGCTAGCAGGCATCTCTCACTCAGAATTTTTAGCCGCTGCTGGAGTGAAGAAGTGGGGTTAACGCCGCGCTACTGGCAATAAGGAGAAATGTTGATTATTATTATTATTATTATTATTATTAATAATATATTAATTATTATTAATAAACATTTCTCATTGGTGGTAGTGCAGCATTAACTACGCTTCTTCAATCAGGCAGCAAATATTAACCCTCGTAGGGCTGCGGTAGCTGCCATTATCTTTGATACCTTCACAGGGGTTGGGACTTTGCACTACCCCGATAGGTGAGTGTTATTCTTTATATACCACTATTTTTTAATCTGGTAAGACCCTATTGTGCTCTCTTCTCCATAGTTTCAGAATTTTTAGTGGGTCACTATACGGCCTAACTAAATCTTTAGAGGGCCAGCAGGCAGACCTTACTCAATTTTTAGAGGGCCAGCAGCTGACCCTCACTCATAATTTTTTGAAGTCCAGAAGGTTAGAAGGTGGCCTTCTCTTAATATTTAAAAGGCCAGCAGCCGTCCCTCAATTTTGATTTTTAGAGGCCCAGCAGTCGGCCCTCAAATAATTTTTTACCAACAAAGCAGTTACTAGGAAAGTCTACTTAACAACAGACATGTCGGCAAATGCTTGTGGACAGAGATACTACAGTTGCATGATGGCACACTGGGTGAAGCTTGTGGAGGCTGTGACAGAGTCAGACACTGGAAAGGCACACGTGCTACCGATGCTGAGGCTTTAGTTCCCTTAGGGCTCATGCGCACGTAACTGCTGATTCTTCTGCAGCGATTTGACAGCACATGTGCGTGTCAAATCACTGCAGAAACACTTCATAATGAATGCAGTATTTTTGTTAAAAAAAGCCGATTTCATGCGCTATGGCTGCTGCCCCCACCATAGACAGAGTGGGAGCTGCATCCAGAATGCACAAATAATTGACAAGCTGCTTTTATGAACGCATGGATTTGGGTCAAAGTTTTAGCAACTAAATCGCTGCGTTCATAAAAGCATCGTGCGCACGTGTCATGCACAGTCTTCATAGATTGTGCAGGGGACGCAGGACGCATGGGTTATTTGCTGCAGTGCAATACGCAACGTAAATACATGCTATTACGCAACGTGCGCATGAGCCCTAAGGCTGCATACGTCGCGTTTTTGCTGCGTTTTTTGGTGCAGTTTTGTTGTCAGAATTTCTGACATGTGACTTCCCAGCAAAGTCTATGAGAATTCAGATTTGCTATGCGCACATTGCAGTTTATTTGTCAGCTTTTTTTTGTCAAAAGTTTGTGACAAAAAAAATGCAGCATGTTCATTCTTCTGGCGTTTTTGTCAACATTTGTCTCAAAAATGCATCAAAAACGCATGCTGTCAAAAACGCACTAAAAAACGCACCTGCATTACAAGCATTTTTTTACATTTCCAGGCTCTCTCTGACAACGTACAGTTTTGTTTGCAGTTTGGGTGCAGTTTTGGTTGCAGTTTAGGTTGCAGTTTGTGTGCAGAAAAAGCTGCAGCATGCGCATGTAGCCTTAGTGTGTCCCCATCCTCCTACACCAGTTGCTGCATCCCCTTTTCCATTTTTTGAATTGTCATCACTAAGCACTTAGTCCATTTTAGTCACAAGCTGTAAGCACTGTAGCACTGCCTTGGTGAAGCAACAGGCTATGATGAAACTAATTTCTTTAGGTGACAAACAAGTTACTGTTGCAGAGTTGTTGAAAGGTATAATAGTCCAGACAGAACTGTGACTCTCGACCCTAAATCTACAACCAGGCATGGTCAAGTGTGATAATGGTCATAATCCGGTGATGGCTGTGAAGCTTGCCAAGCTCTCCCTTGTAAAAGGCCTGGCTGATATGCTCAACTTAGTTGCTCATTATTTTCTTAGTTAATTGTAAAGGTTTCACGTGTGTGCACCCATTTATGTCCCATAACCTTTCCTGTGAACCTCACATTATACGCATTTTGGCAAACACTGATTACTAGTTATTCACTCTACTTGACCCCGTGCAACAAGGAGAAATTTCCATCTGTCCTTCCTGAGGTGGAGTGGGCCAGTTTAATGGTGCAAATACCAGAAGACCCTAATCGAACAATTAGTACAAAAATTCCCATTTGACAATGCTGGTGGCAGAGGTGGTAGTTCTTTTGACCACCAAAGAGGAGAGAAAAGGGGGAAACACATCAGGCCCAACAGAGGCAGGGAAACACTATCAAACTTCTGTAACAGTTTTATTAGACCCTTTCATCAACCAGGCCTTGATGCGCAGGGTAGTTTGATATGGAAGGAAAAGTTTATGAAGTTTATGAAGATGGTGGAGTACCTAGCCAACTATACCAGCTTCCTCCGTGATTCCTTTGTGCCATACAACTATTGGGTATCCAAGCTGGATATGTGGCATGAACGTCCCTCTATGACTTGGATGTGCTGGCCTGCCCTGTCACTAGTATACTTTCAGAGTGAGTTTTTAGTGACTCCGGAGCCATATTAACTGATCAACTAAAAATGCTGACAGGCTGACTCTTCTCAAGATGAACAAGGGGTGGATTGGATTGGCCCCGACTTCTCAACCCCAACAGAACACAGCAGCAGCACAAAAAGCCAAATCAAATTTTCCTTTTTTATCTGGTGTATTTCCATGCACCCCTTCCCACCTCAGAAAGGGTATATGGGTCATGTTTTTTTTTCTGCTCCTCCTGCTCCTCCTATACCAGATAAACAGGGTTATCTTGCAGCCATCACTCAAAATTTTGGAGGGCTATCAGGTGGCACGCCAAAAAAAATATTTTATAGGGCTACATTTTTTATTTTCAAAAATAAAACCATACAGTTTACAGGTGGGAGCACAACAAAGATGGTCATCCACGAGACCTATTTTCCTGTCCCACTTTGCAGGGGGAAGGGAACAACACTCTTGAAGCCAGAACAGTGCGAACAGGTGTGGAGGGTTGGATGACAAATGATGCTCCCAGATTATTTCTGAGCACCAGGCAATCCAGTCTCAGTAGCCAAGAGTCTGGACCACACAATCCTCAACCTGATCCTCCCTCCTCCCACCATGGTGAGTCTCAGGAGACAAGTGATCCCACACTCAGACACTCCAATTACAGAGTCTTTACATTTACATTGATTCATTCCGGCCTCTCACTCTGCATATTTCAAGAGAGACATATAGAGATTGTGAGTAGTGATGCACAAATATTTGAGCAGCCATGGTCAGAAGAATAGAATGGTGTGCAACGGAATTTAGTGTCTCAAACAGTCGATGATGATGAGACGCCATTGTGAAAAAGTGATGTTGTTGAGTCAACAAATCCGGAAGAGGACCAGAGTGCAGAAGTGGAAAAAAAGGGGATGGAAAATGAAGTTATTCACCAAACCTGGCAAGGTGCCTTGTAGAGTGAGGACAACAGTGCAGAGATGGCAAGATCAGCAGCACTGCAACTTCCATGAAGAAGCAGTGGGGTGGCCAGAGAGTGAGTAATGTTCTTACAACTCACCAATCGCTAAAGTTGACACACTAAAAGCTGTAACTGACCCTGACAGGTCCTCTATAGATTAGAGATCCCAACCCTGCAGTCCCTAGTGGTTCCTGCTGGAGTTGTATTAGCCCTGACCACAGACTAAACTATGGCAACTCAGGTCTATGCTACCTAATTAGACATTGAGCAATTCACGTCCCTCCTAAAGAACTGGAGGACAAAGCAGAGTGCAAATTACCTACAGAAGAGAAAGTATGCAGAAGGAGAAAGTGATCCCAGACTCAGTAAGACAAACAACAAATATAAAATTCAGGAGAAGGTGAATATTTCTAAAGAATATACTGCCTACTTACTGAAAACAAACATAAGATAGGTGCAGATTGAATTACAAAAACATCAGAGAGACATATCCTACCTGTTATTCCACTGATTGGCAGAAACTAACAGCAACAGGGCTGGACTTTAAAATAAGAATATCACCAGCAGGAAATAACAGCGGGTGGAATGTATTTAAAGCCAAACCCAAAAGGTGATTGGACAGGCAAACAACTAAATTAATACAGCTGTTACCATAATAAAACCAAAGCACGGATGACAGAAACTAAACACTTGAAGAAAAGGAGAATCTGCTGTGGTTTGGCAGACAGAGAAGACGACCACAGACTCAAGGGTTCAAATCCAGAAGCATGACAGGGAGAAGGCGGATAACTGTTCCCCAGCGCACCTACACACGGAAAGTTACCAGGGCAAAAGTTAGGTGTTGCTTTTTTTCTGTTGTAATCCCATGCACCCATTCCCACCCAAGAAAGAGTATACTTATTAAGTTTGTTTGTTTTTCCTTTTCCTCCTCCTCCTCCTCCTCCTCCACCATATAAACAGGGTCATTATGCGGCCCTCACTAGAAATATTTAGAGGGCCATCAGGCAAACCTCACTCACAAATTTTGGAGGACCATCAGGCAGCCCTCTCTCATAGTTTTCAGAAGGCTATACCATGGTGCTCATTTCCAGCTACCACTATATTTTACTTTGTGTCATCCCTGCCTTACATTACGTGTTCCCAAAACATCACTCTTGCCCTCACCAATGCAGTTAATGGGAAGGTCCAAACACATGGACAAGTGCTTGTCACCAGGGATGCTACATTTCCATTAAGGCACACTGGGTGAATCTTGTGTCAGGCCGGGACCAAGTCAGATCCTGGAATGGCACACGTGCCACTGACACTGAGGCCCAAATCTTTAAAGGTTTCCTCCATCTCCTTCACCAGTCCCTGCACCCCATCCTCCTCCATCTCCAAATTGTCATCTCGGAGTACATTGACTACATCAGACGCAAGCTATAATTACTGCAGCACTGCCTCGGTGAAGCCACAATAGCCTCTGCTGAAACTAATTTGTTTAGGTGACAAACAGCACACCACGGCTGAGTTGTTGAAACGTATAACAGACTAGATAGATTTGTGTCTCTCTCCGCTGAACCTACAACAAGACATGATCATGTGTGATAATAAAGATAACCTGGTGGTGTCTCTGAAGCTTGGCAAGCTCACACACCTACTATGTCTGGCCCACATGCTCAACTTACTGGTTCTGTGCTTTCCAAAAACCTACTCAGATTTGCCTGAGCTACTTGTGAAGGTATGCCGCATGTATGCCTATTTCCGCTAGTCAGCTGCAGCTGGCAGTGCTGCAGCAGCTCTTGCAAGTGCCAGTTCACCGACAGGTGTGCTATGTGACCATGCACTGGAGCTCCATATTACACATGTTAGCAACTGAGAGCAGTAGTTCAATGCCAACTACAATATGGATGTTGGTATTCCAATCAGCCTCCGCACATAAAAACCAATGAGTGGGCACGGATGTTCAAGATCTGTGAGGTTCTACAAAACTTTGAAGAATCCACCAAGATGGTGAGTGGTGATCACGCCATAATCAGTGTAACCATCCTGATCTGTGTCTACTTAAACACTCGTTGGTCACAATTAAGGAGGAAGTTTTGAATGTGGACCAGGTGGAGATGGAGAAAGTATACATGCTTGCATATCATGACTGCTCGACTTAGAAATGTTGGAATATAGTCACAGCTGAGGACCATTCCCTCACCGTCCCTGCTGTTTAACCCTCTAAATGCTGCAATCTATACTGATCACAGCATTTAGGAAGCTCTCGATCGTTGCCCCTATGACATCATAGTGAGGACCTGATCATTGCCATGGTAACCCAAAGTCATCATGACGACTCCGAGTCCCCAACCTATGGAAAGCAGCTGAGTTCAGCCCTGACATGTATAATATATTGCAATGCTGGTTCATTGCAATACATTATATGGGCAATCAGGGCAATAAAAGGTAATGTCCCATAAAGATGAAAAAGTAAAACAAATTGTAAAAAATAAATTATTACAATAATTATGTTTATTTGTGTACAAAAAAAATAACAATAACAAAAAGTACACATAATTTGTATCACTGCGTCCGGAAAAAAAATTATCTATAAAACTTTCCCACTAGTTAACCTCTTCAGTTAATGCTGTAAAAAAAATAAAATGGTATCTTTGAAAACATCATCTTGTCATTTGGCTTTCTACTGCTTTAGCTAACAGCAGTGAACCTTCATTCTATTTTCTTCAACACTTCTCATCAAAAGATGCTTCTGTTTTCGCATTTCCTTCCATGGTTAGCCTGGACATCGCTGCAAGATGCTTGCAGTTCGATCTTTGGTAAAAAAAAATGTAATCACTTGCTACAGTATTCTGACTCATAAGTAGAGTTGAGCGCGGTTCGTGGTTCGTGGTTCTCCAGTTCGCGGTTCGAGTGATTTTGGGGGGTGTTCTAGATAGAACTAGAACTCGAGCTTTTTGCTAAAGCTCGATAGTTCTAGATACGTTCGAGAACGGTTCTAGCAGCAAAAAGCAGGGCTTTTTACAGCTACAGTGTGCAGGAGCCATCGCTGGCAGCCTGCCAGAAGCTGGTAACCAAGATAAACATCGGGTATCCAAGCAAAGCGCTTTGGTTAGTAACCCGATGTTTATCCTAGTTACGTGCAGGAAGCCCACACTTCCCCGCTCAGCTCGCTCCGCCCCCTCCTGCACGCGGCATGTACACATACATACATACACACACACACACACACACACACACACGTCCGTCATCTTGACACTCTGCACACATGGTCCCGCTCAGCTTACCTGCGGTGATGAAGTCCCGACCTCAGCGCTGTCACTGTCGTTCATGGCCGCCACTTGTCACATCACCTTCTCTCGCTTCCGACCCGAGACTGACTAGCGGTGACGTCACGGGCCTCTCGCGATACTTGGCTGTGAAGGCGGTGGTCATTGAACTCAGTGACAGGGGCTGTCAGCAGTGCAGGAGATCAGCGCAGGTAATATACCTCGCTGACAGCAGCACTTGTCATGCCCTGCAGTGACCTGGGCTGACCCATTGATGTTAGCTCAGGTCACTGCACTGCTCTCCCAGCCAATGGGGAACATCCTGCTCTTCATTGACTGGGACAGTGTGGATCGTCATGGCAACCCCTTGGATTACACCAGACCTGGATTTGTTTTTCTTTCTAATAAATTGGTTAAAGAGGGAATGTATTGGGGAGTATTTTTTCAAATAAAAATGTGTTTGTCGTCTATTTTTTTTTATTACTGACTGGGTTGGTGATGTCGGGTATCTGATAGACGCCTGACCTCACCAACCCCAGGGCTTGATGCCAAGGGGCATTACACATCTGGTATTAACCCCATATATTACCCCGTTTGCCACCGCACCAGGGCGCGGGATGAGCTGGGGCGAAGCACCAGGATTGGCACATCTAATGGATGCGCCACTTCTGGGGCGGCTGCGGCCTGCTATTTTTAGGCTGGGGAGAGTCCAATAACCATGGACCTCCCTAGTCTGAGAATATCAGACCCCAGCTGTCTGCTTTACCTTGGCTGGTGATCCAATTTTGGGGGGACCCCTACGTGTTTTTTTTTTAATTATTTATTTAATTTAAAATAACAGCGTGGGGTGCCCTCAGTTTTGGATTACCAGCTAAGGTGAGGTTGCCAGCTGTGGTCTGCAGGCTGCAGCTGTCTGCTTTACCCTAGCTGGCTACAAAAATAGGGGGAACCCTACGTCATTTTTTTTTCATTTTTTGGGCTAAATACAAAGCTAAGCACCCCTTAGTGCCACATGAAAGGCACCAAAGGGTGCAAAATTACAAAATGCAGGAGAGTGCGACATTATTTGTCTTTCTGCCATTATAATGACAGAAAAGACTGATAAGAAGTGCACAAGCACAAGAAAATCACCAGAGCGCTCTACACTGTGAAAAGCAGTAGAAAATGGCACTGGAGTGAACATGTGACCGCCTCATGTAGGATGAAGCTATGGATCCTGGGTAAATGTATGCATTTACCCTCCTTCAGTTTTTTTGCAGTACACAAAAATAACGGAAGGCACACGGATGACAAACAGATGACATACGGACCGTCTACGGAATGGAAACGGATGCCACATTGATGCACCCGTGAAAAAAAACGGACTGTTTTTTGCAGACAGCAAAAATGGATCGGTCTTGTTAATGTAGCCTTATTCTGATCTGCCGTTTATAAACAGTAGGCAGAAATAAGTGAATAACGCCCCCAGCGTCAGAAAATCTCCGGGGTTTCAGGGCTAGCTGAGACCCTGGAGATCATGATTCAGGACGTTTTTTCTGGTCCCCGCTCACATGATCACAGGTATACACCGTACACCGATGATCACGTTACAGTAAATGACAGCGCCGGTAAAAAATTATTTATCTCCAATCTGGCATGAACAAACATGATAAATATCCTACCCGGTCCCCTCCGGTCCCCCGGTGTCGCCAAAGTGCCCCCCCCTGATGCCCTCCCAGAAATCCAAGATGGCCGCGCGCACAGCAGCGCGCCGGCCGCATTCACCCTACTCCTCTGATTTCTGTCGCATGTGCCATGACACATGCGACAGAAATCTCCTCCCCAGGCCCTGCCAGGTAACCCCTTATAACCCCACCGGTGTTCCCCGGTGTCCCACGGTACCTGTGCAGCGTTGATCCCCCCACGGCCCTCTCCTTCACAATAGACGCTGCCACATGCACAGAGCGGCTGTCAGCTCAGCTTCCTGTGTTCAGACACAGTGAGTGGTGGTTATGCATCTGTAAGCTAAATGGGTGGCACAGTGGCTCAGTGGTTAGCACTGCAGTCTTGCAGCGCTGAGGTCCTGGGTTCAATTCTCACCAAGGACACCATCTGCAATGAGTTTGTATGTTCTCCCCGTGTTTGCATGGGTTTCCTCCAGGTACTCCGGTTTCCTCCCACACTCCAAAGACATACAGCGCTATGGAATTAATAACGCTATATAAATGAATAAATTATTATTATTACTGCAATGCCCTGCTCATGAGGTAAGGAACATAATTGATCAGGAGAGCTATATACTACATTTCCAAATGGAGGGATTTGCTTTTATAGTTTCCCTGTTGAACGACTACCAAACATGAGAATCCGTTATACGCCACAAGAAAACACATCTAAATAGCGAGCTCTGTTGTTAAGTATTCATTCAGCTGGATAACTGGACTTAAAGGGGTATTCCATCTCCAAGATCCTATCCCCAATATATAGTAGGTGGAATAGCAATAATATCAGCAAATACCAATATTTGGAAATGTAGAATAGTTCTCCTGATTAGGCATGCCCTTACCTCATGAGCAGGGCATTGCAGCTTTGGTAGCAACCATTACGACATGGACTCTGCTGCTGTGGACCCGGGGAGAGTGAGTGCAGATTCATTGCACCCACACTCCTCACATGAAGGGTCTGCGCTCCTAGAAAATGGGGGATACGTTCCCTGAGTGTCTCCCCCCCATATTCTAGACGGTCCAGAGTCGTCGTGGGACCCCTTTATTTTTTTTCTTACAAGAAATTGGTGAAAGAGGAAATGTTTTGGGGACTGTTTTTTCAAATAAATTTCTTTTGTCGATTTTTTTTTTGTTAGTACTGACAGTTTATGATGTTGGGTATCTATTAGACGCCATGACATCACAAACTGCTGGGCTTGATGTCAGGTGACCTTACAGCTAGTATCAACCCGATTTATTACCCCGTTTGCCACTGCACCATGGCACGGGATGAGCTGGGGTGAAGCGCCAGGATTGGCGCATCTAATGGATGCGCCACGTCTGGGGTGCCTGCGGCCTGCTATTTTTAGGCTGTGAAGGCCCAATAACTATGGACCTTCCCATCCTGAGAATACCAGACCACAGCTGTCCGCTTTACCTTGGCTGATGATCCAATTTGGGGGGGACCCTACTTTTTTTGTGTAATTATTAATATTTATAAAATAATTATAAAAAAAGAGCCTGGGGGGACCTCCACATTGGATCCCCAACCACGGTAAAGCTGCCAGCTGTGGTTTTCAGGCTACAGCTGTCTGCTTTACCCTAGCTGGCTATCAAAAATGGGGGGACCCAACGTCATTTTTTTTTAACTATTTTTTAAATAGAAAAAATTAATGGGCTTCCCTGTATTTTGATTGCCAACCAAGGTAACGGCAGGCAGATGGGGGTGGCAACCCATAGCTCTCTGCTTTATCTGCGCTAAGAATCAAAAATACCGCGGAGCGCTACGTCATTTTTTTTAAAGATTTATTTTTACAGCACTGTGATGTCCAGCAATCAAAATACAGGGAAGCCCATTTGTTTTTAGTTATTTAAATAAATAATTAAAAAAAATATATATGGGCTCCCGCTGCATTTTTTGTATTGCTAGCTAAGGGTAATCCAAGCAGCTACTGGCTGCTAACCCCCACTGCTTGGTGTTACCTTCACTGGCAATGTAAAATCCAGGGAAGCATTTTTTATTTTTTTTGACAAAAAACTAGAAAAAAAGGACGTGAGCTTCGCCATATTTTTGTATGCTAGCCAGGTATAGCAGGCAGGTGCTGGAAGAGTTGGATACAGCGCCAGAAGATGGCGCTTCTATGAAAGTGCCATTTTCTGAGGCGGCTGCAGAATTCGCAGCAGTGGGGCCCAGAAAGCTCAGGCCAACCTGTGCTGCGGATTCCAATCCCCAGCTGCCTAGTTGTACCTGAAATAAGTGAAATAATAAAAAAAGGGCTTCCCTTTATTTTTGGTTCCCAGCCGGGTACAAATAGGCAACTGGGGGTTGGGAACAGCCATACCTGCCTGCTGTACCTGGCTAGCATACAAAAATATGGCGAAGCCCACATAATTTTTTCAGGGGGCAAAAAACTTCTGCATACAGTCCTGGATGGAGTATGCTGAGCCTTGTAGTTCTGCAGCTGCTGTCTGTCTGTATGGAGAAGAGCAGACAGCAGCTGCAGAACTACAAGGCTCAGCATACTCCATCCAGGACTGAATTTTAATTGAGATTTTTTAAAATAAAAAATCCCCAATAAACCAGCGCTGATAAGAGTTTTTTTTATTAATATTTTATACTTTTTATTGCTATCCTTGTTTTAGACACAAATTTATTCAAAACAATTCACACAATAGAACAAGGAAAAAGAAAGAAGAATAAACCACATATGGTAGAAATAAAAATAAAAGTAAAAATAAAGAATAAGTAATTGATAGTGCAGCAAACAGATACCAGGTGTCTGGTTGCAGTACTCCGGCCGGTAGTAGAGCAATTATTAAATCTAGTATAGTATATTAAGTGATGCTTCAAGGCATATGATATTTAATGCCAATTGAAACTGTCACTGCAATATGATTTTTCAGATACCTGGAGAGTTTTTTTCAATCCATAAGCAAAAAGGTTTTTAATAGAGGCTTAAATTATAAGCAGCAATTTCAGCGTTTCAAGTGCCTTTAAATGAATTTGAAGAAACTGCACTTCAGGATTGTAGTGAGGATGAGGTGCCGCAGCTCATCAAGTGTTCCAATAGGAGTTTACCTCATCCTCACTACAATCCTGAAGTGCAGTTTCTTCAAATTCATTTAAAGGCACTTGGAACGCTGAAATTGCTGCCTGAACTTGACTGCAGGTAAACTCCTATTGGAACACTTGATGAGCTGGGGCATGAGTTAATTGGCTTTGTTTTACTAGCCAGTATTAAGCCAGAGATTCTTAATGTCAGGCACGTTTGACCCGGCCATTAAGAATCTCCAATAAAGGGTTAAAAAAAAACACCACACAGAGAAAAAATACTTTAATAGAAATAAATACACAGACACATTAGAGACTCCATCTTTATTACCCCCTGTCAGCCCTCCACGATCCATGGTCTTCTGTCTTTCTCGTTCAACAAATGCAGCTCTGCTCCATCACTGCTGCATGGGGGAAGACGCTGCTGCTCCATGTGCAGCCTTCACTCCGTGAGTGATCAGTGCTGCTGGCTGTCAGCGGTAACGCTAACAGACGCGTTACCATAGCAACGGTGCTCCCGGAGCCGCGGTTAGCGGTGACGTCACCGCTAACTGCGTTGCTATGGCAACGGTGATCTCCGTTAATGACCGGCTGTGTCAGCCGGTCCCTAACGGAACGGGGAGTCGACCGTGTGCTAGAGCATGTCGCCGGTACACGGCGATACACAAATGTGCACCGTGTACCGGAGAGATGCACTCGCAGGTCCTACATGACGCGTCATAGTCATGTGACCAGTCTGTAGCCAATGAGATAATAGCCACGTGACTGGTCACATGGCTATTTTGACGTCACAATAGGTCCTGCATCACTGCTGGCAGTGCTGGTCACCGGGAGGATTCAGTGATCATCGGATGGAATAGCGGCAGGAGACAGAGTGCAGGAGGGATCGCGGGGACCGGTAAGTGTTATGGCAATGTTTATTAACTGTTTGTGTACATTTATCATGCATTTTTATGTGTTTGTGATTGCCTCCCATTATATCCTATAGGTTCGAGTTTGGTTCGTCAAACGTTCGACGAACCGAACTCGAACGGGACCTCCGTTCGACGAACTGAACTCGAGCCGAACCACGGCCAGTTCGCTCATCTCTACTCATAAGTAAAGCTTTGCAAATCTTGTGGTCATCACCTTTTTGTGACACACAAATTACTTTCTTTCTCAGGCCTTGTGACATTTTCTCCATATGGTGTCATTGTTGACAACATGAAATGGGAAGGTGTTGTCTTTGTTACGTAACAGTCTTTCATTGTTAACTGTCTCATTGACACCTGTTAAATACCCGCTATAGATGCATGAATCAAGCAAAATTCAGATTCACCTGTTCACAAGGTTTTTTCCAAGGAAATTTGATTTGCGTAGAAATTATTGTCTGCAAATTGAATGTCCCTTATTATACTCTGAGGTATCTTCAGTCCCCAAAGCTTAAAGTGTATCCGTCTCCTTAATCTTTATTTCATACCCCAATAGCACACATGAAAATAAGCAACTTTGTATTATATCCTATCAGACAAATTTGCTTCTTTAGATCGTTAAGAGTGTAAGTGGGGTCATGTAATAATTTCTGATGAGTTCATATATCATTTAATATATCTAAGATCAGACGGTCATATAAGGCTGCATCAAGAACCAGTAGTATGACCAAATGTTAAGAGAGCCAAAAATTTTGTCAGATCCATTTTTGGAGTTTTGTGTGAAATTATGTATAATTTGCTTTTTTTTCCTTTTTTTTGTGTTGTTCCAATACACGCAAAAGAAATAGACATGTTATGAGGGAATATCCCAAATTATGAGCCATATAGTAAATACTCCGCCAGCACACTTGCGTTGGCGGAATATATGCACCACTCGCAATAGAATTCAACAAATAGAGAAAAAACGAGTGTATATGCAGAAATTTATTTATTCAAAAAAAGACACAAGCAAAATAGCAATAGAACAAGGATTAAAAACAACTACCACAAAATCAAGGGGGGCATACATGGTGAAGAAAGATACAGTATGTAGGCCGCCAGCAGTCGTGGGAGAGATGAACGTGTGGTAATGTAGTACAAAGAGATACCAAGTTGGTTGGAAAATAGTAATACAATCAAATGTTCATCATCCCTATTAGCCGTGGGAAAAATAGGTGGTCAAAAGAAAAAATATAGTCAACCAGTAATTGGTAATATACAGCCGTGGTCAAGAGGAAATGCAAATTATAGTATAGTTCTCTAGTCGTAGCCAGGGCGTATGGAAATTAATGCATACACATAATGACCAAAGGCAATAGATTACCAAAAACATCTTTTTGTGAACATGTTATCAAAATTATAAAGTGCAAGTGCACTTACCATTCACAATGTCATGTGACTATAGTGTGGTAAAGTACCGCATGACAAAAAAAAAAAAAAAATTTTGGACTGCTGGCAATAGGCGTATACAATAATCATCACATAATGCACATACCCAAATAGAAGAAAAAAGGGATCACCTTGGTGAGCTCTTTTTTCTTCTATTTGGGTATGTGCATTATGTGATGATTCTTGTATACACCTATTGCCAGCAGTCCAAACATTTTTTTATTTTTTTTTTGTTTTGTCATGCGGTACTTTACCACACTATAGTCACATGACATTGTGAATGGTAAGTGCACTTGCACTTTATAATTTTGATGATATGTTCACAAAAAGATGTTTTTGGTAATCTATTGCCTTTGGTCATTATGTGTATGCATTAATTTCCATACGCCCTGGCCACGACTTGAGAAAGAACTAGACTCTGCATTCCTCTCGCCCACGGCTATATATCATTAATTACTGTTTACTGTATTAAGCCTTTGGTTATTATGTGTATGCATTAATTTTTATACGCCTGGGTCACGACTAGAGAACGATACTATAATTTGCATTTCCTCTTGACCACGGCTATATATTACCAATTACTGGTTGACTATATTTTTTCTTTTGACCACCTATTTTTCCCACGGCTAATAGGGATGATGAACATTTGATTGTATTACTATTTTCCAACCAACTTGGTATCTCTTTGTTAGAGATGAGCGAACCGGTCGCGGTTCGGCTCGAGGTCGGTTCGCCGAACTGAGCTCCCGTTCGAGTTCGGTTCGTCGAACGTTCGACGAACCGAACTCGAACTGCATAGGAAACAATGGCAGGCAATCACAAACACATAAAAACACCTAGAAAACACCCTCAAAGGTGTCCAAAAGGTGACAAACAACTCACAACACAAACACATGGGAAAGTGACAAGGACAAATTCTCATGTGAAAACAAAACAGCGTTACGAGGAAAAAGAGGACGAGACACAGATATAGGCATGGCATGCCCTTCTAAAATCATGTAAAACAGCGCAAGGTGACTCCAAGCGGAGTCTCCCTTTTTTCCAAAAATTGGGCCACACAGACACCCCTTCAGTGGCAGCACTTGTGCCCCAGTTGTACACTTCACAACTAGATTTGCATCAAGCACATTCAAAAATACGCCATACTAAACCGTCCCCAGGATGACTCCGGGGTAGGTAGCAAAGTCTTTCCTGATCCCAGGTCTGTTCATCTTGGATCATTTTTAAAAACAATGTAAGTAAGGGTTACTCCAAGCGGAGTCTCCCTTTTTTCCAAAAATTGGGCCACACTGACACCCCATCAGTGGCAGCACTTGTGCCCTAGTTGCAAACAGGGTGTTTTGATTTGCATCAAGCACATTCCAAATCCACAAGCATTTACTCTCCCCAGGATGACACAGGGGTAGTAAATTCCTGGTGGATCCATGACTTGTTCATTTTGATGAACGTCAGTCTGTCCACATTGTCACTGGACAGACGCGTGCGCTTATCTGTCAGCACACACCCAGCAGCACTGAAGACACGTTCAGAGACAACGCTGGCAGCTGGACACGACAAAATCTCCAAGGCGTAACTGGAGAGCTCTGGCCATTTTTCTAGATTTGAAGCCCAAAAGGAGCAAGGCTCCATTTGCAAAGTCATGGCATCGATGTTCATTTGGAGATACTCCTGTATCATCCTCTCCAGCCGTTGATTATGTGTCAGAGTTGTTGTCTCTGGTGGCCTTGCAAAGGAGGGTCTAAAAAAATTATGAAAAGATTCCATAAAATTGCTGTTACCAGCACCAGATACAGTCCTACTGGTACGGGTAGACTGTTGAAGATGACGAGACCGTCCCATGTTTGTCAAGTTACAACTGGGAGAATCACTCCCTGCACCTGCACGGTTGTTTGGTGGAAAAGCCGAGCTAACATCGAGTAACAGCTTCTGCTGATACTCCTGCATACGTGCGTCCCTTTCTATGGCTGGAATTATGTCACAAAATTGGGACTTGTACCAGGGATCTAATAGTGTGGCAATCCAGTAGTCATCATCACTTCTAATTTTGACAATACGAGGGTCATGTTGGAGGTAGTGCAACAAGAAGGCACTCATGTGTCTTGCGCAGCCATGCGGACCAAGTCCACGCTGTGTTTGTGGCATAGAGGTGCTACCCGTTCTTTCTTCCTCTGACATCTCCCCCCAACCTCTTTCAACTGAAATTTGACCAAGGTCTCCCTCATCTGCTGAGTCTTCCATGTCCATGGACAGTTCGTCCTCCATTTCTTCATGTTCTCCTGCACCTTCCTCAACATTTCGCCTGCTACTATGCGCCCTTGTTGATCCCTGTCCCCCATGGTCCCATGCCTGCTGCGTTGGTGATGATGAACGTCTTGGCCTTGGTGATGTTGTTGTCTCTTGCGCATATGAATCCTCCTGTAGTTCCTCCCCTTCCTGTTGTCCCACCCCCTGACTCCGAATAGTGTTTAGCGTGTGCTCCACCATGTAAATGACTGGAATTGTCATGCTGATAATGGCATTGTCAGCGCTAAACATATTCGTCGCCATGTCGAAACTGTGCAGAAGGGTGCATAGGTCCTTGATCTGAGACCACTCCATCAGGGTGATCTGCCCCACCTCTGCATCTCGTTGGCCCAGGCTATACGTCATGACGTATTGCACCAGGGCTCGGCAGTGCTGCCACAGTCGCTGTAACATGTGGAGAGTCGAATTCCAGCGTGTCGCCACATCGCATTTCAGGCAATGAACCGGCAGGCCGAAAGACTTCTGGAGAGATGCAAGTCGCTCAGCTGCGGCGGTTGAACGGCGGAAGTGAGCAGACAGTTTTCGTGCCCTGGTCAGAAGGCCATCTAGGCCGGGATAGTGTGTTAAGAATTGCTGGACGACAAGGTTCAACACGTGAGCCATACAAGGCACGTGTGTCACCTTGCCCAGGCGAAGGGCCGCACCCAGGTTTGCAGCAATGTCGCACACGGCCTTACCAGGCTGCAGGTTGAGTGGAGACAACCATTTATTAAACTCTGACCGCAGAGCTGACCACAACTCCTCAGCTGTGTGACTCCTATTCCCAAGACATGTCAAGCTAAAGACCGCCTGATGCCGTTGCGCTCTGCTGCCAGCATAGTAATGAGGGGTGCGTGATTCCTTCTGCGCAGTGAGAATGCTGGTGGCCTGACCAGGCAGGCTTGGGGCGGAGGTGGAGGACCCAGATGAGGTGGAGGAGGCAGAAGCAGTGGCGGAACTTGGACAGACAGAGGATTGACACACAAGTCGTGGGGACGGCAAGACTTGTGCAGCAGACCCTTCACCATCTATCACCATAGTTACCCAGTGCCCAGTCAGCGACATGTAACGTCCCTGTCCATGCTTACTGGTCCAAGTATCGGTGGTGAAATGCACCCGTTCACACACAGAGTTTCTCAAGGAAGCGGTGATGTTGTGTGCGACATGCTGGTGTAGCGCGGGCACACCTTTCTTAGAGAAGTAGTGGCGACTAGGCATCTGGTACTGGGGCACAGCGACAGACATAAGGTCTCTAAAATCCTGTGTGTCCACTAGGCGGAAAGGCAGCATTTCAGTAGCCAAGAGCTTACAGAGGGATAGAGTCAACCTCTTAGCTTTGTCATGGGTCGCAGGAAATGGCCTTTTATTTGACCACATCTGAGGGACAGAGATCTGGCTGCTGTGTGTAGACGGTGTTGAGTAGGGTGTCCCTGGAAAAATGCAGGTTTGTGAGGAAAGTGCAGGCGGAGACATGATGTTGCCTTCATCCAACGTTGGTGCTATCGATGTCTGAGAGAGCTGTACACACTCACTTGTTTCCCCTTCCAAACCAACTGACGACCTACCAAGCAAAGTGCCTGTTGCGGTTACAGTGGTGGAAGTTGTGCGTGGAAAACCAGGTATGACAGCTGTCCCCACAGTCCTAGAAGATGAAGAGCGCGCGAATGCACTGGAAGGGGCAGGCCGTGGATGGTTCGCTCCGCTAGGCCGCATTGCAGCACAGTGAGCTTCCCACCGGGACCTATGATATTTATTCATGTGACGATTCATGGAAGAAGTTGTCAAACTGCTGAGGTTTTGACCTCTACTAACAGAATCACGACAAATTTTACATATCACATAATTTGGGCAATCTTTTTCTATGTCAAAAAAGGACCAGGCTAGGCAAGGCTTAGAGGGCATGCGACCTGCTGAGCCCCCCCGACTAGTGCTCAGAGGCAGAGTGGTGGCTGAGGATGCAGTTGTAGACGTGCTACCAGTGCTCCGACTCTGTCCAGGAAGGCGCAAGGTAACTTTGTCGTCGGTTGCATCCTCCTCCACCGCCTCTGTTGACCTCCTCGAGTGCCTGACTGGGGGTTGACAGTAGGTGGGATCTAGAACTTCATCATCAATTGTTGTGTTTGCACTCCCCTTCCCCTCAGACCGAGCCTCTTCTTGCCCTGACCGAATATTTAAGTTGTCATCCCAATCGGGTATCTGCGTCTCATCTTCATCAGTATGTTCCTCATTGTCTATAACCACAGGTGTTACAGTTTGTGACAAAGGGTCAACATTATGCTCAGAAACTTGGTCCTCACGGCCTGAATCAGAGTCACAAAGGTTCTGGGCATCACTGCAGACCATTTCCTGTTCTGTACTCACTGTAGCTTGGGAGCAGACCTCTGATTCCCAGGCTATAGTGTGACTGAACAGCTCTGCAGACTCAGCCATCTCAGTTCCACCATACTGTGCAGGGCTGATGGAGACTTCAGAGCTGGGAGAAAGCAAGTTTGATTGGGATGACAACTCAGAGGACTGGTGTTTTTTGGATGCGGTACTTGAAGTGGCTGAGAGGGCACTTGTTGGACCACTTGAGATCCATTCAAGCATTTTCCTTTTTTGGCCATCATCTACCTTTGTTCCTGTTGTTCGTGTCCGTAAAAAAGGGAGCACATCGGATTGTCCACGGTAAGTAGTAGACATCTTACTTCTGCTGGTAGATGGTCTATCTTCAGCAGATGATAATGGAGCTTTGCCACCTTCCCCACGGACAAACCCTTTTTTTCCTTTTCCAGCCGCCTCTTCCCCTTTCCACCAGCATCTGTCATTTTGCCACTCATGTTGATTGCGACAAGATTGTGCACTGAAAATGTGGTAGTAAAAATTGAGAGGTGGTGTAGATTGCAGCGGTGGTCTAGCTTTATTACCAGCAGAATAATAAAGAATAAATATCCCTGACAATGCAACTACGGCCCTTAAACTGGCAGCATAAATTGCTAGTATAATGGCTTAGTAACTATCAGTTTGAGTGTGCAATGCAGGCAGACGTGCTGCAAATATCTGTGCACTACTGGGACTATACAGAAGTCCAATAGCCACGTTTAGGATGCCACTAGGTTCACTCAGTGTTTGCTAGTATAATGGCTTAGTTATAATGAGTTGGAGTGTGCAATGCAGGCAGACGTGCTGCAAATATCTGTGCACTAATGGGACTATACAGAAGTCCAACAGCCACGTTTAGGATGCCACTAGGTTCACTCAGTGTTTGCTAGTATAATGGCTTAGTAACAATGAGTTTGAGTGTGCAATGCAGGCAGGCGTGCTGCAAATATCTTTGCACTACTGGGACTATACAGAAGTCCAATAGCCACGTTTAGGATGCCACTAGGTTCACTCAGTGTTTGTTAGTATAATGGCTTAGTAACAATGAGTTTGAGTGTGCAATGCAGGCAGACGTGCTGCAAATATCTGTGCACTACTGGGACTATACAGAAGTCCAACAGCCACGTTTAGGATGCCACTAGGTTCACTCAGTGTTTGCTAGTATAATGGCTTAGTTATAATGAGTTGGAGTGTGCAATGCAGGCAGACGTGCTGCAAATATCTTTGCACTAGTGGGACAATACAGAAGTCCAATAGCCACGTTTAGGATGACACTAGGTACACTCAGTGTTTGCTAGTATAATGGCTTAGTTATAATGAGTTGGAGTGTGCAATGCAGGTAGACGCGCTGCAAATATCTTTGCACTAGTGGGACAATACAGAAGTCCAACAGCCACGTTTAGGATGCCACTAAGTTCACTCAGTGTTTGCTAGTATAATGGCTTAGTAACTATCAGTTTGAGTGTGCAATGCAGGCAGACGTGCTGCAAATATCTGTGCACTACTGGGACTATACAGAAGTCCAACAGCCACGTTTAGGATGCCACTAGGTACACTCAGTGTTTGCTAGTATAATGGCTTAGTAACAATGAGTTGGAGTGTGCAATGCAGGCAGACGTGCTGCAAATATCTTTGCACTAGTGGGACAATACAGAAGTCCAATTGCCACGTTTAGGATGACACTAGGTACACTCAGTGTTTGCTAGTATAATGGCTTAGTTATAATGAGTTGGAGTGTGCAATGCAGGCAGACGTGCTGCAAATATCTTTGCACTAGTGTGAGAAAACAGAAGTCCAACAACCACGTTTAGGATGCCACTAAGTTCACTCAGTGTTTGCTAGTATAATGGCTTAGTAACTATCAGTTTGAGTGTACAATGCAGGCAGACGTGCTGCAAATATCTGTGCACTACTGGGACTATACAGAAGTCCAATAGCCACGTTTAGGATGCCACTAGGTTCACTCAGTGTTTGCTAGTATAATGGCTTAGTTATAATGAGTTGGAGTGTGCAATGCAGGCAGACGTGCTGCAAATATCTGTGCACTACTGGGACTATACAGAAGTCCAACAGCCACGTTTAGGATGCCACTAGGTTCACTCAGTGTTTGCTAGTATAATGGCTTAGTTATAATGAGTTTGAGTGTGCAATGCAGGCAGACGTGCTGCAAATATCTGTGCACTACTGGGACTATACAGAAGTCCAACAGCCACGTTTAGGATGCCACTAGGTTCACTCAGTGTTTGCTAGTATAATGGCTTAGTTATAATGAGTTTGAGTGTGCAATGCAGGCAGACATGCTGCAAATATCTTTGCACTACTGGGACTATACAGAAGTCCAACAGCCACGTTTAGGATGCCACTAAGTTCACTCAGTGTTTGCTAGTATAATGGCTTAGTAACTATCAGTTTGAGTGTGCAATGCAGGCAGACGTGCTGCAAATATCTGTGCACTACTGGGACTATACAGAAGTCCAATAGCCACGTTTAGGATGCCACTAGGTACACTCAGTGTTTGCTAGTTTAATGGCTTAGTTATAATGAGTTGGAGTGTGCAATGCAGGCAGACGTGCTGCAAATATCTGTGCACTACTGGGACTATACAGAAGTCCAATAGCCACGTTTAGGATGACACTAGGTACACTCAGTGTTTGCTAGTATAATGGCTTAGTTATAATGAGTTGGAGTGTGCAATGCAGGTAGACGCGCTGCAAATATCTTTGCACTAGTGGGACAATACAGAAGTCCAACAGCCACGTTTAGGATGCCACTAAGTTCACTCAGTGTTTGCTAGTATAATGGCTTAGTAACTATCAGTTTGAGTGTGCAATGCAGGCAGACGTGCTGCAAATATCTGTGCACTACTGGGACTATACAGAAGTCCAACAGCCACGTTTAGGATGCCACTAGGTACACTCAGTGTTTGCTAGTATAATGGCTTAGTTATAATGAGTTGGAGTGTGCAATGCAGGCAGACGTGCTGCAAATATCTTTGCACTAGTGGGACAATACAGAAGTCCAACAGCCACGTTTAGGATGCCACTAAGTTCACTCAGTGTTTGCTAGTATAATGGCTTAGTAACTATCAGTTTGAGTGTACAATGCAGGCAGACGTGCTGCAAATATCTGTGCACTACTGGGACTATACAGAAGTCCAATAGCCACGTTTAGGATGCCACTAGGTTCACTCAGTGTTTGCTAGTATAATGGCTTAGTTATAATGAGTTGGAGTGTGCAATGCAGGCAGACGTGCTGCAAATATCTTTGCACTACTGGGACTATACAGAAGTCCAATAGCCACGTTTAGGATGCCACTAGGTACACTGAGTGTTTGCTAGTATAATGGCTTAGTTATAATGAGGTGGAGTGTGCAATGCAGGCAGACGTGCTGCAAATATCTGTGCACTACTGGGACTATACAGAAGTCCAATAGCCACGTTTAGGATGACACTAGGTACACTCAGTGTTTGCTAGTATAATGGCTTAGTTATAATGAGTTGGAGTGTGCAATGCAGGCAGACGTGCTGCAAATATCTTTGCACTAGTGGGACAATACAGAAGTCCAACAGCCACGTTTAGGATGCCACTAAGTTCACTCAGTGTTTGCTAGTATAATGGCTTAGTAACTATCAGTTTGAGTGTGCAATGCAGGCAGACGTGCTGCAAATATCTGTGCACTACTGGGACTATACAGAAGTCCAGTAGCCACGTTTAGGATGCCACTAGGTTCACTCAGTGTTTGCTAGTATAATGGCTTAGTTATAATGAGTTGGAGTGTGCAATGCAGGCAGACGTGCTGCAAATATCTGTGCACTACTGGGACTATACAGAAGTCCAACAGCCACGTTTAGGATGCCACTAGGTTCACTCAGTGTTTGCTAGTATAATGGCTTAGTTATAATGAGTTTGAGTGTGCAATGCAGGCAGACGTGCTGCAAATATCTTTGCACTACTGGGACTATACAGAAGTCCAATAGCCACATTTAGGATGCCACTAGGTACACTCAGTGTTTGCTAGTATAATGGCTTAGTTATAATGAGTTTGAGTGTGCAATGCAGGAAGAGGTGCTGCAAATATCTGTGCACTAGTGGGACTATACAGAAGTCCAATAGCC
Organism: Anomaloglossus baeobatrachus; assembly: GCF_048569485.1. Classification (NCBI taxonomy): domain Eukaryota; kingdom Metazoa; phylum Chordata; class Amphibia; order Anura; family Aromobatidae; genus Anomaloglossus; species Anomaloglossus baeobatrachus. The sequence goes on along the minus strand of NC_134355.1, from coordinate 471,434,790 downwards.
ACGTTTAGGATGACACTAGGTACACTCAGTGTTTGCTAGTATAATGGCTTAGTTATAATGAGTTGGAGTGTGCAGAGGACAGGAGGGTACAGTGCCAGGGTTGTGGGTCTGTGGGTAGAGGAAAGGAAGCCTGCCTTTCTATTCCCTCCTAATGGGGAAATGCAGCGAGGAAATCCCTGACCTTAGCTACACAGACGCTGTCATCTTGTGTAGCTGTTAAACTCTGTTTTCAGGACCTGTCACCTATGGCTCTGACCCTGCCGGTACGAGCCCTTAAAAGGACTGATAGAAAGTGCTCTCCCTAAGCTGTCCAGCGCTGTGTATGGAGCGCATACAGCAGTATCGGCGATAGGACTCAGGACGGAGCTGCTTTAGTGATGTCTGACACCAAGGACGCAGAAGGCAGATAATGGCGTGCTGGAGGAAAATGTCCGGTTTTATAATGCAGGGACATGTGACATGTGACATGGACATCATATCACACATGCCGTTGCTTCTCTGGCTAAAAGTCCACTTAGCTGTGTGTGTGTCTGGGATTGGCTGACATGCTTGCCCTCCCCACTACACGCGCGCGCTTAGGGAAGGAAGACAAGGAAATAAAAAAAAATGGCGATCGCCATTATCCATACAGCAGTGATCTGAGGGCGCTGTTCCCGCATACTATACACTGAAATTTTATAATAGTGTTAGTCACAGAGTGACTTACACTATTACAGCGGAAAGCCAGCTAGGAATTAGCTGTTTTTTTTGCTGCTAGAACCGTTCTCGAACGAATCTAGAACTATCGAGCTTTTGCAAAAAAGCTCGAGTTCTAGTTCGATCTAGAACAGCCCCCAAAATCACTCGAGCCGCGAACTGGAGAACCACGAACCTAGAACCGCGCTCAACTCTACTCTTTGTACTACATTACCACACGTTCATCTCTCCCACGACTGCTGGCGGCCTACATACTGTATCTTTCTTCACCATGTATGCCCCCTTGATTTTGTGGTAGTTGTTTTTAATCCTTGTTCTATTGCTGTTTTGCTTGTGTCTTTTTTTGAATAAATAAATTTCTGCATATACACTCGTTTTTTCTCCATTTGTAGAAATAGACATGTGTATAATAAAACGTGTAATTGCAATCATTTTCTGGAACAATTTCAAGGGTGTCAACACTTTTTGCCATGACTGTATGTATGCACACTTATACAGGAAGAGCTGTCAGTCACCACCCCATGGCTGTGCAGATTACAAATAAGGGTAATTCCAATTATCAGGGTCAAAACGATCCCGATTGCAAGGATCACAACAGCAACCAGTCCCGGTGTGCAGGGGCCCCGCTGGCCCCAGCCCCTGTTTCAGTTGGATGTGTGTCGGAGGCAGCACATCTGTGCCGCCCCCACGCCCGCAGCAGCCAGGCTGCTCAGATCCGGACCCGCTGTGTGGCTCAAGGGATCCTCCGGACCCGGGGGTCACGCGGACACGCCGAATGAAAAGAGCGACGTAGTTGTACGGCCTTGGCCGTATTCGGTTCGTGACACCACTCACAGTGTGTGGTGAAGTGGGACACCACCGCTGCTGTTGTGGGATACCCGAGGGCGATGTAGTGGCAGCCGGATGTTAACCCCTCCATGGGTAGGGATGGTTGCCCCGGGGCCCAGTGCCTCTGTGCAGGGTATAGCGATGGCAAGGACTCACACGCCCGGACGTACCAGGGAATGGTTGGTTACTCACACTTAAATGAATCACACGAGTATTTTGGTAAACCAAGGTGCTGGTGGCCGTCCGCCGTGGCCGGTTGTGTTCTGGTCCCCCACACAGGCTGGTGGTCACCGTCTTTTCCCTCTGCACTGTGTTTGCTTGTGTTGGACCTCCCGGTATGGAACACGGGAGTCTGCTCCCGGCTTGTTGTGTGCCTGAGGAGCCGTGCCCATCTGACGCTGACCGGTGGGATCTACAGGTGTAATAACCTGCAGGTAATGGGATACGCAAGGACTGCACGGAACCACGGGGGTTAATCAATGCAAATTTAATAACATATTGCACAACACAGGTGGAGGAATAGTGCGGGAAAGGAGGGAGAGAAAAGCGGGAATGTGCACAGCAGTAGATATAATGTAATATACATACAACCACTTTGAATAGCTTGTCAAGGGTGGGAAGCCTCAGGTTGTACTCCCAAAAGCAAAACACAAAAATCCTTATTAAGCAAAAAAACCGCAGGGTCCTTGTTACCTTACTTGCATAACACAGTGCAGAGTCATTTCCTATCTGTCCCTAACTAAAAGTAGTGTGCACACTTAACTGCAGGTTTCAGCGTGGGGTACCTCGTCACCGTTGGGGCCCGTATTCCGCCGGCAGACACCTCTAAAGTTCAGTCTTTGTCCTGTCTCTGTAATTTGCCCATGCTGTCTGGCTCCTCGCTCCACATCCAGCCTTTCTTGGATCTGTGTCTTGGGGAGATGTCACGAACACTCAGGTAATTTGACCTTGTTCAGCAGGGCAGAATGCGGCCTTGCCTTCTTCAGCACGTCCGAACACACACACCTCAGCATAAACAGCTGCCAAACAAAACTAGCTCCTCCTCACATCCTGTTCAGGACTGTACCAAGTAAATCAAGCAGCAGGGGTTTGTGCCCGCTGTTCTTTGTTTTGACAGCAGGTGGCAGCATAACAAGGAAAAGTTCACAGTCTTCTAACCTATATATGTAAATGTTAACAGGTCTTACATTTCCCCCCCTCTTTAACCTCGGCAATCCCGGCCGATACTCTCCTGAGGCACTCTGCACAGGGGCACACGGTGGCAACTCCTGCCCTGCTTCACAATCTGTTGCTTGGGAGCCAATGTCTTAAAATAGGATCCAGTGACAGAACACACAAATTCATCTGCCAAGTACCGATCAGGGGGAATACCAGCATTAGCCCGCTCAGTCCGGCGTAGTACTACGGCTAAGTCACCAGACGTCGGCGCCGTATCAGGGAGTACAGTATTCTCGTCCCCATCTCTTGCGATTGGTGACTCCTGCTCTGCAGGGGTGGCACCTGTGTCTTGAATGGATGGGGGCGTGGATCTCTCCCAGTCTGCTGGGTTGGTCGGGGCCTGCCACCATTCTTCATCGTCAGAGCCCTCTTCGAGGGTAACAGGAACGGGCACGGGCACCGTCTCCGAGGTACTTTGTCTGGTCCTGTCTTCTGAATAGCAGGGCCTCAGCATATTGCGATGCAGGATGAGGGTGCTGCCTCTTTGCTCGCCTCTCACTTCGTATACTGATCCGTGGGGCGAGATTCTTCTGATCACAATGTAAGGCTCTGTTTTCCAGCGCTCGCTCAACTTGTATCTCGGGTGCTTCTCTGCAACTAGTACTCGGTCCCCTGGCAAGAACGGGGTTTCACACACAGGTTTCCGCTGTGGATGTGTCTTTTCTTGCAGCCGCTTGGTGACAATTCGATGGAAAGTCTCCAGCCGTCGACGGTGACAGTCAACCCAGGAACCCACAATCTGACCTTCACTGATCTCGGGGGGGAGCTAGGTTCAGCTCTTCAATGCCTCTTCCGGCTCTTCCAAACAGTAGCACGTACGGGGTGTACCCAGTGGTGGAGTGGACACGATTATTGTACGCCCACACGAGTTCTGCGAGATAGCCGGGCCAGTGATTCTTACGATCATCCTCGAACGTGCGTAGCATTTGTAGGAGGGTCCGGTTAAATCTCTCGCAGGCTCCGTTGCCCTGTGGATGATAAGGCGTAGTCCTTGACTTCTGCATTCCGTAAATCCTTTGCAGCTCTCTCATGACACTGCCCTGAAAGCATGCCCCTTGGTCGGAATGTATTCCTTTGGGGCAGCCGTACACCCGGATAAAGTCATCACTGATGGCTCGAGCAGCTGATTCAGCCGTCTGATCTCTGGTGGGCGTCACCACCGCAAATTTGGAGAAGTGATCTGTCATCACAAGGCAGAACTGATAGCCCCGGTGGGAGTGACCAATCTTCAGATAATCGATCATGAGTACTTCCAATGGCTCTTTGGTTGCAATAGTCTGTACTGGTGCTCGCTGTGAGGGAGCTTTACTTAACTCACAGGAACGGCACAGTTTACAGGCCTTCTCTACTGCCCGAAGCATCTGAGGACAGTATACTATTCTTTGCAACCACTGGTAAGTCTTGTCCGGTCCGAAATGGGCTCCCTTCTCATGCGCCTCTCGGGCCAATGGTACTGCCATCTTCTGGGGTATCACTACTTGCCACCGTACTTCCAACTCTGTAGCTAGGTGCACCTTCCGATACAGCATCCCTTCCTGCACCGACAGCTTATCCCACTGGCTGAGAATCTGGAGGGCCACGTGCGACAGCGTGGCCCGTATTTCCTTTCTAGGCTTGCGCTGCTGGATCACCCACTCTTTCACTTGAAGCAGTTCTGGGTCAGATGACTGGATTTTCACCCATTCCTCTCTGGTTTGGCCAAGCAGGTGTGATGTCGTGCCCGATGTAATTTCCAGCATACGAGCCTCTACCACTTGAGCGGTGAATTTACTGAAGTCCGGAATTTCGTCTTCCTCCAACTGTTCATCTCTCTCCCCCACTGGGGCTTCGGTGGTAACACGAGAAAGGGCATCCGTATTCTGATTTTCATGCTTGGAGCGGTACTGCACATGATAATTGTATCTGGAGAGTCGTGCCAGCCACCTCTGTTCCATTGCTCCCAGTTTGGCGGTGGAGATGTGAGCCAGGGGATTATTATCCGTTTAGACTTCAATTTGGGCTCCCGTGAGATATTCCGAGAACCTTTCGGTTATTGCCCATACTAGTGCCAGTAACTCCAGCCGAAAGGAACTGTAATTCTCGGGGTTGCGCTCGGCTTCCTGTAACGTCCGACTTCCATATGCAATCACCCGTTCAGTACCATTCTGTACCTGGACCAGTACTGCACCCAGGCCGTAGAGGCTTGCGTCTGTATACAACCGAAAAGGGAGGTTATAGTCTGCATAGGCAAGCACAGGGGCGCTAACCAAGGCCTCTTTCAATCGGTGTAAGGCTTCTGCTTGTCTTGGTCCCCAGCAAATTTTCTGTGCTTTTGGTCCTTTCGCAGTCCCTCAGAGCAATTCATGCAAAGGTTCTGCCTCCTTCGCGAAATCTTTGATAAAGCGACGGTAATATCCGGCTAGCCCTAGGAAAGCTCGAACCTCCCGCACTGTGCTGGGTGTGGGCCATTGTAGCACTGCTCTCACTTTCCCATCGGAGGGCTGTACGCCGGCTTCCGACACCTTGTGTCCGAGATATTCAATCTCTTCCTGAAAGATCCGGCATTTTTTTGGTTTCAGTTTAAGCCTATGGGCCCGTAACCGCTGAAACACTTGACCCAGGTTTTCTAGATGTTTTTCGAAGGTTGCAGAATACACTACTATGTCATCCAGGTAAATCAACGTGGCCTCGAAGTTCATGTCTCCAAGGCAACTTTCCATGAGGCGCTGAAAAGTTCCTGGGGCATTATTTAGTCCAAACGGCATGCGATTGAACTCGAAGAGTCCCATGGGTACAATAAATGCGGTCTTGGCCTTGTCTTTCTCTGCCACAGGGACCTGCCAATATCCGCTGGCCAGATCAAGGGAGGAGAAGTAACGTGCCTTTCCCAGCGCCGACAGGGCCTCGTCTATCCGGGGCAGAGGGTAGGAATCACGAACCGTGCATCCATTAAGCTTGCGGTAGTCAACACAGAAGCGGGTAGACCCATCCTTTTTCTTGACCAGCACGATTGGGGCAGCCCATGGACTCTGACTTTCTCTTACCACCCCGGTCTTCAGCATCTGCGCCAAGAGCTCTTTTACCTCTTGGTAGTACTTTGGGGGTATTTGTCTGTACCTTTCCCTGATCGGTGGGGCATCTCCAGTGGGTATTTCGTGCTGAATCTTGTCAGTACAGCCAAAATCTTCTGCGTCACGGGAGAACGTGGCTTGTTTCTCCCAAATAAAGTCTTCTATGGCTTGGGCTTGCTCCGAAGTGAAGGGGCTCAGGTCCACTCCCATCTGCCCTAAGATGACGCGACTGTTCCACTGATCAGTGGGTTTCTCTTTTCTTTCCATAGAAACAGCCCAAGTCCAGGCTTCCCCTGCCATGGGCTGCAATTCAATTGATTCTGCGGTCGCCACCTTTTCAGGCGCCAGGTAGACATGGGCCAGAACAACTCCCGAGGTCAAGGTGTAGGCCTGGTCACCGGTGTTCACGCAACGGAAAGGGACTCTTCCATTTCTTACTGTTGCTAAAGTGCGAGCCACCAACGGTTCATCTCCGTTCTCTTCACCACGGTAAGGCTCCACCAACACCTCCATCCCCTCGAGTGTACGGTGGGCTCCAACTGGCAAGGTGAGGACTGTCTCACGATTTGGAGGTAGAGTAATTGTTGTCTGTCTTGGGACTCGAACCCTCCCCACCGGGTAGCGGCTCCCACCATTCCTCCACAGTCCTCGGGCACGGATAAGGTGTTGGAAGACCTTTTGGGTGGGCCTGTTAGCAACTGTCGTCTTCCAGTAATCACAGCCCCCCTTGTTGAAGAGCAACTGGTCTAATTTTTTCAGGACGTTCATACCCACGATAGCCGGCACCTCTCTGTCGTACCGGCCCTCCGTTAACACAATCCCTTTTTTGCCTAAGTTCTGGCCACATGCACGTATGTTCATCCACACGACCCCTACAACCGGAATGGGAAGATTGTTTGCAGCCCTCAGTTTGATATGTGCCCCTTTGTCAATGGATACAGTTTGTCCAAAATGTTGGTAGAAGAACTGTTCTGGCATGGTGGTCACTTGGGACCCAGTATCTATCAAGCATCTTACTTCTTTCCCTTCAAATTCGGCCATGATCGTCGGCGTGCTGGCTGCTATATCTTCAGGGCGTTGGTTTTCTCTAAGCTCAGTTGGTCTCCCCGCCATGTGCCCATCCATGGAGGGAGGCACTAGTTTAACGGCGGTCTTTCTTGAGACGTCTTCCTCTCCGGACAGTGTCGGAATAAATGGTTCTGATTTCCACAGTTCCAACACTGGTACTCTCCAGCGGGTCTCGATCGTCTCTGCTCGATCTGTCCCCTCTCTTCTTGATAGGTATGCGTGCGGGTATTTGGCCGCGGTGCTGTCGTTCTTACTTCTGACGCCGGGGCTTGCATATTCTTCAGCAACTCTTGTAGACCAGTAACCGTCTCTTGTAACTGATCGACTTTAGCCTCAAGTTGGCTCGGTTCTCGGTTTTTCTCACCCGGGACTATCTTATGCATACAAACTTCTCCCCAGGCGTTCTGCGGGTCGCAATTTTCAGTTTGTGCGCGGGAGACTGCTTCTTCCAATATTTCCTGGAAAGTTAGTTTTTTTTCTACCCTGAGCCGTTCACGGAGGGCACCTTTGATCTTGGGGTTATGTAATCCGCGGAGGAATTGATCTCGCAGGGTACGGTCAGCATAACCGGGGGTTTGTGCTAGCTCTGGCTCTGCTGTAAGCATTTGTCTCATTATTCTCTGGAGTGCATTTGCATACTGTGGCAGACCTTCTTCTTCACCCTGCAGCCTGTAGAACAGTTGCGCCTGTAAATCTCCTGCTTCTGGTTTCCCACCATACACTCTCTCAAGAATCTTCACCACCTGCTCTAACGTCATTCGTTCACTCTCAGGGCGCAATAAAATAGTCTCTTGAGCATGGCCTTCAAGGGCAATCAGCAATATCTCCCCTTGATTTTCTGCAGTCACTCCTGCTACTCTCAACATGCCCCTCACTCTCTGCTCCCAGTCATGGAGAGGTACATTGTTGCCAGTAAATGTTGGTATATGGGTCAGCATAGCCCCCAGGGACAGCTGTCTTGCTGGTATTCCCCCATCAGGTTGTATTAGAACACCTCCATCAGCGACACCCCCCTGTCCGTCCATTGTTCTGTACCAGCCTGCGTATCCTGCCGACTACGCCAAATGTAATAACCTGCAGGTAACGGGATACGCAAGGACTGCACGGAACCACGGGGGTTAATCAATGCAAATTTAATAACATATTGCACAACACAGGTGGAGGAATAGTGCGGGAAAGGAGGGAGAGAAAAACGGGAATGTGCACAGCAGTAGATATAATGTAATATACATACAACCACTTTGAATAGCTTGTCAAGGGTGGGAAGCCTCAGGTTGTACTCCCAAAAGCAAAACACAAAAATCCTTATTAAGCAAAAAAACCGCAGGGTCCTTGTTACCTTACTTGCATAACACAGTGCAGAGTCATTTCCTATCTGTCCCTAACTAAAAGTAGTGTGCACACTTAACTGCAGGTTTCAGCATGGGATACCTCGTCACCGTTGGGGCCCGTATTCCGCCGGCAGACACCTCTAAAGTTCAGTCTTTGTCCTGTCTCTGTAATTTGCCCGTGCTGTCTGGCTCCTCGCTCCACATCCAGCCTTTCTTGGATCTGTGTCTTGGGGAGATGTCACGAACACTCAGGTAATTGGACCTTGTTCAGCAGGGCAGAATGCGGCCTTGCCTTCTTCAGCACGTCCGAACACACACACCTCAGCATAAACAGCTGCCAAACAAAACTAGCTCCTCCTCACATCCTGTTCAGGACTGTACCAAGTAAATCAAGCAGCAGGGGTTTGTGCCCGCTGTTCTTTGTTTTGACAGCAGGTGGCAGCATAACAAGGAAAAGTTCACAGTCTTCTAACCTATATATGTAAATGTTAACAGGTCTTACACAGGCCCTGGCGGTGGCCCTATCCTTCTCTGTGGGTGGTTGCCTACTTTTCGGGACTTAGGTTGGGACAGGACCTATAATCCTGCCCTCAATCGGTTAATTAGCTAGGCCGTTGGTCTCGGTCCTGGCTTCAGGGTCCGAGTACCCCCTCTGTGCACGGTTTCCGGTCGGGTCTCCGGTGTCGGTACCGGCGGGCTCCAATCCTGTCCCGGTCCTCCTTGGATCTGCCGAGCCATCTTCCCGTCTCCTGCTGACGAAGACCACCGTCCGCCACCTAGCCAAGGTACCAGGGCTCCGACCCTGGCACCGTCCAACTTGAACTTCTCCTCCGCTGGAGCTACACCTAGCCCTAGCCTCCACTCCTCTCAACTTGAACTACCAACTTAATCTACTTGGTTTCCCGCCCCGGGCTGTCTAGACCCCTAGGTGGGCGTTTCCTAACCACCTTGTCCCACCCACTGGTGTGCCTGTCTTGCCCTGAGGGGGGGTGACTAGGGTTTCAGGTCAGCTGTATGTAACCTAGGTGAGGGAAGGTGTTATGCGGGGGCCTATTGTGTGACTACCTGGTTTTGCCAGGGCGTCACACATCCAGCTGAAATGAAGGACCCATCGGGTCCCTGTACTGCAAGACACACTGCTGGCCAAACTGAAGCCGGCAGCTTTCATCTGTGTCCCGGTGACTGAGGGTGGCGCATGGCAATGATGTCATGTGTTGCAATAGCACTGACACCAATGAGAGCTGCTGACCACTGGGTGCTGGCTACACAGGAGGATGTTGTGCAACATGGGAGCCAGTTCAATGTTGCTGTTTTCTTGCATTAGACAGAAAGGAGACGTATTTACCAAGAGGGTGACATATATACCAAGAGGGAGACACTATATAACAGGAGGGGCCCAGCAGGGGGACAGTATACACCAGGAGGGGGATAGTATATACCAGGAGGGGCCCAGGATGGGGACGTACATACCAGGATGGTGACATTTTTACCAGGATGGGGTTATATAAACATCACGATGTGGGCTAGAATGGGGAACATATATACTAGGATGGGAGACATTAGAACAGGGTGGGGGACATTACTACATAATGGGGGGGCAACTCTTATATCTTTGTAGGATTTAGAATGCTAAATGTATGCATACATATACATACATCTGATCAACATAAGGGGGGACCAGGACCCATCAAACGCTAGTTACACCACTGCCAGTGAATAAAAGTTATACTGAATGTTTTCCTACAAACCTAGGTATGAATCTTCCCAGCTTCACGTGATCTATAATATGCTACCCATAGATTGCACAGAATTTCCAACCTAATAGCTTTCTTTATAACTACCAATATAGAGGTTGAATATATGTGACTGAGATCTAGGCTATCGCCAAGCTAATGGGCATCTGTATTTTATCTTTACAGAAATCGTGTTGGTATGTATAAGAGCAGATATAAAGATATGAACACAAACATAATGTATTTACCTATGTTCGTGTTCTAAACTCAAATCACCATTATTTTGTTTTACTCCAAATCAGCCAAGTGTTTATTGCAGCCTGATTGGAGCAAGCTGATTGCTCTATCACATCAAAGAGGTGCACAAAATACAGTCTGATTGCTTAAAATTGTCCCATTTATAGCAACACGTTCCATCAAACTATATTTCCCCCAAAAGTGAGAACTAAACAGTGCAATCAAAAGTTCTTCAAATCTGATGTATAGTATCTAAAGTTTGTACACAATCGTTTTATTTTCTGTATACTCGTACATTAATGTTCAATTACAGTCCTGTGACTCCTAAACGAGGGCTGCTGAGCGGAGCCATGGCTGCATTTTAAACCGAAACCACCGTTTTCATTTTTATGTCATAAATCAATAGCATATATTCATGAAAATAAGCAACTTTGTAATATATCTGGTAAGACATATTTGCTTCTTTCTCTGCCAGAATTGATCAGTCATTATCAAAATTCTCAATTCTAAGGTAAAATCTGTATTCAGTGAAGACTTTCCCATTACTGAGATAGGAGATGGCAGCTGTTACAGATGCGATTTTATGTAGATGGCGAGGGAGGAGCTCTGCCTACAGCTCCTCCCTCTGCTTCTAGCTCTTCCCTCCTCCCGTTGTCCTAGTTAGTATCTCATCAGTAACAACTGCCATCTCTTATCTCAGTAATGGGAATGTTTCACTGAATACAGTTTACCTCGGAATTTAAAATTTTAATAATGCGTCAAGGCAATCTGTCAGCAGATTTTTGCTACCTAATCTGAGAGCAGCATAATATAGGCAAAGCGACCCTGAATACAATGATGTAGCACTTAGATTTCTGGCTCCAGCCATTCTGATACAATTAACCCCTTCACGACCTTGGACGTACCTATGCATCCTTGAAGAGAGGAAGTTCCCATCGTAGGATGTATAGCTACATCCTGGCGATCGCGGGGGACAGGTGCTGAGCCCTGCACTATCACTATTGGGGACTCGGCTTGCCTGACAGCTGAGACCCGCCTCTCATGGCAAAGGACAGTCCCCACATTATTCCTAGCTGTTTAATCTCCTAAACGGTACTTAGGAGATTGGGAGAGGGATTGCACTTCCTCTCCCCTCCAATCAGTGCCTCAAAGAATGTAATTGCAAGAGCCCGATCATCGCTGTGGTGACCTGAGGTTGTCATGACGACGTTACTAGACTATGGGAAGCCTAAGGAGTCAAGCCTGCAGCATGATCACTGAAGCTTCTCACAGTGCAGCTCTGGCAACTGCAGTTGTCTGCAATGATCGCTCAGTGTTATAGAGAAAAAAAGAGAGAGACAAGCGCACATAGGGTGCTTCTGAGTTACACAGACAGGCTCGGGCATCTACCAGCTGTGTTCTCATTAGTGATCAGGCTTGCAGGAGTTAATTTCTGCTAGCCTGCTGGTTACCTCTTAGATCCCATGTTGTTGCAGACCTTTCACAGTCACTCCCTGCCTTTTTAAAATGGTGGAGCCTGTCTTCCCATGCTGATTATAGCTTTTGCTAAACCAGTTCATGTGCTGTTGTATACCAGTCCAGCTGGTAATTGTATTACTTTGTGCATGGTATTCTTGTGGCGTTCTTTCATTGTCTTCTTGTTTCCTCCCTGCTCTTATTTTCCTCCTAAACTCTTTTTGTCCTATATCGCTGTGTGTGTGCCGTGAGATAGAGATTTAGTATCCCCTGCTTGTCTATTTCTGTTGAATTTATGACTCCTTCCTCGGCCTTCCCTAGGGGTTGAGGGGAGGGAGTATAAGATCATGACTGGTCAGGAGCAGGGCAAGGAAGGTGGCCCAGATATCCTTACCATCAGAGGTAATTCTGGGTTTAGGGATAGCTAGGGTCCCCTAGCCTGAGAGCCAGTCTAGGAGCCTCTGTCCCCTGCTCTCCAGCTACACCATTACATCAAGCATATGTCAACCGAAATCTGATGCCAGGTCTTTTCTACACATTCCCAATGTTGGTGCATACTGGGTGACTCACTTGGTACACAGTTTTTTCCTCAACTCTATCCACAAGTGTTCAATTAGGTTGAGGTGTGAGCACTGTGGGGGCCAATGCAACACCTCTACTTCATTGTCAAAGAACCATTTCTTTGCCAGTCTCAATGTTTGCTTTGCTCATTGTCCTGTTGGAACACTATGTCATCCTTTTCATATCCATTGTGCTGTCCAGCTATTCTCTTCAGAAGATGTTACATCCATTTAAGGACGTATATTTAATGGGATATGTCTTGAACCAATCATTCTATCTAGATATTATAGTGTACTATGTTTTTGTACTTTGCTACCATCTACTGGTCAATGTTAAAATATTTTGTTCATGTATTATAACTGTAGTTTTTCCATAATGCTTCTCTCTCTGTAACTCCTCCTATCTTGTTTGCTCACATCCTTTCTTTCTGGTCAGTGCCATCTTGGCAGCACATGTGTTAGGACTAAAAAAAGGAAACTCCTGTTACCGTTATCTTCCATCCTCAACCTTGTATCACTCATCCTTTCCTTCATTTCCCCTGATATCTTACTTCATTATATCAATGTACTGTCAATAAATGTATTCAAGTAGGTACAACCACTGCATTGTTCTTCCTGGATTTACCTCGTGAAGCTGGTCAGGCATGGCAGGAGAAGACAACAAGTAACCTTTCTCCTATTGCTTACACAGTGATCTGTGCCCACATCCCTCAGACCCATCTTATTCATGTGCATTGGTGGTAAAATACTCATAGTACGAAGTAACTTGGCTTGTAGGATACTCACATATAGCTCAGAACTGAGACCACAATCGATCCTGGGTCACCATCTACTACTACTTTCTCCAGCAATCCGTGAACTGATGAAAGTCTGTATGTGACAGAACCATTTTTACTCTGCCTTTTAGATTGCTATATACTATTAACCCCTTCAACAACCTAGGACATAGCAGTACATCCTAAATCATGAAGGGGTGATCACCACCAGCTGCTGCGGTGAGCCGGTGGTGATTCCCACATATGTCTGCTGATTTGAACAACAGACATGTGTGCTGCACTGGTGCAGGTGGATCCATGATCCACCCGTGCTGTTAACCCCTTAAATTGTGCTTTCAAAATGTGACAGCGCAATTTAAAGCGCAGAAGCGGGGAACGTGCATTTCCCCACCGCCATTGGAGACCCTGTGGAGTGATCACGGGGAGCCGATGGTTGCCATGGTAGCACAAAGGTCTTCAGGTTTCTTTTGAAGGATTCCACAGATTCCAGAAGAGGTGAGCCAGTTTTCGTTAATGGCAAGGAAGGAAAGTTTATTAGTAATGAAAAGATCATAGATGTATAAAATTTTGTTGCAGGCAGTGTGTGCCACAGAGCTCCTGGTAGAAGGACTGGAGGAATGGGGCTGGGTGAATAGGTATGAGCTTAGAAAGGTTGCAGAAGATCATGGTATATTGTGGATGACGACTACCAATGACTTTAGGTATATGGTGAGGAGGGCCGGCAGTTGGAGAAATATGACCACCAGTGAGAAGAAGCAGCAAAAATGTTAATAGGTGGGAGCAGGAGAGGTCATGAGGTGGCTGTGTATGTTATGTTGAGCAACAAAGCTGAGGAGAAGGTGAGATGGATGAGGAGGATGGAGGGAGAGATGACCAGTTCATTGCTAGGTATAGGGATTATTGGGGATATTATGAAGTGAAGGACTATGAGGCTTCCGTTGTTTTGCTTCTGTCAGGTCCGTCGTTGCGACGCAATGACGGATCCGTTGTTTTTTGGATGTCAACTGACGCAACAGATGTGTTATTTTCACAGGAGTCCGTTCACAGGAATCCTGTGAAAAAACTGATCTGTTGCATCCGTTACATCCGTTGTGCGTTTGTTTTTTTTGACGGATCCGTCGTGATCCATTTGTGTTTGGGACAGCCCAATGGGTGTGCCAAACATGCTGGGCATCCATTATAGCTTTTGACGGATTGCAACGGACACCTGAGGAGTCCGTTTTGTTGCCGCTCCAAAAAAAGTTACATTCTGCGTTGCTCCCGCCTGACAGTCAGTCAGTAAACGACTGATCTGTCACGTGGCGGATGCAACACACGGCAATCTGTCGCTAATAGAAGTCTATGGGGAAAAAACAGATTCCTGCAAAATATTTTGCAGGATACCGTAATTCCTCAAGGTGATGGATTGCGATGGAAGCAAAATAACGGAAGTGTGAATTTAGCCTAAGAGTGATAGTGGAAAGAAACACAAGCATTGTTTACAGTGACTATGGATCTATGGATCCAGTTAACTTTAGTTCCGTGATGTTTCAATTCTAGTTTAATTCTTTAAAGTACACTTACAGATGCACTTATTTGATGCACAAATGATGCCTTTCCACCTGTTGGATACAGACGATTTCTGAAAGCTGATGGCCGTCGCAGTCCCCAGTAGCAGTCTCCATTACTTCTCTAATAAACCTGTGCCTGCACCACACCAGCATGTCTCAGACATCAGCCGTTTCTTGAAAACCTTTGTGTATGACTGGGTGCATTTCACCACTGACACCTGGACGAGCAAGCATGGCATGGGGCATTACATCTCGCTGACTGGGCACTGGGTTACTGTGGTGGCTGGGGGCTGGGGAGGAAGTAGATGCATCACCAGTATTGAAATCCCCCAGGCTTGTGGGACAAACCTCTGTATCTACCACTTCCTCCACTGCTTCTGCATCTTCCACCTAATGTTGGGCCTCCACTTGCACCCTGAACCTTTCCCTTAATACGAAACACATTTCAACAGTGTAGAGAGAATTTGCCCCACCTCCGTACAACCCAGCCAGGGCACACCACAATCAGGCAGTGTTTAAATTAGAATGCATTGGAGAACACAGTCAACCAGTTGCAGAGTTGTGGACAGCTATCCAGGCTGAGTTTAAGCAATGGCTGTTTCCACTGAACCTGGAGCCAGGGAAGGCTGTAGAAGGCATGGTCGCTGTGTGCTTATTTTCGCTGTTCACACCCTGTGGATAATTAACTTGCAGCACTACAGAGGCATTTTGGCTTATTGGTTAACCGGTTGATGTGCATTGTGCAGACACAATGGAATTCCACTCTGCACTAGAGATGAGCGAATCTGTTTGGTAAAGATTAGCCAATTTCAAATACGGTACGAGCCTTAGCATGTTCGGGTTCGGCTCGACGACACGAGCATTTTTACTTAGTCGGCAATCTTCTGTTTTGCTTGGTTTTTTGCCCCCAAACACTGTAATGAATGGGGGATGTGTAAAATCAGGGGAGGGGGTGGGGACTTGGGAGAAACCTTTTGGCATGCGACGCCATATATTTTTTTTTTGTAACTTTATTTACAGATGTTTCTACAGCCAATCATGGCACACCAGACATCGACAAGGTTCAGACACAAGGGCTTCTGTGATTGGCTGCCTAAGTCACATGTCCGTGTGCATATAAATTGTGGACATTTTGTGTCGGCGCCATTTTGTGATTGTTAATTCTAAGGAAAGATGCTGCCGCCGGTGCTCCCGCCTGTGCTGCTAGACAGTGAGTTTAGCTAATGGTTTAATGCTAGGTAGTTGAGATAGATAGGAGAGCGATAGTTTAGAATACGGACATGCAGTGTAGGGAATGGTGTGTGTGCCACAAATTGACACATTTCATAATAGAAATAGGGATTGGTACTAGTAGTGCCTGCTAAAAAGTTGCCAGTGAAGTATCTAAATAGGTATTGCTACGTATTACTGCCTACTCAAAAGTATGAAAACACATTTATACATGTTGCTAATGTCAGTGATTGGCCTAAAAAGTTGCTAGGGAAGTATTTAAAAAGGTGTCCTTGCCAATTTTAATTTCCTGCTCAAAATTATGCAAACACATTTATAGGTATGGTTAGTTAGCAATGCCTGGCCTGCTGTAAATTTTCTAGGCAACTAGCTAAAAAGTTGTTATTGGCAATTTTAACTGCCTGCTCAAAATTCCCTATTTAGATGCAGAAATATCAATTTGGAGCTGTGACACAGTTATGCCCCTATTTAAATGCAGAAATATCAATTTGGAGCTGCGACAGAAATGTAGCCCTATTTGTATGCAGAAATAGCAATTTCGAACTGGGACACAGATTTGGCCCTGTTTAAATGCAGAAACATCAATTTGGAGCTGGGACACCCTATGTCCTAACTATCTCAATTACCTTTGATTAAACCCCTAGCTAAGCTAACTGTCTAGCAACATCGGCAGCAGCACGGTTCCTAAGCTTTAGCAATCACAAAATGCTGCCAACGCTGCATGTCCACATTTTATATGCAGAGACACGTGACTTGGGCACCCAATGCCCAAGCCCTTGTGTCTGTTCCTTGGGAATGTTTTCTGCACCCTGATTGGCTGCCGGAAAATCCACACATAGAGTTAAGGGAAAAAAAAATCTACCGCTCCTCTGACGTCTCCCCACCCCCTCCCCTCATCAAACATGTCCCCCCACTTATCATACAGCACCACTACAGTAGCCATCAGTTATCGAACAAAACTGAACACTGACGACTTTTGGGAAAAGTGTTCGATTTTCTGTGCCCGAACCGAACCGGCTGAGGCTCGTACTAGATTTGAGATTGGTGATTTTTTTTTTAACAAGTTTGCCCATTTCTATCTATGATTATGTAGACATTACATACCTTTTTTTCCTACACCAGCTGTTTTACTGCCCATCTTAACTTTGTCTTTTATATTTTTGCTTCCTGTGCCATTGCATGTCTGATTCCATCCCTGACATATCTTCCATCCAAAGTTTGTCTCTTCTCTTGGGGTTTTGACAACTGAAAATCTACTTATTCCTACCTATCCACAATGGATGTTTAAGCTGCATCATGTCAAGAGCTTCTCCTGAGCCAATAATGTAATGACAACTCGTACATCATTAATAGGGATGATCGAATACCTCAAATATTCGGCTTCACAAATATTTTCCGAATAGGTCGACGCTATTCGACTATTCGAGAACATTCAATGTGCAATATAAGTCAATGAGAAACCCGAATAACAACTATTCGGAACTCTTCGGGCTTCCCATAGTCTTGCATTGCGCATCGAATATTCGCATAGCGGTGACCTATTTGGAAAATATTCGCGAAGCCGAATATTTGAGGTATTCGATTATCCCTAATCATTAACTAAAAGTTAGCTCTTAACATGACTCTAAGTAACCTTTAGCCACCCTTGAATAATATAAACAGCTAATGGCTTTCTAATCCGATCCTAAAGCCAATCTAACAGCTGCATTATCCCTTAATTGCATGATGGGACATTTCCTGATAGCAAAATCATTTTCTTCAGCAGAGATACAGAATTTTCATTTATCACCTGAATACTGACTGAGCAACATTCAATTAAAGAGACCCAACCAGCAGGATTTCCATATATAAAGTAAAGCCAGTGTTATACTGGCACTAGGATCATGAATGTAAGCATACATTTTGTTCTGAAATTGAAGGTTTTATTTACGAAATATGTGCAAGTAAAGTTACAGAAGTGTACTGTTATTTGATTGATAGCAGCTACAGAATATCCAATAGGTCGGTCGGGTTTTGATATCTATTCCCGCCCCTTTCTGCCTCCACGGCCTTTGTAGATGCTCGACTATATGGGCTGCATTTCGAACATGCTACCATCACGTGACATAAATGACTCATACCTGGAAGCAGCCCATTGTTACGGGGGGACCGGCAGATTAGGACCAGGGGGTATATATCCTAATCGCCAGTCGGGGCCCACCGTGCTCCAGATGACAATGGAGCTGCTGGCACCTGAGGGTTAGGCGGAGACTATAGAGCTGGATGGCTCTGAGATAACCCAGGAACTCTGGGAACCGGTCACGTGTGTTGGGACACGTCAGACCGGACGACAACCCGATTAGCGTTTTGGTGCACCTAGCGCTACACCAACCACGTGTGCAGGAAACACGTCAGGCCGGGTGGTAACCAGGTAGCGTTGACCGGAAGACCACCACGAAAGCGCCCTGTCGGCCACGTGTGTAGGACACGTCAGGCCGAGCGGTCCTCCGATTAGCGTTTCTGGCCACCTCTCGACTGGCCACGTGTGTGTAGGACACGTCAGGCCAGATGGGTACACCAGTAGCGTTGACCGGGAAGCCGAGGAAAATAAGGAACACCCTGTTAACTCCACAGGGGTCCTGGAGTACGCTGTCCGTGCGCGTAGGGGGCACAACCGGACAGGTGGCGCAGCAGGTGCGTTGTCCGTGTGCGTAGGGGCACAATCGGACAGGTGGCGCAGCAGGTGCGTTGTCCGTGTGCGTAGGGGGCACAATCGGACAGGAAGCACAGCAGCCGCAGCCCAGTTAACGCCACTGGGCTGCTATAGCAAGACTGGAATGGCAGGAGGGAAGCACGGCGTCTGACCCTGATGTGCCGAGCCACGAATCTTGGCGTGACAGGCACCGTTGGCCTAACCCTACCTACCGCTTCCCAACATAGGCTTATGCCACAATGAGGCTCTAACATGGAGGTGTGCTCTGACTGAGCAAAAGTGTGCGAAATGGCACCTACCTCTGTTCGCTCCCCTAGTGTGCGAGGATACGAACAACTGCCAGATGCAGTATAAGGAACGTTACCCTAGCGGCAACGTCCACCTACGAGTCAAACCACAAGGCCCAGCCAGACCATGTGCCTCAGGCACCTGCCTATGTCCGCTCCCCTAAGAGGTAAGGATACGGACAGCAGCCGAAGCTGTAAGGTATAAGAACGCTACCCTGCCGGTAGAGCTCACCTAGCATAGACAGAGGAATGCCTAGAGGAACGCGCACAGAGCGTCTACTCTTATGCATGAACCAAGAGGACTGAGCGCCATGCGGCGTGTGTCAGGGTCTTATATAGACTCTGTGCCTCATCCAAGATGGAGGACACCAGAGCCAATCCGCTGCCAGAACGACAGGAGTGACGTCATGCTGGCCTATCACCGAGCAAGGCATCACAAGCACATGACCAGCGACCAATCGGCATAGAAGGTGTCAGAAACATGTGACCTCGTGTCAGCGATGATGTCACCCGCACATGTGCAATGGCTCCAAGATAGGCGCTCGCACATGTGCAGTAGCAAGAAATCTGGACTTAGTCTCCAGCGCTCGCACATGTGCAGTAGCAAGAAATCTGGACTTAGTCTCCAGCGCTCGTACATGTGCAGTAGTAAGAAATCTGGACTTAGTCTCCAGTGCTCGCAGCAACCGTAACACCCATACAGTGTAGCATCTAGAGAGGCCAGGCAGCAGACAGGGGCAGGAATAGATAGCAAAACCCAACCCACATATTACATATTCTGTAGCTGGTGTCAATCAAATAGCAGTACATTTCTGTAATTTTACTTGCACATACTGTATTTCTGAAATAAAACCTCCAATCTCAGAACAAAAACTATGCTTACTGTGACAAGGTCCTTCTCCCATATCATAGTATCATAGTATCATAGTTTTTAAGGTTGAAGGGAGACTCTAAAGGCCACTTTACACACAGAGATAAATCTTTGGCAGATCTGTGGTTGCAGTGAAATCATGGACATATTGTTCCATTTGTACACAGCCACAAACCTGGCACTGATTGTCCACAATTCCACTGCAACCACAGATCTGCCACAGATTTATCTATGTGTGTAAAGTGGCCATCTAGTTCAACCCGTAGCCTAACATGTTGATCCAGAGGAAGGCAAAAAAAAACAAAAAACCCCAATGTGACAAACAAGTTCCAATGGGGAAAAAATTTCCTTCCTGACTCCACATCCGGCAATCAGACTAGTTCCCTGGATCAACACCCTGTCATAAAATCTAATATACATAACTGGTAATATTAAATTTTTCAAGAAAGGCGTCCAGGCTCTGCTTAAATGTTAGTAGTGAATCACTCATTACAACATCATGCGGCAGAGAGTTCCATAGTCTCACTGCTCGTACAGTAAAGAATCCTCGTCTGTGATTATGATTAAACCTTCTTTCCTCAAGACATAGCGGATGCCCCCGTGTTCCAGTCGCAGGCCTAGGTGTAAAAAGATCTTTGGAAAGGTCTCTGTACTGTCCCCTCATATATTTATACATTGTGATTAGATCCCCCCTAAGCCTTCGTTTTTCCAGACTAAATAACCCCAAGTTTAATAACCTGTCTTGGTATTGCAGCCCACCCATTCCTCTAATAATCTTGGTCGCTCTTCTCTGCACCCTTTCCAGTTCAACTATGTCCTTCTTATATATCGGTGACCAGAATTGTACACAGTATTCTAAGTGCGGTCGCACTAGTGACTTGTACAGAGGTAGAACTATATTTTTTTCATGAACACTTATACCTCTTTTAATACATCCCATTATTTTATTAGCCCTGGCAGCAGTTGCCTGACACTGTCCACTAAAGTGAAGTTTACCATCCACCCATACACCCAAGTCTTTTTCTGTGCCTGTTTTACCCAGTGTTCTACAATTAAGTACATAATCATACATTTTATTTCCTCTACCCAAGTGCATGACCTTACATTTATCTACATTAAACTTCAATTGCCACTTCTCAGCCCAATTCTCCAATTTACATAAATCTCCCTGTAATATAAAATTATCCTCCTCTGTATTGATTACCCTGCAGAGTTTAGTATCATCTGCAAATATTGAAATTCTACTCCGCATGCCCCCAACAAGGTCATTAATAAATATGTTGAAAAGAAGCGGGCCCAATACTGACCCCTGTGGTACACCACTATGAACTGAGACCCAGTCCGAGTACGTACCATTAATAACCACCCTTTGTTTCCTATCACTGAGCCAGTTTTTAACCCAGTTACACATATTTTCCCCTATCCCCATTATTCTCATTTTATGTACCAACCTTTTGTGTGGCACCGTATCAAAAGCTTTTGAAAAGTCCATTTACACAACATCCACTGCATTTCCCTGGTCCAGGCTTGAACTTACCTCTTCATAGAAGCTGATCAAATTAGTTTGACAGGATCGATCCCTCATAAACCCATGTTGATACTCTGTCATAAGGTTATTTTTCTTGAGATACTCCAGTATAGCATCTCTCAAGAACCCCTCAAGGATTTTACCAACCGTAGAGGTTAAACTTACCGGCCTATAATTTCCCGGCTCAGTTTTTGTCCCCTTTTTGAATATTGGCACCACATTTGCTATGCGCCAGTCCTGCGGTACTGACCCTGTTATTAAGGAATCTGTGAAGATTAAAAATAGTGGTCTATCTTTCACAGAACTCAATTCCTGTAGTACTCTGGGGTGTATGCCATCCGGGCCCGGAGATTTGTCAACCTTAGTGATTTCGAGGCGGCGGCGTACTTCCTGCTGGGTTAAGCAGGTAATATTCAAGGGTGAATTTATGGCATCACTGGTCATGTCATCTGCCATGGCATTTTGTTGTATAAAAACCGTAGAAAAAAATTCATTCAGCAGGTTGGCTTTACCCTCATCCCCTTCCACCATTTCACCAAGACTATTTTTAAGGGGGCCAACACTATCGCTTTTCAGTTTTTTACTGTTTATATAGTTAAAGAATATTTTAGGATTATTTTTACTTTCTCTTGCAATGAGTCTCTCTGTCTCAAACTTAGCTAACTTAATTTGCTTTTTACATATTTTATTTAATTTTCTATAATTATATAATGCCTCATCACTACCTACCCTCTTTAATTCTTTTAAGGCTTTCTGTTTTTCTTTTATTGCTTCCCTTACAGCTCTATTTAGCCATAGGGGTTTCTTCCTATTTCTAGCATGTTTGTTCCCATAGGGTATATTTTCTGCACAAGCCCTATTCAGGATGCTCATAAAAGTCTCCCATTTGCTTTGTGTACTTTTATTACTTAGTACATCATCCCAGTTTATTGCACTAAGATCATCTCTCAACCGTTTAAAATTTGCTTTCCTGAAGTTTAGTGTCCTTGTAGCCCCTCTACTATACATCTTACTAAAGAATACATGAAAACTTATTATTTTGTGATCACTATTCCCCAAGTAACCCCCAACTTGTATATTTGATATGCGGTCTGGCCTATTGGTTAGTACAAGGTCTAGTAGTGCTCCCCCTCTTGTGGGGTCCTGTACCATTTGTGAAAGGTAATTATCTTTCATTGTTATCAAAAATCTATTTCCTTTGCTGGAACTGCAAGTTTCTGTTCCCCAATTTATATCAGGATAGTTAAAGTCCCCCATAATAATTACCTCTCCGAGACTCGCTGCTTTATCAATTTGCTTTATGAGGATATTCTCAACCTCTTCCATAAAATTCGGCATCTTATAACACACCCCTATCAGTATTTTATTATTCATTCTCCCCCCCCTTATCTCCACCCATAGGGACTCTACATTCTCAGTACCCTCACATATTTTGTCACGCAGGATGGGTTTTAAGGATGATTTTACATATAGACACACACCTCCCCCTCGCTTATTTGTACGGTCATTCCTGAATAGGCTATAACCCTGTAAATTAACAGCCCAGTCATAGCTCTCATCCAGCCATGTCTCTGATATCCCCACTATATCATAATTTTCTTCCAACAATATTAATTCTAATTCCTCCACCTTATTTGTGAGGCTTCGGGCATTAGTGTACATGCACGTTACGTATGACTCTGTACCTGTATTCCTGCTTACTGTATTAACTGTCCTAACCCTTCCCCCCGTACCACCCCCAATTTCATTACTTGTGCCCTGGTCACTATCTGCACTACATTCCCCTTCTATAAAGTGAATACCCTCTTCTTCTATATACATATCACACAATCAACAAAGCGAGAGATGAGTGAATAATCCAAAGCATATTTATTCCATGCAATACCGAATGTCCATCAAATAATCCACCATACAGAGTGTAAAATTGTCAAGAAATGGCATAAAAGTCCCGGGGATCAGTCACAATCCTCCAGCAGTCCTTTTCCAGGCAAATGGGGGTTTCTCAGTCTCTCTGGCATGCTGGCCACAGCCTCATCCTTTCCATCCCAGAGGATCAATCTTCTTCCTTCTCTCTTCAAGTTCTCAAACAGACTGCCTCATCCCCCAAGGTAAGCAAAGAGGTTAGGTGGATTCCAGGCCCCTCCCCCACACCTAGGGACAGAAGCGCTTCAAGAAGCTATAACCCTGCAGAAAGGATAAACAATACATCGAATAGGCAGACCACCACACCGAAAACATGAAACCACACAAAATGGTACATGACCCACAATATTCCAACCTTCACACTTAATTCAGCATCCTAGCTCCAGTATAGCACTGGCTTTACTTTACAGTATACTGTATATGAAAATCCTGATGGTTGGTTCTCTTTAAGTATGTATTAGTAAGTTATGTATTCTATATACATTTTAAAAAAGTTGAATGGATCAGCCTTATAGTATAAGCTTTATTTTTTAATTATTCTATAGATAAACAGCTTTTTTATTTCATCAGAGCAATTCAGTTATAATTCTGAATATTGACTTTTTCTGATCCTATGTGAAGGCAGTAGAATCTGTAACTTATTTTTACAATAAAACAAGTACCTAAAAATAACTGACTGGATGACAGTATACATTTCAATGCAGCAGCATTTATTATCTCCAAGATTTTGAAATGACTTGACATATAGAAGTCATAAACGTCCATCTGTTCTCCATTCATATAAGGGAAGTAAGATAACTACAGCAGGTGAAAAAGGAGCTATTTTCATGGGAAGCAATTACTTTCATGTCAAAGTGCTTCTGTGTTATTTATGATAAAATCACATTGGGATGGAGAAAGGGTAACTAATACCATGAGAGTATCTGACTTCATCTACAGCTCAATCTTACTCTTTCTCTTACAAGGGTAAGGATATTCCTTAACAGAAAAAGATAAGAATGCCTGACTTTAAGCATTGCTAGTTCTCGGTTCTCAAGCAAAAGAGAATGAAACAAAAATCAAATCATTGATCATTTCACACAAAACTCCAAAAATGGGCCAGAGAAAAGTATTGGCACCCTTAGGCTATGTGCCCACGCTGCGGATTTACCGCGGATTTTGCCGCGGATTTGCCGCGGATTTACTGCGGATTTTCCAAAAATCTGCAGCAGCGGCACTTCCAAGCCATTTCAATGGCATTTTGGAAATGCTGTGTCAATGCTGCGGATTTTTCCGCGGCGGATTTGCCGCGGATTTTGATCCGGAAAAATCTGCAGCATGTCAATTATTGTTGCGGATTTTGGTGGGATTTTGGGTATAGAATGGGGGATAAAAAAAAAAAATCCGCATCAAAATCCGCGGCAAATCCGCGGTAAATCCGCGGTAAATCCGCGGCAAATCCGCGGCAAAAATAAGGTGCAGATTTGCCGCGAAAGTCGCGGATTTTCATGCAGAAAAATCCGCAGGTACATTCTACCGTGGACACATAGCCTTAGGCGGGCTTTGCACACTACGACATTGCAGGTGCGATGTCGGTGGGGTCAAATTGAAAATGACGTACTTCCGGCATCGCATGCGACATCGTAGTGTGTAAAGGCTCGATGATACGATTAACGAGCGCAAAAGCGTCGTAATTGTATCATCGGTGCAGCGTCGGCGTAATCCATGATTACGCTAACGCGACGGTCCATTGTTGTTCCTCGTTCCTGCGGCAGCACACATCGCTGTGTGTGAAGCCGCAGGAGCGAGGAACATCTCCTACAGGCGTCACTGCGGCTTCTGTAGGATATGCGGAAGAAAGGAGGTGGGCGGGATGTTTACATCCCGCTCATCTCCGGCCCTCCGCTCCTATTGGCCGCCTGCCGTGTGACGTCGCAGTGACGCCGCATGACCCGACCCCTTAATAAGGAGGCGGGTCGCCGGCCAGAGCGACGGTCACAGGACAAGTGAGTCCATGTGAAGCTGCCGTAGCGATAATGTTCACTACAGCAGCTATCACAAGGATATCGCAGTTGCGACGGGGGCGGGGAATATCGCGCTCGGCATCGCAGCATCAGCTTGTGATGTCGTAGTGTGCAAAGTGCCCCTTAGCCTAATACTTGGTTACACAACCTTTAGCCAAAATAACTGCGAACAACCGCTTCCGGTAACCATCAATGAGTTTCTTACAATGCTCTGCTGGAATTTTAGAGCATTCTTCTTTGGCAAACTGCTCCAGGTCCCTGAGATTTGAAGGGTGCCTTCTCCAAACTGCCATTTTGAGATCTCTCCACAGGTGTTCTATGGGATTCAGGTCTGGACTCATTGCTGGCCACTTTAGTAGTCTCCAGTGCTTTCTCTCAAACCATTTTCTAGTGCTTTTTGAAGTGTGCTTTGGGTCATTGTCCTGCTGGAAGACCCATGACCTCTGAGGGAGACCCAGCTTTCTCCCACTGGGCCCTACATTATGTTGCAAAATTTGTTGGTAGTATTCAGTAGAGTTGAGCGCGGTTCGCGGTTCGAGGCTCTCCAGTTCGCGGCTCGAGTGATTTTGCGGGCTGTTCTAGATCGAACTAGAACTCGAGCTTTTTGCTAAAGCTCGATAGTTCTAGATACGTTCGAGAACGGTTCTAGCAGCAAAAAGCAGGGCTTTTTACAGCTACAAAGTGCAGGAGCCATCGCTGGCAGCCTGCCAGAAGCTGGTAACCAAGATAAACATCGGGTATCCAAGCAAAGCGCTTTGGTTAGTAACCCGTTGTTTATCCTAGTTACGTGCAGGAAGCCCACACTTCCCCGCTCAGCTCACTCCGCCCCCTCCTGCACGCGGCATGTACACACACACTCACACACACACACACACACACGTCCCCAGCCATGCAGTCCACGACACTGACGTCCTCCTGGCACTCTGCATACATGGTCCCGCTCGGCTTACCTGCGGTGATGAAGTCCCAACCTCAGCGCTGTCACTATCCTCCATGGCCGCCGCTTGTCACATCACCTTCTCTCGCTTCCGACCCGAGACTGACTAGCGGTGACGTCACGGGCCTCTCGCGATACTTGGCTGTGAAGGCGGCGGTCATTGAACTCAGTGACAGGTGCTGTCAGCAGTGCAGGAGACCAGCGCAGGTAATGTACCTCGCTGACAGCAGCACTTGTCATCCCCTGCAGTGACCTGGGCTGACCCATTGATGTTAGCTCAGGTCACTGCACTGCTCTCCCAGCCAATGGGGAACATCCTGCTCTTCATTGACTGGGACAGTATGGATCGTCATGGCAACCCCTTGGATTAGACCAGACCTGGATTTGTTTTTCTTTCTAATAACTTGGTTAAAAAGGGAATGTATTGGGGAGTGTTTTTTCAAATAAAAAAGTGTTTGTCGTCTATTTTTTTTTATTACTGACTGGGTTGGTGATGTCGGGTATCTGATAGACGCCTGACCTCACCAACCCCAGGGCTTGGTGCCAGGTGACATTACACATCTGGTATTAACCCCATATATTAACCCCTTTGCCACCGCACCAGGGCACAGGATGAGCTGGGGCGAAGCACCAGGATTGGCGCATCTAATGGATGCGCCACTTCTGGGGCGGCTGCAGCCTGCTATATTTAGGCTGGGGAGAGTCCAATAACCATGGACCTCCCTAGTCTGAGAATATCAGACCCCAGCTGTCTGCTTTACCTTGGCTGGTGATCCAATTTTGGGGGGACCCCTACGTGTTTTTTTTTTTAATTATTTATTTAATTTAAAATAACAGCGTGGGGTGCCCTCAGTTTTGGATTACCAGCCAAGGTGAGGCTGCCAGCTGTGGTCTGCAGGCTGCAGCCATCTGCTTTACCCTAGCTGGCTACAAAAATAGGGGGAACCCTACGTCATTTTTATTTTTTCATTTTTTTTGGCTAAATACAAAGCTAAGCACCCCTTAGTGCCACATGAAAGGCACCAAACGGTGCAAAATTACAAAATGCAGGAGAGTGGGACATTATGTGTCTTTCTGCCATTATAATGACAGAAAAGACTGATATGAAGTGTACAAGCACAGGAAAATCAGCAGAGCACTCTACGCTGTGAAAAGCAGTAGAAAATGGCACTGGAGTGAACATGTGACCGCCTCATGTAGGTTGAAGCTAAGGATCCTGGGTAAATTTATGTATTTTCCCTCCTTCAGTTTTTTTGCAGTACACAAAAAAAACGGAAGGCACACGGATGACAAACAGATGACATACGGACCGTCTACGGAACGGAAACGGATGCCACATGGATGCACCCGTGAAAAAAAACGGACTGTTTTTTGCAGACCACAAAAATGGATCGGTTGTGTGAATGTAGCCTTATTCTGATCTGCCGTTTATAAACAGCAGGCAGAAATAAGTGAATAACGCCCCCCAGCGTCAGAAAATCTCCGTGGTTTCAGGGTTAGCTGAGACCCTGGAGATCATAATTCAGGACGGTTTTTCCGGTGCCCCCGCTCACGTGATCACAGGTATACACCGTATACCGATGATCACGTTACAGTAAATGACAGCGCCGGTAAAAAATTATTTATCTCCCATCTGGCAAATCTTCTCCCCAGTCCCCTCCTGTCCCCCGGTGTCGCCAAAGTGCCCCCCTGATGCCCACCCAGAAATCAAAGATGGCCGCGCGCACAGCAGCGCGCCGGCCGCATTCACCCTACTCCTCTGATTTCTGTCGCATGTGCCATGACGCATGTGACAGAAAACTCCTCCCCAGGCCCTGCCAGGTCACCCCCTATAACCCACCGTTGTTCCCCTGTGTCCCACGGTACCTGTGCAGCGTTGATCCCCCCACAGCCCTCTCCTTCACAATAGACGCTGCCGCATGCACAGAGCGGCTGTCAGCTCAGCTTCCTGTGTTCAGATACAGTGAGTGGTGGTTATGCATCTGTAAGCTAAATGGGCGGCACGGTGGGTCAGTGGTTAGCACTGCAGTCTTGCAGCGCTGAGGTCCTGGGTTCAATTCTCACCAAGGGCACCATCTGCAAGGAGTTTGTATGTTCTCCCCGTGTTTGCGTGGGTTTTCTCCAGGTACTCCGGTTTCCTCCCACACTCCAAAGACATACAGCGCTATGGAATTAATAACGCTATATAAATGAATAAATTATTATTATTACTGCAATGCCCTGCTCATGAGGTAAGGAACATAATTGATCAGGAGAGCTATATACTACATTTCCAAATGGAGGGATTTGCTTTTATAGTTTCCCTGCTGAACGACTACCAAACATGAGAGTCCGTTATACGCCACAAGAAAACACATCTAAATAGCGAGCTCTGTTGTTAAGTATTCATTCAGCTGGATAACTAGACTTAAAGGGGTATTCCATCTCCAAGATCCTATCCCCAATATATAGTAGGTGGAATAGCAATAATATCAGCAAATACCAATATTTGGAAATGTAGAATAGTTCTCCTGATTAGGCATGCCCTTACCTCATGAGCAGGGCATTGCAGCATTGGTAGCAACCATTACGACATGGACTCTGCTGCTGTGGACCCGGGGAGAGTGAGTGCAGATTCATTGCACCCACACTCCTCACATGAAGGGTCTGCACTCCTAGAAAATGGGGGATACGTTCCCTGAGTGTCTACCCCCCATATTCTAGACGGTCCAGAGTCGTCGTGGGACCCCTTTATTTTTTTTCTTATAATAAATTGGTGAAAGAGGAAATGTTTTGGGGACTTTTTTTTCAAATAAATTTCTTTTGTCGATTTTTTTTTGTTAGTACTGACAGTTTATGATGTTGGGTATCTAATAGACGCCATGACATCACAAACTTTTGGGCTTGATCTCAGGTGACTTTACAGCTAGTATCAACCCGATTTATTACCCCGTTTGCCACTGCACCAGGGCACGGGATGAGCTGGGGTGAAGCGCCAGGATTGGCGCATCTAGTGGATGCGCCACGTCTGGGGTGCCTGCGGCCTGCTATTTTTAGGCTGTGAAGGCCCAATAACTATGGACCTTCCCACCCTGAGAATACCAGACCACAGCTGTCCGCTTTACCTTGGCTGGTGATCCAATTTGGGGGGGACCCTACTTTTTTTGTGTAATTATTAATATTTATAAAATAATTATAAAAAAAGAGCCTGGGGGACCTCCACATTGGATCCCCAACCACGGTAAAGCTGCCAGCTGTGGTTTTCAGGCTACAGCCGTCTGCTTTACCCTAGCTGGCTATCAAAAATGGGGGGACCCAACGTCATTTTTTTTAACTATTTTTTAAATAGAAAAAATTAATGGGCTTCCCTGTATTGTGATTGCCAACCAAGGTAACGGCAGACAGATGGGGGTGGCAACCCATAGCTGTCTGCTTTATCTGCGCTGCGAATCAAAAATACCGCGGAGCGCTACGTCATTTTTTTTAAAGATTTATTTTTACAGCACTGTGATGTCCAGCAATCAAAATACAGGGAAGCCCATTTTGTTTTTAGTTATTTAAATAAATAATTAAAAAAAATATATATGGGCTCCCGCTGCATTTTTTGTATTGCTAGCTAAGGGTAATCCAAGCAGCTACTGGCTGCTAACCCCCACTGCTTGGTGTTACCTTCACTGGCAATGGAAAATCCAGGGAAGCATTTTTTATTTTTTTTGCCAAAAAACTAGAAAAAAAGGACGTGAGCTTCGCCATATTTTTGTATGCTAGCCAGGTATAGCAGGCAGGTGCTGGAAGAGTTGGATACAGCGCCAGAAGATGGCGCTTCTATGAAAGTGCCATTTTCTGAGGCGGCTGCAGACTGCAATTCGCAGCAGTGGGGCCCAGAAAGCTCAGGCCAACCTGTGCTGCGATTCCAATCCCCAGCTGCCTAGTTGTACCTGGCTGGAGACAAAAATGGGGCGAAGCCTACGTCATTTGTTTTCTAATTATTTCATGAAATTCATGAAATAATAAAAAAAGGGCTTCCCTTTATTTTTGGTTCCCAGCCGGGTACAAATAGGCAACTGGGGGTTGGGGGCAGCCGTACCTGCCTGCTGTACCTGGCTAGCATACAAAAATATGGCGAAGCCCACATAATTTTTTCCAGGGGCAAAAAACTTCTGCATACAGTCCTGGATGGAGTATGCTGAACCTTGTAGTTCTGCAGCTGCTGTCTGTCTGTATGGAGAAGAGCAGACAGCAGCTGCAGAACTACAAGGCTCAGCATACTCCATCCAGGACTGTATGCAGAACTTTTTTGCCCACCAAAAAAATGACGTGGGCTTCGCCATATTTTTGTATGCTAGCCAGGTACAGCAGGCAGCCATGGGCTGCCTCCAACCTCCAGTTGCCTATTTGTACCCGGCTGGGAACCAAAAATATAGGGAAGCCCGTTTTTTTTAATTATTTCACTTATTTCATGAAATAATTAAAAAACAAATGACGTGGGCTTCTCCCCATTTTTGTGTCCAGCCAGGTACAACTAGGCAGCTGGGGATTGGAATCCACAGCACAGGTTAGCCCGAGGTTTCTGGGCGCCTCTGCTGCGAATTGCAGTCCGCAGCCGCCCCAGAAAATGGCGCTCTCATAGAAGCGCCATCATCTGGCGCTGTATCCAACTCTTCCAACAGCCCTGGAGCCGGGTGGCTTGTTGGGTAATCATGAGTTAATACTGGCTTTGTTTTACTAGCCAGTATTAAGCCAGAGATTCTTAATGTCAGGCACGTTTGACCCGGCCATTAAGAATCTCCAATAAAGGGTTAAAAAAAAACAATACACACAGAGAAAAAATACTTTAATAGAAATAAATACACAGACACATTAGAGACTCCATCTTTATTACCCCCTGTCAGCCCTCCACGATCCATGATCTTCTGTCTTTCTCGTTCAACAAATGCAGCTCTGCTCCATCACTGCTGCATGGGGGAAGACGCTGCTTCCCGTGCAGCCTTCACTCCGAGAAGGCTGCACGGGAAGCAGCGTGCAGCCTTCACTCCGTGAGAGATCAGTGCTACTGGCTGCTGGCGGTGACAGACGCGTTACCATAGCAACAGGGCTCCGATCATGTGATTCCCGGAGCCGCGGTTAGCGGTGACGTCACCGCTAACTGCGTTGCTATGGCAACGGTGATCTCCGTTAATGACCGGCTGTGTCAGCTGGTCCCTAACGGAACGGGGAGTCGACCGTGTGCTAGAGCATGTCGCCGGTACACGGCGATACACAAATGTGCACCGTGTACCGGAGAGTGCAATGACAGGTCCTACATGACGCGTCATAGTCATGTGACCAGTCTGTGGCCAATGAGATTATAGCCACGTGACTGGTCACATGGCTATTTTGACGTCACGATAGGTCCTGCATCACTACTGGCAATGCTGGTCACCGGGAGAATTCAGCGATCATCGGATGGAATAGCGGCAGGAGACAGAGTGCAGGAGGGATCGCGGGGACCGGTAAGTGTTATGGCAATGTTTATTAACTGTATGTGTACATTTATAATGCGTTTTTATGTGTTTGTGATTGCCTCCCATTATATCCTATTGGTTCGAGTTCGGTTCGTCGAACGTTCGCCTAACTGAACTCGAACGAGACCTCCGTTCGACGAACCGAACTCGAGCCGAACCACGGCCAGTTCGCTCATCTCTAGTCTTCAGACTTCATAATGCCATGCACACGGTCAAGCAGTCCAGTGCCAGAGGCAGCAAAGCAACCCCAAAACATCAGAGAACCTCCGCCATGTTTGACTGTAGGGACCGTGTTCTTTTCTTTGAATGCCTCCTTTCTTTGCTGTAAACTCTATGTTGATGGCTTTTCCCAAAAAGCTCTACTTTTGTCTCATCTGACCAGAGAACATTCTTCCAAAACGTTTTAGGCTTTCTCAGGTAAGTTTTGGCAAACTCCAGCCTGGCTTTTTTATGTCTCGGGGTAAAAAGTAGGGTCTTCCTGGGTATCCTACCATACAGTCCCTTTTCATTCAGACGCCGATGGATAGTACGGGTTGACACTGTCGTACCCTCGGACTGCAGGGCAGGTTGAACTTGTTTGGATGTTAGTCGAGTTTCTTTATCCACCATCCGCACAATCTTACGTTGAAATCTCTCATCAATTTTTCTTTTCCTTCCACATCTAGAGAGGTTAGCCACAGTGTCATGGGCTTTAAACTTCTTGATGACACTGCGCACCATAGACACAGGAACTTTCAGGTCTTTGGAGATGGACTTGTAGCCTTGAGATTGCTCATGCTTCCTCACAATTTGGATTCTAAAGTCCTCCGACAGTTCTTTGGTCTTCTTTCTTTTCTCCATGCTCAATGTGGTACACACAAGGACACAGGACAGAGGTTGAGTCAACTTTAATCCATGCCAACTGGCTGCAAGTGTGATTTAGTTATTGCCAACACCTGTTAGGTGCCACAGGTATGTTACAGGTGCTGTTAATTACACAAATTAGAGAAGCATCACATGATTTTCCAAACAGTGCCAATACTTTTGTCCACCCCCTTTTTTATGTTTGGTGTGGAATTATATCCAATTTGGCTTTATGACAATTTTTTTTTTTTTTCATTGAAGACAAATTAAATGAAGATAATAATACCAAAGAATTTGTGATTGCAATCATTTTCAGGAAGAAACTGAGTATTCTCTGACAGAATTGCAGGGGTGCCAATACTTTTGGCCAGCACTGTACATATATAATACATTGCAGAAATTTAAGCATATGTGGCCATACCTTTGTCGAGGAAACAAGCCCAGATATCATCTAAGCACAGAAACATTTGAACTGGGGTGCAGAAAAATGATAGCTGCACCTTGGACAGATGAGTCAAATTTTTAACGTTTTCAGACAGAAGACTGATTTCCGAAGGACTGGAGAGTGGCACAATAATGAGAGTTTGCAGACAATAGTGATGCACAGTGGAGATTGCTTACAAGTTTGGGACTGCATTTAAGCAACTGGAGTGTGGGATTTGGTCAACATTATTGGCGTCCTTAATGCTACGAAATACAAACAGATACTTATCAATCATGCAAGATCATCGGAGAGGC
Organism: Anomaloglossus baeobatrachus; assembly: GCF_048569485.1. Taxonomy (NCBI): domain Eukaryota; kingdom Metazoa; phylum Chordata; class Amphibia; order Anura; family Aromobatidae; genus Anomaloglossus; species Anomaloglossus baeobatrachus. The sequence goes on along the minus strand of NC_134355.1, from coordinate 471,401,753 downwards.
ATCTTTTTGACCTTAAAATTATTCTACATCAGGACAACAACCACAAGTGTCGCAGGCGGAGGAGGGGACGCTGCGCTCTCCCACTGCTCGGGTCCGGTTGCTGCTGCTGCTCGGTGGTGGCTCAAGCGGTGGGCCGGATCCCGGGGAATCGAGCGGGGTTCCTCGCCCGTGAGTGAAAGGGGGTGGTTTGGGTTTAGGGATATTGTCCGTGACGCCACCCACGGTTTGTGGTGAGATTGGTGACACCACCGCTGCTCTGGACGGGGATCCCGGGAGCGATGACAGGGAGCAGCTTGGATGTTGGTTCTTCCCTCCGTGGCTAGGGGGGTTGGTTGTCCCGGGGCCCGGTGAGGGAGGTAGGGATGGATGGCAGGCTGGTTACGGGGCCTGGTGAGGTGCAGGGTCGCGGGGGCAGCGCTGTGCCGCACGGCACGGTGGTACTCACTCAGCCAATGATCAATGCAAAGTCTCCGGTAAAACAAACGGCTGGATGAACGGGCCCCACAGACGGCTGTGGTGTTTCTACTCCCGGCAGGTTGATGGTGACTGCCTTTCCCTGCACCTGTGTTGTGTTACGGTTCAAATGGCTTCCCACCGGTAACCCGCTCCCCAGCTTGGATGGATGCTGAAGGAGCCCCTTTTGCCCGCAGGCTCTGGCCCTGGAAACTGTAGCCTTGGTGGTGAATGTGTTTCCCGCTACGGTGTGAGCTGTTGCCTTCAATCGGGTCTTGACTGCTGGGAAACCCCGGAGGTTCCCTTCGCTAATAATTTTGACCAGTTTTACGGCGACTCCTAGCCTGGTCGGGGTCCGTAAGCCCTGCCGGATGGTGCTGGCTTATCTTTACTCTCCGATCCGGTACCGCCGGGCCACTGCCCGTCCACGGTCCTTACGGTTTGCTCCTATTAGCCTCTCCTGCAGACGGTCACCACCGTCTGCCAACCTTGCTGTACCGTCCGGGCCACACGCCCGAACGCCTTCAGACTGCTCCTTTACCACTTTACTTCCTCACTCCTCTAACTTCAAACTCTATCTCTCATCTCATCTGCTTTTCCCGCCTCCAGGACTGAGAACTCCTCGGTGGGCGAGACCAACCGCCTGGCCCATCCCCTGGTGTGGACATCAGCCCCTGGAGGAAGGCAACAAGGATTTTGTGTTTGGCTTCGGTGTGCCTAACCGGGGTGTGGGGTGTGTTGGTGTAGTTCTGTGACGACCTGGCTTGTCCAGGGCGCCACACAAGCAATGCCATTAAATCCTATTGTTAGGGCCAGGTGGACGGGCAGACCCAGGAGGTGGATCCACTGGGCCGAACTCCTTGATGAAGGTAAGGGGTCCGGTAGCCGGAGCACTACAGGTAGCAGGACAGTCCGTGCAACAGAGTAGAATGGAGAAGTCCCTGGGACCACGGAGTCACTGATGGTAGTCCGGGTGACGGAGCTCAGGTTCGGAAGCCGAGATGTTGTCAGGCGGAGTCCGGAACCGATGGAGCGAGAGGACAGGTCACCACAGGGATCAGAGATGGAACGGACTGTCAGGATGGCAGATAGTCTGCGGTCGGGGTTCGGGATTCGGCAGGACCGGATGGCGAGGCAGGATTGGCTCTAGAAGAGAGAGAGGTGAGTATCTCACAGGAACACAAGGAGACCTGACTCCTAGCTTGGGAAACACGAAGAACAGGCCCCGCCCACTTGGACACTAACCCCTTTTATACCCTGTACCTGTGTGCTCAATTTCCTGTCAGTGGACGCTGGCCCTTTAAGAAAGGGTCAATGACCGCGCATGCGCGAGGCCCGGGTGCCAGAAGCCAGGGCAGGGAGCGGTGAGGAGGAAGCAGGAGAGCCGGGCTGGGGCTGAGTAGCCGACGGGCGCCGGGAGCGGGGACCAGGACTCCTGGGGACCGCAGGCAATGGAGGCTGGAGAGCGGGGAGCGGCGGACGCCGGACAGAGGAACCGGGGAGCAACGCAGGGAAGCCGGGGAGCGTGGCAGGTGAGCCGGGGAGCAGAGCAGGGGACCCGGGGAGCGTGACACCTATCATTAGCATAAAGAAGAACAAGGAGTCTTAAAAGTGATGATATCAGCGGTCCCCAAAGCCCTGACCTCAACTATATGGCGTCTACCTTGAAATGCATGAAAATATAGTAGGATTTGCCCAAGCCTACATCCACAGAAGATGCATGGCTAATTCTCCAAAATGATTAGAGAAATGTCTCTTAGGCCTCTGCCACACTCACGTGATATTAATGCACGTGCCGCGAGACACGTATTTCCCCTGCGTGTTGCGTGCAGGTAAGTACGTGTCTCCTGGTACGTGCGGGCCACGTGTGTTCTACGTGTGCTATCCGCGATAGCACATGTAGAACCGGTAATTTACATACTCACCTGATCCTTCCTGCTGTCCATGGTGCTGATCTTCGGTCTCCAGCCCTGCCATCTCCCCGCTGCTGCTGCTGGCAGGCAGTGAAGTAAATATTAAATGAGAAAAATGAGTGGCGGTCAGCAGCAAGAGGCAGCAGCGGCAGACACAGGAGGGCTGGAGAAGGTGAGTTAAGGTTTTGTTTTTTTTTCACTGACACGTGTGTTTTCTCTGGCGCGTGTCACACGGGACCGCATCCACACTACACCCGTGTGATACGGGTGCGGGCCGTGTGACACCCGTGCTGCGGGAGAAAACACTGACATGTCAGCGCTTTGAAAAACGCACACACGTACAAACGCACACGAACACACGTTCCGTGTGGTTTTACGTGTGTGTGCCTGCTACAATAGGATAGCATTGCTTAACGTGTCTCCGTGCCGCCGGTATATGTAAAAATTGACAAACACGTGCCGGCGGCACGGATGTGTGTCGCAGGCCTTAAACACTGCACTCAAGTGTACCTAGAATTGCTGCTGCTTTGAATGCAAAGGGTATTCACATTAAAAATGTATTTGGTTTAGATTTCTCCTTAGATCACTTACTTTTGTGTTTTGTGTAGCTACATTGTATTAATGGATACAAATAAACTATTAACACTTCTATTTTTAAAGAAAAAAAATGTGGAATTATGGAAATCACAGGATCAATAGATATGGTAATACAATGTAAATGATAAAAAAATGCAAACAAAATTTTCAAACTCTCATTATTTATTTATACTCATTTATTTAACCCCTGTTAATTTATACAAGCTGTACACTGACTCCTGTACATTGTATCAAAATGTCATATCTAAAGATATAGTAAAATATTTACAAAAATGTGAGGGGGTGTACTCACTTTTGTGATATACTGTATATTAATATCGAACACAAGCGCCATCCATACACAGAAAAAAAAACAATTAAATGTCTTGGTACACCATCTTTAAAGTTATTGAAAGTTTGCTTAGGAATGTTCTGCCAAGTTGTATTCACTTTTGCTCAATCAGGAGAAAGAGAAATTGAATCCTCCCGGCAGCGTTTGGGTTTCAGTCATGGAGGTAGCGCCTACGTGGCTATAGTCACCACTCTCTGTATGGAGAGCTGCAGCTATAGCCATGCCCCCCACACTGACTGAGAGCCAGGTCTAATGCAAAGCAGCTGTCAGTCAGTATGTGGCGCATGGCTACAACCGCCGCTCTCCATACACATAACCCATGACGGTGACGTCCTGTGACTGAAACCAGCTCTACAAAACACATACAGATGCATGCTAAAATGCTAACAATGAATATGAGAACTCTGGTATTGCATTACTGTTATAGGAATATTTGAATAAAAAGATATTAAGCTTATGTATTGGCCAATGCATGTGAGCTCGGTCACCACGGCAAGGTAATCTCTGTATAACCGGAACGCTGCCATTAAAGTTCTTTTCCTCCCAGCAGTGGGGTTTAATGTGCAGGAGCCAGGCAGGTTCAGAATGCTATTCATTTGCAGATTAACCCCATATCTGCAAGTTGATAATATTTTCCCAGATGACAGGTTACTTTTAAAGTGTAACCGTTTATTTAATTGTTATTTCATAAATCAATGGTACACATAAAGATAAGCAAATTTTTAACCCCTTCACAACCGGCCGATTTTTTGCATTCCGTTTTTTTTCCACCATTCTTTTTCCGAGAGACGGAACTTTTTTTTATTTTTCAGTCAATATGGTCATGTGAGGGCTTAATATTTGTGGAATGAGCTGTACTTTTAAATGAAACCATAAGTTTTACCATATAGTGTACTGGAAAACGGCAAAAAAATTCCGAATGCAGAAAAATTGCAAAAAAAGTGCGATAGCACTATTGTTTTTGAGATATTTTATTCACTGTGTTCACTCTATGGTAAAACTGATGTGTGGGTGTGATGCCTTAGGTCAGTGTGAGTTCGTAGACACCAAACATATATAGGTTTACTTTTATATAAGGGGTTAAAAAAAAATCGGACGTTTGTCCGAAAAAAGTGGTGCACGTTTTACGCCATATTCCGTGACCCGTAGCGTTCTCATTTTTCAGGATCTATGGCTCAGTGATGGCTTATTTTTTGCATCTCGAGCTGATGTTTTTACCTGTACCATTTTTGCGCAGATGCTACGTTTTGATCACCTGTTATTGCATTTTGCGCAAAATTTGTGGCGACCAAAAAACTTAGTTTGGGCTTTTGGAATTTCTTTGCAGCTACGCCGTTTTACTGATCAGATTAATTGATTTTATATTTTGATAGACCGGGCGTTTTTGAATGCGGCAATACCAAATGTGTGTATATTTTTTTAACCCTTTAATTTTCAATGGGGCGAAAGGGGGGTGATTTGAACTTTTAGGTTTTTGTTTTTTTATTTTTTAAAGCCTTTTCTTTTCCTTTTTTTAAATTTTACTAGTCCCCCTAGGGGGCTATAAGGATCAACAATTCGATCGCTCTGCTACATCTGCTGATCACAGCTATACAGCTGTAAACTCAGATATGCTCATTTTCTGCTTCACTCGGCTCCAAGCCGAGTGAAACCGAAAGTAATTCATGTCAGCTACAGGAGTCATCACATGACCCTGTGCTACCATGATAACCACCGGAAGCCACATGATCACGTCACGTGACTTCTGGTATCGGCCGGTAAGTAAATGTTTACCGCCGATGCTGTTATAATGGCGCTGTCACATATTTACAGCGCCATTTAAGGGGTTAAACGGCACAAGCAGATAACGATTCTGCTCGTGCCTAGCAGGTACACATCTCAGCTGTGAAAATCAGCTGAGATGTGCGCCGATCGCGGCATGCTGCTAGCGGCAGACCGCGGGCAGTAACACTATAACCGCTAGGACGTAATATTACTGCCCGCAGTCGTTAAGGGGTTAATATACAGTATATCACAAAAGTGAGTACACCCCCTCACATTTTTGTAAATATTTTACTATATCTTTAGATATGACATTTTGATACAATGTACAGGAGTCAGTGTACAGCTTGTATAACTGTGCAAATTTGGAGTGTCCTCTAAATAACTCAATGCACAACCAACACACATTAGACAATTTAGCTTCTTTCTCTGCCAGACTTGATCAGTCATTATGAAAATTCTCAATTCTGAGGTAAAATTTGTATTCAGTGAAGACTTTCCCATTACTGAGATAGAATATGACAGTTTTAACTGATGAGATTCTATGACGGCGAAGAATGGAGGAGCTAGATGCAGAAGGAGGAGCTAGAGGTAGAGCTCTGCCCCTCCTCCCTTTTCCATCTACATATATTCTCTACAGCTCCAACTGCCACCTCCTATCTCAGTAATGGGAAAGACTTCACCGAATACAGATTTTTCTTCAGAATTGAGAATTTTGATAATGACTGATCAATTCTGCAGGCATCAGGGTGTTCTCAGGTCTGAAAGTTATCTCCTATTCAAACGATAGAAGATACCATTCTAATTGCTGGGAGCATCTTTCCCACTCTAAGGATTCAGAAGTGACTTATGCGCACTGCGTCTTAATTCATTCTAATAGGAGCGAGGAAGACCAGCTGAGGCAATCTCCGGCACTCGCATTAAAGGCTGCTTTACACGGTATGACCGATTGTGCAATTTCACAATCGATCGTACCCGCCCCCGTGTCGCACAAAGTCGGTAACCCCCGTCACACGTGCTTACCTCTCGTGCGACTACGCTGTGGGCGTCGAACGTCCACTTCCTGGAGTGGGAGGGACGTTCGGCATCACAGCGACATCACACGGCCGCCGGCCAATGGAAGCGGAGGGGCGGAGATGAACGGGACGTAAACATCCCGCCCACCTCCTTCCTTCACATAGCCGGCGGCGGCCGCGTGACGCAGGTGAGCTGCTGTTTATCGTTCCCGGGGTGTCACACGGAGTGGCGTGTGCTACCACGGAAACGATGAATAACTAAATTAAACGATATTATGGAACCTAGCGACCAGTACACGACTCACGATTTGTGAGCGATACTGCGTCGCTAAGAGGTGTCACACAGGCCGGCATCGCAAGCAATGCCGGATGTGCGTCACAAAAACCGTGACCCCGACGATCTATCACACGATAGATTGTCTGGTGTAAAGCAGCCTTTAGAATGAATAGCGTGGAATTGAACATAATCAACCACCATTTAGCTGGGCTCTTCAGAGCTCCAGTTTTCGGGATCTGTGAGGACCATGGCGACCAGACTCCCAGTGATCAGAATTGTATCCCCTATCCTGTGGATAAGGAATAACTTATAAACCTGAGACCACCTCTTTAATTTAGTATTCTCTGAAGTGGGCACAGAGATGACCGGAATGACTAAAGGGACCATTATTGCAGCCTCTGTGAGTGATCTGTACATGTATTACTACCATGAATGGCTCTACTGTTCACCTTCTAGCTCCTGCAAGGCTTTTCAACACTGGCAACATATACAGTAGTATCTCTATTGCTTTTACTAAAATGAGACTAAAATGGTACTAGGAGATAGCGAGATAAACTAAAATGCATCTAAACAATGCTAAGCAACGTGGAGGTACTAAATTTCTCACAATGTTCCATAATCAGCTTACTTTAATAAATAAAGCAGAAAAATGTTGTTTAACCTGATTTTCTAAAGTAAATAGTAATAATCCCACTGGTGCTGAAGGGGCATTTTGTTCTACAATGAATTCCATGACTCTTTACTGAAGAAGGATTATGTGCAGAGAATTGTTATTCGCTATGAGAGAATATTGCTAATGGGACTTGTGTAAATCTCAGCGCACCCCACCATATGATTCCTTAACACTTTGTTAACTAAGGAGTGTTTACTTAGGTTTATGCTCCAAGTATATTTTATCATTCTGCTAAGACAGTGTTACCCAACCTGTGACTCTCCAGCTGCTGCAAAACCACTCGTAGCATGTCTTGGCAATCTGGAGTTTTTAGCGGATGCTGAGAGTTCTAGCTTTGCAAAAGCTTTAGAGGCACAGGTTATGATACAAGAACATAATTCACAAGCTTTTGCAAACACGTATGACTTTAGGTTGGATGAAAATAGCAATAATATTAACACTGGTAGCAGCAAACATTATATAATTGGTAAAGCCATGACAAAATATGCAAGCAACTGAACTAATGCAACTAGTGATGAGCAAATATATTTGGAATAAAAATAATAATAATAATAATAATAATATTTATTCATTGATATAGCGCTATTGATTTCACAGCATTTTAAATACATCAGCATCACTGTCCCCATTGAGACTCACAATCTAAATTCCCTATCAGTATGTATTTGGAGTATGGGAGGAAATCGGAGAACGTGGAGGAAACCCACGCAAACACGGGGAGAACATACAAGCTCCTTACAGATGTTGTCCTTGGTAGAATTTGAATCCAGGACCCCAGCGCTGCAAGGGGTCATTACTCGCATGAAAATTTAGGTATTCGGGATATTCGTTACTTGTCAAGTATTTTGGTATTGGCCTTGTAAGTTTTAAGTCCCCTCGCTGCATATTTGGCTCCTGATTTTCAGCCACTAAGCATGCTGGGATTGCCCGCCTATTTGTTATAACCAGTGCAGGTAAACTAAAGAGCTGCTTTATTCTTGGCTGGCTATCAACAATAGAGGCTCCACCATGTCGTTACGTCGTTTTATTTTAAATTATTTAAATAAATAAATAAATAATAAAAAATGACATGGGCTTTTGCCCATTTTTCATAAACAAGGTAGATAAAGCAGACAGCTGGGGACTGGTATTCTGAGGCAGGGAAGGTTCATGGTTATTGGACACACCCAAGTCTAAAAATAGCAGCCTGCAGCTGCCCCACAATTAGCTCATTAATTAGATATGCTAATTGTGGCGCTTTACACAGCTCATTCTGTTTGACCTGGTGCAGTGGCAATTGGGGTAATATATGGGTTTGATGTCAGCTGTGATTTGTCAAAAATCATAGCTGCCATCAAGCCCTGGTTTTAGTAATGGAGAAGTATTTATGAGACCCCCTCCATTACCAATCCTGTAAGTAAAAAGAACACACAAACACAAAAAAAATCTTTTATATTATATAAACCCTCCCCCCTCTTTTACCCATTTATTAACCTCCCAAACATGCATATGTGATGCCCTGGTAAAACCAGGTAGTCATAAATAGAGTTTATCCTCCTTGGCACCAACACAGTCCCCACACAGATATACAACAGCCAATAAGGCCCTACTCACCCCCTCCCCAGGAAAATGGGAGGGAGCGAGAGGAGCTTAGGAAGTGCAGAGAGGAGTTAAGGTTCAGTTCGTGCTGTAGTCAGTGAAGAGCTAACAGGAGGGAGTTCGAGCTTCTTGGAGAAGGTGGTAGTCGGGGTTGGAGCCCTGGACTAATGGACTAGGTGGCAGTGAGGGCCACAGGTACGGAGATCCGGTCGCGGGGAACCTGAGGCCGACCGGGACAGGGTTGTAGCCCTCTGGTGCTGAGAGATGGGATCCGGTCCGGAGGCCGTTCAAGCGGACTAGTCCAGACAAGAAAGAGACAGGCAGAGAGTGTGGAAGGAAGGGCCCCTGGCTCTATATCTGGATGTGGGACCCGGAGACACCCACCAAAGGTGACCGGCCATTGGCAATTTCGTTTAAAATATAGACTGTGTGTTTACTGACCCTTCACATCAGCACAGCCTCATCCAGCACCACGACTACCAACTGTTAGTTCCCTGTTTCCTGTCTCCTAAAGACTGCTCCCTGCAACCCCTCACAATATTCTGGGCCCCGGCACTACACCTCCTCCACCCGTGGAGGGGATCTTACCTTGCTGCCCCGCTCCATCAGCCCCGGGCACCCACATACAAGGCAGCGGCTGTGTCACCATCCCTCACCACAACCCACGGCGTCACAGACAATCTCCCCTGTAAATACCCCATTTTCACTCGTGGGCGACGGACGGCTGCGCAACCCCTGGATCCGGCTGCCACTCGAGCCACAGCTACCGCCCGGATCCGAGTGCCTCAAGTGGCCCCCTGGTTGTGATCTGTCCCCCGCCCGCGACACACACGATGTAATCCACATTGCTTTCAATGATGATCCTTGCTTTGCTACATTTAGAGACCACTGTTAGCGGTAACATTAGAACATGTAATTGCTCCCCGCAGCCTCCAGTATACACTGAGAGCAGCATGGGAGCTGCCAGAAGTGACTTCAGATGATCTCAGTGCCGGACTATCTGACTGGATGTCAAAGCAGCAGCATAGTCTGACAATCCAGCACCGGCTTCACCTGAGGTCACTTCTGGCGGTTCTCATGGTACCTTCAGGTGAACACAGTCTGACAGTCTGGCACGGAGTCCACCTGAGGTCACATCTGTCAGCTCACACAGAGGGTACTGTGAGGACCACCAGAAGTGACCTCAGGTAAACTCAGTGTCAGACTGTTGGTTTCCCCTGCCCCATGACAGGCAGTTAGACAACCCAGCACAGAGTTCACCTGAGGTCACTTCTGGTAGCTCCCACACTACACTCGGTGTCTCCCAGAGGCCATGGTGAGTGGTCACCGCTTACCGTGATTTACAGAGTCGTGGATCATTGTGGGACATTGTATGGATTATGTCGGACCTGCAGGAGTGTTTCTGGGGTTAACAAATTGGTGAAAGAGGGTGTGTGGCTTTTTTTTAATTTACAGTAAATGATTTTTGTGAGTTTGTATTTTTTTTCTTTTTACTTACAGGATTGGTAATGGAGGTGGTCTCAGACATCTGTCCATTACCAACCCAAAGCTTGATAGGAGCCATGATTTTTTACAAATCACAGCTGACTTCAACCCAATACATTACACCGATTTCCACCGCACAAGGGCAATTGAGATGAAATGGGTAAAATGCCACAATTGGTGCATCTAATGGATGCACTCTTTGTGGGCTGGCTTCAATCTTTAAGTTGGGCAGGACCCAATAACCATTAACCTTTACAGTCTCAGAATACCAGTTGCTTTTTCTGTGCTGGTTATCAAAAATCGGCAGAATCTCACATCGTTATTTTAATTACTTATATAAATAATAAAAAAGAATTGCATGGGATGCCTCTATTTTTGATAAATAGCTAAGATAAAGCACACAGCTGGGGCCTGCAGCCCGCAGCTGTCTGCCTCACCTGTGCTGGTTATCACAAATAGGCAGGGCACCACAAGGTAAAATGGCATAATACTCTGACAACATTGTTCCCAGAAGTGACATGTATTTCAGAGATGCATTCAGGCATCTTCTCCAAGCTGTTCAATTTCAGCACTTTTCTACCCATTTCAGCTATTTTATAGCCCGCCAGACATCCTGGGAGGGTCCACCGGAAAATTATTCGAGTTTCCCATTAACAATACATTATATTCGTTATCGTGACAAATACATGAATAGTACGAAATATTTGAGACGAATAATCTGAATCTGAATATTTTAGTGCCCATCACTAACCATCACTGAATATGAATCTTATATAAACAGGAAAACTTCTTTCACCTTCTTTTCCCTTAAAAGGCTGAAGGGCCATTTACACGCTGTGACATCGCTAACGATATATCGTCAGGGTCACGGTGTTTGTGACGCACATCCGGCACCGTTAGCGACATCGAGTCGTGTGACAGGAAAGAGCGACCTTAAACGATCGCAAAACAGACAAAAATCATTGGTATATGAGAGGTCATTCATTTACCAAAAATTGTTGTCTCGTACGTAGCGAGGTTGTGCCTCGTTCCTGCGGCATCACACATCGCTATGTGTGACACCGCAGGAGCGACGATCATCTCCTTACCTCCATCCACCGGCAATGAGGAAGGAAGGAGGTGGGCGGCCTGTTGCAGCCGCTCATCTCCGCCCCTCCTCTGCTATTGGATGGCCATTTTGTGACGTCGCTGTGACACCGAACGCACCTCCCCCTTGAAGGAGGGATTGTTCGGCGGGCACAACGATGTCGCAAAACAGGTATGTGCATGTAATGCTGCTATAGCGATAATGTTCGCTACGGCAGCGATCACCACATATCGCACCAACAACGGGAGTGGGTGCTAACTAGAGTTGAGCGATGTTTGATTTGAACGGTTCACCAATTTCAAATTCGAGTGATTTTGGGCGGTGTTCGAGTCGTTCGATGAACTCGAACGATTTGCTTCAAGTTCATCAGTTCGAGTTACCGTTCGATAACGGTTCGATCACCAAAAGCATGGCTTTTCATAGTAAGGCTATGTGTGCACGATGTGTATCTGCATGCATCCTGCGTCCCCAGCACAATCCCTCTCTCTTTCCTACTCCTGCACGGCTGTCAAAAAGCTCCGGCTTTTCCTCTTTTGAAAATGGCTGCCGCTCATTATTCAATCTGGTGTTCCGTGCTTTCCGCGCCCACCAGCGCCCGTGATTGGTTGCAGTCAGACACGCCCCCATGATGAGTGACAGCTGTCTCACTGCAACCAATCACAGCCGCCGCCGGGCGGGTCTATATCGTGCAGTAAAATAAATAAATAAATAATAAAAAAAACAACTGCGGTTCCCCCCAATTTTGATACCAGCCAGGATAAAGCCACACGGCTGGAGGCTGGTATTGTCAGGATGAGGAGCGCCATGTTATGGGGAGCCCACCACCCTAACAATATCACTCAGCAGCCGCCCGGAATTGCTGCATCCATTAGATGCGGAAGTCCCGGGACTCTACCCGGCTCATCCCGAATTGCCCTGGTGCGGTTGCAATCGGGGTAATAAGGGGTTAATCATGGCAGGCGTCTCCCCCAGATACCTAACATGATTAACTTGTAAGTGAAAGTAAATAAACACACACAACTAAAAATCCTTTATTTGGAATAAAAGACAAAAAAACACCCTCTTTCACCATTTTATTAAAATCCCCAAATACCCCTCCAGGTCCGACGTAATCCACAGAGGTCGCGCGACGCATCCAGCTCTGCTACATGAAGCTGACAGGAGCGCCGTAGAACAGGAGCGCTCTGTGTCATATCCACGCAGCAACTGAAGTGAGCCGCGCTGTCAGCGGGGACGTCACTGAGGTAATGCCTGCGTGTGCAGTGATGATGGGGGTTGTAGTGCCTGTGTGTGTGCGGTGATGAGTGTGGTAGTGCCGGTGTTTGCCCTCCAATCCATCCATCCATCCCTCCCTTCATCCATTCATCCCTCCCATCATCCCTCCCTCCATCTCTCCATCCACTCATCCCTCCCTTCATCCCTCCCTCCATCCCTCCATCCATCCCTCCATCCATTCATCCATCCCTCCATCCATCCCTCCATCCATACATATTCCATCGAGCCATCCCTCCATCCCTCCCTCCATTCATCCCATCCTCCCTCCCTCCATCTCTCCATCCATTCATTCCTCCCTTCATCCCTCCCTCCATCCCTCCATCCATCCCTCTATCCCTCCATCCATGCCTCTCTCCATCCATCCATCCATCCATCCATCATTGTAGCTGAATAATCTACTTCTGGATTCTCTACTAATCTAACCAAATCTTCCTATGCTTTTCATTACAGACAGTGGCTCAATGGGTAGCGCTACTGCCTAAGAAAAATTAGTTCACGAGTTCGAGTCCAGGACGTCCTGGTAAATAATTTAAATTATAATTATTATTTATTTATAATTTAATTTAATTATGCACTGAAGGGAGGAGACGGACATCAGCTGTGAGCCGCGGGACACACCTCTAAAATTGGAGCTGTTCACGGAATGAGGCTGCATTGCTCTCTCCTCTCTCTCCTCTCTCTCTCCTCTCTCTTCTCTCTCTCTTCTCTCTTTCTCTCTCTCTTCTCTCTTCTCTATCTCTCCTCTCTCTCTTCTCTCTCTCTCCTCTCTCTCTCCTCTCTCTCTTCTTTCTCCCTCTCTCCTCTCTCTCATCTCTCTCCTCTCCCTCTCTCCTTTCTTTCTCCTCTCTCTTCTCTCTCTCTTCTCTCTCTCTCTTTTCTCTCTCTCCTCTCTCTCTGCCCTATCCCCTCTCTCTCTTCTCTCTCTTTCTCCCTCTCTTTCTCCCTCTCTTTCTCTCTCTCTTTTTCTCTCTTTTTCTCTCTCTTTCTCTCTCTTTCTCTCTCTTTCTCTCTCTTTTTCTCTCTCTTTCTCTTCCTCTTTCTCTTCCTCTTTCTCTTCCTCTTTCTCTTTCTCTTCCTCTTTCTCTCTCTCTTCTCTCTCCTCTCTCTCTCCTCTCTCTCTTCTCTCTCCCTCTCTCCTCTCTCTCTCTCTTCTCTCTCCTCTCCCTCTCTCTCCTTTCTTTCGCCACTCTCTCCTCTCTCTCTTCTCTCTCTCTCTTTTCTCTCTCTCCTCTCTCTCTCTTCCTTCTCTCCTCTCTCTCTTCTCTCTCTCTGTCTTTCTCCCTCTCTTTCTCTCTCTCTTTCTCTTTCTTTCTCTTCCTCTCTTTCTTTCTCACTCTCTTTTTCTTTCTCTCTCTTTTTCTCTCTCTTTCTCTCTCTCTAATACTCTCTCTTTCTCTCTCATTCTCTCTCTTTTTCTCGCTCTCTCTCTTTCTCTCTCTATTTCTCTCTTTTCTCACTCTTTTCTCTCTCTTCTCTCTCTTTTCTCTCTCTCTCCCTCTCACTCCATCTCCCTCTCTAACACTCTCTCTTTCCTTCTCTTTCGCTCTCTATTTCTCTCTTTCTTTCGCTCTCTCTTTTTCTCTCTTTTCTCACACTTTTCTCTCTCTTTTCTCTCTCTTTTCTCTCTCTCTCTCCCTCTCTCACTCCCTCTCCCTCTCTTCTCTCCCTCTCCCTCTTCTCTCTCTCTCTTTTCTCTCTCTTTTCTCTATCTCAGACCTGGCCATGATCAGCTGATGTGGTCACCTGTTCGCATCAGCTAACACTATGAGTCGAGCGGTGAGGCCGGCTTTTTACCGCCCGGCCGGCTAAACTATCAGCTGCTGCTGTCAGACAGGAGTCTGCATAGAAGTGTGTAGTTTGTTTTTTTTTTCCTTTTTTTTGCACTGATGCATCAGCTGATTGTATAAAAACCGTTTATACAATCAGCTGCTGTGTCATGTGATTCAGGCCCTTCAACCTGACACATCATCTGATCGCTTTGTCTTCCAGCAAATCGATCAGATGATATTGAATCCGGATTGGATGGCGCGGGACCCTTGACCCAGGTTTATTGCGGAGGAGGGTTCTTTATTTCAATAAAGATGGAGTCACTAATTGTGTTGTGTTTTAGTTCTAATAAAAATATTTTTGTGTGTGTTGTGTTTTTTTTATCTGTACTAGAAATTCATGGTGGCCATGTTTAATATTGGCGTGACACCATGAATTTCGGGCTTAGTGCCAGTTGATAATATACAGCTATCCCTAACCCCATTATTACCCAGCAAGCCACCAGTCACCAGGGCAGCTGGAAGAGTTGGATAAAGCACCAGAAGATGGCGCTTCTATGAAAGCGCCATTTTCTGGGGCGGCTGCGGACTGCAATTCACAGCAGGGGTGCCCAGAAACCTTGGGCACCCTGTGCTGCGGATTCCAATCTCCAGCTGCATAGTTGTACCTGGCTGGACACAAAAATTGGGCGAAGCCCACGTCATTTTTTTTTTAATTATTTCATGAAATTCATGAAATAATTAAAAAAAAAGGGCTTTCCTATATTTTTGGTTCCTAGACGGGTACAAATAGGCAGCTGGGGGTTGGGGGCAGCCCATAGCTGCCTGCTGTACCTGGCTAGCATACAAAAACATGGCGAAGCCCACGTAATTTTTTGGGGGGGGGGCAAAAAACTCCTGCCTATAGTCCTGAATGGAGTATGCTGAGCCTTGTAGTTCTGCAGCTGCTGTCTGCTGTCTGTCTGTATGAAGGAGACCAGACAGCAGCTGCAGTACTACAAGGCTCAGCATCCTCCATCCAGGACTGTATGCTGGCGGGATAGGCAGGGGGAGCTTAACTGCAAGGCTCAGTATACTTCATCCACTAGTGTATGCAGGAGAGCAGACAGCAGCTGCAGAACTACAACGCTCAGCATGCTGCATCTAGGACTGTATGCTGGAGGGAGAGACAGGGGGAGCAGAACTACAAGGCTCAGCATGCTCCATTCACTAGTATATGCAGGAGAGAAGACAGCAGCTGCAGAACTACAAGGCTCAGCATACTCCATCCAGGACTGTATGCAGGAGTTTTTTGCCCACAAAAAAAATGACGTGGGCTTCGCCATATTTTTGTATGCTAGCCAGGTACAGCAGGCAGGTACGGCTGCCCCCAACCCCCAGCTGCCTATTTGTACCCGGCTGCGAACTAAAAATATAGGGAAGGCCTTTTTTAATTATTTCATGAATTTCATGAAATAATTAAAAAAAAAATGACATGGGATTCGCCCCATTTTTGTGTCCAGCCAGGTACAACTAGGCAGCTGGGGATTGGAATCCGCAGCGCAGGGTGCCCAAAGTTTCTGGGCACCCCTGCTGCGAATTGCAGTCCGCAGCTGCCCCAGAAAATGGCGCTTTCAAGGAAGCGCCATCATCTGGCGCTGTATCCAACTCTTCTAGCGGACCTGGTGCCGGGTGGCACGCTGGGTAATAAGGGGTTAATACCAGCTTTGTTTTAGCAGCTGGTATTAAGTCTGAGATTCTTAATGTCAGGCCAAGTTTGACCCGGCTATTTAGAATCTCCAGTAAAGGGTTAAAAAAAAGACACCACACATAGAAAAAATACTTTAATAGAAATAAATACACAGACACACTTAGAGACTCCATGTTTATTACTCCCTCTCACCCCTCCACGATCCTGGTCTTCAGTCTTTTTTCTCTTTCAACCCATGCAGCTCTGTTTACATCAAACAGCACTGCATGGGAGGAAGACGCTGCTGCTCACGTGCAGTCTAATCACTCAGTGAGTGAGCAGAGGCTGCGGGTTGTAAGCGGTGATGTCACGATGTCAGTGGTTACTATAGCAACGGTGATCTCTGTTATTTACCGGCTGTGGCATCCAGGCCTTGCATGTGGGCTGACTCTGTAAAGAGCGCCCACATGCAGGAACGGGGAGCCAAGCATGTGCCCAAGCATCTCGCCGGTACACGGAGATGCTCAAACGAGCACCAAGTACCAGAGAGATGCACTGACAGGACCTAGCATGACGTCTAGCCATATGACCAGTCACTAGCCAATGAGATAATACACATGTGACTGGTCACATGCTATGACGACGTCACGGAAGGTCGTATCATTAGTGCTGGTTACCGGGAGGGCGCGTCGATGATCGGAAGGAAAAGGGGTGGGAGACAGAGTGCAGGACGCGTTGCGGGGACCTGTAAGTGTAATGGCAATGTTTATTAACTGTAAGTGTACATGTATAATGTGTTTGTATGTGTTTGTGTTTGCCTCCCATTGTTTTCAATGGGGTTCGAAGGTGTTCGTTGAACGTTAGTCGAACGTTCGCCGAACTGAGCCGCCGTTCGACGAACCGAACCAAACTTGAACACTAGGGGGGGTGGCTCAACACTAGTGCTAATGCTCGCGACAGTAAAGCACCCTTAAATCCTTCCCTTTGCCTTTAGATTGTAAACCTATGTTATTGCATATTGCTTAGCCAAATTTACTTAAGGGGGCTTTACACTCAGCGACATCGCTAGCGATGTTGCTCGTGAAAGCACCCGCCCCCATCATTTGTGCGTCACGGGCAAATCGCTGCCCGTGGCGCAAAATATCGCTAGTACCCGTTACACGTACTTACCTTCCTAGCGACGTCACTGTGGCTGGCGAACTGCCTCTTTTCTAAGGGGGCAGTTTGTGCGGCATCACAGCGATGTCATACGGCAGGCGTCCAATCTGCTCTCTGCTCTGCTCTCTATCTGAACGCAATCAGTTAATGGATTACCTGTGAGACACCTCTTATGATCTTATGCTAGATATATAATTTTTTCTCTGCATGTGATTATGTGGTGATGTTTGAGGTGTACTCATGGGTTTCCATTTAAATATATAGATATGCAATGTTGGCTTATGTGTAGTCCCTTATGGACAGTTTTATTTACACACTGGTCATGAGCCTTCTCTATGGTGTAATCTAGTAATCCCTGACATATGTGTCTTTATCGTAGCGCCAGGTTATATTCTATGATCGGAATTATTGTGATCATGGAAAAATGAATAAATGCTTACATGGACATAGCAGCATGATACTGATATGAACATATGTGTTTGATTATTTGTTCGTGTATGGCATGTGCTGTGTTGACCCCATGTTGCTGATGTGACAGCGATATGGATATAAAGGATATTGGTGCTGTACACGGCAGCATGGGCTTAACACACATACCTCTATGCACCATTTGTTAGCCAGTTTATTACTAAATATTATCACCTTACACTGTGGTGATGTAAATCGCTTTTTGCCTCCCATCCTTTCACCTGTATGCTATTATTGTGAATAAAAATAATTTTTGTACCAATTGATCGCCTCTCTCTTTGCCTGTCTTGTAACCTTTTAGCGATTTGGTCCATATTTAGTAGTCCTTATTTGCAATTTAGGATTTACATATATAATATATTGATATATCCTTATGAACATGCTGATGGTTATGCCGTTATTTATATTGTCTCTTTTCACTGTGTTTTGCACAGATACTGGTATACTTAAAATGGACTACAAGGCCATGGAATCTTCATGGCTTAATCAAGCTGATCAGGTGTTTGGGGAGGCTCAAGCGAACATTGAAACTAATAGTGGACCGGACTTGGATCTCATGTTTTCGGAAATTGTGGCATTACTTTCAAAACGCACACGTCTCTGGTGGAGTAGGCTACTCCTCACGAAATATATTGATAAAAAACTTATCCCACGTGGCCTTAGAGTTAGGGTGACACCTACGTTTGTGGTCGAAGACCAGGAGTTTATTACTAAATGGGAAGATATTTGTAATACATGCTCCGCGAATCTGATGCAGCTCTTGGTGGATTTAAATACTGCAAGTATTTTGAAAATGGATACTACCATTGATCAGAAACAGATATCCTTTCGGTCTATTTGTCCCCCTGATAAGGCTGACAAATATGACTCAGAGGCCTGTAAGAAGGTTGACACTCTTGTTAAACAAATCCGAGATGTTCATCTACGTAAATTCAAACGTGACCAGAAAGATTTTTCTGAGAACAAAATCTATTTTTGGCGTAAACCATTCAATACGCAGGAGGGAACGAGACGCCCATCAGTGCAATCAAATGTGTCCTCTCTCAGTGAGGTTTCTGAGGCCTCTGACTCAAGTACCAGGTCCGGAGCAACTTATGGAGGCGGTGGATTTTCCCGTTATCAACCTCAATGGTATAAGAAGCCGAGAGGATTCAGTGCCAAGACTGACAATAAGGTAATCAATCTGAGTACACATGCACTTAGTGAGGCAGACCTGTCATTATTGACTAAAGGTCTATCATTCTCTCCAGTTGCGGGGTTTCATGCATTTACGGCAATTAAGGATTTACATATCTTTGCTAGGTCCTTGTTATTTAAAAGATACTTTTATGATGATACATCTCGGATTTTGTTTCCTGCAGAAAAAGAACAAAGAGCACTAGCCATACTATCCGAACTTGAATCGGAACATAAAGCTGGTGAGGGAGGTAAGGTACCATCATGTATTAAACCTCCTTCTAAGAAATCTTTGCCACTTTCTTCATGTGCACATATTGATCTTTTTGTGCAGGTAGTGTCAAAAGCATTTGAGAGTCTGCCGGGTCATGTGAGAGGGGATAATCTGTCCAAAATGGAACGTATACGTCTAAAAGAACTGCAACAGATGTCGGACATTACAATCAAGCCTGCCGACAAGGGGGGTAACATAGTCATATGGCCTGTATCCGCGTACGAGAAGGAGGCATTTCGCCAATTGCGTGATGCGGTTTGTTATCGCAAGTTGACATTCAATCCTCTTGCTAAATATACAGAAGAGCTTAAAAAGATTGTATATATGGCCAAAGATGACTGTGTTATTTCCCCTGAGTTGGCATCAGCTTTGATTTTGTCCGAGCCTAGGATTGCTACATTATATCTACTTCCCAAGCTGCATAAGGATGCGTCCTCGCCCCCCGGCCGCCCGATTATTTCGGGTAACGGCAATTTCCTGGAGAATGTAAATAGATGGCTCGATAGTCAGCTTCAGCCGCTTGTGAGAAGCCTTCCGTCCTTTATTCAGGATACTGGTGATTTTCTTAAGCGTATTGATGGATTGTATGTGGGGGATGACTCTTTGTTGGTATCGTGCGATGTGGAATCCCTGTATACCAGTATCCGACACGCTGATGGAATTGAGGCTGTAAGGTTTTATCTGAGTATGAGCAATCTATCATCTAAATTTGTTGACTTGGTGTTGCGGGTGTTGGAGTTCTCCCTTACGCATAATTTTTTCGTTTTTAAGGGGTCCTTCTATCTCCAGCTCCAGGGTACAGCAATGGGCGCGGCCTTTGCGCCGGCGTATGCAAATCTGTTCCTGGGGCTGTGGGAGAGGGACCTCCCCCTGTCAGATTTGGAGTCGTCGATGGGCCGGGTCCTCCTATGGACCCGGTACATCGACGACATTTTCCTCATCTGGCAGGGAAGTTTTGATTTTCTTTTGGTCTTTATCAGGGAATTGAACTCCAACGCTCGTAACATCCGTCTGACTTATCAATGCTCTACCGATTCCATCGCGTTTCTGGATGTGCTGGTATACAGGGATTCTGATGACTTTTTACAGTCAAATTTACATCGCAAATCTACAGCGACCAACACTCTACTCCATGCGTCATCCTTCCATCCACCACATATGATAGGCTCTGTGCCTACTGGCCAGTTCCTACGCATTCGAAGATTATGTTCCAGTGACGGAGACTTCGAAATGCAGGCGGCTGAATTGACTAAACGATTCCTCGAAAGAGGTTATAGTAGACGTATGATCAAGCGGGCCTATCATAGAGCAAAATATTCTTCCAGGAATCAGTTGCTGTATTCCAGCAAACCAAGAGACGGTGATACTACCGTCAGGTTTATCACCAGCTATTGTAACCAACATGCCGCTATACGGGAGGCACTTACCAAATCCTGGCCTATTTTACAAGCAGACCCAACGTTGGCTAAAATCTTGCCCAAGAGGCCACAGATTACTATACGGAGAGCTAAGAATCTTAAGGACCATTTGGTCCGCAGTCTCCATGTTAACACCATGACTCCAGTCTTCTTCAATACATCTACTGCTAGGGGCGGCTGCTTCCCATGCGGTAAGTGTGTCGCGTGTCCTAATGTATCGCGGACTGATGACTTCTGTGATTCCTCATTTACTAAAAACTTTAAGATCATTAAGAGGATCACGTGTGAGTCTAAGTCCGTGATATATTATGGCCTATGCCCTTGCCCTAAGATCTATATTGGGCTCACGACCCGCCAGCTCAAGGTTCGGGTTCGTGAGCACATTTTGGGGATAGAGGCCGCACGTGATCATGTTGATGTGTCAACGTTAAAGACCATTCCACGGCACTTTAAGCAGTTTCATGAATGTGATTCAGCCAAGTTTTTGGTGCGTGGAATTGATAGGTTAGACGTTGACATTCGTGGTGGGTTTATTAGTCAGCGGTTAGCAAGACTGGAGACTCAATGGATCTGGCGCCTGCGGACTGTCCAGCCCCAGGGACTAAATGAAAGCATGAGCTTCACTTCATTTCTTTAGAGTTGGGTGTTTTTTGGTTTGTTTTTAATTGTTTTTAATTTTTTATTTTCACCTGCAGGCCTATTTTCAGTATGTGACAATATCTTGGAGTGGCTCGTTATTTTTGAAATATTTCCTTATATGTGACTGTGGACTTAGAACTGACGCCCTGAAATGCAAGATCAAGAATATATGTTTTTCTTTAATAAATATCTTGTATTGTATAATTGCTAGTTTACATCACATGGGACGTTGTCGTTGATTCTTGCTGTAACATAAATGGAATCATGTATACATGTGTGGCTCTTATGTGGCCGCATGGAATCTATGTGAATATGCTGTATATGCATTGATTTTCTATGGTATGCCTTTTTACATGTTTTCATCTATATATTGGTTTACTCTGAAATGATGTATATGCAGCTTTGATAGATGTGTATATAACACTTTATGTGCTTTAATTATCTTGGTACAGATTGTTATGGCGTTTATATTACTGCCCTATGGGGCTTAAATTATATCGAGCTCTCTCCTATTATGAGATTCCTAATATCACTGATGAAGGATTATGTATTATTGGTTATGATCCATATAAAGTATTTCTGTCTTTCCCCACCTGGTTGGGTTGTCTACGCATGCGTCGCCGGCTCTGGATTTCTCTGTCTCCCGGGCGCGTCTCTATGGCTACGGGAACGCTGGTTTTCTTACCCGGCGTTCTCTGTGGCCATGACGCGTCTGTGAGGCGGGACTTCTGCCCGGCCGGCTTTGGATGCGTCATGATGGCTGCCCAATCAGCTGGGGATTGAGGCCTTTTTAAACGGCACCCCCTTTCCTTTCCGGTCACGCCCCCTGACGAAGGTACACACCGAAATGCGCATCGGGCGCATTACCATCACAGTGTTTATCATCTAGGTAATGTTATCCACGTTGTTTTATGGCTGGCGTTGCATTTTTTCTATTCTCTGCACTTTTGTATGAGTACCGATAAATGTATGGCTGTGTCTATGGTATCCTGGCGTGCTATGTGTGCTGCAATTGACTGCGCCTTTTTGGTTGACATATAAGGGAATGGTGTTGGCTCTCTATCTGAACGCAATCAGTTAATGGATTACCTGTGAGACACCTCTTATGATCTTATGCTAGATATATAATTTTTTCTCTGCATGTGATTATGTGGTGATGTTTGAGGTGTACTCATGGGTTTCCATTTAAATATATAGATATGCAATGTTGGCTTATGTGTAGTCCCTTATGGACAGTTTTATTTACACACTGGTCATGAGCCTTCTCTATGGTGTAATCTAGTAATCCCTGACATATGTGTCTTTATCGTAGCGCCAGGTTATATTCTATGATCGGAATTATTGTGATCATGGAAAAATGAATAAATGCTTACATGGACATAGCAGCATGATACTGATATGAACATATGTGTTTGATTATTTGTTCGTGTATGGCATGTGCTGTGTTGACCCCATGTTGCTGATGTGACAGCGATATGGATATAAAGGATATTGGTGCTGTACACGGCAGCATGGGCTTAACACACATACCTCTATGCACCATTTGTTAGCCAGTTTATTACTAAATATTATCACCTTACACTGTGGTGATGTAAATCGCTTTTTGCCTCCCATCCTTTCACCTGTATGCTATTATTGTGAATAAAAATAATTTTTGTACCAATTGATCGCCTCTCTCTTTGCCTGTCTAGAAGCGGAGGGGCGAAGAGCAGCTGCAGAAAGTCACGCCCACCTTGTTGCCAGAGGACACAGGTACGCTGTTGTTCGTCGTTCCTGGGGTGTCACACGTAGCGATGTGTGCTCCCTCAGGAACGATGAACAACCTGCATCCTGCACAAGCAACGACATTTTGGGAAATGGATGACGTGTCAACAATGAACGATTTGGTGAGTATTTTGCATCATTAGCGGTCACTCGTACGTGTCACATGCAATGATGTCGCTAACGAGGCCGGATGTGCATCACGAATTCCGTGACCCCAACAACATCTCGTTAGCAATGTCATTGCGTGTAACGGGGCCTTTATACTCATCCTGTAGTTTGCTATGTATGGCCAAATGATTGCTATGCACTGTAAGCTTGCATTTTTGCTGTCTTTTTTTTTCAAATTAAAAGCTGTTTCTTACAGTGACCGCAAAAGCTATGAGTTTTAAGAAATCTCATGCACATTCTTGTTTTTAGTTTCCTAATAAACAGGGGTAACTCCAGCACTCAAAAGACAAAGCTAGAGGTCTATTCATTTTGTAATTTTTAGATTTGATTTTCTGCAAAAAGGGTGCACATCAACCTACGCAAAACACAAGACGACGTTTCGGCTCAGGGAAGCCTTCATAAGGATTTTGCGTCTAGGGCATTGAGCCTATGGAGAGTATGTCAAGAGCAAATTACCCCGAGTGGTTCAGATTGGGATAAAGCTGGGTAATGATAAAATATAACTTTTAATAGTGCATTAAAATATCTTTGGGGAAGCAAACAAACATACATAAACTATGATCACACCGATATAGTCAGGCAAAAGAAGTAGGCCTGAGGGTTTGATAACCAAGATCCGTATGAAATGATAGAGCCAACTATTGGGATTAATTAACACCAAATAGTAGATCACTTCTATAAAAAAGCAAAGAGTGCCACTGAAGACTCTAACAGCATTAGCAATAAGGCGTAAATAACAGAACAATCTCACCGGTATCTCATCATAAACCGAAGTGCATGTCCTGATGACTGCTGAATCTCCAAGGGGGAGCTTTTTTGTTCAGAAAGATAGTTTTTCAAACATTTCCCCCTAAACAATTTGATTTAGTTGTCCTTTTTTCCCCCGATTTTTATGGTTTTACATACATCTTGCATTAGTGGCCTAACACCTTCTATTGTTCAAGCTTGTAAGGTGGAAGCAAAGCTGACATTAGGGTCCTGAAGAAATGCAGCAAAAAACACAGCAAAAATGCAATAAGAAAAGCAGCAAAAATGTCGAACACCTGTGTTTTGGCTGCAGCTTTTTTACTGAAAAGAGATCAGGTTTTGGCTGCAGAAAAAAGCAGCAAAAAAGTAACGTGCAACTAGCTTAAACCTGGTTTTTGTATGTTTAGCTTCCTGGAATGAATTGTGCTTTAAAAAAATAGTAATGCCTACCCCTACCCGTGGAGGGCAACGACACCTTGCTGCCCCACTCCATCACCCCGGGGACTCCCAACGGCAGCGGCGGTACTCCCAGTTACCGCACACCACGGGTGGCGTCCCACACTACAACTCCCCTGTAAATATCCCCCTTTTACTTTAGAGAGTGGCCCCTATGCCCCCGGGTCCGGAGACCCTTGAGTCACGAACTGACACTATCCCGGATCTGAGCAATTCGACCTGCTGCTGGGGCGGCACATTAGCATTGTTAACAACAGGACCTCTGTACTATATAAAGGGATTCATATACTCTTTAAAATATTTGCATTATACATATTATAGCTTTGAGAAATTATGACATAATTTGTACTTGATAATGGAATATCATGATATATCTGCTTGTCAGAACATTTAAAAAAAAAAGGGAAAAGTTTCAATACTTATGTGTGTAAACAGTATGGTGATAGTCTGAGCTCAGGAGTTATGGCCATGATCTTAGCCATTTCTTTTTATCCTTAGTAGAATGATGTCCCTTTAGCTCTACAGTACTTTATATATGTTATATATAGAGTTGAGCGCGGTTCGAGGTTCTCCAGTTCTAGGCTCGAGTGATTTTGGGGCCTGTTCTAGATCGAACTAGAACTCAAGCTTTTTGCAAAAGCTCGATAGTTCTAGAAACGTTCGAGAACGGTTCTAGCAGCAAAAAAACAGCTAATTCCTAGCTGGCTTTCCGCTGTAATAGTGTAAGTCACTCTGTGACTCACACTATTATGAAATTTCAGTGTATAGTGTGCGTGAACAGCGCCTTCAGATCACTCCTGTTTGTATAATGGCGATCGCCATTTTTTTTTTTTTTCCTTGTCTTCCTTCCCTAAGCGCGCGCGTGTAGTGGGGAGGGCCAGCATGTCAGCCAATCCCAGACACACACACAGATAAGTGGACTTTTAGCCAGAGAAGCAACGGCATGTGTGATAGGATGTCCATGTCACGTGTCCCTGCATTATAAAACCGGACATTTTCCTCCAGGACGCCATTATCTCTTCTGCGTCCTTGGTGTCAGACATCACTGGCGCAGCTCCGTCCTTTGTCCTATCGCCGATACTGCTGTATGCGCTCCATACACAGCGCTAGACAGCTTAGGGAGAGCACTTTCCATCAGTCCTTTTAAGGGCTCGTACCGGCAGGGTCAGAGCCATAGGTGACAGGTCCTGAAAACAGCGACAGCGTCTGTGTAGCAAAGGTCAGGGATTTCGTCGCTGCATTTCCCCATTAGGAGGGAATAGAAAGGCAGGCTTCCTTTCCTCTACCCAGAGCCCAACAATCCTGGCACTGTACCCTCCTGTCCTCTGCACACTCCAACTCATTATAACTAAGCCATTATACTAGCAAACACTCAGTGTACCTAGTGGCATCCTAAACGTGGCTATTGGACTTTTGTCTAGTCACAATAGTGCAAAGACATTTGCAGCACCTCTACCTGCATTGCACACTCCAACTCATTATAACTAAGCCATTATACTAGCAAACACTCAGTGTACCTAGTGGCATCCTAAACGTGGCTATTGGACTTTGCTATAGTTCCACTAGTGCAAAGACATTTGCAGCACCTCTGCCTGCATTGCACACTCCAACTCATTATAACTAAGCCATTATACTAGCAAACACTCAGTGTACCTAGTGGCATCCTAAATGTGGCTATTGGACTTTGCTATAGTCCCACTAGTGCAAAGACATTTGCAGCACCTCTGCCTGCATTGCACACTCCAACTCATTATAACTAAGCCATTATACTAGCAAACACTCAGTGTACCTAGTGGCATCCTAAACGTGGCTATTGGACTTTTGTCTAGTCACACTAGTGCAAAGACATTTGCAGCACCTCTGCCTGCATTGCACACTCCAACTCATTATAACTAAGCCATTATACTAGCAAACACTCAGTGTACCTAGTGGCATCCTAAACGTGGCTATTGGACTTTGCTATAGTCCCACTAGTGCAAAGACATTTGCAGCACCTCTGCCTGCATTGCACACTCCAATTCATTATAACTAAGCCATTATACTAGCAAACACTCAGTATACCTAGTGGCATCCTAAACGTGGCTATTGGACTTTTGTCTAGTCACACTAGTGCAACAACATTTGCAGCACCTCTGCCTGCATTGCACACTCCAACTCATTATAACTAAGCCATTATACTAGGAAACACTCAGTGTACCTAGTGGCATCCTAAACGTGGCTATTGGACTTTGCTATAGTCCCACTAGTGCAAAGACATTTGCAGCACCTCGACCTGCATTGCACACTCCAACTCATTATAACTAAGCCATTATACTAGCAAACACTCAGTGTACCTAGTGGCATCCTAAACGTGGCTATTGGACTTTGCTATAGTCCCACTAGTGCAAAGACATTTGCAGCACCTCAGCCTGCATTGCACACTTCTACTCATTATAACTAAGCCATTATACTAGCAAACACTCAGTGTACCTAGTGGCATCCTAAACGTGGCTATAGGACTTTGCTATAGTCCCACTAGTGCAAAGACATTTGCAGCACCTCTGCCTGCATTGCACACTCCAACTCATTATAACTAAGCCATTATACTAGCAAACACTCAGTGTACCTAGTGGCATCCTAAACGTGGCTATTGGACTTTTGTCTAGTCACACTAGTGCAAAGACATTTGCAGCACCTCTGCCTGCATTGCACACTCCAACTCATTATAACTAAGCCATTATATTAGCAAACACTCAGTGTACCTAGTGGCATCCTAAACGTGGCTATTGGACTTTGCTATAGTCCCACTAGTGCAAAGACATTTGCAGCACCTCTACCTGCATTGCACACTCCAACTCATTATAACTAAGCCATTATACTAGCAAACACTCAGTGTACCTAGTGGCATCCTAAATGTGGCTATTGGACTTTGCTATAGTCCCACTAGTCCAAAGACATTTGCAGCACCTCTGCCTGCATTGCACACTCCAACTCATTATAACTAAGCCATTATACTAGCAAACACTCAGTGTACCTAGTGGCATCCTAAACGTGGCTATTGGACTTTGCTATAGTCCCACTAGTGCAAAGACATTTGCAGCACCTCTACCTGCATTGCACACTCCAACTCATTATAACTAAGCCATTATACTAGCAAACACTCAGTGTACCTAGTGGCATCCTAAACGTGGCTATTGGACTTTTGTCTAGTCACACTAGTGCAAAGACATTTGCAGCACCTCTGCCTGCATTGCACACTCCAACTCATTATAACTAAGCCATTATACTAGCAAACACTCAGTGTACCTAGTGGCATCCTAAACGTGGCTATTGGACTTTGCTATAGTCCCACTAGTGCAAAGACATTTGCAGCACCTCTGCCTGCATTGCACACTCCAATTCATTATAACTAAGCCATTATACTAGCAAACACTCAGTGTACCTAGTGGCATCCTAAACGTGGCTATTGGACTTTTGTCTAGTCACACTAGTGCAAAGACATTTGCAGCACCTCTGCCTGCATTGCACACTCCAACTCATTATAACTAAGCCATTATACTAGCAAACACTCAGTGTACCTAGTGGCATCCTAAACGTGGCTATTGGACTTTGCTATAGTCCCACTAGTGCAAAGACATTTGCAGCACCTCTACCTGCATTGCACACTCCAACTCATTATAACTAAGCCATTATACTAGCAAACACTCAGTGTACCTAGTGGCATCCTAAACGTGGCTATTGGACTTTGCTATAGTCCCACTAGTGCAAAGACATTTGCAGCACCTCTGCCTGCATTGCACACTCCAACTCATTATAACTAAGCCATTATACTAGCAAACACTCAGTGTACCTAGTGGCATCCTAAACGTGGCTAGTGGACTTTGCTATAGTCCCACTAGTGCAAAGACATTTGCAGCACCTCGACCTGCATTGCACACTCCAACTCATTATAACTAAGCCATTATACTAGCAAACACTCAGTGTACCTAGTGGCATCCTAAACGTGGCTATTGGACTTTGCTATAGTCCCACTAGTGCAAAGACATTTGCAGCACCTCTGCCTGCATTGCACACTTCTACTCATTATAACTAAGCCATTATACTAGCAAACACTCAGTGTACCTAGTGGCATCCTAAACGTGGCTATTGGACTTTGCTATAGTCCCACTAGTGCAAAGACATTTGCAGCACCTCTGCCTGAATTGCACACTCCAACTCATTATAACTAAGCCATTACACTAGCAAACACTCAGTGTACCTAGTGGCATCCTAAACGTGGCTATTGGACTTTTGTCTAGTCACACTAGTGCAAAGACATTTGCAGCACCTCTGCCTGCATTGCACACTCCAACTCATTATAACTAAGCCATTATACTAGCAAACACTCAGTGTACCTAGTGGCATCCTAAACGTGGCTATTGGACTTTGCTATAGTCCCACTAGTGCAAAGACATTTGCAGCACCTCTACCTGCATTGCACACTCCAACTCATTATAACTAAGCCATTATACTAGCAAACACTCAGTGTACCTAGTGGCATCCTAAACGTGGCTATTGGACTTTTGTCTAGTCACACTAGTGCAAAGACATTTGCAGCACCTCTGCCTGCATTGCACACTCCAACTCATTATAACTAAGCCATTATACTAGCAAACACTCAGTGTACCTAGTGGCATCCTAAACGTGGCTATTGGACTTTGCTATAGTCCCACTAGTGCAAAGACATTTGCAGCACCTCTGCCTGCATTGCACACTCCAACTCATTAAAACTAAGCCATTATACTAGCAATTGATGCTGCCAGTTTAAGGGCTGTAGTTGCATTGTCAGGGATATTTATTATTTATTATTCTGCTGTTAATAAAGCTAGACCACCGCTGCAATCTACACCACCTCTCAATTTTTACTACCACATTTTCAGTGCACAATCTTGTCGCAATCAAAATGAGTG
The DNA here is from genome assembly GCF_048569485.1 of Anomaloglossus baeobatrachus. NCBI lineage: Eukaryota > Metazoa > Chordata > Amphibia > Anura > Aromobatidae > Anomaloglossus > Anomaloglossus baeobatrachus. The sequence continues at coordinate 471,372,676 of NC_134355.1, read as the reverse complement.
GCAAAATGACAGATGCTGGTGGAAAGGGGAAGAGGCGTGGTGGAAAAGGAAAAAAAGGGTTTGTCCGTGGGGAAGGTGGCAAAGCTCCATTATCATCTGCTGAAGATAGACCATCTACCAGCCAAAGTAAGATGTCTACTACTTACCGTGGACAATCCGATGTGCTCCCTTTTTTACGGACACGAACAACAGGAACAAAGGTAGATGATGGCCAAAAAAGGAAAATGCTTGAATGGATCTCAAGTGGTCCAACAAGTGCCCTCTCAGCCACTTCAAGTACTGCATCCAAAAAACACCAGTCCTCTGAGTTGTCATCCCAATCAAACTTGCTTTCTCCCAGCTCTGAAGTCTCCATCAGCCCTGCACAGTATGGTGGAACTGAGATGGCTGAGTCTGCAGAGCTGTTCAGTTACACTATAGCCTGGGAATCAGAGGTCTGCTCCCAAGCTACAGTGAGTACAGAACAGGAAATGGTCTGCAGTGATGCCCAGAACCTTTGTGACTCTGATTCAGGCCGTGAGGACCAAGTTTCTGAGCATAATGTCACAAACTGTAACACCTGTGGTTATAGACAATGAGGAACATACTGATGAAGATGAGACGCAGATACCCGATTGGGATGACAACTTAAATATTCGGTCAGGGCAAGAAGAGGCTCGGTCTGAGGGGGAGGGGAGTGCAAACACAACAATTGATGATGAAGTTCTAGATCCCACCTACTGTCAACCCACAGTCAGGCACTCGAGGAGGTCAACAGAGGTGGTGGAGGAGGATGCAACTGATGACGAAGTTACCTTGCGCCTTCCTGGACACAGTCGGAGTACTGGTAGCACGTCTACAACTGCATCCTCAGCCACCACTCTGCCTCTGAGCATTATTCGGGGTGGATCAACAGGTCGCATGGCCTCTAAGCCTTGCCTAGCCTGGTCCTTTTTTGACATAGAAAAAGATCGCCCCAATTATGTGATCTGTAAAATTTGTCATGGTTCTCTTAGTAGAGGTCAAAACCTCAGCACTTTGACAATTTCTTCCATGAATCGTCACATGAATAAATATCATATGGCCCGGTGGGAAGCTCACCGTGCTGCAATGCGGCCTAGCGAAGCGAACCATCCACCGCCTGCCCCTTCCAGTGCATCCGCGCGCTCGTCATCTTCTAGGACTGTGGGGACAGCTGTCACACCTGTTTTTCCACCCCCAACTTCCACCACTGTAACCGCAACAGGCACTTTGCTTGGTAGGTCGTCAGTTGGTTTGGAAGGGGAAACAAGTGAGTGTGTACAGCTCTCTCAGACATCGATAGCACCAACGTTGGATGAAGGCAACATCATGTCTCCGCCTGCACTTTCCTCACAAACCTGCATTTTTCCAGGGACACCCTACTCAACACCGTCTACACACAGCAGCCAGATCTCTGTCCCTCAGATGTGGTCAAATAAAAGGCCACTTCCTGCGACCCATGACAAAGCTAAGAGGTTGACTCTATCCCTCTGTAAGCTGTTGGCTACCGAAATGCTGCCTTTCCGCCTAGTGGACACACAGGATTTTAGAGACCTTAAGTCTGTCGCTGTGCCCCAGTACCAGATGCCTAGTCGCCACTACTTCTCTAAGAAAGGTGTGCCCGCGCTACACCAGCATGTCGCACACAACATCACCGCTTCCTTGAGAAACTCTGTGTGTGAATGGGTGCATTTCACCACCGATACTTGGACCAGTAAGCATGGACAGGGACGTTACATGTCGCTGACTGGGCACTGGGTAACTATGGTGATAGATGGTGAAGGGTCTGCTGCACAAGTCTTGCCGTCCCCACGACTTGTGTGTCAATACTCTGTCTGTCCAAGTTCCGCCACTGCTTCTGCATCTTTCACCTCATCTGGGTCTTCCACCTCCGCCCCAAGCCTGCCTGGTCAGGCCACCAGCGTTCTCACTGCGCAGAAGGAATCACGCACCCCTCATTACTATGCTGGCAGCAGAGCACAACGGCATCAGGCGGTCTTTAGCTTGACATGTCTTGGAAATAAGAGTCACACAGCTGAGGAGTTGTGGTCAGCTCTGCGGTCTGAGTTTAATAAATGGTTGTCTCCACTCAACCTGCAGCCTGGTAAGGCCGTGTGCGACAATGCTGCAAACCTGGGTGCGGCCCTTCGCCTGGGCAAGGTGACACACGTACTTTGTATGGCTCACGTGTTGAACCTTGTCGTCCAGCAATTTTTAACACACTATCCCGGCCTAGATGGCCTTCTGAACAGGGCACGAAAACTGTCTGCTCACTTCCGCCGTTCAAGCGCCGCAGCTGAGCGACTTGCATTGCTCCAGACGTCTTTCGGCCTGCCGGTTCATCGCCTGAAATGCGATGTGGCGACACGCTGGAATTCAACTCTCCACCGATTACAGCGACTGTGGCAGCACCGCCGAGCCCTGGTGCAATACGTCATGACGTATAGCCTGGGCCAACGAGATGCAGAGGTGGGTCAGATCACCCTGATGGAGTGGTCTCAGATCAAGGACCTATGCACCCTTCTGCACAGTTTCGACATGGCGACGAATATGTTTAGCGCAGACAATGACATTATCAGCATGACGATTCCAGTCATTTACATGCTGGAGCACACGCTAAACACTATTCGGAGTCAGGGGGTGGGACAACAGGAAGGGGATGAACTACAGGAGGATTCATATGCGCAAGACACAACAACATCACCAAGGTCCAGACGTTCATTATCACCAAGGCGCCAGGCATGGGACCATGGAGGACAGGGATCAACAAGGGCGCATGGTAGCAGGCGAGATGTTGAGGAAGGTGCAGGAGAACATGAAGAAATGGAGGACGAACTGTCCATGGACATGGAAGACTCAGCAGATGAGGGAGACCTTGGTCAAATTTCAGTTGAAAGAGGTTGGGGGGAGATGTCAGAGGAAGAAAGAACGGTTAGCACCTCTATGCCACAAACACAGCGTGGACTTGGTCCGCATGGCTGCGCAAGACACATGAGTGCCTTCTTGTTGCACTACCTCCAACATGACCCTCGTATTGTCAAAATTAGAAGTGATGATGACTACTGGCTTGCCACACTATTAGATCCCCGGTACAAGTCCAAATTTTGTGACATAATTCCAGCCATAGAAAGAGACGCACGTATGCAGGAGTATCAGCAGAAGCTGTTACTCGATCTTAGCTCGGATTTTCCACCAAACAACCGTGCAGGTGCAGGGAGTGATTCTCCCAGTTGTAACTTGCCAAACATGGGACGGTCTCGTCATCTTCAACAGTCTACCCGTACCAGTAGGACCGTATCTGGTGCTGGTAACAGCAATTTTATGGAATCTTTTCATAATTTTTTTAGACCCTCTTTTGCAAGTCCACCAGAGACAACAAGTCTGACACATAGTCAACGGCTGGAGAGGATGATACAGGAGTATCTCCAAATGAACATCGATGCCATGACTTTGCAAATGGAGCCTTGCTCCTTTTGGGCTTCAAATCTAGAAAAATGGCCAGAGCTCTCCAGTTACGCCTTGGAGATTTTGTCGTGTCCAGCTGCCAGCGTTGTCTCTGAACGTGTCTTCAGTGCTGCTGGGTGTGTGCTGACAGATAAGCGCACGCGTCTGTCCAGTGACAATGTGGACAGACTGACGTTCATCAAAATGAACAAGTCATGGATCAAGAAGGAATTTACTACCCCTGTGTCATCCTGGGGAGAGTAAATGCTTGTGGATTTGGAATGTGCTTGATGCAAATCAAAACATCCTGTTTGCAACTAGGGCACAACTGCTGCCACTGAAGGAGTGGGTGTGTGTGGGGCCCAATTTTTGGAAAAAAGGAAGACTCCGCTTGGAGTAACTCTTGCTTACATTGTTTTTAAAAGGAGCGAAGATGAACAAGTCATGGTTCAGCAAAGACTTTGCTACCTACCCCGGTGTCATCCTGGGGACGGATAAGAATGGCGTATTTTTGAATGTGCTTGATGCAAATCTAGCTGTGAAGTGTACAATTGGGGCACAACTGCTGCCACTGAAGGGGTGGGTGTGTGTGGGGCCCAATTTTTGGAAAAAAGGGAGACTCCGCTTGGAGTAACCCTTGCTTACATTGTTTTTAAAAGAAGCCAAGATGAACAGAGCTGGGATCAGGAAAGACTTTGCTACCTACCCTGGTGTCATCCTGGGGACGGTTAATTATGGCATATTTTTGAATGTGCTTGATACAAGTCTAGCTGTGAAGTGTACAACTGGGGCACAACTGCTGCCACTGAAGGGATGGGTGTGTGTGGGGCCCAATTTTTGGAAAAAAGGGAGACTCCACTTGGAGTAACCCTTGCTTACATTGTTTTTAAAAGGAGCGAAGATGAACAAGTCATGGTTCAGCAAAGACTTTGCTACCTACCCCGGTGTCATCCTGGGGACGGATAAGAATGGCGTATTTTTGAATGTGCTTGATGCAAATCTAGCTGTGAAGTGTACAACTGGGGCACAACTGCTGCCACTGAAGGGATGAGTGTGTGTGGGGCCCAATTTTTGGAAAAAAGGGAGACTCCGCTTGGAGTAACCCTTGCTTACATTGTTTTTAAAAGGAGCGAAGATGAACAAGTCATGGTTCAGCAAAGACTTTGCTACCTACCCCGGTGTCATCCTGGGGACGGATAAGAATGGCGTATTTTTGAATGTGCTTGATGCAAATCTAGCTGTGAAGTGTACATCTGGGGCACAACTGCTGCCACTGAAGGGGTGGGTGTGTGTGGGGCCCAATTTTTGGAAAAAAGGGAGACTCCGCTTGGAGTAACCCTTGTTTACATTGTTTTTAAAAGAAGCCAAGATGAACAGAGCTGGGATCAGGAAAGACTTTGCTACCTACCCTGGTGTCATCCTGGGGACGGTTAATTATGGCGTATTTTTGAATGTGCTTGATGCAAATCTAGCTGTGAAGTTTACAACTGGGGCACAACTGCTGCCACTGAAGGGATGGGTGTGTGTGGGGCCCAATTTTTGGAAAAAAGGAAGACTCCGCTTGGAGTAACCCGTGCTTACATTGTTTTTAAAAGAAGCCAAGATGAACAGAGCTGGGATCAGGAAAGACTTTGCTACCTACCCTGGTGTCATCCTGGGGACGGTTAATTATGGCGTATTTTTGAATGTGCTTGATGCAAATCTAGCTGTGAAGTGTACAACTGGGGCACAACTTCTGCCACTGAAGGGGTGGGTGTGTGTGGGGCCCAATTTTTGGAAAAAAGGGAGACTCCGCTTGGAGTAACCCTTGTTTACATTGTTTTTAAAAGAAGCCAAGATGAACAGAGCTGGGATCAGGAACGACTTTGCTACCTACCCTGGTGTCATCCTGGGGACGGTTAATTATGGCGTATTTTTGAATGTGCTTGATGCAAATCTAGCTGTGAAGTGTACAACTGGGGCACAACTGCTGCCACTGAAGGGATGGGTGTGTGTGGGGCCCAATTTTTGGAAAAAAGGAAGACTCCGCTTGGAGTAACCCGTGCTTACATTGTTTTTAAAAGAAGCCAAGATGAACAGAGCTGGGATCAGGAAAGACTTTGCTACCTACCCTGGTGTCATCCTGGGGACGGTTAATTATGGCGTATTTTTGAATGTGCTTGATGCAAATCTAGATGTGAAGTGTACAACTGGGGCACAACTGCTGCCACTGAAGGGGTGGGTGTGTGTGGGGCCCAATTTTTGGAAAAAAGGGAGACTCCGCTTGGAATAACCCTTGCTTGCTGTGTTTTTTAAAAGGAGCCAAGATGAACAGAGCTGGGATCAGGAAAGACTTTGCTACCTACCCTGGTGTCATCCTGGGGACGGTTAATTATGGCGTATTTTTGAATGTGCTTGATGCAAATCTAGCTGTGAAGTGTACAACTGGGGCACAACTGCTGCCACTGAAGGGGTGGGTGTGTGTGGGGCCCAATTTTTGGAAAAAAAGGGAGACTACGCTTGGAGTCACCTTGCGGTGTTTTACATGATTTTAGAAGGGCGTGCCATGCCTATATCTGTGTCTCCTCCTCTTTTTCCTTGTCCAGCTGTTTTGTTTTCGCATGAGTATATGTCCTTGTCACTTTCCCATGTGTTTGTGTTGTGTTGTGAGTTGTTTGTCACCTTTTGGACACCTTTGAGGGTGTTTTCTAGGTGTTTTTATGTGTTTGTGATTGCCTGCCATTGTTTCCTATGCAGTTTGAGTTCGGTTCGTCGAACGTTCGACGAGCCGAACTCGAACGGGACCTCCGTTCGGCGAACCGACCTCGAGCCGAACCGGGACCGGTTCGCTCATCTCTAGTTATATATTATACAGTGCATGACATCTATGTTTCTCTATCTGTATATCTAGGTAATGAGGCATGAAATGTTAATTTTGGTGATTGTCTATTGTGCTACATGATTATAGCATTTTATTTTTAATATTTTGTAATATTGGGTTAGTTATTCGTTAGGCTATGTTCATATGTTGCTTTTTTCCAGCCTTTGTTTCTGCAGGCAAAACTTGCTCTCTTGGCAGTAAAGAAGCTGCTTACCAAAAGCAGGTTTTGCTACATTTTTGTGGCATTTATTTGTGCATTTTTGATGTGGATTATACAGTTAGGTCCAGAAATATTTGGACAGTGACACAAGTTTTGTTATTTTAGCTGTTTACAAAAACATGTTCAGAAATACAATTATATATATAATATGGGCTGAAAGTGCACACTCCCAGCTGCAATATGAGAGTTTTCACATCCAAATCGGAGAAAGGGTTTAGGAATCATAGCTCTGTAATGCATAGCCTCCTCTTTTTCAAGGGACCAAAAGTAATTGGACAAGGGACTCTAAGGGCTTCAATTAACTCTGAAGGCGTCTCCCTCGTTAACCTATAATCACTGAAGTAGTTAAAAGGTCTGGGGTTGATTACAGGTGTGTGGTTTTGCATTTGGAAGCTGTTGCTGTGACCAGACAACATGCGGTCTAAGGAACTCTCAATTGAGGTGAAGCAGAACATCCTTAGGCTGAAAAAAAAGAAAAAATCCATCAGAGAGATAGCAGACATGCTGGGAGTAGCAAAATCAACAGTCGGGTACATTCTGAGAAAAAAGGAATTGACTGGTGAGCTTGGGAACTCAAAAAGGCCTGGGCGTCCACGGATGACAACAGTGGTGGATGATCGCCGCATACTTTCTTTGGTGAAGAAAAACACGTTCACAACATCAACTGAAGTCCAGAACTCTCTCAGTGAAGTAGGTGTGTCTGTCTCTAAGTCAACAGTAAAGAGAAGACTCCATGAAAGTAAATACAAAGGGTTCACATCTAGATGCAAACCATTCATCAATTCCAAAAATAGACAGGCCAGAGTTAAATTTGCTGAAAAAACACCTCATGAAGCCAGCTCAGTTCTGGAAAAGTATTCTATGGACAGATGAGACAAAGATCAACCTGTACCAGAATGATGGGAAGAAAAAAGTTTGGAGAAGAAAGGGAACGGCACATGATCCAAGGCACACCACATCCTCTGTAAAACATGGTGGAGGCAACGTGATGGCATGGGCATGCATGGCTTTCAATGGCACTGGTTCATTTGTGTTTATTGATGACATAACAGCAGACAAGAGTAGCCGGATGAACTCTGAAGTGTACCGGGATATACTTTCAGCCCAGATTCAGCCAAATGCCGCAAAGTTGATCGGACAGCGCTTCATAGTACAGATGGACAATGACCCCAAGCATACAGCTAAAGCTACCCAGGAGTTCATGAGTGCAAAAAAGTGGAACATTCTGCAATGGCCAAGTCAATCACCAGATCTTAACCCAATTGAGCATGCATTTCACTTGCTCAAATCCAGACTTAAGACGGAAAGACCCACAAACAAGCAAGACCTGAAGGCTGCGGCTGTAAAGGCCTGGCAAAGCATTAAAAGGAGGAAACCCAGCGTTTGGTGATGTCCATGGGTTCCAGACTTAAGGCAGTGATTGCCTCCAAAGGATTCGCAACAAAATATTGAAAATAAAAATATTTTGTTTTGGGTTTGGTTTATTTGTCCAATTACTTTTGACCTCCTAAAATGTGGAGTGTTTGTAAAGAAATGTATACAATTCCTACAATTTCTATTAGATATTTTTGTTCAAATTAAACGTTACAATCTGCACTTGAATTCTGTTGTAGAGATTTCATTTCAAATCCAATGTGGTGGCATGCAGAGCCCAACTCGCGAAAATTGTGTCACTGTTTAAATATTTCTGGACCTAACTGTATATGTAATTTGTCTACAATGTGCCAATTGCTTCTTCAGAGAGGGAGAGGACTTGAACTCTAGTGCCACCTATTGGATGTAGCAATCCTATTAGTCAATATCGACCTTTTAACAAGCCTTGCAATAAGACTTAGGAAAAATAAAAAAAAGTATTAGTTACTAACACTCCACCCCAGTGGGTCCAGTCAGTCTTGCAGTAATAATTTCCCATTCATCAGTCACAATCGCTAGAATAAATGGTGTTGTTTTCATACATGGCACAAGATCAAAGCAGCAGAAGATTCAATGGGTAAGTAATCTTTTTTTTTTCATTTTATATCATTACTAGCTGTACTATCTGGCTTCACCTGGGTTAATAACTGCTGTTCTGTTAACAAAACAGAATGTATTACCAAAAATGTATTCTGCACACAAAAACCACAAAACAAATAGATATAAATGTAATTATGTCTATCTCCCCCTTTGTATATATATCTATCTCTCTCTCTCTCTCTCATTCTCTCTTTGTCTGTCTGTCTCTTTCCCTGTCTGTCTCTGACTCTCTCTTTCTCCATCTGTCTCAATCTCTTTCCCTGTCTGTCTATCTCTGTCACTTCCCCTGTCTGTCTCTTTCCCTCTCTTTCCCTGTCTGTCTCTTTCCCTCTTTTTTCCTGTCTGTCTCTTTCCCTGTCTGTCTCTTTCTTCCCTCTGTCTCTTTCCCTGTGTCTGTCTCTTTGTCTCTTTACCTGTCTTTGTCTGTCTCTAACCCTGTCTGTCTCTTTCCCTCTCTTTCCCTGTCTGTCTGTTTCCCTGTGTCTGTCTCTGTCTCTTTGTCTGTGTCTGTCTCTTTTCCTGTCTGTGTCTGTCTCTTAACCTGTCTCTCTCTTTCCCTGTCTGTCTCTTTCCCTGTCAGTCTGTCTCTTTGTCTGTGTCTGTCTCTTTGTGTCTGTCTCTTACCCTGTCTGTAACTGCCTCTTTCACTGTCTGTGTCTGCTTCTTTCCCTGGCTGCATTGTGACACACCAACATTCCATTTAAGGGCGTGGATGTGCATTCTTCTGAAGTTCTGGCTGCACTGTGGCTCCCAGCTCCATTCGCTTTAATGGAGGCAGGTTTTTTGGTGAATGACTGTAAAGCGCGGGGTTACAATTTCCCCTCAAAACATAGTCTATGACGCTCTCGAGGTCCAGAAGTGTGAGTGTGCAAAATTTTGTGGCTGTAGCTGCGACGGTCTAGATGGCAATCCCGGACATACACACACACACACACACACACACACACACATACACACATTCAGCTTTACATATTAGACTAGCTGTATTACCCGGCTTCGCCCGGGTTAATAACTGTTGTTAACAAAATAGAATGTATTAACATTCCCGGGATAGAATGTATAAATAGAATGTATTAACGCCCGCGATAGTAACTGTCTCTCTGTTTCTCTCCCATTCTCTGTCTGTCTCCCCCTCTGTATATATCTCTCTGTCTCTCTCTCTTTGTCTGTCTGTCTGTCTCTTTGTCTGTCTGTCTCTTTGTCTGTCTGTCTCTGACTGTCTCTTTCTCCGTCTGTCTCAATCTCTTTCCCTGTCTGTCTTTTTGTCACTTTCCCTGTCTGTCTCTTTCCCTGTCTGTCTCTTTCCCTCTCTTTCCCTGTCTGTCTCTTTCCCTGTATCTGTCTCTTTGTCTGTCTCTTTACCTGTCTGGCTCTTTCCCTCTTTCCCTGTCTGTCTGTTTTCCTGTGTCTGTCTCTGTCTCTTTGTCTGTGTATGTCTCTTTACCTGTCTGTGTTTGTCTCTTAACCTGTCTCTCTCTTTCCCTGTCTGTCTCTTTCCCTGTCAGTCTGTCTCTTTGTCTGTGTCTGTCTATTTGTGTCTGTTTCTTACCCTGTCTGTGTCTGCCTCTTTCCCTGTCTGTGTCGGTCTCTTTCCCTGGCTGCATTGTGACACGCCAACATTCCTTATAAGGGCGTGGCTGCGCATTCTTATGAAGTTCTGGCTGCACTGTGGCTCCCAGCTCCATTCGCTTTAATGGAGGCAGGTTTTTTGGCGTATAACTGTAAAGAGCGGGGTTAAAATTTCCCCTCGAAACATAGCCTATGACGCTCTCGGGGTCCAGAACTGTGAGTGTGCAAAATTTTGTGGCTGTAGCTGCGACGGTGCACACACACACACACACACACACACACACACACACACACACATACACACACACATTCAGCTTTATATATTAGATTAATGATGGGCAAACTTGGACTGTAAAAGTCCGTACCCGCGTGGTTTCAGAAGAACCCAAGCGCTGGTGGGCCCGAGCCAAAGTTCTCAGGGAACTCAGGGCAATGATCCAGGTCCTGCAACTCAGGTAATAAAAAAAAATAAAGGAAAAATAAAGATAATAAGTAAGCAGACGTGCTATACTTTCTGAGTCTCCAGGGCAGCTGTAACTGCTTCCAGGGCCACTTATTCTACTTCCTGGGCTGCTTTTTAGCTTCATACATGTTCACTGCTTCCCCACCCACTAGCAGTTCTGGTGACTGGGATTGGTTGCAGTCAGATGCGCCCCCAGTCAGTGTGACAACGTGTCTGACTGCTTGAAATCACATACCCTGCCTGCGGGTCTGTATCGTGGTGTAAAAATAAATAAATAAAAAAATTGGCAAAGAATTCCCTCATATTATGATACCCAGCACAGATAAAGTATACGTCTACAGGCTGCAGACACCAGCTGTGCACTTATCTTGGCTGTGTATCAAAATGAGAGGAAATGCATGTAGCTTTTTTTAAAAAAATTCAATAAATCATTTTTAAAAACTGTAGTGCAATCCCCCCAGTTTTGATACCCAGCCATGATAAAGACTGACAGCTGGGTGCTGGTATTCTCAGGTTGGGAAAACCCATGCTTATTGGACCCCCCCAACTTAAAAATATAAGCCGGCAGCCACCCATGATTGTTGCATCCATTAGATGTTACAATCTCGAAACCAAAACTTTACCCAGCTCATCCCGATTACCCTGGTGCAGTGGCAATCAGGGAAATAAGGGGCTAATAACAGCTTACAGCTGCCACTAAGCCCTAGATTAGTAATGGGAAGCATATATGAGACCCCCCAATACTAATCTGTAAGTGAAAAGCAATAAACACAAACACTTAACAGAATCCTTTATTTGAAATAAAATACAAAAAAATCCTACCTTCTTTCACCCCTTTATTAACCCCTGAAACACTGAAGTCCGATGTAATCCATGGAAAGTCCTACGAGGATTCCAGCCCTGCTACATCTGAAGTGAGCACGTGGCCATAGAACATGACCGTCCACTGTGAGCTTCAGGCAGAGAATGGGTCGTGTGATGAGTGGTGACGTCACTTAGGTTATTTGCGATCATAGCTTGAGATTCCCACAGTTGTCCACCCATGATCGCAGGGAACCTGACCTCAGGTGATCTCATTGAACTGAGTGAACTCAGGTGATATTACCTGCGATTATAGGTCTTGAACTGTCTTTGCAATTTTTGGCACCAAAAGTTACACATTGGAGTCAAAAGTCACAAAGATTGCACCAAAATGCTGGCATACATAAAAATCCACCAAAGGAGAGAATAGAGGCAGGTTGCGCTAAATTTTAGGACTCTTTGAGTAGTAACAATTGATGTATCATGGTAAAACATCCAGAGCTGCTATACTCTGCCCACAAGGAAGAAATGAAAAATAAACAGACAAGCACATATAAAAAAAGACTTCAAATACACTAATAAATTAGGTGAGCACATATAAAAAAAGACTTCAAATACACTAATAAATTAGGTGAAAAAGAATAGTTATAAAACGAGACAAAAACAGGTACAAAGGCAATGATGAATTTGTGAGACTTCAGTAGAGGCCTTCAGTCTATGTTGCGGGGGTTGTGTGTTTGATGCAAGATGCACTGTCAACCAAGCCATTTATTTGCCATTGAATTGCTAGCGCCAGTCGTTACAAAATGCTGGCTATATAATAGAGCTGATATCTGTTGGGTATGGAATGAGTTCAACTTCTGAAATGACTTCATACACATGCACCCTTACTTTGATGTGCAATTATTCTAAGGTGCATGAAGTTGAGAAAATAAATCTTTGCTTTGCTAGTGCTCTACTACCTGGTACAGTTTACTCTTTGTTGCATTTCTGTAGCTGTCCATTCAAAATAGTATTGTACTTCATTAGTTGTGACTATCTCCACTCTGCAGTGCAGCAAAAAAGACATTAATGACACTGAGTGAGGATGGAGGGGTTAATTATAACATCTAAGGCAAAACTAGTCCAAGATAAATAGCATATACCAAATACCGCAATAAAAATTGTTTTAACCCCTTCAGCCCCCAGCCTGTTTTCACCTTAAAGACCCGGCCATTTTTTACATTTCTGACCAGTGTCACTTTGACAGGTTATAACTCTGATTTGAAATTTTATGCCCATAAATCTGTGAGATATGTCACACAAAATAGTTACTATGTAACATTTCCCACTTGCCTACTTTACACCAGCGCAATTTTCGAAACAAAATTTTTTTCCGTTAGGAAGTTAGAAGGGTTCAAAGTTCATCAGCAATTTTTCATTTTTCCAACAAAATTTACAAAAAAAATTTTTTAGGTACCACATCACATTTGGAGTGACTTTGAGAGGCCTAGGTGAAAGAAAATACCCAAACGTTACCCCATTCTAAAAACTGCATCCCTCACACTGCTCAAAACTACATCCAAGAAGTTTATTAACCCTTTAGGAGCTTTACAGCAACCAAAGCAATGTGGAAGGAAAAAATGAAAATTTTACTTTTTTACACAAAAATGTTACTTTAGCCATAAAATTTAGCATTTTCACAAGGGTATCAGGAAAAATGCACCATAAAATTAATTGTGCAATTTCTCCTGAGTACACCGATATCTCATATGTGGGGGAAATCAATTGTTTTGGCGCACGGCAAGGCTCGGAAGAGAAGGAGCATCATTTGAATTTTTGAAAGCAAAATTGTCTGGAATAATTAGCAGATGCGATGTTGCGTTTGGAGACCCCCTGAGGTGCCTAAACAATAGAGCTCCCCCACAAGTTACCCCATTTTGGAAACTAGACCTCTGGGGGCTTCACAAAAGTTAATAACTTTGAGCAATGAAAATAAAAAAAAAAAAATTACCACGAAATTGTTACTTCAACCAGGTAGCTTTTTTTTCACAAGGGTATCAGGAAAAATTGCAACATAAAATGTATTGTGCATTTTCTCCTGAGTACACAGATACCTCATATGTGGTGGAAATCAAATGTTTGGGCGCACAGCAGGGCTCGGAAGGCAAGGTGCAACAATTGGCTTTTCAAACGCAAAATTGTCTGGAATCGTTAGTGGATGCCATGTTGTGTTTGGAGACCCCCTGAGGTGCCTAAACAATGGAGCTCCCCCACAAGTGACCCCATTTTGGAAACTAGACCCCTCATTGAATTTATCTAGATGTTTACTGAACACTTTGAACCCCTGGAGGCTTCACAAAAGTTAAGAATGTTCAGCCGTGAAAATATATATTTTTTTTTTACCATGAAATTGTTATTTCAACCAGGTAGCTTTTTTTTCCACAAGGGTATCAGGAAAAAATGCACCATACAATGTATTGTGCAATTTCTCCTGAGTATACAGATACCTCATATGTGGTGGAAAGTAATTGTCTGGGCACACAGCGGGGCTCAGAAGAGAAGGAGCGCCATTTCACAGCAAAATTGGTTGGAATTATTAGCGTACGCCATGTTGCGTTTGGAGACCCCCTGAGGTGCCTAAACAATGGAGCTCCCCCACAAGTGACCTCATTTTGGAAACTAAACCCCCATGGCATAAATCTACATGGGTAATGAGCACTTTGAACCCTCACGTGCTTCATACATTGAGGCAAAAAAAAAAAAAAAGTACTTTTTTTTTCCACAAAATGTTATTTTAGGCTCCATTTTTTAATTTGTACAGCGGTAACAGGATAAAGTGGACCACAAAATTTGTTGGGCAATTTGTTCTGAGTACGCTGATACCTCATATGTGGCAGAAAAACACTGTTTGGGCGCACGGCAGAGCTCCAGAGGAAAGGAGCGTCATTTGACTTTTTAAATGGAAAATTAGCTGGAATCGTTAGCCGCACCATGTCGTGTTTGGAGATCCCCCTGATATGCCCAAACAGTGGAGCTCCCCCACATGTTACCCCATGTTGGAAACTAGACCCCCCCCAATACAAAGAAATATTAGTTTGGCATAATAAAAAATACAGACGTCAGTAAAAAAAAAAAAATATATGCACCTGCAACTGACACTAAGGCAAGTGCCACACGTGAGAGCAATGCACAAATCTCGCATCGCATCACCTGACACAGCCGCACACTCCTGTCTGGAAGAGAGCGACTGTGCCGGATGATGCGTTGTGAGACTCGAGCATCGCTATCATGTGTGGCACTGGGCTGACCCTTACAATATTCAGTAAAAAATACTGTAGTTGATGATTACTACAGTACAATTTTACTGGCCCTAAACTAAGTTTATTTGTATTTCTTTCTTAGTTTACAGAAAAAAAAATTAGGACGAACGCACAGATGTACTGCAAAAAGGGGGGACTAGGTGGGATGGAAAAAAGATGGATGGAGGATAGAAGGGCGTAACGGATGCAGGAGCGGCGGAGGATGGGTGAGGGGGCACGGCGGAGGATGGGAGGGCGTGGCGGATGGAGGAGCGGTGGAGGATGGGTGAGGGCACAACGGATGCAGGAGCGGTGGAGGAAGGGGGGGCAAGGGGAAGGGTGGAAGGGGAGTGGGAGATGAGATTGGGGATAGCTACCTTACAGAATGGATCTAGGCAGCAGGATTGCAGCAGATCCGGGGGGGGGGAGAGGGGGCAGAGGATTAAGGGGATGGGAGAGAGCAGGCAGCAGATCAAGGAGGGGGCAGAGGCTGATGGGGGAGTGAGGTGGCAGATGCAAGGGCGCAGAGGCTGATTGGGGAGTGAGGTGGCAGATGCAGGGGCGCAGAGGCTGATTGGGGAGTGAGGTGGCAGATGCAGGGGCGCAGAGGCTGATGGGGGAGTGAGGTGGCAGATGCAGGGGCGTAGAGGCTGATGGGGGAGTGAGGTGGCTGATGCAGGGGCGCAGCGGCAGATGGGGAGAGAACTGTGGCTGATTGGGAGAGTGCGGCAGCAGATGGGGAGAGTGTGGTGGCAGATGGGGAGAGTGCGGCAGCAGATGCAGGGGGCGGTGGAGCAGCTGATGGGGAGAGTGCGGCGGCTGATGCAGGGGCGGTGGAGCGGCTGATGGGGAGAGTGCGGCGGCTGATGGGGAGAGTGTGGCGGCTTATGCAGGGGCGGTGGAGCGGCTGATGGGGAGAGGGGAGCGGCAGATGCTGGGGCGGTGGAGCGGCTGATGGGGAGAGGGAAGCGGCAGATGCAGGGGCGGTGGAGCGGCTGATGGGGAGAGGGGAGCGGCAGATGCTGGGGTGGTGGAGCGGCAGATGCAGGGGCGGTGGAGCGGCAGATGCAGGGGCGGTGGAGCGGCTGATGGGGAGAGGGGAGCGGCAGATGCTGGGGCGGTGGAGCGGCAGATGCTGGGGCAGTGGAGCAGAAGATGCTGGGGCGGTGGAGTGGCTGATGGGGAGAGGGGAGCGGCAGATGCTGGGGCGGTGGAGCGGCTGATGGGGAGAGAGAAGCGGCAGATGCTGGGGCGGTGGAGCGGCAGATGCTGGGGCGGTGGAGCGGCTGATGGGGAGAGGGGAGCGGCAGATGCAGGGGCGATGGAGCGGCTGATGGGGAGAGGGGAGCGGCAGATGCTGGGGCGGTGGAGCGGCAGATGCTGGGGCAGTGGAGCGGCAGATGCTGGGGCGGTGGAGCGGCAGATGCTGGGGCGGTGGAGTGGCTGATGGGGAGAGGGGAGCGGCAGATGCTGGGGCGGTGGAGCGGCTGATGGGGAGAGGGGAGCGGCAGATGCTGGGGCGGTGGAGCGGCAGATGCTGGGGCGGTGGAGCGGCAGATGGGGAGAGGGGAGCGGCAGATGCAGGGGCGGTGGAGCGGCTGATGGGGAGAGGGGAGCGGCAGATGCTGGGGCGGTGGAGCGGCAGATGCTGGGGCAGTGGAGCGGCAGATGCTGGGACGGTGGAGCGGCTGATGGGGAGAGGGGAGCGGCAGATGCTGGGGCGGTGGAGCGGCTGATGGGGAGAGGGGAGCGGCAGATGCTGGGGCGGTGGAGCGGCAGATGCTGGGGCGGTGGAGCGGCTGATGGGGAGAGGGGAGCGGCAGATGCAGGGGCGGTGGAGGGGCTGATGGGGAGAGGGGAGCGGCAGATGCTGGGGCGGTGGAGCGGCAGATGCTGGGGCGGTGGAGCGGCTGATGGGGAGAGGGGGAGCGGCAGATGCTGGGGCGGTGGAGCGGCTGATGGGGAGAGGGGAGCGGCAGATGCTGGGGCGGTGGAGTGGCAGATGCTGGGGCGGTGGAGCGGCTGATGGGGAGAGGGGAGCGGCAGATGCAGGGGCGGTGGAGCGGCTGATGGGGAGAGGGGAGCGGCAGATGCAGGGGCGGTGGAGCGGCTGATGGGGAGAGGGGAGCGGCAGATGCTGGGGCGGTGGAGCGGCAGATGCAGGGGCGGTGGAGCGGCAGATGCAGGGGCGGTGGAGCGGCAGATGCAGGGGCGGTGGAGCGGCTGATGGGGAGAGGGGAGCGGCAGATGCTGGGGCGGTGGAGCGGCAGATGCTGGGGCAGTGGAGCAGCAGATGCTGGGGCGGTGGAGTGGCTGATGGGGAGAGGGGAGCGGCAGATGCTGGGGCGGTGGAGCGGCTGATGGGGAGAGAGGAGCGGCAGATGCTGGGGCGGTGGAGCGGCAGATGCTGGGGCGGTGGAGCGGCTGATGGGGAGAGGGGAGCGGCAGATGCAGGGGCGGTGGAGCGGCTGATGGGGAGAGGGGAGCGGCAGATGCTGGGGCGGTGGAGCGGCAGATGCTGGGGCGGTGGAGCGGCAGATGCTGGGGCGGTGGAGTGGCTGATGGGGAGAGGGGAGCGGCAGATGCTGGGGCGGTGGAGCGGCTGATGAGGAGAGGGGAGCGGCAGATGCTGGGGCGGTGGAGCGGCAGATGCTGGGGCGGTGGAGCGGCAGATGGGGAGAGGGGAGCGGCAGATGCAGGGGCGGTGGAGCGGCTGATGGGGAGAGGGGAGCGGCAGATGCTGGGGCGGTGGAGCGGCAGATGCTGGGGCAGTGGAGCGGCAGATGCTGGGGCGGTGGAGCGGCTGATGGGGAGAGGGGAGCGGCAGATGCTGGGGCGGTGGAGCGGCTGATGGGGAGAGGGGAGCGGCAGATGCTGGGGCGGTGGAGCGGCTGATGGGGAGAGGGGAGCGGCAGATGCAGGGGCGGTGGAGCGGCTGATGGGGAGAGGGGAGCGGCAGATGCTGGGGCGGTGGAGCGGCAGATGCTGGGGCGGTGGAGCGGCTGATGGGGAGAGGGGAGCGGCAGATGCTGGGGCGGTGGAGCGGCTGATGGGGAGAGGGGAGCGGCAGATGCTGGGGCGGTGGAGCGGCTGATGGGGAGAGGGGAGCGGCAGATGCAGGGGCGGTGGAGCGGCTGATGGGGAGAGGGGAGCGGCAGATGCAGGGGCGGTGGAGCGGCTGATGGGGAGAGGGGAGCGGCAGATGCTGAGGCGGTGGAGCGGCAGATGCTGGGGCGGTGGAGCGGCAGATGCTGGGGCGGTGGAGCGGCTGATGGGGAGAGTGCAGCTGCCGCCGTGACGCTCTCCTCCCGCTGCGCCACCCCCTGCATCTGACGCCGCTTGCTCTTACTGCTGAGTAGCGGCATAACATGCAGGGGCGCAGCGGGAGAGTAGCGGCGTCACATGCAGAAGCGCAGCGGGAGAGCAGGGGCGAAGCACATGGAGCAGGGCAGCGGTGGATCGGGGGCTGTGACTCACAGATGGGCACCCGCAGGGATCGCTCTCCTCAGATTCCACGGAGGGAGACGCTGAGGAGAGCGATCTCCTACAGCGAGCTCACCCGGTCCCAGAGGCACGGTGCTGCTTGGAGAAATCGGTCACAAGGCCGATCTCTCCAATCAGAGCTGGGGGCGGGTGCAGTAAAGCTCACTGAGCTCCAGCCAATGGCCAGTGCTGCAGCAGCACTGACATAGCTGGATTTCAATGCTTCAGCCATTTTCAATGGCTGAAACATAACACTGGCTGTGATTGGCTGACGAACGCCGTTCAGCCAATCACAGCCTCCGTAGATCCGGGAAGGAGACACCACCCCTCTTGAGGTCAGGTACAAGTCCTCTCCTTCCCGAATCTACAGTTTTTTAAAACCGATCGCGGTGCCCGGTGCTCCGGGGCCGCGATTTCGCCATGACGGATCTAGCCGTCATGCTTCTTTAAGTACCAGGGCACCATGACGGCTAGATCCGTCAAAGGTCGTGAAGGGGTTAATATACATACATACTACTGTCTGGGCAATCAAGAATTTGATTGGCATACAGGACTAGAGATCTGAAAGGTAGCAAGAGCATTTTGGAGGCTTGAAGGACTTGACAGTAGTGATGGGCGATCCCCCCGATGGTCGTGGTCGGGATCGGGAGCCTCGCCTGATCATTTTGTAAAGATCGAAATCGGGATAGAGATAACGCGAACTTGCGTCCGATCACCGAACTCTGACTTTACAGTTATGGGATGGGGCAGTGGGGGGCTGTAAAATAAAGAATATAGTTAATAATAAACATTGTCATTATACTTACAGGACTCTGTCTTCTGGCCGCTTCTGCTACCGAGTCCGATCATTGCTGTGCCAGCGGGTTACAAGGACCTTTGTGATCTCATAGCCATGTGACTAGTCTGGTGTGAATGTTGTACAGACATTGGCTTACAGACTGGTCACATGGCTATGACATCATCAAAGGTCCAGTTAACTGAATCATCCCCTCACTGTCAGCCTGCTTCTTGCTCTGTACAGAGTGATAAAGAAGAGCTGACATTGCTCTACCTGTGGACTACGTCAGACTAAGGAATTTTTTATAATAAACATGGAGTCTCCAACTATTTTTTTGTTATATTGTTAATAAAAAAATGTTTTCTATGTGTTGTGTTTTTTTTATGTTTATTGGAAATTAATGGTGGCCATGTCTAATTTGGCGTGACAAAATAAATTTTGGGCTTAGTACCATCTGAGAATACAAAGCTGGTATTAACCCCTTTATTACCCAGCGTGTTCAGAGGGAGAGCCATGTCAACTCTGCTTCATCACTCTGTAAAGACAAGCAGCTCTACAGAGTGAGAATCAGAGAGCATTGTCAGCTCTGCTACATCGCTCTGTATAGAGCAAAAAGCAGGCTGACAATGAGGAGCTGATTGCACTTGTGTCTCGCATTGAATCACGACAGGAGCGCCTCAGCTGCATGGAAATACATGCAGCTGACTAGCTCCTGTCAGGAGATTGTGCGCCATGATGCGATGCGACACTCGCACAGTGACAGTCAAAGTTCAGTTAACAGGACCTTCGATGACGTCATTTTCATGTGGCCAGTCTGTAAGACAATGTCTGTACAACATCACACGAGACTGGTCACATGGTATGACATCATGCAAGGTCCCTTAGGCAGTGATGCTTACTGAGGGGCACAGCAATGATCGGACGCAGAAGCAGAAGCGGCTGGGAAACAGAGTCTGCAGGACATGTCGCGAGACCTGTAAATATGATCATAATGTTTTTTAATAATGTACTTTTTTTACAGCCCCTGGACCCAATCTGGACCCGATCTGTAACACAAGCTTCCAAGGAAAGCTCATGATCGGGATCATGTACTGTACATGATGCCTATGTGATCGGTACGATCTCCGATCTTTACAGTTCAGGATCGCCCATCACTACTTGTTCTCATTATATAAAAAAAACAACTTTGTTTCGAGAACGCTCAGCTTTTTTTTGTGTAACAGTTTATTGCTTAGAAAATATTCGGTGTGACAAATACAGTATGTACTACTAATAAAAATGTATGGAGCTCAAACTATCAGTTGGAGACTATAAATGGAGCATAATAAAATATCAGTCAAGAAGGTATTGAAGATATTTCATTATTTTTATATAAAATATGAAGGGGTCAAAACATAGGGTGACATGTATTTGAAGGAACTAGATCGAACACATAAAGAGCTTGATGACAAATGCCATAAAGACTGATGCTCAATGAATATGAGCAGCTTAGTATTTAGGTTTCTTGCTTTTTATAGACCATGAACAGCCTACAGGAGTATGAATGTAACTGCCATCTACTATCTTCTATCTGAAGTTCACAATGTTGTCATATTGTTCTATTAGTAAAGACTATATAACTGCAGAATGTTTTGCTTTCCTGCAAAATTGTAAAAAAAAAGAGCAGAAACTTTAATCTAATAAGGAATATATTTCTAATTATATAAAGTTATGTCCATAATGTGAGGCCTTATAATTTAACTATAATCCTCAAAATTTAAACTTCAACACCAAAAAGGAAATATCATGGAATTATTGAAATCATAAAATGCTAGACATATTACTTATATGTTAATGATGAAAAGATGGTAAAAAAAGTGTTTTAACCTTCAAAATTTACACACAAAGAAATACATGCACTTACACATCCTGGCATGCTGTCAATGAGGTGAGCAATGGTTGTTTCATGAATGATCTGCCACACGTAATGCACACTCGCAAACAAATCATCAAGAACTGCCATGTCCTAGGAGCCATTTTTCAACATGACAATGCCGGTCTGCATGTTGTTCGTGTTATTGTGGGCTGCCAGCATGGCATAAACGTCTCCGGACTTGTCTCCCATAAAGACTACATGGGATGTCATTGGTCGGCATTTCCAAAGGGAAGTAGGGTAGTCCCTGTGTGCCATCTTATGGAAATCTTCCCAGGGTTGATGGGAGGAAACTGTACTTTCCTGAGCAGAATAATTCCGAGGTAATAATAAGATCGCCCTATGGACAAGATATATTGATGACATTTTCATGTTATGGACAGGCTCACAAGAAGAATTTAAAAGATTTGTGGGATGTCTCAATATTTGCCACATAGGACTCAAATTTACATTTAAATTACATCAAGATGAACTGCCTTTTCTGGATGTTTATATTAGAAAAACTAATCAGGAAAAGCTAAAAACCAGTATTTACAGAAAACCAGCAGCAAATTTTCTCAAGTAGAAAAGTCACAACACTGTTTCCATTCTGGACACCTGGGTACTAAACGCTAGTGTGTTGCCCACAAAAATACACAGATATATAACTGTCTTTGAGAAATGTTTTAGTTCGTGGGTTACTTGGTCCATCGAGCAGAGACCTTGTGGCAGACAAATCTTATCATTTTTTTATCCACAGACCTTCCTCAGCCAGCCATGTCCCTGCATTTCCCATTCCTTTTCCTATTGAACCACCTGTTTCTGTAGGGATTTCAGAACATCATGAGTGACAGGTGCCACTGAGGTCCTGGTCTGCATTGCGCTAGACTCTAGGCTCAAGGCCTCTTCACTGCTTCCTTTGTGGCTGCATAAGCATGAGTTTTTCCTCAGTGTCAGCTAAGGTGTGAGCTTTATCTTCACGAAGACAAGTTTATTCGGTCACAGGAGAGCCCCCATTAAGACTCATATTCTCTCTGCAGCCTCCGTTGGTTACTGATGTCACTTTAGGAAAGATCTGCTGTCTAAATTCACATTTAGCCATTTTACCCTTTGCCTCTTTCAATGCCTCAATGATTGCCTTAAGCTCTGCCTCTTGTACTGATAGGTGAGGAGGTTTGGCTTTTGTTATCTCATGTTGTGTAACCACAGTATGTCCGGTGTAGAATCGATCAGCATCTTGTTATTTGAATCCATCTATGAAATTTGATCTGCATAAACAATGGACTCATCTGAGACATATTCAATCCCTTCTGTTTCTTTCTGCATCAGAGAAATGCAATCATGAGATGTATGTACATCTGCTGTGTCCTCCACTGTTAGAGAATATAAAAATGTAAAATTAAGTGACTTTCCACATCTTTCCCTTATTTTTTAATCCAGTAACTAGCGCATTGTTGGGATTCAAAACTTTGTGTCACTTGGGGCATGAGAAAAGCACATTGAGTCTAGTTTGTACCTAACTGAGAACACCATAAATATTATGTTGTTTGTAACTTTATAATCAAAAACTATTTCTGTGACCTTTTCAACCTTGGCTTGAACCACAGAAATAGCTCTGATACAAGATACATACCCCTAGTGACTGGCTCCATTCTGGCTGAATAATAAGCCCGTTTCCTGCTGTAGACCATGTTTTAAGAGCAATTTAAGATGGTTGTATTATAATCTTCATTTCCTGGCTGACATGTTTGTTGTCTTGTGACAGTGTCCTTAGAAAAGTACCCTCTGCTGATAGAAATATAGGTTGTTTTTAGAGGCCTTACATCCATGTTTTGCTAGGAAAAGCAAAAGGAAGATAATTGACTCCAGACATGAGATGTGAAAAGGACAGCAAGCAGTAAATCAACTGTACCGCCCCAGCGGCAGCAGCTGGGCCGCCGCTCGGACCCGGATCCACAGTGGCTCGAGGGGTCTCCGGACCCGAGTGGGGTCGCGCAGACACTCGAACTAAAAGGGGGGTATTTTCAGAAGATTTTGTGGTTAGAGTTCATGACGCCACGCACGGTGTGTGGTAAGGTGGGATACCACCTGTCACGCTCCCCGGCTCCCCTGCTAGGCTCCCCGGCTCCCCTGCCATGCTCCCCGGCTCCTCTGCCATGCTCCCCGGCTCCCCTGCCTTGCTTACCGGCTCCCCTGCCACGCTTCCCCGCTCTCAGGTCGCGCTCCGCCGCTCCCGTGCCAGGCTTCCTGGTCCCCCGCTCCACAGCCTTCCTGCTCCATCGCCTGCGGTCCCCAGGCAGCCCGGTCCCCGCTCCCGGCGCCCGTCGGCAACTCGGCCCCGGCCCGGCTCTCCTGCTTCCTGTTCACCGCTCCCTGCTCTGGCTTCTGGCACCCGGGCCTTGCGCATGCGCATTAGGGCGCGCGCGCGGTCATTGACCCTCTCTTAAAGGGCCAGTGTCCTCCAACAGGATATTGAAGAATCAGGTACAGGGTATATAGGGGAATCCTTTCCAAGTGGGCGGGACCTGTTCTTCGTGTTTTGCTAAGCTAGGAGTCAGGTCTCCTTGTGTCTTGCGGTATACTTACCTATCTCTCTTGTAGAGCCGCTCCTGCCTCGCCATCCGGTCCTGACGATTCCCGAACCCCGAACGGTGACTGTCCGCCATCCCGTCAGTCCATACCATCTCTGATCCCTGTGGTGACCCGTCTTCTCGCTCCGTCGGTTCCGGACTCTGCCTGACAACATCTCGGCCTCCGAACCTGAGCTCCGTCATCCGGACTACCTTCGGTGACTCCGTGGTCCCAGGGACTTCTACACTCCACTCCTTTGAACGGACTGTCCTGCTACCTGTAGTGCTCCGGCTACCGGACCCCTTGCCTTCAGTGAGGTGTTCGGCCCAGTGGATTCACCTCCTGGGTCTGCCCGTCCACCTGGCCCTAACAGTAAGAACAGGCCATGGATCCCGCCGAAGCACTAGCTGCCCAGCTGGGCAACTTGCAGCAGGAACTCGGACGTCAGCGCGAGACTCAGTCCCGCATGCTGGCCTTCATGACCTCAGTGGATACCCGCCTGCACACGCTGCAAGCATCTGCCACGTCCCTGGCATCTCAGGTTACCACTGCACAGTCCACGGTCACGGTTCCCACGGCGGCTCCCTCAGAAGCATCTAAACTTCGCTTGGCCTCTCCACCCCGATATGCCGGAGATCCCAAGACCTGCAGAGGATTCTTAAACCAGTGCTCCCTCCATTTCAAGCTGCTTCCGCACCTGTTTGCCTCCGACCAAGCCAAGGTGGCGTTTGTGATGTCCCATCTAGAGGGTGAGACACTGGCCTGGATGAACCCCTTGTGGGAAAAGGAGGACCCTGTAACCACTAACATCCAGGACTTCCTGCAGGCGTTTAGAACCACCTTCGACGAACCCGGCCGTGCCGCCGCATCCGCCTCATCCCTCCTCAGGCTACGTCAGGGGACCATGACGGTGGGGCAGTATGCCATCCGCTTCCGCACTTTGGCCTCAGAATTGGGCTGCAACAATGAAGCCCTCACCGCCGCCTTCTGGGAAGGACTCTCCAGTCGTATTAAGGACGAGCTGGCAGGCCGCGATGTTCCTTCTACTCTGGATGCCCTGATCGCACTAGCCACCCGCGTGGACCTCAGATTCCAGGAACGATCCAAAGAGGTGTCCCGTGAGAGACGTCCGATACGGCATTCCTCTCCTCCGCAGAAGCCCGCCGTACTTCAGTCAACGTCGTCTGGTGTCTCTGTCCACGAGCCCATGCAGATTGACCGTTTGCGGCAGTCCGAACAACGCCGAGCAGAACGGCTCGCCAAGGGCCTCTGCTTCTACTGCGGAGAGGGCACACACCTTCTACACTCCTGTCCAGAGAGGCCGGGAAACGCCAAAGCCTAGGGCTGGTAGGAGAGGCCACCCTAGGTGCTGGGACTCTCTCAGACCCGGTTACGTGGACTGTTCAAGTGACAACGGGAGAGATGCGGTTCACGGCCGAGGCGTACCTCGATTCCGGGGCAGCAGGCAATTTCATCCAGCAGGTCATGGTGGACAAGTACCAGGTGCCTGTTACTACACTCGACAAACCCCTCGTGATTGCCTCTGTAGATGGGAGACCCCTCTCTGACACCATCTCGTGGATCACCAAGCCGGTGGAACTACGTATCGGTGCCCTGCACACCGATAACATTGCTCTCTACGTCCTCCCACACATGTCTCATCAAATCCTGCTGGGACTCCCCTGGTTACGGATACACGAACCGTCAGTCAGCTGGGGTACTGGTGACATCACCCGATGGGGCTCCTCTTGCCACGAGAACTGTCTGAAGACTATACAGCCCATCCGACGACCTCCGGTTCCGGAGTCCCTACCGGGACTGCCCTCGGCCTATTGGTCCTTCGCGGACGTCTTTGATAAAAAGGAGTCAGAGGTACTGCCGCCATATCGTCCTTACGACTGTGCCATCGACCTACTCCCGGGAACTACACCACCTCGAGGACGGATATATCCGCTGTCTCCTGCTGAAACAAGGGCCATGTCTACCTACATCACAGAGAACCTGGCAAGGGGATTCATTCGGAGATCCTCCTCTCCTGATGGAGCAGGCTTCTTCTTCGTTAAGAAGAAAGAGGGCGACCTACGCCCATGCATTGACTACCGGGGATTGAACCAAATCACCGTGAAAAATAAATACCCCCTGCCGCTCATCCCCGAATTGTTTGATCGGCTTAGAGGAGCTCGTGTGTTTACCAAGTTGGATCTTCGGGGTGCCTACAACCTGGTCCGCATCCGCTCTGGGGACGAATGGAAGACCGCATTCAATACTCGCGATGGGCACTATGAATACTGTGTGATGCCCTTCGGCCTGTGTAACGCACCAGCAGTCTTTCAGGAATTGGTGAACGACGTGTTCCGGGACCTTCTCTACGTCTGTAGAGAAGGTATATATTACCCCGGTATATATATATTACCCTGATTACTTAAATTATATGTAAGCTGTAAAGGTAGCTGCCAGCAGTGGCTCTTGATGATTTGATTGACCAAATGTATTAGGAGTGGCAGAACATTTCTCAGACAATCATTAATAACCTTAATGATGACATGTTAATATGTGTAAGTGCATGTATTTCTGCTTGTGGCGTTCATACGCAAAACTGAATAAATCAAAATATTTTGAAAATTCTGTTTCCATTTTTTCATCATTTGTATATGACTAACATGCTATTGAGCCTGTAATTACCATAATTCCATAACTTTTCCTTCTTCCCTTTGTACATTCAATGTTGTGTATACCAAATAGAAAACATATTTTACTTATCATGGTCTTTCCTCTGTTGCAGGTTTTGTGACAGGTTCTGGGTCAGAGTCTCACTTTATGGGCTGCTTCTCACTTGCGAGTTTCTCGCAGTAGAGCAATGCGAGAAAAACTCGCCTTGGAATCGGACACATGTTAGTGAATGATTCAGCTCTCATCTGCGATTTTTTTTTCAGTCCAAATCGGACTGAGAAAAAAATCGCAGCATGCTGCTTTTTGCAAGTTTCTCGCACCATTTGTCCCAATGATTTCCTATGGAAGGGGATTAAAAGTAGGATCACACACGCGCACCAGCTTTCACATTTGCGAGTGTGGCAGTAACTTCGCTCATTAAATATTCAACAGATGAATGTGACATCACATTCCCAAAGGTAAATTAAATGACACATGTGTAATAGCTTTTATATAATTAAGATGTTGCATGAAACTAGCATCGCAAACGCGACACACACGCGAGCAAAAAGCATCGCACTTGCGTTGCACTCGCACCTAACGTGAACTAAAATCAGCCGAGTATTTTTCAGCCCAGTCGGACCGATTTTACTCGCATAGATGTGTTTCCAGTCTATCTTGTGAAACTCTGCTAATTAAATGTATTCCCTTTCCTTTGGGGAGGAGAGGGTTAATGTCAGTTAAGGGCCGTTTCACACATCTGGCATTTCACCGGATTGACGGATCCGGCACACTCCAGTACAGTGTAATACAGTACAAAAGCATTGCGGCAACCTCCGGTCACATGCTGTCGTGTAACCGGAGCATGTGACCGGAACTTGCCGCGATGCCATTGTACTGTATTGTACTGTACTGGAGTGTGACGGTTCCAGCATTCCGGCGAAATGCCTGATGTGTGAAACATCCCTTAGGCTAGCTTCACATTAGCGTTCATCTGCCGGTCAGCAGAAAAACTTTAAGTGCATGTTGCCGGATCCGTTGACAGCACAATGCAATGTCAATGGACATGCATTAACATGCGTTTGAATCCGTTTGGATGCGACATTGTCTGGATCCTGTGAGATGCAGTTTTCTACCATGTTTCCAAAACGCAACATGCAGCGTTTTTTCCCTTGGACATAAAACTGCAGCTCACCGGATCCTGTACATTGCAGCACTAGCTTCAATGTTTTTCAATGGGCAACGGATCTAGTTTTCACATTTGCAGTAGTATGCGGCTGGAAGGATACTTTTTGCCATACAAAACATAGCCTGAAGCATTCTCATTCTCTTCTCTTTTCATTCTCTTCTCATTCTCTTCTCATTCTCTTCTCTTCTCTTCTCATTGTCTTCTCTTCTCATTTTCTTCTCTTCTCATTTTCTTTTCATTCTCTGCTCTTCTCTCTCTCTGCACAAACAGCGGCACTACAGCCCCCAGCATCACCGCACATGCAGGCACTACCGCACACACACAGGGACTACCTCAGTGATATCCCCGCTGTCAGCACGACTCCCTTCAGTTGCTGCATGGAGCTACCGGGAGCAGCGGTGTTCCACTGCCGCTCCTGTCAGCTTCATGTAGCAGAGCTGATAGCGTCGCGGGACCTCTGTGGATTACGTTGGACCTGGAGGTGTATTTGGGGATTTTTAAAAAAATGGTGAAAGAGGTTGTTTTTTTTGTCTTTTATTCCAAATAAAGTATTTTTTCGGGTGTATGTGTTTATTTACTTTCACTTACAGGTTAATCATTGGGAGTGTCTCATAGATGCCTGCTATGATTAACCCCTTATTACCTCGATTGCCACCGCACCAGGGCAATTCGGGATGAGCCGCGTAGAGTCCCAAGACTGTCGCATATAATGGATGTGACAATTCTGGGCGGCTGATGGCTGACATTTTTAGGCTGGGGGCTCCCCATAACGTGGAGCTCCCCATCCTAAGAATACCAGCCTTCAGCCGTGTGGCTTTACCCTAGCTGGTATAAAAATTGGAGGGGACCGCACGTCAGTTTTTTTATAATTATTTATTTATTTATTTTACTGCAAGATATAGCCCCGCCCACCGGGGGCTGTGATTGGTTAAAGTGAGACAGCTGTCATTCAGCATGGTGGCGTGTCTGACTGCAATCAATCATAGGCACCGGTGGGCGGGGAAAGCAGTTAATACGAGATTGAATAATGGGCGGCCGGCATTTTTAAATCAGGGGAAGCCGCCAAAAGAGTGTCACAGCCGTGAAGCACCGCGCAGGTAATCAGTGAGTGGGTGAGAGTGAGTGAATAAGTCAATGACACTCACTCACTCACTCACACTCACACACTCACTCTCACACTAAAAGGGTGCTATACACACTGCGACATCGCTAGCGATCTCGTTAGCGATGTGACACGCCAGATCACAGATGCGATTTGTCGAGATCGCACATAGGGCGATTTAATAGCGCCGGTCACATGTGCGACCTCAGCAGATCGCTTCTGCGATCTGGCGTGTCACATTGCTAACGAGATCGCTAGCGATGTTGCAGCGTGTAAAGCACCTGTGTGTGAGAATGAGTGTGTGTGAGTGTGAGTGTGTGAGTGTGAGTGAGTGAGTGTCACTGACTCATTCAGTCACTCTCACCCACTCACCGATCACCTGCGTGGCGCTGCACGGCTGTGACACTCTTCTGGCGGCTTTTCCTGATTTAAAAATGCCGGCCGCCATTATTCAATCTCGTATTCCCTGCTTTCCCCACTCACCAGCGCCTATGATTGATTGCAGTCAGGCATGCCACCATGCTGAGTGACAGCTGTCTCACTGCAACCAATCACAGCCCCCGGAGGGCGAGGTTATATCTTGCAGTAAAATAAATAAATAAATAATTATAAAAAAAACGACGTGCGGTCCCCCTCAATTTTTATACCAGCCAGGGTAAAGCCACATGACTAAAGGCTGGAATTCTCAGGATGGGGAGCTCCACATTATGGGGAGCCACCCAGCCTAAAAATGTCAGCCAGCAGCCGCCCGGAATTGCCGCATCCATTATATGCGACAGTCCCGGGACTCTACCCGGCTCATCCCGAATTGCCCTGGTGCGGTGGCAATCGAGGTAATAAGGAGATAATCATGGCAGGCGTCTACCCGAGATACCTTCCATGATTAACCTGTAAGTTAAAGAAAAAAAAGACATACACCCAAAAATCCTTTATTTGAAATAAATGACAAAAAAACCAACCCTCTTTCACCACTTTATTCAAGTCCCCAAATACCCCTCCTGGTCCAGCGTAATCCACATAGGTCCCACGTCGCATCCAGCTCTGCTTGATTAGAGGCTAACAGAGAGCGGTCACATACCACGACCGCTGTCTGTGAGCTCCCCTCAGCAACTGACAGCGGTGACATCACTCAGGTTACCCGCGGCCACAGATCTCAGGTGGAGGACTTCTGCTGTGGCCGCGGGTAACCTCAGTGACGGCACCGCTGTTAGCGCACATCACTTCAGTCACTCAGGGGAAACCTTCACCGGTGACCAAAAATCAGCCCATGACACACAGCAAGAGCCGCGGGATGACAATGAAGTCGGGTGAAGTTCATCCGACTTTATTCTGATCCCGCGGCTCTGTCTATGTCTGCTGTCAGTGGCCATTCAGCTCTGCTACATGGCTCTGTCTGTGTCTGCTGTCAGTGGTCATGTAGCAGACCTTAATGGCAGATGATACAGCTGCTGAGAATAAAAACGGATCCGTCAAAACTAAGCAAAAAAACAGCACACAAACGCATGCAAATGCAAGTGATCGCTCCATTTTTATGCTGGATCCGGTAGACGGATCCAGTTAAAAAACGTTCAGGTCACTTGCGGTGGCATGCGTTGTTCTTAAAAAAAAAGGATCCAGTGACATGCAGTTTGCGTTTTTTTGCCTTAAGGCAAAAAAACGCTGATGTGAAGATAGCCTTACCTTCCAGCAGCTCCTGCCTCCTGGCCAGGTGTTTTCGGTTGGGACCACGCCCAGATTTTATATATACCCTTTACTTCCACCGGAGGGTGACAGTTACTTTCATTCATTTGGATTTGGGCCAGGAGGAGAAAGGAGCTGGAGTAACCCTCTCTCTGAGACTTGATTTGTGGGCTGCAGCATTGGTGCTTGCTGCAGCAGTTCTAGGTGTGTTGATTGTATCATATGGATGTTACCCAGTAGTATGTTTTCTTTCCCCCCTTTTATGTTGTTTCCCCTTGTGCACTTTAGTGGCTCTTTGTGTGTGGTTGCTGTGTGTAAAAGTTGTTGTCATTGTTACCCCTGTTTTGTGCTTCTTTGTCGGTGGGGTTGTTTACTTCTGACCTTGACCCTTCTCCACCAGTTGAAGGGTTGTGAAGGGGGGGTCTTACCATCAGCGACAAGGACAGGAGATAGGGCCTAGGTTGGGAGCCTGGACCTCCATACCTTTAAGGGTACCTCTGGGTGTTAGGCTGAGTGCACAGGCCAATGGCTGAACACGTGCCTGCACATATACCCATTGAGTTTAATGGGTATACGTGTGCCCGTGTCTCCGGTACATGCGGGAACGGACCTAGCACGTACCGGACACCGTGTCAAGGGGGCCTTAGGGCTAGAATAGGTTTCACTATGTTCCCTTGTCCTCTGTGACATTAATAGTCTTTAATGAATTTGTATTGATAAATGTTTTCTTCAATGTGCAGCATTAATTTTTATCTCACCTGGTTAAATTGTCAAATTTGTAATATAATTTAAGGTTAAGAAATTAAGTTGAAGTAAAAAACCCACTGTTTTTTCATTTGTTTTTTTTCATAGTTCATTCTGTCTTAACCGCAAAATCGATACACTGAGCACAGATGCAACAAAAGTGTGTCTCTTTCCTAAAAATAGACAACTTTAGAAGTGAAAGAAATGTTATTTGGGTAAAATGATAGGTAACACAGTGAACACTTTCAGAGAACTTTAAAATAGCTCCAAACATTCCCTTGTGACTCCTTAGGAGCTGGAGCAGATATATAACCAAAGAAATAATGTCGATAAATGGAACATTAGTAAAGAACCATGTACTTTGCCTTTACTTGGTCTTATATCACCCTGACACTCATCCTATTTGTCAACATTTATTTTGTTTTCTAAAACTTGATACTTTATTGTACATTTATTTTTGCTTATTAATAATTGTTTGTTCTTTTATTGTTTGACAAAGGGTTAAAGAGATCTTATCACCAAGAACTAGTTATTAAAATATAGAGAGAATTATTTTAGTAAATATATGTCTGATTTTCTTAGTTTTACTTTTGGAAAAGGAAAAACTTTGAGAGTTAATTTTTGAGTAACCATCCTATCACATTCACAATGCCAATTTTTGCTAGAGGCTTTGCTAAAAGGGGTATTCCCATCTCAGCCTCTCATAGACTGAGATGGGAATACCTGTCATTATGTAGAGGCCAGAGGTGGGTGGAATTACAGAAACAGCCAAACAAGCTGTGCAATGCCGCTTCCCGTAAAAGTGAGTGTAATTTATCGAAACAGAGTATCTCAGCAAACTATGCCATTACTTTAGCTTGGGAGTCACCGAAACAGCACAGCTTGCGTGCAAGGTTATCTTTACCCATTTATTGAATTCTATTGAAATCGTGATAACAACTTATCATCATTGTAATCTCATCCAACTCGGTCTCCCCAATACACTTGTATTCCCATTTCAGCCAAGTTGAATTTACTCTTCAAGTGCCCCATGGCATTCATTTAAAAATGAAAAATAAAGAAAAAGTTGCCTATTCTTCACACACAATATATTTTTTTTTTTTATAATGATAAAAAAATATTTTATCTCTTTCCTTAAAAATAAAAAGTCTTTCTTGTTGGTGATATATTCTCTTTAAAGGTAATCCATAAGCTGATTTATGCTACCTGCATGGGGTGGACATATCATTGGTGCAATCTGTGCAGCTGCACAGGGTCCCAAAAGGTAAGGGGGCCCTCTTCTACCTTCAAAGTATATGGAATTGTGCATTATGATGAACTATTGGACTGCAAAGGGTCTATATATTGTTCTTGTACTTGGCCCGTCTTCTGTCTCCACCACTGTGCCTGAACTATGGCTGATATTGAAATTGCACATTCTTCCGCAGCCATGTTCCGAATTTAACCCCTTCTGCCCCAGAACGTTTTCCGCTTTTGCGTTTTGTTTTTTTGCTCCCCTTCTTCCAATAGCCGTAATCTTTTTATTTTTCTGTCAATCTTGCCATATGAGGGCTTGTTTTTTGAGGGACGAGTTGTAATTTTAAATGAAACCATAAGTTTTACCATATAGTGTACGGGAAAACAGCAAAAAAATTCCATGTGTGAAAAAACTGCAAAAAAGTGTGATCGCACAATAGTTTTTGGGATATTTTATTCACCGTGTTCACTATATGGTAAAACTGATATATCTATGTGATGCCTGAAGTCAGTGCGAGTTTGTAGACACCAAATATGTATAGGTTTACTTGTATCTAAGGGGCTAAAAGAAATTCACAAGCTTGTCCAATAAAAGTGGCGCACGTTTTGCACCATTTTCCGAAACCCGTAGCGTTCTCATTTTTCGGGATCTATGGCTCAGTGATAGCTTATTTTTTGCGTTTCGAGCTGACATTTTTAATGGTACCATTTTTGCGCAGATGCTACATTTTGATTGCCTGTTATTGCATTTTGCGTAAAACTTGTGGCGACCAAAAAAGTAATTTTGGCGTTTGGAATTTTTTTGCCGCTACTCCATTTACCAATCAGGTTAATTGATTTTATATTTTGATAAATAGGGTATTTCTGAACGCAGCGATACCAAATATGTGTATATTTTTTATTTTTTTAACCCTTTAATTTTCAATGGGGTAAAAGGGGGGTGATTTGAACTTTTTTTTTTTTATTTTTTAAAACTTTTGTTTTTACTTTTTTTTATTTTACTAGTCCCCCTACGGGGCTATATGGATCAACAATGCGATGCTCTGCACTATCTGCTGATCACAGCTACAAAGCTGTAAACAGCAGATATGATCACTTTCTGATTTATTCGGCAACGGGCCGAGTGAAACCGAAAGTGATGATAGCTAGAGGCGTCATCACATGACCCTGTACTACCATGGCAACCATTGAAAGTCACGTGATCACGCTCGTGACTTCCGGTGGGGGCGGCGGTAAGTGACAATAATGGCCGCACGCATATACATCTCGCTGCCAGACTTTGGCAGCGAGATGTAAGGGGTTAAATGTTCCAGATGGAATGCGATTCCACTCGGAACATGCAGGCACACATGTCAGCTGTTGAAAACAGCTGATATGTGCGCGGATCGCCGCTACCTGCCCACGTCAGGGAGCAAGGATTAACCTAACACGATCCATGATGGATAGATCCGTCCTTGGTCGTGAAGGGGTTAAAGAGAAGCTGAAAACTTGGAGAATTGTTATTATATTGTACCAATTTTCTTTACCTTGTACTGTGTAATTTATAAGATAAATCATTTGCAATGAGATTAATTACTAGTCATGAGCAAGCACTAAAATGCTTGGATGCTCATTACTTGAATCGACCACATCGGACTGCTCGAGTGTTCAACTCGAGTAACAAGTATAATGGAACTCAATGGGAAATCCAATCATTTTTCCAGAGGTCCCTCCCAGGAGGGCTGGAAAATCACTGAAATGGATGGAAACACCACTCAAATGGAAAGGGAAAAGCATGGAGAGCATCTCTGACTGCCAGGTCGCTGATGGGAACAATGCTGTCACCACTGTTACGGAATGACAATAAAAAATACAAAACTGAAGATAAAATGGATTTTACAAGAAAAAAGATAAGGTAACTTTCTTTCCTGTATAATGGTTTGTATAAAAGGCAAATTAACAAAGAGAAAAAAGATGCTTCCTCCACCCCTTCGCATGTAGCATTCTTTCAAAAACTCAGCAATTTTCACTTTGTCAGAAAAAAAACAATTATGTGCATTAGATGTATGAAATTTCATAGCTTTTCCTGATACTGTAAAAATCAGCTTTTAATTTGCATAAAATGCAATGAAAACACAGAAAAAAACACAGTAAAAATGCAATGTGAGAAGAAAGCCTTAATAGCTGGACTACCAGATGACAGCAGTGGAAAATAAAGCCAAATCAAATGTTTGGGGTTTTTTTCTTTTGTTTTCTTTTTATACAGTTCATGGTTTCTTCTTTTTCATGTCCTCTTCCTTCACCATAATAACAGGGTCATCAAGCGTCTCTCGCTCCAAGTTTTTAGAGGGCTATTAGGAATACCTTTCCCATAAATTTTAGAGGGCCATCAAGCAGCCCTCATTCGTAATTTTTGTCATCCATGGGTTGAGCCAAATCTGAGACCACAGACATGGCTCCCTTCCTGCTGAAGCTGATTGTTTGAGTTTTTAGCTCCTCTGGGGGAACAAAAATTAGCACACGCAATGGCTTGTCAACTGAAAATGTTGACAGTTTGACTGTTCTTACAATGAACAATGACTGCATTGTCCCAGACTTCTCAAGCTCACAGGAAGACATAAGCAAAACATAAAGCCAAATCAAATGTTCCTTTTTTTCTGGTGTAGTCCCATATACCACTTTCCAGACAGAAAAAGGCTATACAATTCATGGTTTATTCTATTTCTTGTCCTACTCCTCCATCCTCCCCCACCATATCAACACGATCATTATTTTTCCTGGTGTGCCATCCAAGCCTTACACCAGCACGTGTTCCATAACATCACCCATGCCCTCACAATGCGGTTACTGTAAAGGTCCACAGAATGGCTGACACATAGACAGGTATTTGTGGCCAGAGTGACTATATTTGCCTGACGGCACACTAGGTGAACCTTGTCGAGACCAGGACAGAGTTGGACCCTTGTGGTGGCACAAGTACTACCAACACTGAGGATTGAGGCTCTAGTTCCATAAAGGTTTTTTCTACCTCCTACACTAGTTGCTGCACCCCTTTCTTCTCCTCATCCATTTCCACATTGTCATCTCAGGTACCTAGTCCATATCAGTTGCAAGCTGTAAGCACTGCAGCATTGCCTCAATGAAGGCCTTTGTTTAGGTGACAAACAGCAACCACCATAGAGTTGTTGAAAGGTTTAACAGTTCAGGCAGAACTGTAACTCTCGCTGCTTAATCTACAACCAGTCATGGTTGTGTGTGATAATTAACGTAACCTAGTGGTGGCTCTGAAGCTTTGCAACCTTATATATGTACCATCCCTGCCCCATGTGCTCAACTTATTAGTTCAGTGCTTTCTAAAAACCTACCCAGATTTTCCCGAGCTACTTGTGAAGGTACGCCGCGCGTGTGCCCATTTCCACAATTCAGTTACAGCTGCCTCCAGTCTGGCAGTGCTGTATCAACGCCTGTAAGTGCCAGCTCACTTCATGGTGTGCAACATGACCATGCTTGGAATTTTCACATTACACATGTTAGCAACGCATTGTGAGCAGCGGTATTACTCTTAGCCTCCCCATGTAACCGATGAGTGGGCATCAATGTCTGCCATTTGTGAGGTTCTACAAAACTTTGAGGAATCAAGTAAGAAGGTTGAGCGGCGATAATGCCATAATCAATGTAACCATCCTGTGTTTACTCTAACAATTAAAGAGGAATATTTGCATGTGAACCAGTTTGAAAAAGAGGAAGAATGTACACAGGGTAATATTACCCAGTCCAGCCTCATCTCATCTTCTCAGTACAGATTAGGTGTTAATGAGGAGGAGGAGTAGTCTGAGGTGACGATGGAGAGTTCTCCTCCTGGTGGGGACAGGGAAGTCTTGCCTGGCTGACTTTATGCCCCATAACTTTTCCCATGACTCTCATGTTATAAGCTTTTTGGCCAACACTGATAACTGATTGTTCACCCTTCTTGACCCATGCTAAAAGGAAAAACTTTCCAACTTTCATTTCCGAGGTGGAGAGGGCTAGTAAAATTGTACAATACCAGAAGGCTCTAGCTGAGGAATTACTACACAAATTTTCTATCTGACAACGCTCCCCGCAAAGGTCATAGGTCATAGGTCTTTGGACAACCAAGGAGTAGAAATGAAGGAGACACACACCTGGTCCAATGGAGGCAGGAAAACACTATCAAAGGTCTGAGACCGTTTCATTAGATCCTTCCAGCACACAGGCCCTGATGCATGGTCTGACAAGGAGCAAAACATTTTGGAAGACGGTGAAGGAGTACCTAGCAGACTGTACCAGCATCCTCCATGATTCTTCTGTGCCATACAGCTATTGAGTATCCAAGCTGGATGTTTGGCATGAAATGTCACTTTACGTCTGTCCTGCTTCTAGCTTTTTATCAGAGCAGGTTTTAAGTGTCACCAGGGGCATAATAATTGATATCCAAATCGACATGTCAACTCAAAAAATGCTGACAGGCTGACTCTTATCTAAGTGAACAAGGCATGGACTGGCCCCAACTTCCAACCCCAGTGGCTGACAGCGAATTACTCTAAAGCCAATTCAAATGTTCACTTTTTTCTGGTGTATTTCCATATACTCCTTCCCACCCAAAATAGGATATACAGTTCATCAGTTCATGGTTTCCTCTTTTTCTTGTGCTCCTCCTCCACCATATCAATAGGATCACCATGTGGCCCACACTACGAGTAGTCTCGAAAGCTTGCTATTATTACCATGTTTTCAGTTAGCAATTAAAAGGTATTAACCACTGAGGACTTCAGTTCTTTTAAACAATTTTTTATCACAAGCTTGAGAAATTCTGGGCCTGCCACTGATCAGCAGTGACTTATGGAGCCTTGGTCTGAAAAATTCTCAGAACAAGGCTCCATAGGTCACATCCAGTCAGCAGAAGATAAGGAATTTCTCACGAACGTAAGAAATTCGGTGCCTGCCACTGACCAGCAGTGACCTATTAAGCTCGTTCTGAGAGCGTTCTCAAAATAAAGCTCCATAGGAATCGATGGGCATTGTGAAACATTACACCACTGGATTACATAGGAACTTTGAGAATTTGCTATGAATTATTAAATTAGTTAACAAGGGAGTGTGGTGGAGTTTTTGTTCAAATAAACATTTTTTCCTGTGTGTGTTTGTGTATTTGTTAAATATACACTTGCCGGTTTAGTAATGGGAATGTCTGATAGACGCCTCTCCATTACTAACACCTGGGCTTGATGCCAGCTGTTAATTCACTGCTGACATCAACCCCAAAAGTATTATCTCTATTGCTACCATGCCAGGGCAATTGGGAAGAGCTGGGCAAAGCTCAAGAATTATCTCATCTAATGGCTGCACCACCTCTGGGGTAGCTGCGGGCTGCTATTTTCAGACTGAGAAGAGCAAAATAACCATGAACTTTCTCACCCTGATAATATCAGCCCCTAGCTGTCTGCTTTACCTTGGCTGGTTATCAAAAATAGTGGGAACCCCCTGTGGTTTTTAAAATTATTTGTTTAAATATTTGTAAAAACAGGCTTGGGATCCCCTTTAATTTTGATTACCAGCCAAAGTACATCAGTCAGCTGGGGGCTGAAATTATCAGAGTAGGAAGGTCTATGGTTATTTAGCTCTTCCCAGCCTGAGAGCTGCAGCCCATAGCTAACTGTGTTACCTGTGCTGGTTATCAAAACTAAGTGGGCACACACCTCATTTATTTTTTCTTTATTGTACACAGGAGCATACAGGCATCTTCTGCATGCAAAAAAAGCTTGTTGATTGGCCTCGTTGCAGTTTTCAACAAACTATATTAGCATGCAAATAGTACCTGAACTCAGAAACAGGTTTTTTTTTTTTTTTTAAAAAAAAGTCAGTGTTCAAGTTCAAGCCACTGACACCCAGTATCCGGTAGAACCCTGACTTTGTTAAATAGCAGCAGCAAAGTCTGTAAGCTATAATCCCTGCCTAAATGCCTTTAATACACTATCTTTTCTCCATCAGCTAGTCCTACACTAAATACAGCTAAGAAAAGTATTATTTAAGAATATAACAGATTTTTTGTGTTGCAGTAGCAGGACTGCAAAGCTACAATCACTCTAATACATTTTCCCTTCTCCAGCAGAAGCTCTCCTTATACTATTTCCAGGTATAGTGCGTGAAGCATGGTGTCACTGGGTCTTATATAGAACTGAAGATGAGATGCGGTTATCCAATCACAGTAATGCCTGTAGCCAACATGGCTACAGCATTACAGTGATTGCCAGGAAATTCTTTCATGTTTAGTGGCTGGAACATTGCAACATGTAGGGCGGAGACTGGAGCATGGCGCCCGAGCACAAGGATATTTGACCAGGTATCAAGAGTGCCGAGCTCTCTGATGCTCGATAGAGTACCGAGAACACTTGCTTATCACAAGTTATTAAAGATTTGGTGCTGCCATTTTTTGTATATCCATATAAGACATATTTATTAATGTGTGGTTAATGGCTTCAAGAGAAGTCTCTGCAGTCACTCTACACAAATGAAAATTGAGTTGGTATGTGACCAGATTTATGTCCACTTCTATCTAAGAAGGGGAGGGGAACAGATTAGAAGCAAGTCAGCTTGTAAAGGTGGTGTCACACACAGCGACAACGACGTTGCTGCTACGTCACCATTTTCTGTGATGTTGCAGCGACGTCCCGTCGCTGTCGCTGTGTGTGACATCCAGCAACGAGCTGGCCCCTGCTGTGAGGTCGCCGCTCGTTGCTGATTGTCCAGCTTCATTTTTTGGTCGTCGCTCTCCCGCTGTGATGCACAGATTGCTGTGTGTGACAGCGAGAGAGCGACGAAATGAAGCGAACAGGGAGCAGGAGCCGGCATCTGGCAGCTGCGGTAAGCTGTAACCAAGGTAAACATCGGGTAACCAAGGTGGTTACCCGATATTTACCTTCGTTACCAGCCTCCGCCACTCTCACGCTGCCAGTGCCGGCTCCTGCTCTCTGCACATGTAGCTGCAGTACACATTGTGTAATTAACCCGATGTGTACTGTAGCTAGGAGAGCAGGGAGCCAGCGCTCAGTGTGCGCGGCTCCCTGCTCTCTGCACATGTTGCAGCACAGCGACGCGTGTCGTTATGATCGCTGCTTCGGCTGCTGTGTTTGACAGCTAAGCAGCGATCATAACAGCGACTTACAAGGTCGCTGCTACGTCACAGAAAATGGTGACGTAACAGCGACGTCGTTGTCACTGTCGTTTAGTGTGAACCCAGCTTAACTGTAGGTATGCTAATTCCAAATTGCAAGTAAACACATCTTTGGCTGAAATCACACTTGCGAGAGACTCACGCGAGTCTCGCATTGCATCACCCGGCAGGTCCACACACTCTCCTGACAGGAACAGGATGGCTGCATGTATTTCTATGCAGCTGAGATGCTCCAGTCCTGAAAGCTGCAGGCCGTGCTGGGTGATGCGATGCAAGACTCACGCGGGACTCTCACAAGTGTGACTCCGGCCTTACACTTGTAGTCATGAGCCCACTAGCATCTCATACATCCACTTCTCTCATTGAGAAGGTATTCGGCATATGACCCTAACTATAGCTATTGTATGCTTGCGGTTGTTCATCTGTAGTGTCCACCACCTAGAGTGTTCACATTGCATTCTTTCAGGATTTGGTAAACTGTAGTCATAGAGTGACTACAGGAATTTGTTTTGCATGAAAAACCCTATTAAATGTTAATGGCATGTAGCTGCAGAGTCTAGATACAATGTAAGAGTCAATCATGACTTTTTTTGTTGGAAAGTGTCATCAGTAAAAGCTTATTCAGTTTTATAGGTGGATGCCCCTTTATAATAATAATAATAATAATATTAATAAGTTTTATTTCTATAGCGCCAACATATTCCGCAGCGCTTTACAATTAAGAGGGGACATGTACAGACAATATGAGACAATACAAAATAACAAAATTAAGATACCAGGAGGAGTGAGGGCCCTGCTCGTAAGCTTACAGTCTATGAGGAAATAGGGGAGGCACAAAAGGTGAATGGGGGGGAGAAAAGCTTGTCATATATGGTCCAACCATCGATTTAATAGGGGATTCAAAAGCAGCTGCATGAACCCGTCAGTGAGAATTTATACAGGTACAGGGGACGAGAACTGGAAGTAAATTTTTTTTGAAGGGCACAAAGGGACTAGATTAGATCAGGGCAGTGAGGTGATAGGCTAGTCTAAAGAAATGCGTTTTTAGGGCCCGCTTAAAGGTGTGGATGTTGGGAATTAATCGGATTTCTCTTGGTAGTGTTCCCCTTTCATACCACGTCTTATTATGGAGATTCACGTTAACAAATAAAACTATTATCTTATTCAGTTTCAGTTGCAGTAAAGCTCTTATACATGAATTCTCCAATAATTACAGTGTAATTAAAATTGTGCTCTGTAAAGAGTCTTCATGTTTATTTTAATAGCTTTAGATATTAATTTGCAAACTAATTATTTCTGAAGTGTTGGAATGTTTATACACTGGCTCCGAAGTGTGTGTTCATGGTTTCAAAATACATATTTAAATGTTGTTACTATACATGAATTTTACAGATGGTACTTGAAAGATAATTTAATAACATAAAATATCACTTACACAAAGGCAAAAGTATGTGAACCACAAAAACTAATTAAAATTATATGTGCTTGACTGTAGAAGATCTAGCACGAGAACATACATGACACCTTACCTTGTATTGATTCAGGCTAAGGTAAATTCAAAAGTGACAGATTTGTTGCAGAAATGACTGCAACTGTATCACTCATCTAAATGGGGCTTGAAGAAATCCATTTGCTTCTTTTGCTTCCTAATAAAACAATGATGCTCAAGTAATTTGAACTGATATTTAGTTGAAGAATTTTCTGCAACAAATTTACAGCATTCAAATACTGTGTTTTTCCAAAAATAAGCCCTACCCCCAAAATAAGTCCCAGCAGGAATTTTTAGCATTTTCGGTGAAAGGCTTAAATATAAGCCCCACCCCGAAAATAAGCCCTAGTTGTGGTTCAATAAGGACGTGTTCATGCAGCTAGAAAGTTAAAGAATACTACAGGACACGTCATTATAGAAAGCAGATGTGACGCCCTGGCCGGCCAGATAGTCGCAAATAGGGCCCCACACAACACCCGTCCCTCACAGGTGACATCAGCCAAACCCTTAAAACCCTAGTCACCCCCTTAGGGCTTGATAGACACACCAGGGGGCGGAATCAGGCGGTTGGAAGACGCCCACATAGGAGTTTTAGACAGCCCGGGGCGGTGAAAAGTCGGATGAGTTGTAGAGTTCAAGGAGTGTGGAGGTCAGGCCTGTGTCTCAGGCCTGAGGTAGAACTGACAGGTACCAGGGTAGGAGCCCTGGGGCCTTTGGCTAGGAGGCAGACGGCGGTCTCCGTCTGCAGGAGCCAGGAAGACGGCTGGAACCGAGGTGGACCGGGACAGGGTTGTGGCCCGCCGGTACCGACCCGGGGAACCGACTCGGAAACCGGAGCACACAGGGGGGTACTAAGACCCTACCCTGAAGCTAGGTCCAGAACCGACTGGAACTGGTTAATTAACTGATTGCGGCCAGGACTAGAGGTCCTGTCCCACCCAAAGTCCCGATTGAAGGCAACAGCCCACTGAGGGGGATAACAGGCCACCGCCAGGGCTCAGAGATCCCACGGGCCAGCGTCTGCGGGCATGGGCTCCTTAGGCCACATCCAGCCCGGAGCGAACTCCTGAAGTTGCAAGCACAGGCAGTCCACCGTTCTAAAACAGGTAAAGGAGAAAGCCAGAGACCTCCAGCAGGGTGGGGGAATCAGAACGCAGCCGGCTGCGGGCACCGACCACCAT
This sequence comes from Anomaloglossus baeobatrachus, assembly GCF_048569485.1. Classification (NCBI taxonomy): domain Eukaryota; kingdom Metazoa; phylum Chordata; class Amphibia; order Anura; family Aromobatidae; genus Anomaloglossus; species Anomaloglossus baeobatrachus. The sequence goes on along the minus strand of NC_134355.1, from coordinate 471,330,861 downwards.
CACCTTGGTTTACCAGAGACTTGTGTGTTTTCTTAATAGTAAGTACACCAGTACCCTGCGGTCGCCCATCTCCCTGCACCACCAAACCCCAATGGGTCCCGGGGCCACCATCCCTGCCCACGGAGGGGTTAACAACTTGCTGCACAACATCTCCCCTCGGGTGCCCCGTCACTGCAGCGGTGGTGTCCAATATCACCACATACTGTGGGTGGCGTCATGAACCTAGTATGGCCCAGCCCGTACATCAAATCCCCCTTTTCATTTGGAGTGTCCGCGGGATCCCCCGGGGTTTGGAGACCCTCGAGCCACCCACCGGAAGGTCCGGACCCGAGCAGCGGCAGCACAGACACGCCCAAAAGAGAGAGGAAAGAAGACCCCACAATCATACTCACCAGATGCCGAATGTGAGGACCAGCAAAGGAAAACGTCAAGGATCTGCGATGGAACGCACATCCACACACATCAGATTGCACACCCACACACATCAGATTGCGCATACATCAGATTGCATACCCACACACATTAGATTGCACACACACATCAGATCTTGGACACACATTGACCCACACATCAGATAGCACACACACACACACACATTAGATCGCATGCACATACTTATCACATCTGGCAATATTGATTACTTCTTGCCAGCAGGGGAACCTGGGACGCAGTGCAGTGGAGCATGAGAACCTGTGGTGAAACGTATGAAGGACCTGTAGTACAACGCATCGATGCATGTCCTCTGAACTGGCATATTAAATTTCCCAGAGGAGAATGCAAGGCTTTTAAGTCTCCTCATACTGGCATGCTAGATCTGGTGTGTTACTCTCCATAAGGAAACAAATCTCCCCTTAGATCATAGTCTTAGCCTCTCATCTATTCAAATCAGATCTCCTGCTTTGCACTGATATGGGGCAATACCCCGAAACACAGTGTCCGCAAACTGAGATCATGGTTTGGCTTATATATCCTTAGACATGTGACAAGGCTCGTTAAAGAGTCAATATTGAATTCCAATAGGTGGCACAAGAGTTCAAGTCCTCTTCCTCTCTGAAGAGGAAATTTGCATATCCTATAGGATCGTAATCTTTCTCGTGCCACTTTTAAACAAGAATCTGCAGTAAAATTTCTGTTCCTTTATCGAGTATTGCAAGAAGACAATCAATCTTAGACAACCTAGGAAGACACATATGTAGAAAGCACAATTTGAGTTTTTGCTTTCTATCATTACAGGCAGGGGCTGACATAGTACTGGTGCATCCTGGGGCCCAAGAGGATATGGGATCCACTTCTACCTCCAAAGCAACAAAACGCTTCTTTTTCCAACATATTATTGGAGCACAAAGAGCATGATATATTTTTTCTGCTTAGTGGCTCTTTTCTTTGTGTCCGCCCCAGAGTACAGTTTAGTTTTATTTGGATGAATGAAATGCCTTCATTGCAGGTTTTGGACAATAATTTATTGTCATTGTGAGAAGTAACAAACTGAAAGTTTTATGGAAAAGTATTCATGGAAGAAATATGCAAAATAGCTCTCCACCAGAAAAAAAATAGTCTCTCTAATGCCATCTACAGGTAACTATATAATAAGACAATGTGCTACCTTTGTGAATCCTTTCAATATGATTATTGTTACAATAGAATAGCTAGGTAGAACAAAAAAGACAGTACTCTTACTTTTACAGGAGATCTTCTTACCATTCTAGCACTGATCAGCAATCAGATTTATGAACTAAGTGTCCCACTAACTTGTTTCCAATTAATGAGTAAAAGATGTTTGTGTACAAATTTATACTACAATAAAGGCTGAGTAATACATAATAAGACATGCAATCCTCTTACAAAGTGATGTGATGTTATATACTGGTTAATTAGTTTCTCTGGTTGACAAGCCATTCATCGTGTTGGTCAGAAGACCAATCAACCAATCAATAAAGAGGTATTTTAGCTAATAGGTCCTCTTGGTGGCCTATATAAATCTGAGTCCTTTTTTTGTGCCAGTTATTATACATGTTTGTATATCTTTGGCTTTTGGATTGTTAATTCTATGTTCTCCTCTTAATGATCATTTTGCTGATTAATCTCCTAGATGCCCACTCTAGACTGACCTAGGACTGTCAGGGCACTTTTTATCTGATTATTCTGCCTGATCTCTTATACACTTTTCTCGAAAACATATTTAGAACTAATTTTTTAATTGTTTGCGACTTAATGATTCAGATCCTGGTTGTGTTTATTCCTCAGCTCAGAGGTGGGATCGGAAGAAGGGTAGAGGGGCACGTCCTTCCTGAGATGGTCTATTAGTATCTGTTTAGGGCCTGCCTGACCAGCGATGTCTTTACCGGTGTGTACTATGAAATCACCTGAAGTCGCATCACAATCTGTAAAAAAGTGAAGAATCTTATAAATTGTGATGTAGCCACAGATGATTTAATGCAGCATACAGCTGTGAGTAAGGGTGGCTTTACACGCTACGAGATCGCTAGCCGATGCTAGCGATGGCGAGCGTGATAGCACCCGCCTCTATCATTATGCCGATATGTGAAGATCGCTGACTTAGTGAACATTATCGCTACGGCAGCGTCACACGTACTTACCTGCTCGGCGACGACGCTGTGACCGGCGAACCGCCTCCTTTCTAAGGGGGCGGTTCACTCGACGTCACAGCGACGTCACTAAGCGGCCGCCCAATCAAAGCGGAGGGGCGGAGATGAGCGGGACGAACATCCCGCCCACCTTCTTCCTTCCTCATTGCTGGCGTGTTGCAGGTAAGGAGAGGTTCCTCGTTCCTGCGGCATCACACGTAGCGATGTGTGCTGCCGCAAGGACGAGGATCAACTTCGCCCAAGTGACAGCAGCGATAATTGGGAGAGGACCCCCATGTCAACGAGGAGCGATTTTGGACGTTTTTGCAATGATCCAAAATCGCTCCTAGGAGTCACACACAACGAGATCGCTACAGCGGCCGGATGTGCGTCACAAAATCCGTGACCTCAACGAGATCGCTGTAGCGATCTCGTAGCGTGTAAAGCCCGCTTAAGGCTAGGTTCACATTTCCGTTGTTTTAAATCCATCAGGTCCATCAGCGATGGACCCGTCGTTTTTTAGATGTCAACTGACGCAACAGATGTGTTTTTCACAGGATTCTGTTCACAGGAATCCTGTGAAAAAACTGATCCGTTACGTCCATTACATCCGCTGTGCGTCCGTTTTTTGACGGATCCGTCATGATCCGTTTGTGTTTGGGACAGCCCAGTGGGTGTGCCAAACATGCTGGGCATGCTCAGTAGAGCATGACGTAATCCAGCGCTATATTCCATCGTAAGATGGATTACGACAGAATCCAGCACCTTAGACAAACATTACAAGCGTCACGGATTGCGACGGATTCTTGAGAGGTGCGTTAAGTTGGACGGCCCAAAAAACATTACATTCTGCGTTGTTTCCGATGGGCGGTCAGTCCAAAAACGACTGACCACCGCACAGCAGATGCAACGCAACTTCATCAGTCGCAATCCGCCACTCATACAAGTCTATGGGAAACAACGGAATCCGCCAAACGAATTCTGTTTTTTACCAGAGCCGCGGATTTTGACTGATACATTTTGGCGGAAATGTGAACCTAGCCTAAGAATTCCAAATCAGGTACTAGGCTAATGATTGTTTAGTGCTGCCCAACCTTCAATTGCTATAAAGGTGCTGTAGCTTAAAATTTGCAGATATGCTAACATGACAGCTTGCAGTTTGTGTCTGCTGACGATGCTGTTTTTACCTGCCAGAGAGGAATGCTTGACTTAGAAGTACTGCAGGAAGCGGTTGTGAGATGGTGGTATATCTGGAGGGGCTGATAAACAAATTACTACGAGAAGAGCCTGATGCCGTTTGGGTGCAGTTTTCTGCCAGGAGGTGCTCATTTGGTGCTGAAATCTGGTGCAGACATTTCAGCACCAAATTTGTACCTCCTGGAAGAAAACTGCACTGAAACGGCATCAAAACCATTTTTGTGCATTTTTTTGCCAAGAGATTCAGATTTGGTACTGAAATTTTTACACCATATTCCTGCACCCAATCTACACCTCCTGGCAAAAAAAAATAAATTACAAAAAACGCATCACTACTGCATCATACTGCATGCAGTAGTGATGCAATTTTTTTTTGCCAGGAGGTGTAGATTGGGAGCAGGAATATGGTGTAAAATTTTCAGCACCAAATCTGCATCTCTTGGCACAAAACTCGCAGTTTTCTGCCGGGAGATGCAGGTCTGTGAACTCAGTGAGAGTTCATTGAGGTCAACTACGGTCAGGTTACCTGCGATCACAGGTTGAGGATCATGGAAACCTCCAGCTGTGACCACAACTAATCTGATTGACGACACCAATGATCACTGCATGATTGTGCACTGTGTTTTCAGCAATGTAACAGAGCTGGAATCAGCTTTGGACCTCATGTGGATTGCGTTGAACCTGCAGGGATATTTTTGGCGGTTAATAAAGTGGTGAAAGTTTTTTTTGTCTTTTATTTCAAATAAAGGATTTTTTCGGTGTTTGTGTTTATTTACTTTCACTTATAGATTAGTAATGGGGGGGGGTCTCATAGACACCTGCTATTACTAATCTAGGGCTTAGTGACAGCTGTGGGCTGTTATTAACCCCTTATTATCCCAATTGCAACCGCACCAGAGCAATCTGGAAGAACCAGGTAAAGTGCTGGGATTGTCGCATTTAATGGATGCTGCAATCCTGGTTGGCTGTAGGCTGCTATTTTTAGACTGGGGAGCTCCCAATAACCATGAGTCACCCCAGCCTGAGAATACCAGCCCCCAGCTGTCGGACTTTATCATGGCTGGATATCAAAATTTGGGGAGACCGCACATTGTTTTATTTAATTATTTATGTAAATATTTAAAAAAAAAAAAACATGCGGTTGTGATTCCTCTTTATTTTGATACGCAGCCAAGATAAGCACACGGCTGGGGGCTGCAGCCTGTAGCAGTATGCTTTATCTGTGCTGGGTATCATAATATGGGGGGACCTTACTCCAAATTTTTTATTTATATATTTATTTATACTGTACGATATAGACCCGCAGACTGGGTCTGTGATTGGAAGCGTCAGACGGGCTGTCACTCAGGGTGGTTGCCCATCTGACTGCAGACAATCACAGACTGGGATCGGCAGAGAAAGCAGTGCATATGCATGAGCCTAATGTGCGGCCCCGGAAGTTAATGAGCGGCTGCGGGAGCAGTTACAGCTGAGCTTGAGGCTCGTTAAGCATAACACAGCTTATGTTATTATTTTTTTCTTTATTTTTCCTTTATTTTTTTGTATTACCCAAATGCCGGACCATTAGCCAGAGTTCCCTGAAAACTCCAGGCTCGGGTCCGGCACCGAAAGAGTTTTGAAACCGTGCAGATTTGGACTTTTACAGTCCAGCTCCGCCCATCACTATTAGTTAGTAGAGATGAGAAAACCTCTTGCACTTCGGTTCGTCGAACCAAACATAGGGTATGTTCGCTGAACCTTAATCGAACCAAACTTCGAACCTTTCCAAACCTTTCTGAATCCCACTGGATTCAATGGAAGGTCAAACATAAAATACTTTTAGGGGGGTGGAAAAGCTTCCAAAACAGGAAAATATGTTTTACAGTGCAGCACCACTGTTTTAGCATAGCCATTAGCTTCCTAGGCTATTGTCAGAAGAAATATAGAGTTGGATGAGAGACAGGTGTAGGGCTGGTGCTCCCATACCCCTGCCAGTACAGACAGGACACATTTTGGAGGCCCATTTTGGAGTGTAGGGATTTAAAAACATTTCAGGCAGACAGCAGGACATTGGCATTAATTGCTCCCCACTCCCCCATTTCCCTATAGTGTTGTTTCACAGCATAAAGGTATGGTCCATGTAACACACAGGATGTGGCCTGACATTTCCATTTTAAAAAGTGAGCACACAGTAAGAAGTGTCTTCTGCATCAGTACATCAAGGCAGTAATAGAGCCCTAGAAATTTCTGTACAATCAGAATGAGCATGTGAGCCATGCAATGCATATATGATGTCAACCAAGCATAATGTCGCCACCAGGTTTGCACCATTATTACACACAGCCTTCCCTGGCTTCAGGCTGGATAGTGGTCACCAACTCTGCAGCTTTGTCACCGCATTCTCCAATGCATATTAATTTAAGCATTGCCTGATTGTGTTGACTTAAATACAGGATGTGGCCTGGCGTTTTTATTTTAAAAATAAAGAGATGCTTGATTGACAGGCATAGGGCTGGTGCTCCCATATCCCTGGCACTACAGACAAAAGCCAACTTACAGAGCTGAAGGTTAAAAATATGCTTCCTGCAGCTAGGTTAGGTCAACTGATAATCTGTAAGGATTGGCTCCTCCAGCAAATCCAAAGGAAAAATTGGGAAAAAGAAAATTCAAAAACACATTTGAAGTGGAGAATGCACATGATTCTCTCATTTTGTTTTCACCAAAGTCCCCTAGAGCTGTTTTTGACAGCACAGTGCAGGTAGGGTATGAAATCATGATGAAAAGGGTTAAGGAGACCAAGTATCTTAACTTGACTGAGTAAACAGTAAAACAACTGGCTGAAAATATTTAGCATGCATGGTGATACTGGTGTAAGGTACAAAACTAAATACAGAAGTCTTCTATTCAACCTAAAGGACCCCAAAAATAAGGGTTGATTTCAACGTGTGGTATTAGGTGAGATTATGCCCCAATGTCTTGTTCCGATGCCCCCTACAGAAATGGCTCACCAAGAGTAAAGGCCGCTTTACACGCTGCAACATCACTAGCAATGTCGCTAGCGATCGCACCCGACCCCATCGTGCATGCGTCACGGGCAAATCGCTGCCCGTGGTGAACAATATTGCTAGTACGCGCCACACGCACATACCTTCCTAACGACATCGCTGTGGCCGCCGAACAAACTATTTTTAAGGGGGAGGTTCGTGCGGCATCACAGCGACGTCACACAGCAGGCCACAAATAGAAGCGGAGGGGCGGAGAGCAGCCACATTAACGTCACTTCCACCTCGTTTCCCTAGGACGCAGGAGCAGTGTTGTTCGTCGTTCCCGGGGTGTCACACGTAGCGATGTGTGCTGCCTCAGGAACGACGAAAACCTGCGCCCTAAAAGATCAATGATTTGTTGAAAGGAACGACGTGTCAACAATCAATGATTTTTCCCTTTTTTCGGATTGTTAGCGGTCACTCGTAGGTGTCACACGCAACAACGTCGCTAACAACGCCGGATATGCGTCACGAATTCCGTGACGCCAGCGATATCTCGTTAGCGATGTCGTTGCGTGTAACGGGGCCTTAAGCTGATTGGAGAAACAAAGAGAGACAGCATACTTTGGAGATCATTGAGAAAGTGGAGAAGGAAATAAATGAAAAGCAGCAAACGATAAAACTCACACACAAGGGGCTGATAGAAATCGATACATTATCTGATCAAATGTCTACCTTGGAGGATCAGTCTGATACTCCTTGGAAAAATGAAGATTAATTGAGTTCAGATGTTGATAACATAAGTGAGGAAACAACAGATACAGAAGCTCATCACAAAAGTCACCTTCTGGACCTCAATTGTCTTATTTGCATGGGGAAAATCAAACCTTCAGGTATGAATAATATGAGCCAATGGAGAAAAGTAAAATCACCAATCACAAGTGCCAAGGAAAACAACCATGGAGTGAAGCTTCAATTCTCAGAGGCAGGAGAAGCCATTGAATGTATGGACGTTGATGTCCTGCATGGTAAAAGTCAGAACACCTCCTCATCTCAATCTGCAATATGGAAAGACTTAATTCAGAAGTTTTCTATAAAGCAATTCCAAGTGAAAGCTGTGCAAGTTTCGAGTTATAGCGTCCACCTTTGACAGAAATTACCAAAAATGATCACAAGTAAAGGCTTCATCTGCCCGGAATCAGTCTGGTAAGATGTGGATCTTATCTGGCCTGGAAGAACTAAGGATATGTGCCTTCTGTGTTTCTGCCCCCGGACCTCCAGTGATGTCGTGTTCTATAGTTGACTCTTTCCTACCTCAACAGAAACTGAGATATGTAATTATCAATACCCACAAGATAGAGGTGTTTATAATTCCACTTCCAGGATGCCAGCCAATACATGCCAAACTTCACCCATTAGGAGGGGGCAGGTCTCGAGGATGAACATAGTCACCTTTTACTGGCTTTACTTATTCCAAACCATTGATGCTGTTCTTTATGTCACAGAAAGGTCACCAAAGTACCGAGAGAGGAGCACCTGGATATTCCTGATGACATATTCACTTTTATAGTAGAAGATGTGGAAAGGGAGGAGAAGGAGAAGGAAGAACAAGGGCTGCCACCTAAGAGGCAGCAAAGCACTGATGTGGAAGAAGTGGATATGCCAGAGTTAATTAATATTTTGTGTTTTCTGTCAAATAACCTGTAGGGTATTTCTGAACAAAGAAACAATAATTTTCAGGCTCTGCCTCCAAACCCCAAACTGGCAGCAGCTCTTGTTTGGCCATCATATCCCATGGCACTTTAAGGGAAGGATTTTTTTTTTTTTTTTTTTTTTTTATTTTGCCTTATATACAAGTCATTATACAGGAAAGAATGTTTCTGGACATTTCTTCCTGTAAAATTTATGTTGGGTTTTGGAGCTTTTAGTGTCACTCCGTAAAAGTGGCGTAATACTCTGACAGCACTATTCCCAGAGACCAAATGTGAGTCAGAAATGCATCCAAGCATCTTCCTCATGCTGTTCCCATTCAGTTTAAACACTTTCCCATCCATTGCAGCATTTTTACAGCCCTTCCAGACCTACTTCCAAGGTCCTCCTCAAAATTATTTGAGTTTACCCATGACTTGCATTGGCTTCGCTATTCGGTACGAATACACGAATACTAGAAATGATTCAGCTCGAATAATCTGAACCATGAATAATTGACTGTTCGCCCATCTCTAGTTATCACCTATCATGTGAATAGGTGATAACTTGTTTTCATCGGAGCATCCCTCACTTATGGTGTGGAGTCTGTACATGTGCAAGAGCCATCTGTTTTTTCAGTTGACACTCCGCTCAAATGGGGTAACACCTAACATGCATTTGCTTGTAGCTGTAGTATGAGCCGTTAAATGTCATTTTTAGCTTTGGACTCTAGGCCCCTAGTTCGATATTGCTTTTATCCATGTAAAATAGTTGTTTACAATTATCTCCTAAACATTAAGATGAAGGAATTGAGAAAGTTACTAAAAATCCCTATGTTAGTCCATCTGAAGGGCACGTTACACGCTACAATATATCTTACGATATGTCGTCGGGGTCACATCGTAAGTGACGCACATTCGGCATTGTTTGACATATCGTAGCGTGTGACAGCTACGAGCGAGTGTGAACGAGCAAAAATACTCACCTTATCGTTGCTCGTTGACACGTCGCTCATTTTCAAAAAATCGAACGTCCTTCAGTGTGTCGGTTGTTCATTGTTCCCAAGGCAGCACACAACACTCCATGTGACACCCCGGGAATGATGAACTGCAGCTTACCTGCGTCCTGCCGGCAATGCGGAAGGAAGAAGGTGGGCGGGATGTTACATCCCGCTTATCTCCGCCCCTCCGCTTCTATTGGGCGGCCGTTGTGTGACGTCGCTGTGACAACGAACGTCCCTCTCCCTTCAGGAAGAGGATGTTCGCTGCCCACAGCGAGGTCGTTCGGAAGGTAAGTACATGTGACGGGGATACCGACTTTGTGCGACACAGGCAAGAAATTGCCCATGCCGCACAAACGATGGAGGCGGGTGCGATCGCACATGCGATCGCTCGAGAAATCGACGAGTGTAAAGCAGCCTTTACTCTGCTGTACACAATCTGACAGTGTTAAAAATATCCTCCATTTTCCATGTAAGACCCAAATATCCATTTGACAGAACTGATTAATTTTAGATCTATTGTAAAGCTCGATTTTCTAGAAGCCATCCTAGAAATAAAACTCAATGAAGGACTGACTCATGTTCTACAGGCTAACAAATAGTCCAGCTGAGATCATTCAATTTTATTTTTCAGCCCTGGCTTGAAATATTAACTTGGTCATATCGCAGATAAAATACAACAGAGTAGATGGCGAAGCCAGAGAGAGGAAGTGAAGTGTCAGCTGGAATATTCATTACAAGAATTATATGCTCAGCTAAAACCGCTCACACGTTGTGCATTGATAAGTATGTGCTATTTAAAATCTTCATTCAGGTGCACCATTCACTCTTAACATCCCTTGTTAATAGACTTCGACACAAAAATACACTTCCTCCCATATGGCGAAAGCAATTCATATGAAGTCAAAATTGATTGTTTTATATTTGAACCTCCATCACTACAAAGTTCATGACTACAGCAGCAATATGTATTTCTTTGTTCCCAGAGTGACTCTTTTGTGCTTGTTCTATATTTTGTACTTTTCTACTACATGTAATTTTATGCAAAATGTAGGTGTTGCTGTGGGCACAGTTAGATACTGGTGGGCAGTAATCTGCTTTTGGCTTTTCATAAAAGCTTTTATTGAACATAATAAACCTTTGACTCCTGTGACAAAAGTTACATGTGTTACTTAAATATTTCCTTACAGTATTCTACCACATTTTCCTGTTTCTTTATATGTATGTATATATAATTAATTAAAAACAGAATACACATAAATACATCAGCAGAAATACAACAAATCAATACATGTGTGTTTGGCAGGTAATAAAGGTAACTGTAAATGTATTGAAATAGCAATGCATTTAATGACTTTTTAGACAGGTTGAAATGGCTTAGTATAGCAATTTGCTACATGTGGAGCTTAACATATATATTTTAATAATACTGTAATATAAAATTTTAAAAATTATAATCTTGTATGTTTTTAAGTCTGGTAATGATATTTTAGACTAGGAGACAATGATTAGTATTAAGCGGGCTTTACACGCTACGACATCGCTAATGCGGAGTCATTGGGGTCACGGAATTCGTGACGCACATCCGGCCGCATTAGCGATGCCGTTGCGTGTGACATCGATTAGCGATTTTGCATCGTTGCAAAACAGTGC